>NW_012113141.1:14100325-14123032 GCF_000951035.1 Colobus angolensis palliatus | reverse complement strand
CCTCAGCCTCCCGAGTAGCTGGGATTATAGGCATGTGCCACCATTCCTGGCTAATTTTTGTGTTTTAAATAGAGACAGGGTTTCACCATGTTGGCCAGGTTGGTCTTGAACTCCTGACCTCAGGTGATCCACCAGCCTTGGCCTCCCAAAGTGCTGGGATTACGGGGCATGAGCCACCATGACCGGCCTCCATTTTCTTATACATACTTAGTAACCCTGTATATTCACTAACACTCTTCTAAAACATGCCGATTTCACAGGAAAAGGATTATGTCTCCTGACTCTCATTTGCAAATTGGCAAAGTGTGTGTGTGTGTCCAAAGTACAGTGCTTAGTTTGTGCTTTTCTACCGGGTTAATCTACTTAGTTGGAAAAGTTCTTCATGCTTTAAAGAAATGGGAGCTTTTTCTATACACAACAATTTTCCATTTTGCCGTTTGTCTTCTAATGTTATTAGTGAGGTTTGTTCTTATTCATAAATGCTAATTTGCATGTAGTGAAATTAAGCAATCATTATTTTATGTTTTCCAAGTTTCATACCATGCTTTAAAAGACCTTTTCCTCTCAAAATTATATTTTAAAAGTCACTACACTGTTATTTGTTATAAAAGTAGGGTTTTATTTTTTGTAATGGTCAGAAACAGATAAATCTACATATCTTTACAGAAATAGGTCTATAATAGTTAAAAAAAAAAAAAAAAAGCCCTGCCTGTTATTTCATTAAATTCTCACAATATTCCCTTATGTTAGTATTGTTATTTTCCCAGTTGTGCTAATAAGGACACTGAGTTACAGAGAAGTTATCTTTTAACTAAAGTCTAAAAGCAAGTGGAAGAAACAGGAGGCTCCAGGCTGACTAGCTCCAAAGCCCATGCTGTTAGACAAACAGCTTGGGGCTGTGTGTGGAACACAAAGAATCTGATGTGGATCTTCCCAGCTGCTTTCTATTCCTGAGTGGAATTTGGCAATTAGAAATTGAAGTCTTCTAAAGATGTCTTTAGAAGGCTCTCCTTTGAGTTTGTTGGTGTTTTTTGTCAGCCCCCGTAAATGAGCCTGTACTGCTTTTATAATAATTAAAAAAAAAATCAGGGCCAGAAGCTGTGGCTTATACCTGTAATCCCAACACTTTGGGAGGCCAAGATGGGAGGATTACTTGAGCTCAGGAGTTCGAAACCAGCCTGGGCAACATGACAAGACCCTGTCCCTACAAAAATAAAAATTAAAAAGCCAACTGTGGTGGTATGTGGTCCCAGCTACTCAGGAAGCTGAAGGAGGAGTGTCACTTAGCCTGGGACGTCAAGTCTGAGGTGAGCTGTGTTTGCACCACCACACTCCAGCCTGGACAACACAGTGAGACCTTGTCTCAAAAAACAAGAAGTGAAAAAAATGAAAATAAACATTTATCAGAGAAGGGTTCATGGTGCCTCTCTAAAAGGATAGTTTAGTCTCCAAACTTCTTTGAACGTGAAAGATAGTTTTGGAGAGCATTTTGAAGAACTGTTTTTTTAAAGAACAATATGGGTGAAGGGACTAGAAGAGCCAAATTCTAAGTTCCCCTTCAGTTTGCTGATACCTGTATTGCCAGGCTCATTTCCTCAGTGAATAATGCTGACCGCAGTGCCACTTTATTCTTCACTAAGGATATAATGTATGTCTTAATTAGCCCTATCAGCCCTATTTACTGTTAGAGGCGACTACATAAGGACGTGAATACCAGGAGTGAGACTCACTGGAGCCACCATAGAGGCTGCCTACCACACATACTTAGAACTTCACTGGAATTATTTCTTACAACCCCATTATAGCTCCATGAGATAAGATAGTTACTAATACACCCATTTATAGATGCAGAAACTAAAGATATAGAAAGGTAATGATAATGGTCTCAAGGCCTACAGATCGCCTATGGTAGAACAGGTCAGCCAGATCTCCTTGTCTAAGTACTTAACTATGGACTTTCAACCTCTAAGAATACAAACCTAGAAGGACATAAGAGTGATGATACTAATGGTGAAGCTGAAAACTATTCTTTGAGGTTGCATAATTATTAAAAGAGACCAGCCTGGGCAATGTGGCAAGACCCCATCTCTACAAAAAAATTAAAAATTAGCTGGGCATGGTGAAGTAAACACTAAATGGAGGAGAGTCGAAATGCAAGTGCAGGTGAGCGTTGCTTCCAGATTGCTATGAAAGCAAACCTAGAATCCCTATCAGTGGAAGAGGACCTTTCTGTGCTTTGCCTAACTCCTGCAAGAGTAGTCTAATCCGTATATCTGGAATCGAATTCACCAGGCTCCAACTACTGACTCCTTCCCTGGGTGGAGCTATATTTCAGAAAACAATGCTCAGGACAATGGGCTTAATTGTTCCAGAATTCATAAAAGAGAATCCTTTCACTGTTAATCAGTACATTGAGATTTGGTTTATAAATCTATCTTTTAATTTGGGCAACACTGAGAAGCACAAAACTAAGGACAAGTCTTGCAGGTTGACTTGACCAAGATTCTTCTTTCCGGTGTTAGTCCATTCTTGCATTGCTGTAAAGAAATACCTGAGGTTGGGTAATTTATAAGAAGTGAGACTTAATTGGCTCACGGTACTGCAGGCTGTACAAGCATGCCTCCAGTATCTGCTCCTGGCAAGAGCCTCAGGGAACTTCCAGTCATGGCAGAAGGTGAAGGAGGAGCAGGTGCATCACATGGTGAGAGTAGGAGCCAGAGAAAAAGAGTCTGTGACTCTTTTAAACAATCAGATTTCACATGAGGTGGACAAGAATTCATTTATCACCAAGGGATGGTGCTAAGCCGTTCACAAGGGATCTGCCGCCATGATCCAATCACCTCACACCAGGCTTTACCTCCAACATCAGGAATCACATTTCAGCATGAGATTTGGAGGGGATAAACATCAAAACCATATCTTCTATGCCAGCAGCCAGATTGCAAAACTTCCCCTTCCATTTTAATACAAACAAATAGCTCTAGAAATACTTGTTCACCTTTAATCATTTTGTAACTGCACTTCCAAAGTGAGGCTTCTGGCTTCAGCACCAGTAGCCAAAGACTGGAGAGTAACAACCACAATGAAGAATTGTGCAGAAAGAATGTTTTATCCTAAGACCTAGTCAGCATCCTACCAGGAGCAATTCCTCCTTTTGGCTTATAAAGGAAATTTTATTTTTAAAAAGTAGCTATGAACTCTAGCACCAAATCCAACTTTACTCTGAAACCTAATCTCTGCCACTTTATAAATAACAACCAAATGAGTAACACAAATGCAAATTAAACTGCAAGGGAGGATTGGTGGCTGGAGGTAAAGAAATCCTTGGAGAATTGGTTTAGCTCCTAGGTAATGAAGATGACAGACTGGTATGCAGATTAGTTTGCTCTCTCCTAAGCCCTGGGAAAAGAAATGATGAGAAGTGAGGATACAGCTGTGGAATGCGTCCTGAAGCCCATCTATTTGGCTTCGCAAGGTTGTTCCCAAGCTTTCACGCAATAATGTTTGATTACTACAGTAGCTGATAACTGTTTTTGCTTGTTTCCCACAATTCTGTTATAGTGTGCATTCTCGGCTCGGGACTGCCGAAAATCTTTAATGTGTAACTGCTATTTTCCGTAAGAATGAAGCTAGCCTCACAGGGAGCAGGTTCTGGAAAAGCAGGTTTCCAGAAGCAATCCAACATTTTCACAGCAGTGGCTTCCCTGCACAGCTCTTCTAATAGCTTAGGGAAGCAGCTCTGGAGTTCATAGTATGAAATTAGAGTATGAACTACATATGTCACTAGGACACAAAAGCAGCCAGGATCCCCACTCATTCTTGTACACACTTACCTTAATAGGGAGGTGAATTCTAGTCCTCTGAACATGTCTGCATCCTAGTAGTGGCCAAATTGGCTTTCCCTAGATATCCATAAGATCTAAATATGCAAAGTTCAAAAATAAAGAGTAAGTGAAAGTCAACAGCATGATGTGACTACCAAAAACCATGTCCTAAACACTCAGCAGAGCCTATTGGCCATGAAGAGGGAGGTATTCACATCCCCAGATCACCTCTGCTCACCTGCACCCTATACATTGCCCTGTTTGCTTCAAATTTAGCAAGGATACTTTCCCCACTGCCACCTTGCTCCAATCTAAGTGGCTTTTGGGAGGATCTTTGCATATTTAACTTCCTGAGGACTTGAGTCAAAAAAATATCATTTCTCACTCTGATAGTTTAACAGAATATATGACAGTAATTCATTGTTTTCCTGAACAGTTAAGAGCATTTATTTTCTTCTTTTTTTTTCTTTTTTTATTTCTTAAGGTAGGGTCTTACTCTGTCACCCAGGCTGGAGGGCAGTGGTGCAATCACAGCTCACAGTAGCCTCAACCTCCTGGGCTCAAGCAATCCTCCCATGTCAGCCTCCTGAGTAGCTGGGACCACAGGCATGCAGTACTACACCCAGCTAATGTTTTAATTTTTTTTTTTTTCTTCGAGACAGAGTCTCACTCTGTGGCCCAGGCTGGAGTGCAGTGGCACAATATTGGTTCCCTGCAAGCTCCACCTCCTGGGTTCACGCCATTCTCCTGCCCCAGCCTCCCAAGCAGCTGGGACTACACATGCCCATCACCATACTTGGCTAATTTTTTGTATTTTTAGTAGAGAAGGGGTTTCATCGTATTAGCCAGGCTGGTCTCTATTTCCTGACCTCGTGATCCACCCGCCTTGGCCTCCCAAAATGCTGGGATTACAGGCGTGAGCCACCGCATCCAGCCTTAATTTTTTTGTTGAGATGAGGACTCACTATATTGTCCAGGCTGGTCTCAAACTCCTGAGGTAAAGCAGTCTTCCCACCTCGGCCTCCCAAAGTGTTGGGATTATAGGTAACCCATTGGGACTGGTCTCAAAAGTGTTTTTTCATTATCCTCTTGTACCTAGTGTTACTGGCAAGAACTCCAAAATTCTAGACAACTCAGATCAATAAATTTAATTACATAAAAAGTGAAAGTGGGAGGATTGTTACTGCTTTACGTTTTTTCAGTTTCTAAAAATGGCTTGATAAAAGATAGCTATCCCTGTGTTCAACCTGTTGCAATATTACACGTCATGTAACCTGTGGAAAATTCCACTGAACACCCATGAGATAATGACAGTGAAACGATAGATACTATCTTAGTATCATGAAAATATGTTTGACTTCTGCACCCTCAGAAATAATCTTGGTGAACCACAGGGATCCCTGGATAATACACTGAGAATGACTGGTATAAATAACTTCTAAAAATAGACAAGAAAAATCCCAACAACTTCGTTTAAAAATGGGCTAGTGAAATGAACAGATTATTCACAGAAAAAAGGAAATGGCCTTATACATATGAAATGATGCTCGATCTTGCTCACAGTTAAAAAAAAAAAGTAAACTAAAATTATGCCAAGACACTATTTATCAAAAAAAGTTTCTCAAAAATTGACAATGAACTTTGTTGGCAAAACTGTGGAGAAACTGCTAACAGTAAGAATACTGGCATTCACAAATTACTTTGGCCAATGTGGAAAGTAATTTGGTGAGAACTACCATTCAATTCAGCAATTACATTACTCAGTATATACCCAAAGGAAAATAAATCATTTTTCCAAAAAGACATATGAACTGTATGTTCATCACAGCACTATTCACAACAGCAAAGACATGGAATCAACCTAGTTGCATATTGATAGTGGTTTGGATACAGAAAAATGTAGTACATACACACTATGAAATACTATAAAGCCATAAAAAAGAATGAAATCATGTCTTTTGCAGCAATATGGCTACAGCTGGAAGCCATTATCCTAAGTGAATTAACATAGGAAGAAAACCAAATACTGCATGTTCTCGTTTCTAAGTGGGACCTAAACATTGAGTACACATGGACATAAAGGTGAGAACAGTAGATGCTGGGGACTACTTGGGGGAGGGGGTGTAGGCTGAAAAACTACCTAGTGGGTACTATGCCCACTACCCAGGGATTTTTTTTTTTTTTTCCTTCAAGATGGAGTCTCTTCGCCACGGCTGGAGTGCAGTGGCGTGATCTTGGCTCACTGCAACCTCCGCCTCCTGGGTTCAAGTGATTCTTGTGCCTCAGCCTCCTGAGTAATTGGGACTACAGGCACATGCCACCATGCCTGGCTAATTTTTTGTATTTTTAGTACAGATGGGGTTTTGCTATGTTGGCCAGGCTGGTCTCGAACTCCTGACCTTAGGTGGGTCGCCCTCCTCGGCCTCCCAGAGTGCTGGGATTACAGGCGTGAGCCACTGTACCCAGTCTACCAGAGATCATTCTCACCCCAAACCTCAACATCACACCATATAAGCATGTGACAAACCTGCACATATACCTCCTGAATCCAAAATAAAAGTTGAAATTTTTAAAGAAATGAATAAATGATTTAATAGCCATTCAATTTCTATACATTATGAAAGACTCTTAAAATGCCTACTGAAAGAGTAATTAGCTACCATAGCTGAAATTACCATTTTAATAGATATCTAGCATATTTTTCCACTTTGAATTTCACTAATTTAACCAATAATACCTGAAAGAAATCAATATTCCATTTGTAATAGTTTTAATCCAGTTATCTTCATATCTAGAAACTGTAAGAACAAAAAATGCCTTCTCCAGGCACAGGCATCACCTTGTAATTAAAAAGAAAAGGAAATTTTTATGTATAACGAAGCATTTTTCGGTATTCTGATTTCTAATTGCTTCTACAAATAAATTGCGATAAAATGTGATTTAAAGAAAGGTCATTGCCAAAGTTACTTTCAGTTTCTCCTATGTTGTCTTTTAGGAATTTTATAGTTTTGCATTTTGCATATATGTCTGTGATCCATTTTGAGTTGATTTTTGTGAAAATGTAAGGTCTGTGTTTAGAATCTTTGTATTTTTTGCTTGTGGGTGTTCAGTTGTTTCAGCATCGTTTGTTGAAAAAATGATTTTTCTCCATTGGGTTGCCTTTCTCCTTTGTCCAGGATCAGTTGATTGTACTTGTGTAGGCCTATTTCTGTGCTCCCTATTCTGCTCCATTTGTCTACTTTTCTGTTCTTTCCCCAACACCACACTCTCTTGACTGCTATAGCTTTGAGATAAGTCTTGAGGTCCAATACATCAGTCTTCTGACTTTGTTTTTCTCCTTTAATATTTCATTTTCTATTCTGGGTCTTTTGACTTTCATATAAATTTTGGAATCTGTTTGTCAATAACCAAAAAATAGCTTGTTGAGATTTTCATTGGGATTTCATCAAATCTCTGTAGATCTATTTAGGAAGAATTGACATCTTAACAATATTGAGTCTTCCTGTCCTTGTATATGGAATATCGTTTATTTGGATTTTCTCGTATTTCTTGTATTTCTTTTACCAGAGTTTTGTAGTTTTCTTCATGTAGCTCTTGGACACATTTCATAAAATTTATACTTTTTTGTAGCTAATGTGATTGGTATGATTTCAATTTCAAATTCAAATTGTTCATTGCTGGTATACAAGAAAACTTTTTATTATCAACCTGGTATCCTGCAATCTTATTATGAATAAAACCGCTTATTAGTTTTAGGAGAAAAATAAAGAACCTTAACATTCAAAGCATTGGTTCTAAACATCAGTTCCCTCTAAAGGAAACCAAGAATCCTTAAAAAATAGCTGTTTTCCAATCTGGGCAGAAATGTGTAAGATAAGCCTAGAATATGTTGTCATGCCTGATAATAAGGAAGCTATCAAAGAATATTAGGATTACGTCTAGAGGGCTCAAGAGGCAATTCAACGATGTTTCCACTTGCCAAATATGGTATAGTACAATGTCAACACCAATAAGAGTAATAACTACAATGTATTAAAATACATAAGACATGTTTAAATCTATGATTTTATAATACTATAATAGGTCAACACTGAAGATAGCAAATTTATCATTTGCGTATTAATAAAGGAAAAACTAAAGCATTTATCCTGCCTTCCCTGTAAGAACTGTACCAATGGATTGTCAAATAGTACATGAAGGGAAGTTTCTCTTTATGGTATTGTATTACAGCTAATAAATGAGGGAATAATAGGATTCCACCATTTCGCAACTCCTAAGGAATTAATCTAACACTGATTGCCAATGGCTGTTCATATGACAGAAAGAGAGACGAACACACACGATGTGTCTCCTGTGGAAGATGACGGCCTCATCCATGAAATATTCTTGGAGGAAAAAACAAACTAAATCAGAGCAAGCCTCTCAATTTGATCATCTGTTTGCCAAATTGGCAGAAAACATTTGTTCATCTGATAGTGAATTACTCAGCTTATGTGAAATTTTCCAGAAAGCTATGCCCCATAAATCCATAGATCCCAGGCTGGTTTACCAGAAATAATCTTAGATAATGGTATATCCTGCTGAACTCTCCCACTAGCAAATATTACTAGTTGTGTATCCGGATATCTGTCATTAGCATATTTACAAGGCGATTTGACTGAATTGCCTTATCTTCTCTTTTTCCCAGGGAAATCCCTTTGTGAGAGACAGAACTATAGACCTATTTTTTAACCATTTACTTTCTTCTTGTTCTTCCAGCTAAAACATATCAAAAGGTCACAAGTATAGTATGAGACAAATGGAACAGAATAAAAAATCCAGAAATCATATAAAATTTTTCTATATCCTAGAGATAACTAAGAATCAGTAGAGAAGCAATGAATTGTTTAATAACAGTGTTAAGAAAATTGAGTCATTGTGGTAGCTCTATTCTCCAAAGACCCTTACCTCCTGGTATGCACAACCTTATATAATTCTCACTCACAGTGTATCGTGGTTGGTTTGTGTAACCAGTAGCATATGGCGGAAGTGATTATAAAACACTATGATTGTAAAAGGTAGGATTATAAAACACTATGATTTATATCTTCAGCGCTTTCTCTTTTATCTCTATCCCTATATAGCAGATAGGGGAGCTCTGGGGAAAACAGACAACAATGTCAGCAGCAGCCCTCTGGGGAAGTTGGCAAGGAATTATAGCCTCCAGCCAGGAGTCAGTGAGGACTTGAGGCGTACCAATAACTATATGAGTAAGTTTAGCTAGATTTTCTAGGCTGTTAAGTCTTGAAATGATTGCAACTCTTACCAATAGCTTACCTGCAGCATTGTGAGAGACCCTGAGGCAGAATCACCCAGATAAGCTGTTCTCAGGTTCCTGACTTGATAATGTAAGATAATGTTTTTTTGTTTTAACCTACTATGTTTAGGAATAATTTTTTAGACAGCAATAAAAAAATACAGTTTGGTACTAAAAGTGGGATATACCATAACAAAACTCTAAAATGTGGGGGAGGAAGTGGGCAGCACCTGGACGGATAAAGGACTTTAAAGAGAGCATTGGTGAAAATCCAAATTACCTTAATCAGACTGTTTGTTGAATTTTTAACTTAGAAGAGGTTGTTGGTGAAGATTCAAAAGAAAATGAGGAAAATCTTATTGGAAATTTGAGGAAAAAAGATTCTTGTCACATAGTGGTAGAAAGTTTAGCAACTGTCACCAGAAGTAATGTGGAAGGTATAAAAGGTACCTAGTGACCTGGATGATCTAGCTAAGGAAATTTCCAGCCAAAATGATGAAAATGCCACATAAATACTATTTATGGTAAAATCTAAGAGTGATTTGCTAAAACAATTAGAACTTGTGAGTTATGAAGATTTCCAGCCTCTTCAGATGGCGATTAATACTAGAATTAAGAAATGGCCAAGAGCAAAGTTCAAATCTAGGAAATCCTCAAGAAAACACGGTTTAAAGTGAAGCTGAGGGTGTGAGCATAAAGTTCTTTGTTAAGACCTTCTAAAAATGGAAAGTGGTGCCTCAAAGTGTCAGATTTATTTTTAAAGCTTCCTTATGGTTGCAAGAGTGTGACTCTCAGATGCTTTAAATCAAACAATAGAACTTCTAAGAAGATTAAG
Organism: Colobus angolensis palliatus; assembly: GCF_000951035.1. Lineage (NCBI taxonomy): Eukaryota > Metazoa > Chordata > Mammalia > Primates > Cercopithecidae > Colobus > Colobus angolensis. The sequence goes on along the minus strand of NW_012113141.1, from coordinate 14,113,077 downwards.
AGTGTTGTCACTCATTAGAAGTCCAAAGAAGAAAAGTGGTCATCTTGAAGAGACCTATAGATATGCTTTTGTCTAATGGGATGAACTCCAGAAAGATGCACAGGAGACCTACAAAGCTTTCAAGAGAATTATATATGCAGAAACATTACCAACTTGGACTGAAGGGAACAGAGACAGTAGAAAATGAAAAGAAGTCTTAGCACACCAAAAATAAACAAGACGCATATGGAGAAACTATTCAGCTGCAAACAAAGTCTGTAACCAAAACAGCATGGTACTAATACAAAAATAAACACATTGATCAATGGAACAGTATAGAGAACACAGAAATAAAGCCACACTTATAACTATCTTATCTTTTGTCAACAAAGCTGACAAAAACAAGCAATGGGAAACAGACTCACTGTTCAATATATGGTGCTGGGACAACTGGTTAGCTATATGCAGACAACTGAAAGTGAACCACTTCCTTATACCATATGAAAAAAAATCTACCCAAGATGGATTAAAGACCTAAATGTAAGACATAGAACTATGAAACCTTGGGAGATAACCTAGGAAATACCATTTTGGAGATAGGAACTGGCAAAGATTTCATGACAAAAATGTCTAAAGCAATTGCAACAAAAGCAAAAATTGGCAAAGGGGAGCTAATTAAACTAAAGAGCTTCTGTATAGCAAAAGAAACTATCAACAGAATAGGTAACCTACAGAATGGGAGAAAATATTTGCAATCTATACATCTGACAAACGTCTAATATCCAGAATCTACAAGGAAATTAAACCTACAAGCAAAAAATACTCCATTAAAAAGTGGGCAAAGCTACCAACCAAAAAAAGCCCAGGAATAGATGAACTGACAGCCAAATTCTACCAGAGCTAAAAAGAGGTGCTGGTACCATTTCTGAAACTATTCCAAACAATAGAAAAAGAGGGACTCCTCCCTAATTCCATTTATGAGGCAGGCATCATCCTGATGCCAAAACCTGGCAGAGATACAACAAAGAAAAGAAAATTTCAGGCCAATGTCCCTGATGAACATCAATGTGAAAATCCTCAATAAAATACTGGCAAACCGAATCCAGCAGCACATCAAAAAGATTCTCCACCACGATCAAGTCGGCTTCATCCCTGGGATGCAAGGCTGGTTCAACAAATGGAAATCAATAAATGTAATCCATCACATAAACAAAACCAATGACAAAAACCACATGATTATGTCAAGAGATGCAGAAAAAGCCTTCGATAAAATTCAACAAGCCTTCCTGCTAAAAGCTCTCAATAAACTAGGTACCGATGGAATACATCTCAGTAACAAGAGCTATTTATGACAAACCCATAGCCAACATCATACTGAATGGGCAAAAGCTGGAAGCATTCCCTTTGAAAACCGGCACAAGACAAGGATGCCCTCACTCACCACTCCTGTTCAACATAGTATTGGAAGTTCTGGCCAGGGCAATCAGGCAAGAGAAAGAAATAAAGGTATTCAAATAGGAAGAGAGGATGTCAGATTGTCTCTGTTTGCAGATGACATGATTGTATATTTAGAAAACCCCATCAAATCAGTCCAAAAACTCCTTAAGATGATCAGCAACTTCAGCAAAGTCTCAGGATACAAAACCAATGTGCAAAAATCACAAGCATCCCTATAAACAAATAACAGACGAGCAGAGAGCCAAATCATGAGTGAACTCCCATTTACAACTGCTACAAAGAGAATTAAATACCTAGGAATATAACTTACAAGGGACATGAAGGACCTCTTCAAGAAGAAGGACAAACCACTGCTCAAGGAAATAGGATAGGACACAAACAAATGGAAAAACATTCCATGCTCATGGATAGGAAGAATCAATACCGTGAAAATGGCCATACTGTCCAAAGTAATTTATAGATTCAATGCTATTCCCATCAAGCTACCATTGATTTTCTTCACAGAACTAGAAAAAACTACTTTAAATTTCATATAGAACCAAAAAACAGCCTGTATAGCCAAGGCAATTCTAAGCAAAAAGAACAAAGCCGGAGGCATCACACTACCTGACTTCCAACTATACTACAAGAATAGAGTAAGCAAAACAGCATGTTACTGGTACCAAAACAGATGTATAGACCAATGGAACAGAACAGAGGCCTCAGAAATAACACCACACATCTACAACCATCTGATCATTGACAAACCTGACAAAAACAAGAAATGGTGAAAGGATTCCCTATGTAATAAATGGTGCTGGGAAAACTGGCTAGCCATATGCAGAAAACTGAAACTGGACCCCTTCCTTACACCTTATATAAAAATTAACTCAAGACAGATTGAAGACTTAAACCTAAAACCTAAAACCATAAAAACCCTAGAAGAAAACCTAGGCAGTACCATTCAGGATATTGGCAATTAACTCAAGGTAGACTCGAGATTTAAATGTAAGACCTAAAACCATAAAAACCCTAGAAAAAAATCTAGGCAATACCATTCAGGACATATACATGGGCAAAGACTTCATGACTAAAACACCAAAAGCAATTGCAACAAAAGCCAAAATTGATAAATAGGACCTAATTAAACTAAAGAGCTTGCGCAGAGCAAGAGAAACTATTATCAGAGTGAATAGGCAGCCTACAGAATGGAAGAAAAATTTTGCGGTGTATCCATCTGACAAGCGTCTAATATCCAGAATCTACAAGGAACTTAAATTTACAGGAAAAAAACAACCCCATCAGAAAGTGGGTGAAGGATATGAACAGACGCTTCTCAGAGGACTTTTATCCAGCCAACAAACATGAAAAACCTCATCATTCCTGTTCATTAGTGAAATGCAGATCAGAACCAAAATGAGATACCATCTCACACCAGTTAGAATGGTGATCATTAAGAAGTCAGAAAACCATAGATGCTAGAGAGGATGTGGAGAAATAGGAATGCTTTTACATTGTTGGTGGGAGTCTTGATTAGTTCAACCATTGTGGAAGACAGTGTGACGATTCCTCAAGGATCTAGAACCAGAAATACCATTTGACCCAGCAATCCCATTACTGGGTATATACCCAGAGGATTCTAAATCACTCTGTAAAAACACATGCACACATATGTTTATTGCAGCACTATTCACAATAGCAAAGACTTGGAACCAACCCAAATGCCTATCAATGATAGACTAGATAAAAAAAAACTGTGGCACATATACACCATGGAATCCTATGCAGCCATAAAAAGGAGTGAGTTAATGTCCTTTGCAGGGACATGGATGAACCTGGAAACCATCATTCTTGGCAAACTGACACTGGAACAGAAAACCAAACACTGCATATTCTCACTCATAAGTGGGAATTGAACAATGAGAACACACAGACACAGGGAGGGGAACATCACACACCAGGGCCTGTCAAGGGGTAGGAGGATGGGGGGAAGGGGAGGGAGAGCACTATGGGGGGGGGAAGGGGAGGGACAGCACTATGACAAATACCTAATGCATGCGGGGCTTAAAACCTAGATGACGGGTCGATGCATGCATCAAACCACCATGGCACATATATACCTATGTAACAAATCTACACATTCTGAATATGTATCTAAGAACTTAAATTATAATAAAGTGGGCAAAGGACATAAACAGACACCTTTCAGAGGAAGGCATAAGTGTGGCCAACAACCATATTTTTTAAATGCTCAGTAATAATCATTAGAGAAATGCAAGTCAAAATCACAATGAGATACCATCCACACCAGTCAGAATGGCTATTAAGTCAAAAAATAACATGCTGGTGAGGTTGCAGAGAAAAGGAATGCTTATAAACTGCCAGTGAGAGTGTAAATTTGTTCAACCATTGTGGAAAGCAGTGTGGCAATACCTCAAATAACTAAAAACAGAACTAGCATTCAACACAGCAATCCCACTACTGGGTATATATACCCAAAGGATTATAAATGGTTCTACCATAAAGACACATGCACATGTATGTTCATTGGAGCACTATTCACAATGGCAAAGACATGGAATAAACCTAAATGCCCATCAACAGTCAACAGGATAAGGAAAATGTGGTACATATATACCATTGAATATTATGCAGCCATAAAAAGAACAAGATCATGTTCTTTGCAGAGATGTGAATGGAACTGGAGGCCATTATCCTTAGCAAACTAACAAAGGAACAGAAAACCAAATGCCACATGTTTTCACTTATAAGTGGAGCTGAGTAATGAGAACACATGGGCAGAAATTGTAGGAGAACAGACACTGGAGTCTACTTGAGGGTCGAGGGTAGGAGAAGTAAGAGGTTCAGAAAAAAACAAACTAGGAGTTTTGGTGTATGAAATACTCTGTACACCAAACCTCTGAGTCACAATTTTACCTAGGGTGCACATGCACCCCTGAATCTAAAATAAAAGTTAAAGTATTGAAAGATTCTTTTTCCTTTTATTTTTATAATTGACATATAGTTATTGTATATATTTATGAGGTACATAGGGATATTTCTGTATATATAATGTATAGTGATCAGATCAGAGTAAGTTGCATATCATCATCAAACACGCTTATTTCTTTGTGTTGAATATTCAATATCTTCCCCTCTAGCTAATTAAAAGCACACAATATATTATTAACTATAGTCATCTTACCAGGGTGTAGAACACTAGAACTTATTCCAGCTATTGTGTTGTAATTTTGAATCCTTTGAAAAATCTCTCCCTTTCATTCCCTTCCCCATACCCTTTTCAGCCTTTAGTATCATCTTTTCTTCTCTGATCTCAACTTTTATTAGCTTCCACATAAGAATAACAGTATGTGATATTTGTCTTTCTGTGTTTGATTTAACTTAACAAAGCAAACTCCAGTTTTACCCACGTTGCAGTGAATGACAGAATTTCATTATTTTTTATAGCCGAATAGTATTCCATTGTGCATATAACCCACATTTTCTTTATCCATTCATTTGTTGTTGGACATCTAGGTTGATTCTACATCTTGGCTATTATGAGTAGTGCCACCACAAACATGATGTTGCAGATGCTTCTTTGATATACTGATTTTCATTCCTTTGGATAAATGCCTAGTAGTGAGATGACTGATCATATGGTAGTTCTATTTGTAGATTTTTTTAAAACCTGCCTACTGTTCTCCAAGTGGCTATACTAGTTTACATTCCCACTAGCAGTGTAGAAACATTCCCCCTTTCTCTGTACCCTCACGAGCATTTGTTATTTTTTTGTCTTCCTAACTGGGGTAAGATGATAGCTCATTGTGGTTTTGATTGGCATTTCCCTGATGATTAATGATGTTGAGTATTTTTTCATATATTCATTGGCCATTTGTATGTATTCTTTTGAGAAATATCTATTGAGATCATTTGCCCATTGTTAATGGGATTGTTTGTTTCTTGCTGTTGAAATGTTTGAGTTCATTGTGTATTCTGGATATTAATCCCCTGTCAGATACATAGTTTTCAAACATTTTTCCTATTCTGTAGATTGTCTTTTCACTCTGTTCGTTGTTTCCTTTGCTATGTGGAAGCTTTTCAGTTTGATATAATCCCATTTGTTTACTTTTGCTTTTCTTGCCTGTGCTTTCAGGTCTTATTCATAAACTATTTTCCCAGACCAATTTCCTGAGATGTTTCACCTATATTTTCATCTAGTAATCTAATAGTTTCAGGTCTTACCTTTAGGTCTTTGATCCATTTTGAGTTAATTATTGTATAGGATTACACGTGGGGTCTAGTCTCATTTTTCTGCACATGGATATTCAGTTTTCCCAGTATGATTTATTGATGAGACTCGCCTTTCCCCAATAAGTGTTGTTGGTGTTTATCAAAACCCAGTTGGCTCTATATATGTGAATTAATTTTGCAATTCTCTATTCTCCTCTGTCGGCCTATGCATCTGTTTTTATGCCACTACCATGCTGTTTTGTTTACTACAGCTTTGTAGTATATTTTGAAGTCTTGTAGTGTCAGCTCTGTGCTTTTGCTCAGGTTTGCTTTGGCTATTCCATTTGTTTGTTTGTTTGTTTGTTTGGTTGGTTGGTTTTATACAAATTTTAAGACTTTTCTAATTCTGTGAAGAAAGTAATTGATGTTTTGATAGGGATTGTGTTTAATTTGTAGATTGCTTTAGGTTCTATGATCGTTTTAACAATATTTTTGGAGCCATGAGTATGGGATGTTGTTCCATTTGTTTTTATCCTCTTTAATTTTTTTGTCAGTGTTTTGTAGTTTTCCTTATAGAAGCCTTTCAGTTCTTAGTTAAATTTATTCCTAGGTATTTCATTTTTTGTAGCTATTGTAAACGGCATTATCTTCTTGATTTCTTTTTTAACCTTTTTGTTGTTCATGAAAAGCAATGCTACTGATTTTATATTTTAATTTTTTATCTTTACTAAATTCATTCATCAATTTTAAAATATTTTCAGTAGAGTCGTTTGGATTTTCTATATGTAAAATCATATTGTCTGCAAACAGGAAAATTTTGACTTTTTACTTTCTAATTTGGATGCCTGTTATTTCTTTCCCTTATCTAATTGTTCTTGCTAGGACTTCTAGTACTATGTTGAATAAAAGTAGCAAGAGTGGGCATCCTTCTCTTCATCCAGTTCCTACAGGATGTTAGCTGTGGGTTTGTCATATATGGCATTTATTGTGTTGAGGTACCTTCCCTCTATATGTAACTTATGGAGAATTTTTACTATGAAGGGATGTTGAATTTTACCAAATGCTTTTACTGCATCTATTGAGGTGATCACATGGTTTTTGTCTTTCATTCTGTTGATGTGATATATCACATTTATTGATATGCATATGTTGAACCATTCTTGCATTCCTAGGACAAATCTCATTTGATCATTATCTGTTATCTTTTTGATGTATCGTTACATTTAGTTTGCTAATATTTTGTTGAGAAAATAGTATGTTCATGTTCATCAGCAATATTTGCCTGTATTTTTCTTTTTGTGTGGTATCCTTGTCTGGTTTTCACATCACAGTTATGTTTACCTCATGAAATGAATTAGGAACAGTTCCCTCTGTTTCCATTTCTTGGATTACTTTGAGAGGAATCGATATTATTTAAAGGTTTGGTAGTATTCAGTGGTGAAACCATCCAGTCCTGAACTTTTCTTTTTTGAAAGACTTTTTATTACTGATTCAATTTAATTACTTATATTGTCTTTCAGGTTTTCTCTTTCTTCTTAATTCAGTCTTGGTAGGTTGTACGTAACCAGGAATGTATCTATTTCCTCTAGGTTTTTGAATTTATTGGCATATAGTTATTCATAGTAGTCTCTAACAATCCTTTGTATTTCTGTGGTATCCATTGTGGTGTATGCTCTTTTCACTTCTATTTATTTGGGTCTCCTCACTTCCTTTCTTAGTCTAGCTAATGGTTTGTCAATTTTGTTTATCACTTCAAATAACCAACTTTTTGTTTTGTTGATCTTTTGTACTTTTTAGTTAAATTTTGTTTATTTCTGTTCTGATATTTATTCTTCTACAAATTTGGGGTTTGGTGTGTTCTTTTCTAGTTTCTTGAGATGCATCATTAGGTTGTATGTTGAATATATTTCTAGTTTTTTTATGTAGGCATTTATTGCTCCAAACTTGCCTCTTAGTAATTATCTTGCTGTGTGCCATAGGTTTTCACATGTTGTGTTTCTATTTTCATTGGTTTCAAGTTTGTTTTTTGTTTGTTTGTTTTCGGTTTTTGGTTTTTTGGTTTTTTTTTTTTTGTTTTTTTTTGAGACAGAATTTCATCATGTTGCCCAGACAGGAGTACAATGGTGCCATCTCCGCTCACTGCAACCTCCGTCTCCCGAGTTCAAGCAATTCTCCTGCCTCAGCCTCCTGAGTAGCTGGGATTACAGGCATGTTCCACCATGCCCAGCTAATTTTGTATTTCTTAGTAGAGATGGGGTTTGTCCATGTTGGTCAGATTGGTCTTGAACTCCTGACCTCAGGTGATCCGTCTGCCTTGGACTCCCAAAGCACTGGAATTACAGGTGTGAGCCACCGTGCCCAGCCTGAAGAAGTTTTTAATTTCATTCTTGATTCCTTCTTTCACCCACTGGTCATTCAGAAGCATGCTGTTTAATTTCTATATATTTGTATAGTTTCAAGTGTTCCTCTTATTGTTTACATCCAGTTTTGTTTCATTGTGGTTAAATAGGATACTTGATCTGATTTTGAAACTTTAAAAAGTTTTTGCAACTTGTTTCTTGTCCTAACATATGGTGAACCCCAGAGAATGTTCCATGTGCTAATGAAAAGAATGTGTGTTCTACAGGTGTTGGGTGAAATGTTCTGTAAATATCTTTTAGTTCCATTTCATCTATGGTGTAGTTTAAACTTGATGTTTCTTTGTTGATTTTCTGTGTAAACAATCTGTCAAATGCTGCATATAGGGTGTTGAAGTCCCAGCTATTTTTGTATTGGGGTCTATCTCTCCCTTTAGATCAAATATTTGCTATATATTGGGGTCTATCTCTCCCTTTAGATCAATAGACCCCAATAACTCTCAAGGCTGAGCCAGACCCCAGTATACCTCTGGGGGATGCAATGTTGGAGGCACATATATTTACAATTGTTATATTCTTTTTCTGAATTGATTGGTTTATTATAAGAATACAGTCTCCTTATCACAACTTTTGACTTGAAGTGTATTTTGTGTGATATAAATAGAGCTATTACTGCTTACTTTTAGTTTCTGTTTGCATGAAATACATTTTACCATCCCTTCACTTTCAGTCTCTGTGTGTCTTTAGAGGTAAGATGAGTTTCTTGTAGGTAACATATAGTTATGTCTTCATTTTTTATACATTCACCCAGTTGATATTTTTTAATGAATTTATTTTGTTTTAATTCAAGGTTATTATTGATAGACAAGGACTTACTCTTGTCATTTTTGGGGGATCCTTTTCTTTTTTGTACATCTTTTGTTACTTCTTTTATTGTTTGTTTTTGCAATTGGGTGGTTTTCTATAGTGAAAATGTTTAAGTTGTTTCTCTTTCTCCATTGTGTATTGGCTCTTCTGGTGAATTTTGTAGTTTTGCATGTTTTCATAATGGTGGTTATCATCTTTTCCTTCCAGATGCAAGACTCCCTTGAGCATTTCTCATAACGCCAGTCTCTTGATAATGAATTATTTTAGTTTTTGCTTGTTTGTAAAATATTTTATTTCTCCTTCATTCCTGAAGGATAGCTTTCCTGGGTGTGATATTCTTGGCTGCCAGGTTTTTTTTCTTTCAATATTTTGAATATGTCATTCCAGCCCCTCCTGGTCTGTGAGGTTTCTGTGAGAAATCCACTGTTAGTCTAATGGGAATTTCCTTATATGTGACTTGATGCATTTTCACTTGCTGTTTGTAGAAGTTTTTATCTTTGACTTTTGATAATTGGACTATAATGTGCCTTGGAGAGTATCTATTTGGATTGACTCTGTTTGGGGTTCTTTGCAATTCCTGTATCTGCATGTCCATCTCACCCACAAAACTTTGGAATTTTTCAGCTATTGTTTTATTAAATGTGTTTTTTTAGACCTTTCCTTTCTTCTCTTCCTCAGGAGTGCCCGTAATGTGAACATTTGTTTGTATAATTATGTTTCATAAATCTTGTAGGCTTTCTAAATTCTTTTTTATACATTTGTATTTATCTGTGTTACTTCAAAAGACTTGTCTTCAAGTTTAGAAATTCCATCTTTGCTTTGTCTACTCCACTGTTGAAGCTCTCAGTTTTATATTTTATTTCCTTACTTGAATTCTTCAACTCTGTGACTTCTGTTTAGTTCTTTGTGACTTGTGGCTTTTATCTCTTTGTTCAATTTCTCATTCAAATTAGGAAATACTTTCCTGGTTTCATTGAATTGCCTAGCAATATTCTCTTACATACCATTGAGTCTCCTTAAGGTTTTGAATTCCTTTTCTAGCCTTTGGTATATTTCCTTGTGATGAAGGTCTATTACTAAAGAATTATTATGTTTATTTGGAGGTGTAATGTTTCTTTGCTTTTTTATGTTTGATGTGTCCCTACATTGATTTCTACACATCTAATAGCACAGTTGTTGTTGTTGTTTTCTAATTTTATGAAGTAGGTTTCATAGGGAAAGAATTATTTATACAGGTGAGTCGGGGTGTCCATTCAGTGGGGTGCATTGGCTTGGTTCTAGGTAAACACAGTAGTATAGTCTCCATGTAATTTCTTCAGCTGTGGTCCATGTTAGTGATATTTGTGAGTGTCTCAGTGGCCTAGGCTGAGAGTTTGTGATGGTGGTGACACAGCTTTGCCGGAGCTAGGCACACAAAGATATTTCTCAGGTTGTAAACGTAGGTGTGCAAAATGTGCATCAGTCAACTTGGAGTCTGGCTCGCTGGGGTTGGGGCCATGGGGCTGTTACTTTGACTGGGTGGAGGAAGAGGGTGCGTGCCCACTAGCGGCAGCCCAGAAGGCTGTTTCTCAGGCTCAGAATATGGGCACAAGGCTACTCAGTTGGCCTGAGGGTATGTCTGCTGGGGGCGACTCACAGAAGTGTTTCTCGGATGCTGATTACAGGTGTAGGGCCTTTGCGCAGCAAGGGGCATGTCTGGTGAAAGTACCATAGGTCTGTTTCTAAGGGACCTCTCCCACTTTGGAGAGCGTGCAGAGTGGTTTGTCTAGCTCAAGAGCAGGGTTGCCCTGGGCAGAACTGATAGACTGTCCCACTGGCTGGAAGTTTAGGCAGTAGGTTCTTTTCTTCTCTGCTTTGCAGGACCAGAGTCACAGTGAATCCTGGTCTCAGGTTCCATGCAGCTGGAGTTGTGGCATTCAGCCACAGGGCTGAATGGAATGAAGATGGTGCCCAGTGCTGGAGAGGTACAGTAGCTACTGGTTCCCAGAGAAAGGTGCATTCCAGAGGTGGCTCTGGTCTCAGGACAGTGCCACGCTGCAGCAGCTTGGCTCATAGAAGGTATATGATGGGTTGGGAGTGCATATCTTGTGTTCCTGATCTAGGGCAATGTAGCTGTGTGAATTCCTGGCAGCTACCCAAGCTGGGCTCGGGGCTTGCAAGACTGTGAGGTTTTTCTGTAGTAAGGACTGTAGGTGTTTATAGTGGCAGTGGGGCTACTAAGGATCCGCTAACGTTTTCCCCACAAGCAGAAGTCCGTCCTGACTCTGGGCCAATCTGAGACAGGGCTGCAGAGACTGGATATCCCCATGCTGTCCTCCTCAGCTTCTAATAGCCACAGGAGTCTCTCTACTCCCCCACTATACTCAGTGCTCTCCCTTTAATTCTCCAGGCAAATCTTCGCTATTTATTCGTTGTGTTGGTCTTTTCTTGTGGAGGAAATGAACACAGGTATCTCTGGTCAGCCATCTTGCTCCCCTTGACTCTTTGTGCCTCCTTTTTTGAACAGGAATACCTTCAGAGGTTGCCCTGTGCCTGTGACATCTTGATTGTCAGGTATGTAGGGGATGAACAGCTTGTCTAGTTAATTTCACAGAGCAAGAAGAATTGCACTCAGGAGTTGTACTTAAAGAACTCTATCCAGGAATACTCACACTCACCTGGATCTGACTTAGATTATAAGATTCTGGACTTTGAGCTGATATTCTGATAATACCAAGCAGTAGCAAAAATTTGGATAAATAAGAACCTTTATGCAGTTTTGTTAAAGAAGATTTTTATTTTGTGTGCTTACTTGACATGTAATAATTGTATATAGTTTGGGTTACAGAGTAATAGTCGATACATATATAATGTATAATAATCAAGTCATATCCATCACCTCAAACATTTATCATTTCTGTGTGTTGGGAACATTCCTTTCTTCTAGCTATTTAAAAAAACACAGTAAATTATTGTTAATTATAGTTACTCTGCAGTGCTATAACACACCAGAGCTGCTTCCTCCCATCTAGCTGTAATTTTGTATTCATTAACCAAACTCTCCATGTCCTTCGTTCCACCCTACCCTACCCTACCCAGCCTCTAATAACCACAATTCTGTCTACTTCTACACTCTCAACTTTTATAGCACCCATGTATGAGTAAGAATATGCAGTATTTTTCTGTGCCTGATTTACTTCATTTAACAAAATGTCCACTGGACTCACCCATTTTGCTATGAATGACAGGAATTCATTTTTTATGGCTGAATAGCATGTCTTTGTGTGTATATCCATTCCCCTGTTGATGGACACTTAGGTTGATTCCATATCATGGCTGTTGTGAATAGTGCTGCAATACACATGGGGGTGCAGATATCACTTAAGACATTTTTGAAGAAAAAAATGCCAAAACTTGGCAAAATTAAAAGTATTCATACCCTACAACCTTAGCCATTTTACTTGATCATGGGAAAACTCACATAGGAACATAAGTAAACATGTATAATGATATTCATTACAATATTTATGGTACTAAAGTCAGCAACCTAGAGGCCATCACTAAAATAATGAATAACTAAAATGTAGCACAGACATTTAATAGATGATGAATATAGCAGTGAGAAGAAGCTAGAGGTTTACAAACAACAATATTATTAAATCTTTTTAAAAGTAGGGTTGAGTAACCAAAAAAAGTCCAGGACCAGACGGATTCACAGTCAAATTCTACCCGAGGTACAAAGAAGAGCTGATACCATTCCTTCTGAAACTATTCCAATCAATAGAAAAAGAGGGAATCCTCCCTAACTCATTTTATGAAACCAACATCATCCTGATACCAAAGCCTGGCAGAAACACAACAAAAAAAGAGAATTTTAGACCAATATCCCTGATGAACATC
>NW_012113141.1:14054205-14098948 GCF_000951035.1 Colobus angolensis palliatus | reverse complement strand
CTACCATCAGAGTGAACAGGCAACCTACAGAATGGGAGAGAATTTTTGCAATCTACCCATCTGACAAAGGGCTAATATCCAGAATCTACAAAGAACTTAAACAAATTTACAAGAAAAAAAAAAAATCCCATTAAAAGTGGGCAAAGGATATGAACAGACACTTCTCAAAAGAAGACATTTATGCAGCCAACTAGACACATGAAAAAATGCTCATCATCACTGGTCATCAGAATAATGCAAATCAAAACCACAATGAGATACCATCTCATGCCATTTAGAACGGCGATCATTAAAAAGTCAGGAAACAACTGATGCTGGAGAGGATGTGGAGAAATAGGAAGGCTTTTACACTTTTGATGGGAGTGAAAATTAATTCAACCATTGTGGAAGACAGTGTGGCGATTCCTCAAGGATCTAGAACTAGAAATACCATTTGACCCAGCAATCCTGTTACTGGATATATACCCAGTGGATTATAAATCATGCTACTATAAAGACACGTGCACATGTATATTTATTGCAGCACTATTCACAATAGCAAAGATTTGGAACCAACTCAAATGTCCACCAATGATAGACTGGATTAAGAAAATGTGGCACATATACACCATGGAATACTATGCAGCCATAAAATGGATGAGTTCATATCCTTTGCAGGGACATGGATGAATCTGGAAACCATCATTCTCAGCAAGCTATCACAAGGACAGAAAACCAAACACTGCATGTTCTCACTCCTAAATGGGAATTGAACAATGAGAACACTAGGACACAGGGCGGGGAACATCACACACCAGGGCCGGTCATACGGTGGGAGGCTGGGGGAGGAATAGCATTAGGAGAAATATCTAAATGATGAGTTGATAGGGGCAGCAAACCAACATGGCACATGTATACCTATGTAACAAACCCGCACATTGTGCACATGTACCCTAGAACTTAAAATATAATTTTAAAAAAGGGTTAAGTAAATAAAGAATATAAATTCTGTAACAAAATACAATTTATATAAATTTAAAAGACGCATTTGCCAAATAAAACTTTGTTTTTCACTGGTACCTATCTAAGTATAGGCATTAAAAGATCTATGGTGGGTGCCTATAAAAGGTAGAGAAATGAATATATTACAGGTGATAAAGGATAAAAAGATAAAACAATTTATGCTAATGAATTATGAACTGAGGGGTGATTACCTCATCTCTCGATATCTGAGGCCCATGAGAAATAAAACAACTATAGAGAAAGGAAGAAATAGACTATCGAAATACATACGGAGAGCAGAGACAGGAAGGAGGAAGGCAACATGGCTAAGCGATGTATAGTATTTTTGGCTAAAGAGCTTGAGTGGTCACTGTGAGCCATTAGAAACTCCAACCTCTAGCTAACCTCCTTCATAATTGACACCATCCCTGGCTCTCTTTCAGGCTTTTTCATATGTTATACTATGAGAAAAGTATCAGAAATTATGAGTACCTTAAGTTGGAGAAAAACTCCAGGTGATGTGTATTATTTTTCTAGCTAATGGATGGAAGGGAATGATGATAGTAGGGGTCTGAGGTACTGTTCTACTGGGGTAAAAAAATACTTGAGAACTTTTATACTCAAATTTCCCAAATAGGGAGTATCTGAAGCCTCTTGGGAAATGAAGTAATTCCAGGTCTCTGGCTCCTGATTCTCTTTTCAGTGCATCAAATTCCCCTTAAAAACAGGTTTGAGGGCATTTTAAAAGTGACTAATTAGGTAAGATTTCTATCATATTCAGAAATTGTGTTGCATTAACACAATATGAAAATGCTGCTATTAGCCACATTTATCTCTTATTAACAGTATAAAAGCAGTAAGGTGACTTGCTTGGGCAGCCAGTGGTACTGCTAGCCTCTCTGGCACACATATTAATTGCAAAGCCATCCTTGAAAGGGCATTGTGATAAGGTTGGCTGAAGATGAATAGAAACATGGGACTGTGTTTTTCTATTTCTCTCAGTTTCTTCTCCACTGAAACCTTAATGGTACTTGGGTAAATGATATTCAAGAGCTACCAATTCTGACACTCTTAAAGAAACCATTAAAACCAGGGAGGGAAAAAGTATTGTGTGTTACAAAAAGCAGGCCAGGAGAGATGGCTCATGCCCAGTAAAAAATCAAAAACTCATTGTTTGCTCGGAAAGCCAGGTGTGAGGAAGGAATTTGATATCTATCTGGATGCTTAAATCTTAAAATAATATGGAGGGGGAAATTCATAGAATTGAAAATGAAGAGGGGAGCAACAGATCCTAAGCTGGAGAGGGAAACTGAGTAAGACTGACTTTCCTAGCCTACCGAATAATGAAAATATCACCAGGCTCAACTATCCTGGAGAAAATAAAGGCAGAGATTCATTGAGTGTCATGTTTTCACACATGTGTTAATTGTGCTGATTTTTATTGCTCATGAAACTTTTCCATTAGTGCATGTCAGAAAATCTGATATTATGTATATTGACCATCTTTAGATTGTGCTTTTATGTACGGGATGCTATTAACCAAATCTGTGCTAAAATGCTAAAACTTCTCTAAAATGAGAAATGCCCATGCAACTGAGCAATGATCATCTTGGTAGCTTTTCTAAGAAGAGGGAAAGCATGCATGTGCAGAGCAGATAATAAGGCATATTCATCTAAATTCAATTCTTCAAAGTAAAAGTCAACCATCATAAAAAGCCAGCCCCTTATGTGAAGGTACAATTACATCTTTCTAATTTATCTATTCATACAAAAATGCTGAGCTTCCAGGGCAGTAAAGGGAAAGACCAGAGAGAGATTTCTTACCTACACTTTTGAAGACTAGATTTCAGATGGCCCATGCCCTATTATAAGTACATTCAAAGAAAATATTGCAAGAAGCACAAATAATATAACATCCCTTTAGAAAACCAAAGTCATATTATTGTAGCATATATTATTTGCCTTGCTGAAAAACATAGCCTCAGTCCTTCCTGAAGGAACTACAATTTCTTAACCATCTATGCAAGGAGAGGCCAGAAATCACCAGAGTAAATGGGATGAGTAAGGATGGGAACATTCAGTCCAGGAAATTAAATGCAAGAGGTCAGTGAAGAGTAGTCCACAACCACTGACAGATGGCAATTTCCCTTGCAGCCAGAAAGGGTAGATGTCGCTAAAAACCCTCCAGTGAATACTCTGCCTTGGAGTTTACCTACCTGGAGGAAGTGGGTGAGCAGATGTTTTAACAATATGCATTCCCCATGTGGGGCAGGGACAAAATACTTAAGGAGTCAGAATCACATTGCCAGAGGTGATTAAGAAATTTACTGTGAACAGATGGATGTATCAGTGACTGTAAAGGGCAAAGAAGCAGATTTTCACTGATGTTAGGAAGAAGATTCCACCGTGTTCTGATGCCCTGATCCTGTATGCATGCAGGCTCCAAAAAAAAAGGCTGTTGGATCCTTAATGGACTATAACATCCTTAGGAGGCAGTCAGGAGCAGAGGATAAAGCACAGACTTTTGAGTGCCTGAATAAATTCCTTCAACTGTTTTTCTGCAGTTTTCTTAGTTTATGAGACCCTCAGCCTTCTCTGCAGAGTAAGGACAGTAAAATCCTTTGAGAATGCCCATGGTAATACAGAATCCAGTGCCTGGCACATAATGTAGCCTCAGTGAATCGTCTCGAATCTTATTATTATTATTACCATTAACCTTTAGTACTTACGTGTTGACATTCTTATACAATTTTGGACAGAGTTTTCAGAGGTCACTCCTTGGGATCAATGGTAATGTTATTTGGACCTGTAATCTGTATAATGAACACTTCTCTAAAAGGCAAACATCACAGTATTTTTAGAGGATTATCTACATTTGGGGATAATACTATTCATATTTGAGATTATCATAACAAGGAAAAGGAAATTTCCAAAATCAAGTGAAAGGAAAAGAGAAGTCTGAGAAGTAGACCTAGAGAAGAAAAATGAGCTGTAGAAATTCTTGACATGCCCAAAACTACCAAAATTAACCTATGGATCTAGTAAACCACTATCAAATAAAGAGCATACAAAGTTCCACTAAACAGCATTTCTGTTAAAGAGTGCATGTGTGCTTTATCTGGTGTGCACAGCAGAGGGTATCAATGTTCTGTGCCTTTGAGCTTCTGCCTGCTATATAGCAATTGAAAACTGAAAAAGATGCCAAAGAGCAGTAGAGATGATGGAAGGTACAAAACTTGTTCTAAAGCCAGAAAAGCAAAGGGTAAAGATGCCTGGAACTCAATAATAGAAATGTTTCTAAAATGAAGAAAAGACACTGTCTCCTCATAGAGCTTTTTTAGTGAAATTGCCCTGACACCTTCCTCTACATACTCTCAACTTTTGTCTCACAAAAACTCTGGCAGCAAGTAAGCAACTCTCGGTTGCATTTCACAGGTGAGGAAATGGAGAGTTAGCAACTTGGGGTGACTGTGGGAGATTCAGGTTTGAAGCTAGGACTTGCTAACAGACTCCCTTGCTCTGCTTTCAATATCTCATTCACCCTACACACAGACTCTATGGAATTGGAATCTCTTTCTCTTGAGAACTCCAGGAATTTATTTCATCTTTGAGAGATACAATTCTCTATTGGGGAGAGAATTAATGATATCTTTCCCCATCAAGATTCTTTCCAGCTTTTGATGCCTCTGCATTTTCCTTCTCTGAGCCTGGGCTACTGGCTGACCTACTTTGGAAGCAGAAGAAAAAGAACCTATAATAGAAGAAGGACTCAGCACTAGAATGTCACAAGTACCTCTGAGTTTTAATGAGGTGGCTATAAAACAAAAATTTTGCATATGATGACAACATCACATTGCATTGCCTAGGGTGTTATGAAACATATAAACTGATTGACAGTATTGTCAAAAACAAACTTAAAAATAGAAAGTATATACCCATATGTCAATAACAACTTTGAAATAGGCTGGATATCTACACAGCAGCAGCCTGTGAAAGTCTGACCCATATGAATTCTTAATATTTTTGGGAACTGAGTAACTGTATACAAACTGCATTTTCTAGGATGTCTTTTCCTGCTATCTATCCTTGCCTGTGTTCAAATGAAGGCCTTGCCATTTCTTAACCTCACGATTTCCAGTTTCTTCGTCTATAAAATAAGGATAATAGAATCTAACGCATGAGATATCCCCAGGGATAAATAAAATAATGCAAGTATAGTGTTTACATGATGTTGGTATATGTAACTACCATTAAGTGCTAACTGTTAGCTTTCCTCGTGAGTGTCCTTTCTCAGGCTCTGCCAAGAGTAAACATGACTTTGAGCACCACTGCCCTTCAACCTAGAAGTCAGTGCCGCCGCTGCTGGTTCTATTGTAATCTTCGGCACCAGCTCTGACGACCAGAGGTATTCATTTTCTAGGACTGCCCTAACAGAGTATTTTAAACTGGGTAGCTTTAAACAACGATCACTTACTCTCTCACAGCCCTAGAGACTACAGGGCTGAAATCAAGATGTGAGCAGGGCCATGCTCCCTCTAGGACTCACTAGAATCCTTCCTTTTCTCTTCCTAGCTTCTGGTGGAGGCCATCAATCCATGGTGTTCTTGGCTTATAGAAGAATCATCCCAGCCTCTGCCTCTGTCATCCTGTGCAGTTTCTTGCATGTGTCTCTGTCTTCCTATGGCATTTTCCCCCTATAAGGATACCAGTCAGATTAGGACCTACCCTAATGGCCTCACCTTAACTTGATTATATCTGTAAAGATCTTATTTCCAAGTTAAGGTCGCATTCACAGGTACTGGGGATTAAGGACTTCAACATATTTTTGGAGATATGCACACCAACCCACAATACCAAGTTTCTGCCTTGTTCATGTATTCATGCAATTAACTTATTTTCTTATGTGCCATGCAACATGCTTATAAGCAAGACAGATAATGGTCCCTACTCATGGAAATGCCAGTCTAAAGAGGGAGACCAACATTAAAGAAATAACTAAGTAGTAACTGACTACAATGTTAGTGACAGAGGGTGTTATGACAGCATATAACAAGAATCGCTAACTTAGTCCTTGGGAAAGGAAAGACTTCCCTGCAAAACTAGAAACCGAGCAGGAGCAAGGGAGCTCAGGGAATTGGGTGGGTTGAGGCAGCAAGTTTTGTGCAGAGTTCTGAGGAGCAGAAAGAAGATAGATACAATTAAAACAATGTGGCTGGAGCAGGGAGAGCAAGAGGCCAGGGCATAAAAAGTAGCCAAACTTCCAAGGCCAAAAAATGACTATAAAGAACTTGATCCTAAAAGCAGTGGCATCTGTGGAAGAATTTTAGGTAAAGAAGTATTCTTATCAGGTTGTTGCCTGCTACCATTTATGTTGAATAAACCACTAGCAAATTTTCATAGCTTCACAAACTCCATGTAGAAGCCGATTCTATGCCTCTTAGCTAAAACTCTTTCAGATTCTGATCTTTTCAATTTCACGGTCATTAATATCATAGTTGATGTCTGCATTATCTCCACCCTGCATTCATTTCTTCTCTATAGAATTACATTCCATATTACATTCCTATCACCAGAACACTATCTGGACCTCAAGTAAGAGAAGACATGGAACACTTGATTCAAAAGCCTTTATTATATACATATATGTGTGTGTGTGTGTGTGTACGTAAACACATGTATACATACACACAAATCAACTTGGAGTTAGCCTTTTAACAGAGTGTAAATTAAAAATGCAAAGCACTAGAGAAAGTATGTTAAGTTTTGTGATAGAAAAAGATAAGCCCTTTTCACCTGATTGGAAATGTCATGGAACGAACTCTATAAATTCTGCAAAACTGATTTTGTTAAGCTTTTGTAAGTTGATAACCTCAACTTTTATAAGTTGATACATTCGTGTCTTGATGTTCTTTTTCCTTAAATGTTCCTTGATATTGACTTGGAAACCCAACAAAATCAAATCATACTTCACTTGCAATTGTCAATAAAATGAAAGATAAACTGCAGTGGTTTATCCAAACATTTGATTCCTTCTAGATCTGTTAAATGTTTCAAGTGCAATGGGATCATATCAAATTCTAGACTCTAAAGAAAAAAATTATTCGATTCTGCTGTCTGATGCACAGTATTGTTTAACTGGGAATCATAAATACCAGGATTTAGTTTGAGTTTGAGACCACCCAGTGACTCAGGGATTAATGTGACTCAGGGATTAATGCCCCCTGGCATTAGGCAGGAATAGTAAGGGAAATGCCCATCTTGTACCTTTACTAAATGTAATTTATAGTTTAACTATCATATTAAATCCTTTAATTGAAATTTGTAAAACAAATGGCAGTGTTAGTAATTCTTTTATCAGCTTCCAATTCTCTTTCTACTTAATACCCACCTCTAACCCAGGGGAAATATAGTTCCCAAATGCAATTCTTGAACTTGGGAAAACATCATTGAATCTTCACATTGCCTAACCTTCGTGTTCACTATTCTGCAAGATAACACATTTTCATTTGTCATACAAATGTGCTCATTACTTTTTGTGGTACAAATGCATATTAATAGGGGCTTTCTTAATGTTATCTGGACTTCTGGTTTACACTGTAATTATACATAAGAACAATAGTTCAAACAGAACAAGGAACAGCAAAACAAAACAGCAACTAAAGAGGTGGAAAGTCAAAAAGCAAATGAAAAACAGTAGCAAAGCTACAGAATAAGAAGTACAGAGTGACTAAAACCATTGGAAAAAGCTAGAATTAGCAGAATATCATTATCGTTTTTCCCCACTAGGTTGCTCTCTGCAAAGGCAGTTTTTTGCTTTTTATAATTGGTGCTTTCCAAATATTAATTGGTGCTTTCCAAATATAAGTGTACAGTGGACTTTTTCTCCTTCAATGTGCCTATATATTTGACAATTTCTCCCTATCCAGAACAGAGAAAAGTATAAGAGAGGCAAAACCCATTTAAATATTTAAAGATAAACACATACTCCCACAGCCTTAAATCACAAGCCAGAAATATCTATTAGTTCCACTACATCACAGGTAGGATCAGATTGAGGGAAGGGCTGGCCAGCCCACAGTGTGGGAAGTGCATAAGAGATAAAAGACCCCAGAAGAACCCATTTGCTTGAAGGAGTCAAAGCTAATGGGACAGCAAGGTGGCGGAGAAGACCAAGGAGACAGCTCCAATCAAATAAAGGGAGCGCACCCCCAGGCACGAGGCGTTTAAGCTGTCCGAGGAAGGTGCCTGGGGCTTTCCACTCCTCTGAGCTGACCCATGAGTATCCATGTTAAACTATTTCTGTCTTACTCTGAGGGCAGGTACCTTTCTTCACTGTGCAAATACAACTTTTCCCCTGGCAGACTTCCCAGGAGCTTTGGTACCAGTTTGCTATCAGTTACTATTTCTGCCATGTAAAAGCAGATTCTGGCCAAGTTTTCTTCTCTCTTTTATCGTCATTAACATCATGGTCAATGTCTGTTCATTCTCTCCACTCTGCCTTCATGTCCCCTGTGATATTCTCATCTTTGTTTGGCAGATTCCAACCCCGGGACACAATCTACACCTCAGGATAGAAGGTATGGAACATTTGATGCAAGTGTATGAAGAATCAACCCAAAAGCCCCATAGCTATTGCTAGAAAACTAGAGAACACTTTTGAACATTCTTCTGAAACCAGAGGGATGCTTCCCCAGAGGAATGGTCATGGGTACCCCCTACCTCCACCCTACTGGTCATCACCCTCACCCCAGCAACTCCTGTGCCTCTTCTGAGTATGCACTGATGCTTATAGGAAGGTGCCAGAGCCAGTAGGGCCAGACTCTTCCCAGTGCAATTGTACCTGCCTGTGGCCCCTTTCTGCCTCATGCTGTGGTGGGGCGGCACCCCAGTTCTATGTAACATTCATTGTGGGCTTTCTGTAAACCCCATTCATGGCTGTGCCTCTGTTCAATGCTGAGAGAGAAACCCCAAATCTGCAGAAGTCCCTTGTTTCTGCCATCTGCTGTTCATCTGCCAGGGAATCTGTGTACCAACCCCTCCCTCCCCAGCCTCCTGGTCAAGCCCCCTGGGAATTCTCAAGCTTCCTTTCAGGTCCATCCACCCTCATTTGCAGAGAAAGTCCTGAAATCAGTAAAAATGCCTCTGCTGCTGCTGCTACCTTCACCTGACATGTTGCTTCCAGACTGTAATCTGAGGGGCACCTTCTCCCCATAGTTCATGACCTGAACCATCTCTCCTTCCTGGAATGTCTTGAGGTTTTGCCACTTTCTTCAGAGGAGCATTCAAAGTTAAGTGCTGTGGGTCCTTTCTAGCATATGGTCCCACCACAGTGTGGCTAGTTCAGGCAGCTTCTCTAAACAAAAGTCCCCTTCTCTAAATGAAAGTCCCCTTCTCTAAATTAAAGCATATTTACATTTCCTTCACATTTCTATCAGGGTCACAGGAGTAGAGATGGAGGCATAAGTCTTTATTTCTGTTACTTTTTTTCATATTGATTTTCTAGCTTGGTTTCTCACAGCCCTTCTATCAAGGATTGAGACCATTTTCTCCAAATGTGAGAATGCAGCTTGCTTATCCTTGACTCCCAAACAGCTAGTAGAGGGCAGGTTTAAACATGGTATTGAAACTGCAGGAGCTGGGATCAATCAGGGGGCATTTTGATGTCCCCAGCAAGTAGCACACAAAAAAAACACACCTCTATACCCACAACAAATAATCACTCTTGGGAAAAACACAATAACTTTTTTTCTGCATTTTCAAAATGAGTTTCCTGTGCACTGAGGGCAGTTCCTAAGGAATCAGAGGTGACCTTTACCTTCTCTCCTGTTGAATCCCTGGATCTAAGTGATTCAGGGCCCAAACGCAAGTTCTAGAGCTTTCTTCACCATTTCTTGCGTCACTGTATAAAATTAGACCCCTCGCAGCCTTCCCTGGCAAGCTAAAGTTCACAAGGTCACTTTACAGATGAGGCACAACTGGAGTTATCGTTGGTGACTTCAATTAGTAGATTAGGAAAGGAAGAAAAAAAGGAGAAAAATATAGATATCCCAAGATCAGAGATATTTCCAATAAGAATAGAAGTCATGTGTCACTTAATGATAGGTATATGTTCTGAGAAACATGATTAGGTGATTTTTCATTACACGAACTTCATAGGGTGAACTTAACACAAACCTAAATGGCATAGCCTGCTGCATCCTTAGGCTGTATGTTATGACCTGTTGCTTCTAGGCTACAAACTTGTACAGCATGTTACTATACTGAATACCGTAGGCAATTGTAACACAATGGTAAGTATTTATGTATCTAAACATAGAAAAGGTCCAATTAAAAAATAGTATTATAATCTTATGGGACCACTGTCCTATATGCAGTCCTGTCACTGAACAAATTGTCGCTGTGCTACACATGACTATACTTCTACGTTTCATTTGTTTTTTTCTGTTCCTTTATTTCTTCCCTTTTGACATCTTTTTAAACAGAGAAGATGGAAACTGTAGTTTTTCAAAAGCCTTCCATGTGCTGGGCTCTGTGTTGGCACTTTCCTGGAGTTCTATTTAGTTCTCCCAAGACCCCTGCAAGATAAGATTTCAGGTAGTCAAACTAAGGTTAGCCAGTAAAGGAATTTACCTACAGTCACAGGTGACAGATTCACAATTCAAATTCAAGCATCTAATCCCATAACTAATATCCCTTCCTCTACCCCATACCATCTCTCAAAAGCTTCATTCTATGGGAATTCTTCAATCAATCCATGGATCGATACATGGCCAAATTAAGGAGGCAGCACACTGCAGAGTACCCATTGCACCCATCTCAGTTCAGGAAGCCTGGATTTTTCTTGTTCTTTCCGTGAACCAGCTGTGTGACCCTGGACTGTTCATGTAGTCTGTCTGCCTCTCTCGTTATCTCCATGAAATTTATTTCAATAGCTGGATTATTTCTAATGTCTTTTTGAATCTAATATTCTGTGATTCCTATATATAAGTAGGTGAAGCTCTTTGAATAAATTAATATATTGGAAATCAAGACACAATTCTTTCTAACTCTTCCCATGATATCCCTCCCTTGAAGAACTCAATTTCCAGACACTAGTGTTCTCATCACCATAGACATTACCGCTTTGACAATGCCATTTCATTCACCTTTAGAATTTAAAAATCATCCACTATGAGTGCATTACAAAAATCACTCACAGGCAAAGGTTAAAAAGTGACTGCTGAATATGATGAATTTCTGAAGAGTATTCAGTCCCTGATCCTTCTAATACAGACACTGCTTCTCAACAATAAAGGAATGAGAATAATTGGAAGCAAAGTCCTTAAAACACACACCTCATATTCATCCCTCATCTTTGCAGCAGTCCTATCGCAATGGAACAAGAGCCTTTTCATGCTTAAAGGAAACTCATTTAGCCTCTTCATTCAGATTTTATCTTAAGGAGAGGAAACAATAGCCATTTTGATGCCAACCTGAGCCCTCACTTGCACTCCTTGTTGCTAAGATGTGTGGGTGTCCTGTGGGAATTGGGCAAGGATGGATGAAATTCAGGAGAGCTGTTTTTCTTTTCTGTACCATGCAGTTCCCACTATATATTAAGCCTTTTTCAATTGTCTTAGTCTTGAGTTTCAATGGTATTAGCATCTTCCACCTCCTTGTTCATTACCATCCCTGACAAACATTTCCAGAGAAAAGTGTTTCACTGTGGTTCTTGCAACATTTTCTCTAAAAATACCTTGTGAGGAAACTGACACTCCAAAAGGTAAACAGGGAAAATGTAACTTTAATGTCATAGTATTACACACAAACACAACAACACTATGTATTTTCTGTAGTCATATGAGTACAAATTCACTGAAACATCTGGAAGGAGATACAACAAACTAATGATTGTGGTTTTGTGGTTTCCTCTGAGGAGCAGAGTGAGAGGGGAAAGGGATCCAGGAGGATGTGTCAGAGGGATTTTAGCCTTGTCTAAAATGTCTTAACATCTTACAAGAAAATAAAAACAAAAACATATTCTAAAACTCTAAAACAAAATAAGTCTAAAGAAAACAAAATGTATGTACTAGTCTCCTTTACTCCCAATGGTTAGAATGGTTCTTGGACCTCTGAAACCCTTTTGCCCAAGGAGAAGGGTGCTCAGTTGTTTACAATTTGGGGTGTGCAGTCGTCTACCTCCCACTATCTGCCAGTAAAGTCGGCCTGGCAACCCCAAAGAAAGTTCAATGATTATTTCACATTTGGTATAATTGAAGATAAACAGGACAGATTCAGAATCTGATGTGGGCAGAAATCAGGAATGGCCCCTTGTGCTAATCACCCCATCTCTGTATCCTCTGCACAGGTGTAGGAACTCCTGTCCAGGCATCGAGGTTTCCTGCAAAGACCATCCTGGGATTGGTGAGAGTGACCCAACAGTCCCTCCCCTGCCTCTCACTGCCTGCTTTCCCTTCTATCATTTTCAACACCCCCACTGACCCATTTACTCCAATGTCAGGTTTTTTTGTTCTTCCTGACCCCATGAAAGTGCCCATCACCACTCAATCCTGGATAGCAGCCGTACTCTTGGCCTCCTCTTCTAGTTCTGGGACCCTGCAGACACTTCCATCTCAGAATGTCAATAGGTTGAACAATTATAAGGTAAACATTTTACAGCACACATCATACTTTGTGGGGAAATATTGAACATGTTTCCCCTGAGGTCAAGAAGAAGACCAAGTTGTCTATTACTGCCAATTCAACATTGTACTGAAGTCATAGCCAGCAAGACAAGAATAAAAATTAAACCATGCGGGTAGAAAAAGAAAACAAATCTGTAATTATCACAGATGACATGATATATAGAGATAATTTATACTAATCTACAAATTATTTGAACTGGAATTTAGCAGATATAATACCAGACAAAAAAATCTATTGCATTTCAACACAGCAATGAAAAAGAGGCTACAAAAAAAATTTTAAGTACCATTTAAGTTAGCATCCAGAACTGTAAAGCACCTAAGGAAAATAATGTAACAAAATCTTAGGGTGAAGGAGAAAAATGGCAAACAGAAAATATAGAACATTTATTATTTTTAAGTGACTAAAGTGTAGTGCAGGTATTAAAATGTTTAAACAAATTATGTTTAATGTTTAAATGACAGTTTTCAGAGGTGATTATGAAAACAGTATTTTTATAATAACAATTCTTCAAATAATAGAAATGTCACTGAAATCATCTACCTGCTGGATTTGATATATTTTTTGCATGAGCACCTGCAAAATGCCAAATGAACAGGCATAACTTATCTAAAACAGTTTATAGGCTGGGCATGGCGCGCCTCACACCTGTAATCCCAGCACTTAGGGAAGCCCAGGTGGATGGATCACTTGAGGTCAGGAGTTCAAGACCGGCCTGGCCAACATGGTGAAACCCTGTCTCTACTAAAAATACAAAAATTAGCCAGGCATGGTGGCACACACCTGTAGTCCCAGTTACTTGGGAGGCTGAGGCAGAAGAATCACTTTAACCTGGCAGGCAGAGGTTGCAGTGAGCCGAGATTGCATCACTGAACTCCAACCTGGGCAACAGAGCAAGACTCTGTCTCAAAAATAAATAAATAAACCCGTTTATGAATACTTAATAATACAAATGTATATAAAATAAAGTTATATTTCCATAACTTTATATTATAAACCACACAGCAAATACTATTACATTATTGTAGATTTGTCACCATATAGGACAAACACTAGTAAGTGGGGAATTAAACTCTATTTAAGGATAAAGAACATAGCAAAAAAACACAACATGGTTTATAACTTTTACGTCAACTGAAAATTTTAGTTTAATTAATAACTTGAAACAAGTTTTATAGAGATATAACCTGCTGTTGAATAATAACCACAGATAAATACATAGGAACACTGGGTGCAGGGCTGAAGCACCTTAATACATCTACCAGCAGCATTCCCTTAGTCTTACCTGATAAAAAGCTGCCTCCCAGAGTTCCTAAAATCACTGACTGCTTTGGTATTTTGAAACAGTTACACTTTTTCATTTCAAGTTGTCCTTTAGGTGGAGTATTTTAAATATAAGTGCTAATGTGGAGTTTTTTTATTTTTTTGTTTTTTTATTTTATGTATTTTTATTCATATATCATAGTTGTACCTATTTCAAGGGTACATGTAATTTTCTGATATATGTATACAGCATGTAATGATCAAATCACAGTAAATAGTATATCCATCACCTTAAACATTTTTCTTTGTGTTGGAAACATAATTCTTCTATCTCTTTTGAAATATACAAAAAATTAGTGTTAACTACAATCTCTCTACTATACTCTTGAATATTATACCTTACTCCTTCTGTCTAACAATATTTTTGTACACTCATCAACTAACTTCTCTTGATCCCCCTACTCCCTTCCCAGCTTCTAGTAACCACCAGTCCACTCTCCACCTCCATGAAATCCACTTTTTTAGCTCCACATATGAGTGAGAAAAAGTACTATTTGTCTTTCTGTGCCTGACTTATGTCACTTAACATAATGCCCTGTAGTTCCCACAATGTTGCCACAAATTATGGGATTTCATTCTTTCTATGGCTAATATTCCACTGTGTATATGTACCACATTTTTAATACATCCATCTGTTGATGGACACAGGCAGATTTCACATCTTAACTGTTGTGAATAGTGCTGCAATAAGTATGGGAGTGCAGATATCTCTTCACTATATTCATTTCCTTTCTTTTGGACATATACCCAGCAGTGGGAATGCTGGATCATACGGTCGTTCTATTTTTAATTTTTTGAGTAACCGCCCTACTGTTTTTCATAATGACTGTACTACTTTACATTGTCACCTGAACATTCCTTTCTCCTTATCCTCATCAGCATTTAATATTTTTTGTCTTTTGGATAATAATCATTCTAAATAGGATGAGGTGATATCTCATTGTGGTTTTGATTTACATTTTCCTAATGATTAGTGATGATGAACATTTTTATATATACCTGTCAGCCATTTCTATGTCTTCTTTTGAGAAATATCTATTCAGGTCTTTTGCCCATTTTTTAAATTGAATTATTTGTTTTTTTGCTATTGACTTGAGTCCCTTACATATTTTGGTGATTAATCCCTTGTCAGATGGATGCTTTGCAAATATTTTCTTCCAGTCTGTAGGTCCATTCACTTTTTGTTTCCTTCAGTGTGCAGAAACTTTTTAGCTTGATTTAATCATATTTGTCTATTTCTGCTTTTTGTTGTCTGTGCCTTTGAGGTCTTATAAAAAAAAATTGGCCAGACCAATGTCTTATAGCATTTCCCCAATGTTTCCTTCTAGTTGTTTCATAGTTTCAGGTCTTACATTTAAGTATTTAATCCATTTTGAGTTGATTTTTGCACATGGGGAAAGATAGGGATCTAGTTTCAGTCTTCTTTATGTGGCTATCCAGTTTTCCAGCAACATTTACTAAAATGACTGTCTTTTTCCCAATGTATGTTCTAGGCACCTTCATCAAAAATGAATTGGCTCTAAGTGCATGGATTTATTTCTAGGTTCTCTATTCTGTTCCATTGGTCTATGTTTCTGTTTTTATGCCAGTGTCACACTGTTTTGGTTATAACAGCTTTGTAGTATAATTTGAAATCAGAGAGTGTGGTTCTTCCACCTTTATTCTTTTTACACAGGTTTACTTTAGCTATTCAAGGTCTTTTGTAATTTCTTTTGAATTTTAGGATTTTTTCCTATTTTCATGAAGGTATCATTGATATTTTGATAGGGATTGAATTGAATATGTTGATTCCTTTGGGTAGTGTAGACATTTTAACAATATTCTTTCAATCCATGAGCATGGGATATCTTTCCAATTTTTGTGTTCTCTTCAATTTCTTTCATAAGTTTTTTATAGTTTCCCTTCAAGGGATCTTTCATCTCTTTGGTTAAATTTATTCCTAGGTAATTTTTTTCTTTCATAGCTACTGTAAATGAGATTGCTTTCTTGATTTATTTTTCAGATTGATCATTGTTAGAATATAGAAATGCTATTGATTTTTATGTTAATTTTGTATCCTGCAATGTTAATGAATTCATTTATCTGTTCTAAGAGTTTATTTTGGTGGAACCTTTAGGTTTTTCTAAATACAAGATCATGTCACCTGGAATAAGAATAATTTGACTTCTTTCTTTACAACTTGGATGCCCTTTATTTCTTTCTCTTGCCTAATTGCTCTAGCTGTGACTTCCGGTACTATGTTGAATAAAAGTGGTAAATGTGGGAATTCTTGTTTTGTTCCAGATTTTAGTGGGAAAGTTTCATTGTGAGCAGGTATATGCAAGCCTACCCCCAAAGTCTGAAGTAGCTGAGAGGCTAAAGAAAGAGGCTGACAAATCCAGTTCCTCAGAAAGAAACATTTCTTAGGGACTTATAAACAACAGCAATGTCTTTGGTGGCTGAGAGATGGTGGGTCCAGCACCTGTCCCTTAGAAAGTATCCTTTATATAGCAAGCTTTTAGGGTAAAATTATGGGCAGCTATTCTTACCTCAGAATTTTTAAAAGAACCTGTTCTATTAGGGAGCCAACTGAAAATATCATGAAGAAAATTAAAGCTTGATTATTTTCTTCTTCTTAAAGCGAGGAAATAATTCAGGAGCCAATTTAAACTGTAGGAAAACAATAAAAACTCAAAAATAATGGTTAGGGCTGAAATCTAATAACTGGTATGCTACAATTTTATTCTGAAACATAATTTTTCCTTCTCCAGCCCTCCTTTTCTACCAAAGAGAAATCATAGACCAATTTTTTCTAAAATAATTTGGCCTGATTACAGGTGGATCATGAGGTCAGGAGATCGAGACCATTCTGGCCAACATGGTGAAACCCCATCTCTACTGAAAATACAAAAATTAGCTGGGGATGGTGGCACATGCCTGTAATCCCAACTACTCAGGAGGCTGAGGGAGGAGAATCACTTGAACCAGGGTGTTGGAGGTTGCAGTGAGCCAAGATCACCACAGAATCCCAGCCTAGTGACAGAGTGAGACTCCATCTCAAAAATAATAATTATTATTATTATTTTTTGGCCTGATTATTTGCATAAAGTGCAGCAAGAATAGTAATTGACCATATCAAACTTTTTTGTGTTGGCTTTGCTGAAATTTCATAAGGATTTTAGATTAGACTTTCAAAAGCCTTGAGACTAGGAAGCCAAGCCAAGGATATATCACCAAACCGTGCTTATAATTGTATGAACTGAGCAAATTCCCTCTTCTTGAGGTCCAGAAATATCTTGAAGTTCCTGGGCCTGTCAGAAAGTGACATTCTTTGTTTATACAGATTTGGGGGATACAAATGCAGTTTATTGCATTGATATACTGTGCAGTGGTGAAATCTAGGCTTTTAACATAATCCATTATCTGAATAGTGTACAGTGTACCCATTAGATAATTTCTCATTC
Source organism: Colobus angolensis palliatus (assembly GCF_000951035.1). NCBI lineage: Eukaryota > Metazoa > Chordata > Mammalia > Primates > Cercopithecidae > Colobus > Colobus angolensis. The sequence goes on along the minus strand of NW_012113141.1, from coordinate 14,081,516 downwards.
CTCACCCCCCTCTCACCCTCCCAGTCTTCCAAGTCTCTAGTGTCTGTTATCCCACTCTCTATGTCTATGGGTATGCATTATTTAGCTCTCATTTATAAGTGAGAACATGTGGTATTTGACTATTTCTAAGTTATTTCACTGAGGATAATGGCCTCCAGTTTCATCCATGTTGTTGCAAAAGACATTATTTCATTCTTTTCATGACTGAGCAGTATAATATGGGGTGTGTGTATATATATAATATATATGTATTATATATATTGTATATATATTATATATGTATTTATATATTTATATATATTATATATGTATTATATATTTTTTATATATATAATATTTTCTTCAGTCCTCCATTGATGGACATATAGGTTAACTCCATATCTTTGCTATTGTGTTTAGTGCTATGATAAATATATGAGTACAGGCATCTTTTTGATATAATTTCTTTTTCTTTGGGTAGATACGCAATAGTGAGACTGTTGGATTGAATGGTAGTTCTATTTTTAGTTCTTTGAGAAATCTCCATATTGTTTTCCACAGAGGCTGGACTAATCTACATTCCCACCAGCAGTGTGTAAACATTCCCTTTTCTCCACATCTTCACCAACATCTGTTGTTTTTTGACTTTTTAATAATAGCCATTCTGAGTGATATGAGATGGCATCTTACTGTGGTTTTCATTTGTGTTTCTCTGATGATTAGTGATGTCGACTTTTTTTGTATGCTTCTTGGCCATTTGTATGTCCTCTTTTGAAAATATCTGTTCATGTCCTTTGCCCCCTTTTTAATGGGGTTTACTTGTTTATTTTTTCCTGTTGAGTTGTTTAAGTTCTTTGTAGATCCTGGATATTAGTCTTTTGTTGGGTGCTTAGTTTTCAAATATTTTCTCCCATTCTGAAAGTTGTCTTTATATTCTGTTAATTACTTTATTTGCTACACAGAAGCTTTCTAGTCTAATGAAGTTACATTTGTTTGTTTTTGTTTTTGTTGCATTTGCTTTTCAGGTTTTAGTCATGAATTATTTGCCTAGGTCAATGTCCAAAAGACTTTTTCCTATGTTTTCTTCTAAAATTTTTAGTTTGAGGACTCACATTTAAGTCCGTAATGCATCTTGAGTTAACTTTTGTATATGGTAAGAGATGGGTCCAGTTTCATTCTTCTGCTTATGGCAAGCTAATTTTCCCAGCACCATTTATTGAATAGGATGTCCTTTCCCCGGTCCATGTTTCTGTCAACTTTGCAAAAGATCAGCTGGTTATAAGTGTGTAGCTTTATTTCTGAGTTCTCTATTCTGTTTACTGATCTATGTGTCTGTTTTTATACCAGTACCATGTTGGTTTGGTTACTACAGACATATTGTATAATTTCAAGTCAGGTAATGTGATGCTTCCAGCTTTATTATTTTTGTTTAGAATTGCTTTAGTTATTCAGGCTCCTTTTTGGTTCAGAAATTGAAATTCTTTACTTACTGCAAGGTCAAAAACCTTGTAAGAGACTCATATAAACAAGGTGCCAAGCCTTTATCTAAAAAATTTACATAAAGGAGACATAGCTACCACATATAGAGCCTTTTGAAACATTCCAACTTTTATAATCCTGTCAACCCTTACATTTTTATGTTCTAGTCTCAAAAACTTCTCTCCACCCCCAGATCATTTTACTCTCTCTTGTACAAAACGCTTTAGGCCCATAGCAGAGGGTTAAGCCAAGTAACTGTGGCCCTTTTGTGAATCTTTATCTTGACTAACCTGCCTCAGCACTGACATAAGAAATTCTGGGTCAGCTTTCTCATTATAATCTCTGTCTTACAGCTTTTAAAATTTCTCCAGCTTAGGAGAAATGCAGCAGACTGGTTTGGCACCTTTTAACATTGGGGTACCAGGATGGGCTTCCTTTGGTTCGCCCAACCTTCAACAGAGTTTTATTAAGACTATTGTTTTAACCCCTTCAATTTCTATTTTATTCATTCCATTTTTTAACAACCATCTAAAGATTCTCACCCCGTTGGGATGAGTCCCATAGTTTTTCCATTTCTTTTTACCTATTCTCTTTTATCCATTTACTTTTATGTATATGTATACTTTATCCTAATGAAATGACCTTTAATTAACCTCTATACTATATAAAATTACTTTTCCTTTAGCAAAAACCACATCCTCATGTCTTTTTGATAAACTTCTTCACCAAAAACACATCTTACTTTCTCACACTCTGTATATAGAATTGTCTCTCTTATATCTGATAGTTTTAATTACAAATATTAACTAAAATTTTAACTCTTAGTAACTCTAATTTTCAGTGAAAAACCTCGGAGGAAGTAATTTTGAACTGTTTTATACCAATATTTATAGATATTTAGCTTTCCCAAACCATATTTAGCTTTTCCATACCATACAAATGACTCAGACATTTAATGATTTTCTATTACTTAATTAACATAACATGACTTTAATATTTTTAATTAATAAAAAGAATTTTGAAACTATGACACAGGTACCCTCCCTAATCTCTTCCCTAGTCACCATGGATCCCAAGTACCCACGTCACACCCAAGGACAACTATAAAGGTCAGGACTTATTTGAGTCCTAAATTTAAACACCAAGTGTAGAGCTCAGAACAGAGAAAACAGTTGTGAAGAGAATGTCTAATGTCTCCCAGCATAATCAGGAGGCACAGGTGGGCCAGAAAGAACTCCACATACGTCCCTATGCCTTACCATGGCCATTTGTTTAAAGCCTTGAATCAAAAGACTCTAAGACATTAAGTCACAGACAAGTCTGACAAGTATCAAAAATCACAGAAGCAACAGTTTCATGACCTTGTAAAAATCCAGCAGAGATAGCCTAAATCTGTCCAACAAGTAGACCCAAGTGAAAATATCTGAATTATATTTAATTCTGACAACTCTGAAGACATTTCTACTTTATTTTACTAACAACTTAAAAATTAGTTATATTTACCAAAGATTACTAAAGTCACATGAACTAAAAGGCATTTCAGTTTCTATTTTTCCTGTTATTTAATTGCTTACCTTTTCTTTAAGCCAATTATTAGAGCTTCTTTCCATATTTTGGTAGTGAAATATCATATACACATGACACATATAAACATATAGACACACAGACACATGAAAGCAGATCATAATAACTTTATAAGATTCTTCATTTACCTGTGTTCAAACAGTATCTCCCCACCCCTTAGAGTATCAGTCTTTTAATTACCTGTTCAATGGCTCTAAACAATTGTTAGCTACACAGCCCTAAGTTTATACTTTTCAAGACATGACTCTTGGGTAAAAATTTACATCATAAAGGCACAGAACTTAGCTCTAAATGCCATAATCTGCTGAGACAAAGAAGGGCATAGACAAAAGTCCAGTCAAGACAAGATTTCCAGGAAACATATCTTAAACATATCAAAAAATAAGATTTGTTACGTAAACTTTAAGCCAATGTCTTCTGTCTTCCCCACTGTAATAGTTTCTAGTACTTTAGGTGTGGAGAGGCAGATGCCCTTACAAATGAAGATTTCCTTTACAGATGTGAATTCCTTTTACAAAGAGTTTCAAAATAGACAGCTAAATGCCAGAAAGTGGTATTTTAGAGACTGATTTAGTTTTATACATGGTTTTTCTTTCAATTTAGCTTGCTTCTTCATTAGATTACTGACTTAAGACAAATTGACTGTCTTAGTCGATTTGTGTTGCCATTAAGGAATACCTGAGGCTGGGTAATTTATAAAGAAAAGAGGATTATTTGACTTATGATTTTGCAGACTGTACAAAAAGCATGGTGCCAGCATTTGTTTCTGGTAAGGCCTTCAGCCTGCTTCTACTCATGATGGAGGGTGAAGGGGATCTAGTGTGCAGAGATCATATGGCAAGAGAGGAAGCAGGAAAGAAGGAAGGGAGGTGCCAGGCTCTTTTTAACAACTAGATTTTGTGGGAACTAATAGAGTGAGGACTCTCTCATTACCACAAAAACAGCACTAAGCCATTCATGAGGGATCCACCCCCATGACCCAAACGTGTTCCATTATGCCCCACCTCCAACAAGGGGGATCAATTTTGTAAATATTTTTCACCTTTATTTTTATTTTTTATAAATACAGGATCTCACTTTTTATCCTGGGCTGGTCTTGCACTCCTGACCTCAAGAGATCCTCCCCGCCTTGGCCTCCCAAAGTGCTGGGATTACAGATATGAGCCACCACACCCATTCTAGGAATAAAGTTTCAATATGAGGTTTGAAAGGTCATATATTCAAACTATAGGGCAAAGAAAGCATTCAGCTTTGAATTATTTAATTATATGAATAGCAGGCACAGCTGGAAGGTAGAACACTTAAAAGGATAACCTATGCTACAGGAATGCATTGGTATGCAGGAGTCAAACACCAGGCACGGTTGCCCAGGCAAGGTGGCCAAATAGGAACAGCTCTGGTCTGCAGATCCCAGTGAGACCAATGCAGAATGGGGGTTATTTCTGCATTTCCAACTGAGGTACCTGGCTCATCTCACTGGGACTGGTTAGACAGTGGGTGCAACCCACAGAGGGCAAGCAGAAGCAGTGTGGGACATTGCCTCACCTGGGAAGTGCAAGGGGTCAGAGAACTTCCTCCCCTAGCCAAGGGAAGCTGTGAGGGACTGTGCCGTGAGGGATGGAGCTATCTGGCCCAGATACTACGCTTTTCCCACTGTCTTTGCAACCCACAGACCAGGAGAATCCCTTAGGTGCCTACACAGCCTGGGTCCTGGGTTTCAAGCACAAAGCTGGGAGGCCATTTGGCACACACTGAGCTAGCTGCAGGAGTTTTTGTTTTTTTTTCATAACCCAGTGGTGCCTGGAACACCAGCAAGACAGAACTGTTCACTCCCCTGGAAGGGTGGCTGAAGCCAGGGAGCCAAGTGGTCTAGCTCAGTGGATCCAACTCCCACAGAGCCCAACAAGCTAAGATCCATTGGCTTGAAATTCAAGCTGCCAGCACAGCAGTCTGAAGTTGACCTGGAACACTCGAGCTTGGTGGGGGAGGGGCGTCTGCCATGACTGAGGCTTGAGTAGGCAGCTATCCCCTCACGGGGTAAACAAAGCCATCGAGAAGTTCAGACTAGGCGGAACCCACTGCAGCACCACAAAGCCACTGTAGCCAGACTGCCTGTTGAGATTATTCCTCTCTGGGCAGGGCATCTCTGAAAGAAAGGCAGCAGACCCAGTCAGGGCCTTATAGATAAAACTCCCATTTCCCTGGGACAGAGCACCTGGGGAAAAGAGCAGCTGTGGGCACAGTTTCAGCAGACATAAACATTCCTGCCTGCCAGCTCTGAAGAGAGCAGAAGATCTCCTAGCACAGCACTCAAGGTCTGCTAAGGGACAGACTGCCTCCTCAAGTGGGTCCCTGAGCCCCGTGCCTCCTGATGGGGAGACACCTCCCAGCAGGGGACTACAGACACTTCATGCAGGAAACCTCTAGGTGGCATGTGACAGGTGCCCCTCTGGGAAGAAGCTTCTAGAGGAAGGAGCAGACAGCAATCTTTACTGTTCTGCAGCATCCCCTGGTGATAGCCAGGCAAACAGGGTCTGGAGTGGACCACCAGCAAACTCCAGCATATCTGCAGAAGAGGGGCCTGACTTTTAGAAGGAAAACTAACAAAAGCAATAGTATCAACAAAAAGGATGACCACTCAAAAAACCCACCCAAAGGTCACCAACATCAAAAACCAAAGGTAGACAAATCGACAAAAATGAGGAAAAATCAGAGCAAAAATGCTGAAAATTCTAAAAACCAGAATGCCTCTTCTCTTCCAAAGGATCAAAACTCTTTGCCAGCAAGGGGAAAAACTGGACAGAGAATGAGGCCTCAGAAGGTGGGTAAGAACAAACTCCTCCAAGCTAAAGGAGCATGTTCTAACCCAATGCAAGGAAGCTAAGAAATGTTAAAAGGTTACAAGAACTGCTAACTAGAATAACCAGTTTAGAGAAGAACACAAATGACCTGATGGAGCTGAAAAACACAGCACGAGAACTTCATGAGGCATACACAAGTATCAGTAGCTGAATCGATCAAGCAGAAGAAAGGATATCAGACATTGAAGATCAACTTACTGAAATAGGCAAGAAGACAAGATTAGAGAAAAATGAATGGAAATGAATGAACAAAGCCTCCAGGAAATATAGGACTATGTGAAATGACCAAACCTACGATTGTTTGGGGTCCCTGAAAGTGACAGGAAGAATGGAACCAAGTGGGAAAACACCCTTCAGGATGTTATCCAGGAGAACTTCCACAACCTAGCAAGACAGCCCAACATTCAAATTCAGGAAATACAGAGAATACCACTAAAATACTTCTCGAGAAGAGAAACCCCAAGACACATAATCATAAGATTCATCAAGATTAAAATGAAGGAAAAAATGTTAAGGGCAGCCAGAGAGAAAGATCGGGTTACCCACAAAGGGAAGCCCATCAGACTAACAGTAGATCTCTCTGCAGAAACCCTACAAGCCAGAAGAGAGTGGGGGCCAATATTCAAAATTCTTAAAAGAAAGAATGTTCAACCCAGAATTTCATATCAGTCAAACTCAGCTTTATAAGTGAAGGAGAAATAAAATCCTTTACAAACAAGCAAATGCTGAGGGATTTGGTCACCACCAGGCCTGCCTTACAAGAGTTCCTGAAGGAAGCACTAAATATGGAAAGGAAAAACCAGTTCCAGTCACTGCAAAAACGTATCAAAATGTAAAGACCGTCAATGCTAGGAAGAAACTGCATCAATTAATGGGAAAAATAAACAGCATCCAAATGACAGGATCAACTTCACACATAACAATATTAACCTTAAATGTAAATGGGATAAATGCTCGAATTAAAAGACACAGACTGGCAAATTGCATAAAGAGTCAAGACGCATCAGTGTGCTGTATTCAGGAGACCCATCTCATGTGCAAAGACACACATAGTCTCAAAATAAAAGGATGGAGGAAGATTACCAAGCAAATGGAAAGCAAAAAGAAGTAAGGGCTGGAATCATAGTCTCTGATAAAACAGACTTTAAACCAACAAAAAAGACAAAGAAGGGCATTACATAATAGTAAAGGGATCAATGCAACATGAAGAGCTATCTTAAATATATATGCACGCAATATGGGGGCACCCAGATTCATAAAACGAGTTCTTAGAGACCTACAAGGAGACTTAGACTCCCACACAATAATAGTGGGAGACTGTAACACCCCATGTCAATATTAGATCAGGAAGAGAGAAAATTAACAAGGATATTCAGGACTTGAACTCAGCTCTGGATCAAGCAGACCTAATAGGTATCTACAGAACTCTCCACCCCAAATCAACAGAATATACATTCTTCTCAGCACCACATAGCACTTACTCTAAAATTGACCACATAGTTGGAAGTAAAACACTCTTCAGCAAATGAAAAAAAATGGAAATCATAACAGTCTCTCAGACCACATTGCAATCAAATTAGAACTCAGGATTAAGAAACTCACTCAAAACCACACAACTACATGGAAACTGAACAACCAGCTCCAGAATCCCTACTGGGTAAATAATGAAATTAAGGCAGAAATAACAAAGTTCTTTGAAACCAAGGAGAACAAAGACACAATGTACCAGAATCTCTAGACACAGCTAAAGAAGTGTTAAAAGGAAAATTTATATCACTAAATGCCCACACAAGAAAGGAGGAAAGATCTAAAATCCACACACCCTAACATCATAATTAAAAGAACTAGAGTAGCAAGTGCAAACAAATTCAAAAACTAGCAGAAGACAAGAAATAACTAAAATCAGAGAAGAACTGAAGGAGATAGAGACACAAGAAACCTTTTTAAAAAATCAACGTAGGAGGTGGCTTTTTGAAAAGATTAACAAAATAGAACACTAACCAGAATAATGAAGAAAAGAGAGAAGAATCAAATAGACACAATAAAAAATGATAAAAGGGGCCGGGCGCGGTGGCTCATGCCTGCAATCCCAGCACTTTGGGAGGTCAAGGTGGGCAGATCATGAGGTCAGGAGATCAAGACCATCCTGGTTAACACGGTGAAACCCATCTCTGTAAAAAATACCAAAAAAAAAAATTAGCCAGGAGTGGTGGTGGGCACCTGTAGTACCCAGCTACTGTAGTCCCAGGCTGAGGCAGGAGAATGGTGTGAACCCGGGAGGCAGAGCTTACAGTGAGCCGAGATCACGCCACTGCACTCCAGCCTGGGCGACAAGTGAGGCTCCGGCTCACATACACACACACACACACACACACACACAAATGATAAAGGGGATATCACCACTGATCCCACAGAAATAAAAACTAACATCAGACAATACTATAAACACCTCGATGCAAATAAACTAGAAAATCTAGAAGAAATGGATAAATTCCTGGACACATACACCCTCCCAAGAGTAACCAGGAAGAAGTTGAATCCCTGAATAGACCAATAACAAGTTCTAAAATTAAGGCAATAGTTAATAGCCTACCAACCAAAAAAAGCCCAGGACCAGACAGATTCACAGCCAAATTCTATAAGGGTACAAAGAGGAGCTGGTACCATTCTTTCTAAAACTATTCCAAGCAATAGAAAAAGAGGGACTCCTCCCTAACTTTTTATGAGGCCAGCATCATCCTGATATCAAAACCTGGTAGAGACACACACAAAAAAATTTCAGGCCAATACCCCTCATGAACATCTGTGCAAGAATCCTCAATACAATACTGGCAAACCAAATCCAGCAGCACATTAAAAAGCTTATCCACCATGATCAAGTTGGCTTCATCCCTGGGATGCAAGGATGGTTCAACACATGCAAATCAATAAACATAATCCATCAAAGAACCAGTAACAAAAACCACATGATTATCTCAATAGATGCAGAAAAAGCCATTGATAAAATTCAACACCCTTCATGCTAAAAACAGTCAATAAACTAGGTATTAACGGAACATATTTCAAAATAATAAGAGCTATTCATGACAAACCCACAGCCAATATCTTACTGAATGGGCAAAAGTTTTCCCTTTGAAAACCGTCACAAAACAAAGATGCCCTCTCTTGCCACTCCTACTCAACATAGTATTGGAAGTTCTGGCCAGCGCAGTCAGGCAAGAGAAAGAAATAAAGGGTATTTAAATAAAAAGAGAGGGGAAGTTGAATTATCTCTGTTTTCAGATTACATGATTGTATATTTAGAAAACTCCATCATCTCAGTCCAAAAACTCCTTAAGTTGATAAGGAACTTCAGCAAAGTTTCAGGATACAAAATAAAAGTGCAAAAATCACAAGCATTCCTGTACACCAATAACAGACAAACAGCCAAATCATGAGTAAACTCCCACTCACAGTTGCTACAAAGAGAATAAAATATCTAGGAATACAACTTACAAGGGATATGAAGGACCTCTTCAAGGAGAATGGCAAACCACTGCTCAAGGAAATAAGAGATGACACAAACAAATGGAAAAAAAAAATCTATGCTTATGAATAGGAAGACTCAATATTGTGAAAATGGCCATACTGCCCAAAGTAATTTATAGATTCAATGCTATTCCCATCAAGCTACCATTGACTTTCTTCACAGAACTGGAAAAAAATACTTTAAATTTCATATAGAACCAAAAAACAGCCCATAGAGCCAAGACAATCCTAAGCAAAAAGAACAAAGCTGGAGGCATCATGCTACCTGACTTCAAACTATACACAAGGCTACAGTAAGCAAAACAGCTTGTTACTGGTACCAAAACAGATATATAGACCAACGGAACAGAACAGAGGCCTCAGAATTAATGCCACATATCTACAACCATCTGATCTTTGACAAACCTGTTAAAAACAAGCAATGAGGAAATGATGCCTATTTAATAAATGGTGCTGGGAAAACTGGCTAACCATATGCAGAAAACTGAATCTAGACCCCGTCCTTATGCCTTATAGAAAAATTAAGATGGATTAAAGACTTAAATGTAAAATCTAAAATGATAAAAACCTTAGAAGAAAACCTAGGCAACACCATTCAGGACATAGAAATGGGCAAAGACTTCATGACTAAAACACCAAAAGCAATTGCAACAAAAGGCAAAAGTGACAAATGGGATCTAATTAAACTAAAGAGCTTCTGCTCAGCAAAGGAGATTATCATCAGAGTGAACAGGCAACCTACAGAAAGGGAGAAAATTTTTACAATCTATCCATCTGACAAGGGGCTAATATCCAGAATCTACAAGAAACATAAACAAATTTACAAGAAGAAAACAAACCCATCAAAAAGTGGGCAAAGGACATGAACAGACACTTCTCAAAAGAAGACATTTATGCAGCCAACAGGCACATGAAAAAATGCTCATCATCATTGGCTATCAGAGAAATGCAAATCAAAACCGCAATGAGAAACCATCTCACGCCAGTTAGAATGGCAATCTTTAAAAAGGAAACAACAGATGCTGGAGAGGATCTGGAGAAATAGGAAAGCTTTTACACTGTAGGGGTGTGTGTAAATTAGTTCAATCATTGTGGAAGACAGTATGGCAATTCCTCAAGGATCTAGAACTAGAAATACCATTTGACCCAGCAATCCCATTACTGGGTATATACCCAAAGGATTGTAAATTCATTCTATGAAGACACATGCACACGTATGTTTACTGTGGCACTATTCACAATAGCAAAGACTTGGAACCAACCCAAATGTGCATTAATGAAAAGGCTTTCAATTTTTCCCCATTTAGTATGATATTAGCTGTGGGCTTATCATATATGTTCTTTATCATGTTGTTGAAGTATGCTTCTTCCATACCCAATTTATTGAGGGTTCTTATAAAAGGAAGTTGAATTTTATTGAATGCTCTTTCAATATAATTGAAATGACCATATGATATCTGTTTTTGATTATGTTGGTAATGTATCATGTTTATTTGTTTGCTTATGTTGAACCATCTTTGCATCTATGGGATAATTTCCTCTTGATCATGGTGAATGATCTTTTTAATGGTGAATGATCTTTTTAAAGTGTTGTTGAATTCAGTTTGCTGGTGTTTTCTTGAGGAACATGTATGCTCATCAGAGGTATTAGTCTGAAAATTGTTGTTGTGTTCTTTTCTGGCTTTGGTATCAGGGAAATGCTGGTATCATGTAATAAGTTTGGAATTAGTTCACCTCTTCAATTTTCTGAAGAATTGAGTAGAATTGGTATTCATTCTTCTTTAAATGTCTTGTAGAATTCAGCAGTGAAGCCATCAGGTTGTAGGCTTTCCTTTGATGGAAGATTTTTTTTTTTTTTAAGAGATGGAATCTAGCTCTGTTGCCCAGGCTGGCACAATCTTGGCTCACTGCAAGCTCTGCCTCCTGGGTTCACGCCATTCTCCTGCCTCAGCCTCCCAAGTAGCCGGGACTACAGGTGCCCGCCACCACGCCCAGCTAATTTTTTGTATTTTTAGTGGAGATGGGGTTTCACCATGTTAGCCAGGATGGTCTCAATCTCCTGACCTTGTGATCCACCTGCCTCGGCCTCCCAAAGTGCTGGGATTACAGGCGTGAGCCACCGCGCCCAGCCGATGGAAGATTCTTAATACTACTTCTATCTTGTTACTCATTAATGATCTGTTCAGGTTTTTAATTCTTTCATTATTCCACCTTAGTAGGTGGTATTCAGGAATTTATCCATTTCTTCTAGGTTTTCCAATGTGTTGGCATGTAATTGTTCATAGCAGTCTCTAATGATCTTTGTATGTCTGTGGCATCAGTTACAATGTTTCCCTTTGTCTCTGATTTTATTTTGTGCCTACTCTCTTTCTTATTAAATGGTCTAGGTAAAAGTATGTCAATGTCATCTATATTTTCAAAAAACCCACTTTACATTTTGTTAATCTTCTGTATTTTTTTAGTCTCAAATTTCCTTATTTCTGTTCTGATATTTATTATTACTTTTTGTCTACTAATTTGGGATTTGGTTTGTTCTTTTCCAGTTCCTTGAGATGCATCATTAGGTTGTTTATATGGAGTCTTCATATTTTTTTGATGTGGGCATTTATTGCTATACACTTCATCTTAGTACCAATTTTACTGTATCTCATAGATTCTGGTATGTTGTGCTTCCATTTCCATTTATTTCAATAATTTTTTTAAATTTTCTTCTTAATTTCTTCATTGACCCATTGGCTGTTTAGGAGCATGTTGTTTAATTTCCATGTATTTGTAAGTTTCCAACATTCCTCCTGTTATTGATTTCTAGGTTTATTCTGTTGTGATAAGAAAAGATACTTGGTATGATTTCTACTTTTGTGAATTTGCTGAGACTTGTTTTGTGTCCTAACATATGGTTAATCCTGGAAAATGTTGCATGTGCTGACAAGAAGAATGTGTATTCTGCATCAGTTGAATGAAATGTTCTGTAAGTGTCTTCTTAGATCAATTTGGTCTATTAGTAGAATATAGTTTAACTCCCATGCTTCTTTGTTGGTTCTCTGCCTGGATAATCTGTTCATTGTCAAAAGTGGGGTATTGAAGTTCCCTATGATTATTTTGCTGCAGTCTATATCTTCATTTAGAACCATTAATATTTGGTTTATATATTTGGGTGCTCCAGTTTTGGGCGCATACATATTGATTATTGTTATATCCTATTGCTAAATTGACTTTGTTATCATTCTACAATAACCTTGTTCTTCTCTTCTTACAGTTCTTTACTTAAAGTCTATTTTACATAAGCATAGCTACTCCTGTACCTTTTTGGTTTCCACTTGCAAGGAATAGTTTTATCCATCCCTTCACTTTCACTTCCTGTGTTTCTTCATAGAAGTGAGTTTGTTCTTGGCAGCATATCACTGGGTCTTGGTTTTTTTCAATCCATGCAGTCACTTTATATCTTTTAATTGCACAATTTATTCCATTTACTTTCAGTGTTATTGATAGGTAAGGACTTACTGCTGACATTTTGTTACTTGTTTTCTAGTTGTCTAATTCCTTCCTTCCTTTCTTTCATCTTCCTTTGTGGTTAAAATTTTCTTTGGTAGTATGATTTATTTTGTTGCTTTTCATTTGGTGACTTCATTATAGGTTTTTGCTTTGTAGTTTCCATGGGGCTTACAAAAAACACATCCCATATTTGTAACACATATTTAAACCTGATACCAACTTAACTTTGATCACAAAAAGAAACAAACCAAAAAAGTACATATTAACTCCCTTCTCCCCACACATTATGAATTTTTGAGGTCACAGTTTAAATTTTTTATACTGCCTATCTCTTAAATTTTTTAATAGTTTTGTCTTTTAGTATTCTTACTAAAGATATAAGTGGTTTAAACACCATGGTTATAATATTTAGTGTAACAATCATATTATTGTCCTTTTCTTTCAGTTTGAAGAGCTCCCTTTAGCATTTCTTGTTGAACAGGTCAGGTAGCAATAAATTACCTTCGCTTTTGTTTGTCTGGGAAAGTCTTTATCTTTTCATCATTTCTGAACAATAACCTTGCTAGGTACAGTACTATTGGTTGATTTATTTCCCACTTCAGCACTCAGAATATATCATCCCCTCTCCTGGCCTGTAAGATTTCTGCTGAGAAGTATGCTGCCAGGTGTATCTGGTCTCTATTATATGTAATTTGTTTTTTTTTTTTTTCTCTTGCCACTTTCAAGATCTTCTCTTTGTCTTTGACCTTTGAGAGAGTTTGATTATAATATATCTTGGGGGTATTCTTATTACAGCTGAATCTGATTAGTGACCTTTGATTTTCCTGTACCTAGATATTTATATAGGTACAGATATTTATATATGGCTTTGGAAAGTTTTCTCTTATTTTTTTGAATAATCTTTCTACCCCTTTGTCTTTCTCAGTTCCTTCTTCAATTCCAGTAACCCAAATATTTACTCTTTTGATGTTGTTCCATAGATTCTGTAAGCTTTCTTCATTGCTTTTCATTCTGTTTCCTCCTCTATTTTCAAATCGTCTATCTTAGAGCTCACTTATTCTTTCTTCTGCCTAATCAACTCTGCTACTGATGCCCTCTATCACATTTTTCATTTTATTCATTGTATTTTTTACCTCCAGGATTTCTCTTTGATTTTTTAAATTTCAACCTTCTTAAATCTATCTGATAAATTTCTGAATTGATTCTCTCATTTTCTTGGAGTTCATTGACTTTCCTTAAAACAGCTATTTTGAATTCCTTGTCTGTGGGATCACACACATCCATCACTTTAGGGCTGGTCTCTGACACCTTATTTTGTCCATTTGGTGAGGTCATATTTCCCTAAAAATTCTTGATGTTTGTGGAAGTGTGACAATGTCTATGCATTGAGGGATTCAGTGGTTATTTCAGTCTTTGCACTCTGGCTTTGTTTGTGCCGGTACTCCTGCAGAGGGCCTTCCAGGGATTCTAAGCCAACTGACTGTTGTATTCCCTGGGCTCATGACCCCTGCAGCCATCTCAGCTCTAGAAAGCACTCTAAACCTGTGCTTGCTGCAGACTCACAAGGGCTCTAAGGTTAATGCAGCTTTCCAGCCCAGAGAGACCTGAGGAAGATGCAAGGAGGGTACTGGGGCTGTGTGGGAATGCTGGTCAGGGACCTAAGTCCAGAAGACTGTTCCAGTGGCCCAGATGTATGTGTCTCTCAGCAAATCTCTGCACAGGTGAGATAGGTCCCCAACAGCAGCAGGAGGAACTGGAATTGTGACAGGGCACCTGTGGGATCTGCTGTGGGGAGGAAGTTGGTGGGTTCATCTTGTTGGCTCAGACAGGTACGTGTCACCCATTTGTTCCCTGCACAAGTACAGTAGTTCCTCAACTACAACAAAAAGGACTCAAGCTAACACTTGGCCCCCTTGGGATCTGCTATGGGATGGAGGGTGGGCTCCCCTGTCACATTACCTTAGATGGGCATATATCTTCCATTAGATCCCTACACAGACGTGATAGTTTCCTGACTGTAGCAAGTGGGGCTGGCACTGAGGCTGAGGTCCCTTATGATCTACTGTGGGACAGAGGTTGGAAAGCCTATCTTATTCATCCAGAAGGGCATGTATCTCCCAGCAGGTCTCGGCACAGACAGGATAGTTCCCCAACTGAATTGGGATAGGGTGGGGCTAAGACTGGGCCTCCTAGGGATCTGCTGTGGGGCCAAACTGAGACTGGAAAGCCCATGACCTGCTTAGAGGGGTACATGGGCTCAGAGGGGCACATGTCCCATCAAGTCCCTGTACAGATGATGGGATAGTGCCCTGATTGCAGTAATGGGGAGCCAGAGCTGATACTAGACCCCTTAAAGTCTGCTGTGGGATGATGGTTGGAGAACCTATCTCCTTGGCACACAGAGATATGCATTTTCTAGCATGTGTCAGCACAGATGGGATAGTTACATAACTGTAACAAAAGGGGCTGCAGCTGAGACTCTCTCAGGCCCCTTCAGGATCTGCTGTGGGACAGAGGTTGGCAAGACCATCAAGGAGGTCCAGTGTCCCAGTGGTGCAATATGGGCAAGAGTTCCTTTGGGTTCTTGTGCAAGCAGCTCTGAGGTGGGACTCCAGCTTGGAAAAGCTAGAGCAGCACCTCAGGACAACTTGCAGGTTCACTTCCTAAGATTGATGTCAGCAGGCAGAATAGCCTTTCCATCAAGGCACTAGTGTGTGTGATTTCTTCTGAATCCCGTAACCGACAGTTTTGGTTGCAGACTCAAGACCAGACAGGGCTGTAGGCCAAACCCTTGAGGGACTAGGCTGTTTTCAGGCTTGAACCCAGAAGCAAGCTCAGCAGGGTAGATCAGTCACATGGGTGTCAGTCTACACTCTCAAAATGACTCTCCAAAGTCTTGGGTTCCACTGGGGTTTCACAAGCTCCCATCTGAGTCTTGGGGCTCCTGTAGGATGACTAACTGTGGATAGGTGCAGAATTCTTGTTGTTGGGGGATACGAATGGATTACCATCTATTTTACCATCTTGGTGATGTCACTCCAATATAGAGTTTTCTTTAAATAATCTAAGAAATGTAATGAGACCCCTTGCTCATATAAAACTGTTCAATCTTGGATCAGAAATAGAGCAACATTTTAAGGATTCAAACACATTTTCAAAGATTCAGAAGATAAATCAAAACACAAATGAGTGCAAAAAAGTTTACTTAAAAAGTTTAAATGTGCTGTTTTAACTGCAGTTTGGAAAAATATTTTGGAATGTTTCAGTAAAACAAGTGATAAATTACAGAGTCCCGAATTAGATCCATGTAATGGGTAGCTTTTGTCATCTTTAAATTTATTTCAAAAGAACTGGAACGGAATTTTGATAAAACATTAATGAAATATACAACAAAGGTGATAAAAGATGAGTGATGAAATCAATAAAAATTATTCTGACATCAAGAAAAATAGCAAAAAATTTCAGCAAAAACCGTAGTCAAAAAAGTGTTTAGACTACACCAAGAGCAGTTAATAACAGAGAGAAAGACATAAATTTCAGATAAAATTAAGAAATGAATTCTTGGGCAGCTTGAAATGCAATTAATGAAAAAGTGAAATATCTAAACACATTTAAGAAGACTTAAATTTATTGCTAATTTGAAACAAAATACTGGTACCAACTAAAATAACATAAAACTGATAATATGCCACTACAAACTAGATGTCATCAACAAACTGGTTAATGGGGGAGGGGTCATTAAGAGTATTTAAGATGAGTCACTACCCTCAAAAACTTGAAGTGACCTGAAATTTTATAGCTCATATATGAAAGAAGAGAACTTCCCAAATTGATAACAATCCTAAAAATGTGCATGGCATTACCAGTAATGAGTTATGAATCTTAAAGAAATTTTTCTAAGCCATCAATAATAAATTTCTATCACCCATGCTAGAGTAGACACTAAATCATCTTTATGTTCTCTGTATAGAAAGCTACATTACAAAATCATTGTCATATAAAGAGGCTATCAAAGTAGCCAAAAAAGGAAGAAAAAGGGGTTCTATTGCTGTCAAGCCACTAATAAAATGTTACTTTTCTGGAGATTGTGATGTTTGTGATATTTTTGAGCTTTTAAAATTTGGAATGTGTTGTGGCTTCTCTTCCAAATGAATGTTCATATTTGTACTTAATTATTATATTTTAATTGTATATTTTTGCTTTAATGAGGTCCTCACCCCCAAATCATATAAGCATCAATTTGTACAAACTCTAGATCCATCTGGCACCCAGGTTAGGTGAAAGTTGCAACTGGGAATCCCAGTAAAGGTAGACATATGGTTACAATTTCTTGTCTTTCTTTTGTTTTGCTTTGTTTTGTTTTGTTTTGTTTTGTTTTGTTTTGAGATGGGAGTCTCACTCTGTTTCCCTAGGCACTAGACTACAGTGCAGGGGCATGATCATGGTTCATAGCAACTTCTGCCTCCTGGGTTCAAGCGATTCTCCTACCTCAGCCTCCTGAGTAGCTGGGACTACAGGCGGCACATGCCACCACACCCAGCTAATTTTTGTATTTTTAGTAGAGATGGGGTTTTGCCATATTGGCCAGGCTGGTCTTGAACTCCTGACCTCAGGTGAGCCGCACACCTCGGCCTCCCAAAGTGCTGGGATTACAGGCATGAGCCACCGAGCCCAGCCCTGTGGTTATAACTTTTTAGGGATATTTTTAATGCCTTCCCAGCTGAAAACCAAGGTAAGTCTTTGCAGTCCCCTGGAGAGTATGGGATTCTAGGGTCCTGGTTTACTATGAAATGTTCTCTTAGCCTCTCCAACCTGGATAGACACTGGGCTTCTCTCTCCCTTACCTAGCAAGTATCAAAAACTGCCAGTCAGTTTGGTAAGTTCAGCAAGGGTGTCAGGGCAAGAGCCAGAGGCTTTGGTGTTCACTGACCTCCCAAAGTGCCACCTTCACTTAAATTTGACCGGTCAGGCCGAGCGCGGTGGCTCAAGCCTGTAATTCCAGCACTTTGGGAGGCCGAGACGGGTAGATCACGAGGTCAGGAGATCAAGACCATCCTGGCTAACATGGTGAAACCCCGTCTCCACTAAAAAATACAACAAACTAGCCGGGTGAGGTGGTGGGCGCCTGTAGTCCCAGCTACTCTGGAGGCTGAGGCAGGAGAATGGCATAAACCCGGGAGGCAGAGCTTGCAGTGAGCTGAGATCCGGCCACTGCACTCCAGCCTGGGCGACAGAGCGAGACTCCGTCTCAAAAAAAAAAAAAAGAAAAAAATTGACCTGTCAATTCCTTACTATCTGGGCACCATTACATGCTTTTAAGATGTTTTTAACGTTTTTATCCAGTGTTTCTAGTTATTTTCAGTGGGATGGTCAGTCTGAATTATTAGCCAGCCATAGCCGTAGACATACACCCTTATCCATTTCATACCAGATTTAGAGAAGCCCTATATATCCTGTCACACATATTCTTGACTTAAAAAAAAGATTTATTTAAATCACACAGAATTTTTAAAATTAAAAAATCCTCAATCCTACTAAGCAAATAAAATTAGTGTTTTCACACACCATCCTGTTCTATGTTTTTTCATGTTCTTGAAGTCATAAGTTAGCTAACATTTTGAATGATGCTTTCT
The DNA here is from genome assembly GCF_000951035.1 of Colobus angolensis palliatus. Lineage (NCBI taxonomy): Eukaryota > Metazoa > Chordata > Mammalia > Primates > Cercopithecidae > Colobus > Colobus angolensis. The sequence continues at coordinate 14,062,960 of NW_012113141.1, read as the reverse complement.
TTTTTGCTTTCATTCTCATGTTTTATCATAAGCATTTTCTCACATCATTAAAAATGCTTAATGAACATTTTAGTTGGCTGTGCAATAAAAATATATGTGCTCCTCTAAATTACACAGTAATAATGTGTGCAGTTCAGTTAATTAAAGAATAAGATCTGAGAATAAATAAAACATACATATGCTTCACCTAGACTTTCCATTCCATGAAGTTCAACTCTATGGGGGCAGATTCACTGCCTGGACTGAAAGCTTTATTAAGGAACTTGGTTTGGTGACAGCTTCTTCTCTCCATCTCCTTCTCCACTGTCTCTCTCCCTTCCCCAACCAGAAGAGGCAGCTTTCGACTGAGTTTGCATTGTCAAAGCCTGGTTAGCTGGATCGAGCTGTTTCCAAGGGTGCATCTGAACAGGAAGGAAAGGAGGGGATTCTAGAATGACCAAAACTCAATGTTTCCTCACACATGCTTCTTTGTTTTTTTTTTTTTTTTTTAACTTTTTTTAAGTTCTGGGATACATGTGCTGAACATGTAGGTTTGTTACATAAGTAGACATGTGCCATGTGGTTTCCTGTACCTATCAACCCATCATCTAGGTTTTAAGCACCACACGCATTAGATATTTGGCCTAATGCTCCCTCTGTTTGCCCCCCAACCCCTGACAGTCCCTGATGTGTGATGTTCCCCTCCCTCTGTCCATGTGTTCCCATTGTTCAACTCCCACTTATGAGTGAGAACATGCAGTGTTTGGTTTTCTGTTCCTGTGTTAGTTTGCTGAGGATGATGGTTCCAGGCTTCATCCATGTCCCTGCAAAGGACATTAACTCATTCTTTTTTATGGCTGCATAGTATTCCATGGTGTATATGTGCCACATTTTCTTTATCCAGTATATCATTGATGGGCATTTGGGTTGGTTTCAAGTCAATGGTACTGTAAATAGTGCTGCAATAAGCATATGTGTGCATGTGTCTTTATAGTAGAATGATTTATAATTCTTTGGGTATATACTCAGTAATGGGATTGCTGGGTCAAAGGGTATTTCTAGTTCTAGATCCTTGAGGAATTGCAGCATTGTCTTCTACAATGGTTGAACAAATTTACACTCCCACCAACAGTGTAAAAGCCTTCCTATTTCTCTACATCCTCTCCAGCATCTGTTGTTTCCTGACTTTTTAATGATCACCATTCTAATTGGCATGAGATGGCATCTCATTGTGGCTTTGATTTGCATTTCTCTAATGACCAGTGTTGATGAGCTCTTTTTCATATGTTTGTTGGCTGCATAAATGTGTTCTTTTGCAAAGTGTCTGTTCATATCCTTCACCCACTTTTTGATGGGTTTTTTTTTCTTGTAAATTGCTTTAAGTTCCTTATAGATTCTGGATATTAGCCCATTGTCAGATGGATAGATCGCAAAAATTTTCTCCCATTCTGTAGGTTGCCTGTTCACTCTGATGATAGTTTCCCTTGCTGAGCAGAAGCTCTTTAGTTTAATTAGATTCCATTTGTCAATTTTGACTTTTTTTGCAATTGTTTTTGGTGTTTTTGTCATTAATCCTTTGCCCATGCCTATGTCTTAATGGTATTGCCTAGGTTATCTTCTAGAGTTTTTATGGTTTTAGGTTTTACGTTTAAGTCTTTAATCCATCTTAATTTTTGTATAAGGTGTAAGGAAGGGGTCCAGTTTCAGTTTTCTGTATATGGCTAGCCAGTTTTCCCAGCACCATTTATTAAATAGGGAATCCTTTCCCCATTGCTTGTTTTTGTCAGACTTGTCAAAGATCAGATGGTTGTAGATGTGTGGTGTTATTTCTGAGGCTTCTGTTCTGTTCCATTGGTCTATATATCTGTTTTGGTACCAGTATCATGCTGTTTTGCTTACTGTAGCCTTGTAGTATAGTTTGAAGTCAGGTAGCATGATGCCTCCAGCTTTGTTCTTTTTGCTTAGGATTATCTTGGCTATATGGGCTGTTTTTTGGTTCTATATGAAATTTAAAGTAGTTTTTTCTAGTTCTGCAAAGAAAATCAGTGGTAGCTTGATGGGAACAGCATTGAATCTATAAATTACTTTGGGCAGTAGAGCCATTTTCACAACATTGATTCTTCCTATCCATAAGCATGGATATTTTTTCCATTTGTTTGTGTCATCTCTTATTTCCTTGAGCAATGGTTTGCCATTCTCCTTGAAGAGGTCTTTCACATCCCCTGTAAGTTGTATTCCTAGGTATTTTATTCTCTTTGTAGTAATTGTGAATGGGAGTTCACTCATGATTTGGCTCTGTTTGTCTATTATTGGTGTGTAGGAATGCCAGTGATTTTTGTGCATTGATTTTGTATCCTCAGACTTTGCTGAAGTTGTTTATCATCTTAAGGAGTTTTGGGGCTGGTGCTGAGATGGGGTTTTCTAAATATACAATCATCTCATCTGCAAACAAAGACAATTTGACATCCTCTCTTCCTATTTGAATACCCTTTATTTCTTTCTCTTGCCTGATTGTGCTGGCCTGAACTTCCAATACTATGTTGAATAGGAGTGGTGAGAAAGGTCATGCTTGTCTTGTGTCAGTTTTCAAAGGGAATGCTTGTCTTGTGTCAGTTTTCAAAGGGAATGCTTCCAGCTTTTACCCATTCAGTATGATATTAGCTGTGGGTTTGTCAAAAATAGCTCTTTTTATTTTGAGATATGTTCCATCCATACATAGTTTGTGGAGAGTTTTTAGCATGAAGGCTTATTGAATTTTATTGAAGGTCTTTTCTCCATCTATTGAGATAATCATGTGGTTTTTGTCACTGGTTCTGTTTATGTGACGGATTACATATATTGATTTGTGTATGTTGAACCATCCTTGCATCCCAGGGATGAAGCCAACTTTATTATGGTGGATAAGCTTTTGATGTTTTGCTGGAGTTAGTTTACCAGTATTTTATTGAGGATTTTTGCATTGATGTTCATCAGGGATTGCCCTGAATTTTTTTGTCATTGTTGTGTCTCTGCCAGGTTTTGGTATGAGGATGATGCTGGCCTCGTAAAAACAATTAGGAGTCCCTCTTTTTCTATTGTTTGCAGTAGTTTCAGAAGGAACGGTATCAGCTCTCTTTGTATCTCTGGTAGAATTTGACTGTGAATCTGTCTAGTCCTGGGCTTTTCTTGGTTGGTAGGCTAGCAATTGCTGCCTCAATTTCAGAACTTGTTATTGGTGTATTCAGGGATTCGACTTCTTCCTGGTTACTCTTGGGAGGGTGTATGTGTCCAGGAATTTATCCATTTCTTCTAGATTTTCTAGCTTATTTGCATAGAAGTGTTTACAGTATTCTCTGATGGCAGTTTGTATTTCTGTTGGATCAGTGGTGATATCCCCTTTATCATTTTTTATTGTGTCTATTTGATTCTTCTTACTAGTCTGGCTAGTGGTCTATTTTTTAATCTTTTCACAAAATCAGCTCCTGAATTCATTAATTTCTTTAAGGGGTTTTTGTGTCTCTGTCTCCTTCAGTTCTTCTCTGATCTTAGTTATTTCTTGTATTCTGCTAGCTTTTGAATTTGATCTTGCTTCTCTAGTTCTTTTAATTGCGATGTTAGGGTGTGGATTTTAGATCTTGCCTGCTTTCTAATATGGGCCTTTAATTGCTATAAATTTGCCTCTTAACACTGCTTTAGCTGTGTCCCAGAGATGCTGGCACATTGTCTCTTTGTTCTCATTGGTTTCAAAGAACTTTGTTATTTCTAGCCTTAATTTTGTTATTTACCCAGTAGTCACATTCTGGAGCAGATTGTTCAGTTTCCATGTAGTTGTGTGGTTTTGAGTGAGTTTCTTAATCCTGAGTTCTCATTTGATTGCAGTATGGTCTGAGAGACTGTTTGTTATGATTTCCATTCTTTTTCATTTGCTAAGAAGTGTTTTACTTCCAATTATGTGGTCAATTTTAGAATAAGTGCTTTGTGGTGCTGAGAAGAATGTATATTCTGCTGATTTGGGGTGGAGAGTTCTGTAGATGTCTATTAGGTCCACTTGTCCAGAGCTGAGTTCAAGTACCAAACACCCTTGTTAATTTTCTGTCTCGTTAATCTGTCTAATACTGACAGTGGGTATTAAAGTATCCCACTATTATTGTGTGGGAGTCTGTCTCTTTGTAGGTCTCCAAGAACTTGTTTTCTAAATCTGGGTGCTCCTGTATTGGGTGCATATATTTAGGATATCTAGCTCTTCTTGTTGAATTGATCCCTTTACCATTATGTAATGCCCTTCTTTGTCTTTTTTGATCGCTGTTGGTTTAAAGTCTGTTTTATCAGAGACTAGGATTGCAACCCCTGCTTGATTTTTTTTTTTTTTTTGGCTTTGTAATCTTCCTCCATCCCTTTATTTTGAGCCTATTTGTGTCCTTGCATGTGAGATGGGTCTCCTGAGTATCGAGCACCAATAGGTCTTGACTCTTTATGCAATTTGCCAGTCTGCATCTTTTAATCGGGGCATCTAGCCATTTACATTTAAGGTTAATATTGTTATGTGTTAATTTGATCCTGTCATGATGTTAGCTGGTTATTTTGCACATTAGTTATACAGTTTCTTCATTTTATCCTTGGTCTTTATATCTTGGTGTGTTTTTGCAGTGGCTGGTATCACTTTTTCTTTTCCACATTTAGTGCTTCCTTTGGGAGTGCTTGTAACGCAGGCCTGGTGGTGTCAAAATCCCTCAGCATTTGCTTGTTTGTAAAGGATTTTATTTCTCCTTCACTTGTGAAGCTTAGTTTGGCTGAATATGAAATTCTCGGTTGAAAATTCTTTTCTTTATGAATATTGAATATTGGTCCCCACTCTCTTCCAGCTTGTACGGTTTCTGCAGAGAGATCTGCTGTTAGTCTGATGGGTTTCCCTTTGTAGGTATCCTGAACTTTCTCTCTGGCTGCCCTTAACATTTTTCCCTTCATTTCAAATTTGGAGAATCTGATAATTATGTGTCTTTGGGTTGCTCTTCTCAAGGAGTATCTTTGTGGTGTTCTCTGTATATCCTGAATTTGAATATTAGCCTGTCTTGCTAGGTTGTGGCAGTTCTCCCGGATAATATCCTGAAGTGTGTTTTCCAACTTGGTTCCATTCTCCCTGACATTTTCAGGGATGCCAATCAATGATAGGTTTGGCCTTTTCAAATAAGTTTGCCCTGTTTTAGTAAGTAGGCCAAATAAGTTTATTTCAGTAAACAGGTCAAATAAGTTTGGCCTATTTCAATCATAGGTTTGGCCTTTTCAAATAAGTCTGGCCTATTTCAGTAAGTTGATCTTCAATATCTGATATGCTTTCTTCTACTTGGTTGATTTGGCCGTTGATACTTGTATATGCTTCATGAAGTTCTTGTGCTGCGTTATTCAGCTGTATCAGGTCATTTATGTTTTTCTGTAACCTGGTTATTCTAGTTAGCAGTTCCTATAACCTTTTGCCAAGGTTCTAACTTCCATGCATTCGGTTAGAACATGCTCCTTTAGCTCAGAGGAGTTTGTTATTGCCCACCTTCTGAAGTCTACTTCTGTCAATTCCTCAAACTCGCTCTCTGTCCAGTTTTGTGCCTTTGCTGGAGAGGAGTTGCAATCATTTGGAGGAGAAGAGGCATTCTGATTTTTGGAATTTTCAGCATTTCTGCACTGGTTTTTCCTCATCTTCATGGATTTATCTACCTTTGATCTTTAAGGCTGATGACCCCTGGATGGGGTTTCTGTGTGGGAGTCCTTTTTATTGATGTTAATATTATTGTTTTCCGTTTGTTAGTTTTTCTCCTAACAGTCAGGCCCCTCTTCTGCATGGCTGCTGCAGTTTGCTGGAGGTCCACTGCAGACCCTGTTTGCCTGGGTATCACCAGCGGATGCTGCAGAACAGCAAAGATTGCTGCCTGCTCATTCCTCTGGAAGTCCCAGAGGGGCACCAGCCCGATGCCAGCTGGAGCTCTCCTGTATGAGGTGTCTGTCAACCCCCTTTGGGAGGTCTCTCCCTGTTAGGAGGCATGGGAGTCAAGGACTCACTTGAGGAGGAAGTCTCTCCCTTAGCAATGCTCAAGTGCTGTGCTGGGAGAACTCTCCTTGTCAGGATCCTCTTTTATCTTCAGAGCTGGCAGGCAGGAATGTTTAAGTCTGCTGAAGCTGCACCCACTACTGCCCCTTCCTGCAGGTGCTCTGTCCCAGGGAAATGGGAGTTTTATCTATAAGGCCCTGAAAGGGTCTGCTGCCTTTCTTTCAGAGATGCCCTGCCCAGTGAAGAGGAATCTAGAGAGGCAGTCTGGCCGCAGCCACCTCGGTGTGCTGTGTTGAGTTCTGCCCTGTCTGAACTTCCCAGCCTCCTTAACACTGTCAGGGGAAAACTACCTACTCAAGCCTCAGTCATGTTGATGCCCCTCTCCCTACAAAGCCCAACCGTTCCAGGTCAACTTCAGACTGCTGCGCTGGAAGCAAGAATTTCAAGCCAGTGGTTCTTAGCTTGCTGGGCTCCTTGGTAGTGGAACCCACTGAGTGAGACCACTCGGCTCCCTGGCTTCAGCCTGCTTTCCAGGGGAGTGAACAGTTCTGTCTTGCTGGGGTTCCAGGCACCACTGGAGTATGAACAACAAAAACAAAAACAAAATACTCCTGCAGCTAGCTCAGTGTCTGCCCAAACAGCTGCTCAGTTTTGTGCTTGAAACCCAGACCGCTGGTGGTGTAGGCACACGAGGGGGTCTCCTGGTCTGCGGATTGCAAAAACCATGGGAAGAGTGTAGCATACAGACTGGGTAGGACAGTCCCTTATGGCTTCCCTTGGCTGGGAAAGGGAGACCCCCCCAGCTCCTGGCACTTCCCAGGTAAGGCGACATCTTACCCTGCTTCTGCTTGCCCTCTGTGGGCTGTACCCACTGCTTAATCAGTCCCAGTGAGATGAACAGTGTACCTCAGTTGGAAATGCAGGACTCACCCACCTTCTGTGTTGGTCTTGCTGGGAGCTGCAGACCAGAGCTGTTCCTATTCGGCCATATTGCCAGATCCCCACATGCTTCTTTATTTTGAGATGGAGTTTCATTCTTGTTGCCCAGGCTGGAGTGCAATGGTGAGATCTCGGCTCACCGCAACGTACACCTCCTGGGTTCAAGTGATTCTCCTGCCTCAGCCTCATGAGTAGCTGGAATTACAGGTGCCCGCCACCATACCCAGCTAATTTTCGTATTTTTAAGGTAGAGATGGGATTTCACCATGTTGGTCAGGTTGGTCTTGAACTCCTGAACTCAGGTGATCCACCCACCTCGGCCTCCCAAAGTGCTGGGATTATGAGCATGAGCCACCATGCCTGGCTGCACATGCTTCTTTGAAGGCCTTTTCGTTCAAAGAATTCCTTCCATATATGTTTTAATGTAGAAATATATGTTTGGGTGTAAGAGGGACAATGAAACACGTCTTTCCCTCCCCTCCCAAATCCCACTGAAACGACAGCAAAGATGCACAGAAAGGAATTAACCTGCTACTTCTCTGATAATAAAACCAGAGCCCATGAGTAGACAGACTTAGACACTTTGATAAATTTCTGTAGGAAAGAAAGGGGAGAAGAGTGTATCAAACAACAAACCAGAATGCAGGGAGCTACAGCCCAGAACACACAGAGAAGGCCAATGGGACTTTTCTATTCTGCTGACAACCCCTCCAAGTCTCCAATCCGTGATCAAGATAAATGGAGGAGTGCATATGGGACACCTGGGATATATCATCTGCACTGCACACATACAGAGTGACTGGCAGCAGTTAAAACCTGTCCCATGTTGAAATCTCTTCTTCAGTGAAAATGCATGATCTGTCTGAAGGGAGCCAGCGTTCTGGGTGTTGGTGCACAGGGTGAAGCCCTTTGGGTTTTGGTTTTTGTTTTTTGAGATGGAGTCTCACTGTTGCCCAGGTTGGAGTGCAGGGGCGCAGTCTCGGCTCACTGCAACCTCCGCCTCCTGGGTTCAAGCGAGTCTCCAGCCTCAGCCTCCCAAGAAGCTGGGATTACAAGCAGGCACCACCATGCCTGGCTAATTTTTGTGTTTTTAGTAGAGATGGGGTTTTGCCATGTTGGCCAGGCTGATCTTAAACTCCTAGACCTGCCCGCCTCAGCCTCCCAGAGTGCTGGGATTACAGGCAAGCCACCACACCCAGCCAACCTTTGGGTTTTCACATTGAGGGGAGGAGAAAGCCTGCCTACCTGCTCCTTGTTGGAGCACATCCTGTAATAAAGCCTGCTAATCAGTACCCCTGCTCTCACCACACACACCCCCCCAACAACTTCTGTTTTGTTAACTATTGCTGCTTAACAATTTATTCAACATGCTGTGGTTTAAAATATCAGCCATTTTATTATATTTCATGGTTACTGGCTCAGGAATTCAGGCAGTGCTCAGATGGACATTTTTTCTGCTCCCTGTGGCCTTGGCTGAGGTCCCTTGGTAGAATTCAGATGGGGGATGGCTGGTCTAGAGGGTTCAAGGGGCTTCATTCACATGTTTGGCACCTTGACAAGCATAGCTGGAAGACTGGGCTCAGCTGGATGGACCACTGGAGCGCTATACATGACCTTTCCCACATGGGGGTCTCAGGGTAGTTGAATTTCTTATATGGTCACTAAAGGATCCCAAAGAGTATGTACTAAAAGACAGGAAATCCCAGGCACGGTGGTTCACGCCTGTGATCCCAGCACTTTGGCAGGCGGATCACAAGGTCAGGAGATCGAGACCATCCTGGTTAACATGGGGAAACCCTGTCTCTATTAAAAAGCACAAAA
>NW_012113141.1:14023522-14053290 GCF_000951035.1 Colobus angolensis palliatus | reverse complement strand
AAAAAAAAAAGAAAAAAAAAAATATATATATATATAGAGAGAGTCTGATTTTAATTTTAAAGGCATACTCTTACTGCTAAATAGACTGCAGGGGAGATGAAGGGTAAAGTAGGGATGCTAACTAAAAGGTTATTTTGATAACCTGGTCAAAAAATCATAATGTCTTGGACCAGCAGTGGATATATTAAAAAGTGGCCAGTTCTATAAAGACACTCTGTAGATACAGTGTAGATACAGACGTACCTACAGATATAAGTTAACGAATTAAATTTCTCATTGATATATCATAGCAAATATATAGTTTATAAGTTCTTGGTAAGAAACCAATAATATAAACCAATATTTCTTTTTATTGAAGTATAGCTTACATTAATGTGTGCAGATCTTAAGTGAACCTTCATTTGTTCATTTTCACATGTGTGTATACTTACACAACCACATACTAATAGAAGAGTCCCTCCTGGCCCTTTCTGTCAATATTCTCTTTAGAGATAACCACTATTCTGACCTCCATGAGTAAAGATTGAGCTTGTCTGTTTATGTTCTTTATATTAACAGAATAATATGTATGCCTTTATACCTGGCATATTTCATTTAATATTAGTCTATGAGATTCATCTATCTTCCCATAAACATTGGGTTCATTCCTTCTCATTAATGTGTACTGTCCATTGTATGAATGTAGCATTATCTATATATTAAAGATAGCTAATAGTATTTGCTGATGGTTTGAAAAAGCTGAGAAAGCAAACTAACACAGGAACAGAAAACCAAATGCTGCGTGTTCTCACTCGTAAGTGGGAGTTGAACAATGAGAACACATGGACACAGGGAGGGGCATGATACACCGGGGCCTGTCAGGGGGTAGGGGACAAGGGGAGGGAGAGCATTAGGGCAAATACCTAATGCATGAAGGGCTTAAAACCTAGATGCTGGGTTGATAGGTCCATCAGACCACCATGGCTGATGTATACCTGTGTAACAAACTTGCACGTTCTGCACATGTATCCCAGAACTTAAAATGCTGAGAAAGATAGAAATAATTTTTAGCCTGAGTTGTTAGAAGAATTTTTAGTTCTCCATTACAATGGAGAAGGCTGTAAGAGGAACAATTTCAGGTGAATGAGCTGGAAAGTAAATCTGTTTGGAGCATGCTACATATGAGATGCTTACTAGACACCAAGTGGAGAGACTGAGAAGACAGTTGGATATGCAAATCTGAAGTGATGAGATAGCTCTGAGCTGAAGATACCCATCTGGGAGTCATCAGTGTGTATAGATATATCCAGACTTCGGGTCTGGACAAGGTCAATCAGAGGGTGAAGGTAGCTGGAGAATAGAAGAGACTGAGGACTGAGCTCCTAGCAACATTGAAAGTTCAGGGAGGTAGATGAAAATACAAAGGAGACAGAGAAGGCGTGGCTAATGAGGTAGGAAAAGAACCAAATGGCATGTGAAAAGTAAAACAGGAAAGTGTTTCAAGGAAGTGAACTGCAGCAAAGGTTGCTGACAGGCCAATAATGACTGGGATTGATGTGACAAGAGCTGTCTCATTGGAGAGCTGGAGAAAATGCCTGATTGAACTTATGTGGAAGTAACTGGACTCCACCCAAAAGCCATGTGCTATTCTTTTTTGGTAACAAGAATTCTAGTTTTATTTAAAATGTACCCGGTTACATTTTTCAATCTTTCTCTCTTCAATGAATGACTATGTGACAAGTAATAAGCAGAGGTGTGTGGGGCATTCCTAAGAAGCCAACCAATCTAGCCACGAGGCACCCCTGTGCCCTTCTGCATTAGTCATATTTTTACTGCAACAGTACTAAGAAACAACCCAAAAATACATCAATAGCTTGCAACCAACATTTTATCTCATACTTCTGGATTAGCAGTTTGGCTTAGCTAATCTGAGCTGAGCTTAATGGGCTTGACTGGGTGAGCCTGTACTCCAGGCTTTGGATCAGATCTGGGCTGCTTCAAAACCAGGCTGGAAGAAAAGCATGTTGTTCCTATTGGTAGGCTTGGAAGTTCCAAGAGAGCTTATGGAAATGTGCCAAGACTCCTAACGCTTCAGCTCAGAACCTGTATGGTCACTTCTTCTACGCATTGGCCAATGGGTAGAATGTCTGAGCCCAAAGTCAGTGAAGAGGATTATTACTCTCCACCCATTGTGAAGCCATTGTGAGGCAGGTGAGTGGGAGTAGGCATTATGAATACACTTTCTTTTGTTGATGCCCTCTATGCACTGAAACTCAATGTGATGGCTGGGGTACCAGTAGCCTTTGTGGACCATGTGACCTTAGAAGCACTAAGCTAAGATGGTAGAGTAGAAAGGTGTATCCCATATGTCCGTGGAGTCACCATACCAACCCTAACCAAACTACCTCTCACCTTGTTTTATGAGAAACAGAAATTATGACTACCTTTTCATTTACTTTTATGTTGTATTTTCTACTATATGCAGTCAGACCTAATACTGATAGACACAAGTGGGTTTAAGAAAGAATAGGAGGAATGTGGACAATTCTCCTTCCACATTGTACCTCTCCTTCTGTATTGTACCTCCTTCAATACAGAAGTACAGAGAAATGGGATAGTAACAGGAAAGGGCAAAGAAGTAAGGGAATTTTGTTTTTCACTCTAAGTTGGAAATATTACACCATATTATATGATTATATGATAATGGAAAAATCCAGTAATAAAAAAGTGCTTAATATAAGAGAGTAGTTATTGAAGTTTTATCCTTCAATAAGCAAGTAAGGGTAAGTAAGCAAGAAGAGAAGGGATCCCGTATATACCTTGACCTGTGGTACTAAAAGGTGCATTTGTTTTGACTTAAATCCGTGAAATTCATACTGATTATATAACCTAAACTATATGAATTCCATGAATATTTTCAAAGAGTTTTTGAGGTAACTTCCACACAGTAAAAAATTTGTTATTGTTTTGTTTTCTTTGAGATGGAGCCTCACTCTGTCATCCAGGCTGGAGTGCAGTGGTGAAATCTGGGCTCACTGCTGCCTCAGCCCCCTAAGTAGCTGGGACTACAGGCGTGCACCAACGTGCCCAGCTAATTTTTTTTTTTTCTTTTTTTTTTTTGGATTTTTGATAGAGACAAGGTTTCACCACGTTGGCCAGGCTGGAAAAATGTTTTTATTTGAGGATTTTTGTATAAATAACAATTGAATCTTTCACAGACACTAACTCCATCCCTCCTCACATTGTTTTTCATTTCCAAGTGAGAAAGATATTGTTTGGGATCATATGAATAATCAAAAGATGGCCCAATAGCCTAAATTAAAAGAAATTGCTCATTAAATGGCATAAATCACTTGCAAATAAGAAATGCAAGACACAGAAAGCTGATAAAGCAAGTAAAGAAAAATCCTATTTTTTCTGAGTCCCATGTTTAAATGGAATTTTTAAACCCACAGATGTTCAAAGGAGGTAAAAATATATTTCTTCTTTGATGGAATTGCTACAATTCCAAATATATAAATCCACCCACAGCATTAATTAAAGTTTTAAAAAATGTTCTCCCTCTGGTTTGAGAAGCATAGTATTTTTACCTGAATAAGCCACTTTTTTTCTTCCATATTCTGTCATGTAAGATTCAGTATCTTTTCCCATAAGGAACAAGTATTAGGAGAAATATCAGAAATTACATTTCAGATCTGTTACCTTTGAGATACCCATTATCCTCCCAGTGGAGATGTCAGCAGGAAGTTGGATATACGGATCTAGAGTTCTGGTAAAGATCCAGGCTGGAGATAAAATTTCTGGAGTCATCAGCCTTTAGTATATTTAAAGCCATGGAGCCCATCATCTAGGGATTTCATGTATGTAAATTACAACAAGGACAGGTTTCTAGACTAAGCCCTGGAGCATATTTTGAGGTTAAGAGAGAGGAAAAAAAAAAGGGGGAGACTGAAAAGGAGCAGCTGGTGGTAAAGGGGGAGAAAACAGAAAGAGTGGGATCCTAGAGGCCAAGAGAAGTGTTTCTGAGAGGAGGTTTGTGTATTTTGATAAGTAAAAATGGAGAAAGAGCATTAGATTGTGCAAAGTGGAGGTCATCCGTGAGCTTCACAAGAGCATTCAGAGTGGAGGCTTGGAGGGAACGCTTGTTTGGAGGGAGTTCAAGAGAGAACTGAAGAGAAAATGGAGGAACTGGAATAGGTGATTCTCCCTAGAGCTTTTCTGCAAACAGCAAGAGAAAGAAATTGGGTGATGAGGTCAAGGAAGTTTTGTATACTTTTTAAACTGGAAGAAATAACAGCATGTTGCTGCATTTATAGGAATGACCCAGAAGAAAGAGGGAAGACTGATGATGCAGGAGACAGATGGGAAAATTCCTAGAGGGATGTGATTAAGAGGGGATGGGATCTTTTGCACAGGAAGAGAGCCTTGTTTCAGCTGGAAGATGAACAATTCATCCAGAATGATAAAAATTTATAAAATACATAGACACCAATGCAAGTAAGGAGTTAGATGCAGTGGTAGGAGTTTGTGGGAGCTCTTTAACTTATTCACTTTTCTCAGTATCATCAACTAAGTGAAGATAGGGAGAAAATATGGGAGGTTTAAGGGTGGTAGAGAAAAAGTAAGAAACATCTATCTAGAATAGTAGGAAGGAAAATTAACCTGGAAAATACGATATGATCGCCTGGCAGCTGTAAAGATACACTTGAGATTATTGATCATGGATGTAAAGTGAGAGTGGTGAGCATGGTTGCATATTTTACTACAGCCATTTCATCAGTGGTTTTACTGAGCAGTATGACAAACTGAAAAGAGTCAAGACAGTTGAGGGTGTATGCAAGAGAACCATTAAATGACCACAGAATTTAGGCTTAGCTCATGAGGGAGAGGGAGATACGAAGATGATAATGAATTAAAGCTCTAGGTGGACACTGAAATTACTGAAGCCAAGTACTAAAAGGGATGAGCAGGAAAGCTGATGGGAGAGTTGCAAAGTGCTTGAAGTCACAGTTTTAGAGGGGATGAAGTTTTGGGGCAAGATTGAGGCTTACCATGAAAGTGAATACCAATGTACAGAAAAGGGTAATATCACTAAAGAAAAGGTTAAGTAAGGCACCACAAGTCCAGGGAATTGGAAGATTATCCAAGTGGGTGTTTAAATTGCCAAAAATTACAATAGGAGTAATGGAGAGAATGACTGTGACTCGAAGCCAACACCTTCATGGACATGACCTAGCAGCCATAGATGGCCACAATGAAGATGAATCCTGGCTGGGCACAGTGGCTCACACCTGTAATCCCAGTACTTTGGGAGGCTGAGGTGGGTGGATCACCTGAGGTTAGCAGTTCAAGACCAGCCTGGCCAACATGGTGAAACCCCATCTCTACTAAAAATACAAAAATTAGGCATGGTGGTGGGCTCCTGTAATTACAGCTACCTGGGAGACTGAGGCAAGAGAATCACTTGAACCGAGGAGGTGAACATTGCAGTGGGATGAGATCACGCCACTGCACTCTATAGAGCTGGGCAACAGAGTGAGAGTCTGTTTCAAAAAGAAAAAAAAAAAGATGAATTCTGATTGGCCAATCCCATTGTCTAATGTTGAAATGCAAAGCTCAGGGTTTTTATGGAGAGAGCAGGAAGAATGGTAAGAATTTGCCATGAGAAGCAGGAAGGACACTTCCCTACCTCTGAGGTCCAGCGGTGTGAAGACTGTGTGAGGGAAGGAAGCGACTTTTGGGAGAGCTGCCAGGAAGCAGGGTCCTGAGGTGAAGGCCAGGCTTCAGTTTTAACAGGAACACTCTGTTCATTGTGTTTAGAATGAAGTCACGCTACGGGTAGAAACAAAATGACAAGTTAGGAGGCTATTGCAATAATATAAGCAAAAGATGATGGAAGTTTATCCCAGGAAGATGGCAGTAATGCTGTTAAGAAATGGTCAGATTCTGAATATTTTTCATATGTCATATTATACTGCATCATTGATTTTACGATGTCTCACTGTTTTGTGCCACTAAGAAAACAATGCTATCAGTTAAACAATATTATTTTTTATCAATTTTAAGATGCATTGAAATCTCAGATATTAAAATATGAAAATGTGCATCTTAGAATTGATGAAATATGGTATATTGGTTAAATATACTACTGTACTGAGGAAGAGACTCTTTTTCCAAGAAACTGAGAACTCCACAAACTGAATTTCAGCATCTTTGAAAGCTTGCTAGAAAAATTCACCAACAGCTGTTTGAGGAAAAGCAAGACTGTGTTTCTGTTAGCCAACCTCACTTGATACATTTTGCATGTATTTACTAATTGGCTCCTGGCAAGAAATAACTCCTTGTTGTTTGTTATTTCTAATAGCCACAAATCAATTTGCTTATCATTTGCATCTGCATATACTGCTTGTTATTTGTAGTTCATGGTCATGTCTGATCATTATGGGAAGATGGCTCAGAATTATCCATGTTGTGAATTGAGCCCTGTCCCTAATGAACAAGGCCATGGAAGGCAAAACTGCAGTCTGTGCTAAGTTAGAAGTCTTATATTTGTGCACCCATTTTTTCCCATATTGTTGGGAATAAGAGCTCCAAGTGGCAAAGAAAACCAGCACTTAGACTGAGAACGTCTCAGCAAGACAAATTTACATCTGCAGAAGGGTGCATCTCACATATGGAGCAATGGCAAGAGCACACAGAACAAAGGAAAGCAGGGGTTTTTAGTATCTCTAACGCAGCTTCTGCTTCTGTGTATTTCCCCTATTGGTGAGGGTTAGACTGCACTGTCTAAACTAGTCCCAACTGGCTAAACATTTAAACTTTCTCAGAAAAGGTAGGCACTTAAGGTAGGTGAGAAAAGAGAGAAGGGGGGTCATTTACGGGGGGATAGGAAGGTAACCTAATCCCTAACAAGGAAAGGAATGTGGACTGGGGTTGTAGAAAGTTCAGGCATGTCTAGGCATATTCGGACAAGTTGGGGTGCAGCAAAAGCACTGGGTATTTGAAATTATAGGATAGAGAATGGGGAAACTGGATAAGCTGTTTGAAGAGGGAACCTAACTGGATCTAATGAGAGGTGACAATGTGCTAGCAGCCCTCTCTCTCAGCACCTCCTCAGTCTTGGTGTCCACTCTGGTGGTGCTTGAGGAGCCCTTCAGCCTGCCACTGCACTGTGGGAGCCCCTCTCTGGGCTGGCCGAGGCAGAGCCAGCTCCCTCAGCTTGTGGGGAGGTGTGGAGGGAGCGGGGCAGGCGGGAACTGGGGCTGCGGGCCTTGCTCACAGGCCAGTGCAAGTTCCCGTTGGCCTGCGGAGTGTCCAGCTGGTGCCATCAGCCAAGGGCAGGGAGGGGCTTAGCACCTGGGCCAGCAGCTGTGGTGTGTGCGCCAGGTCCCCCAGCAGTGACAACCCCCCAGTGCTGCACTGGCGTTCTCGCCAGGCCTCAGCTGCTTCCCTGCAGGGCAGGGCTCAGGACCTGCAGCCTGCCATGCCCGAAGGCCCCCCACCCCCGCCCCAACCCACCCCACAGTGGGCTCCCAGGGGGCCGGAGCCTTCCCGAGGAGTGCCACCCCCTGCTCCACAACACTCAGTCCCATCAACCGCCCAGGGGCTGAGGAGCACTGGTGCACTGTGCAGCGCTGCACTGGCAGGCAGTTCCCCCTACCGCCCAGATGCAGGATCTACTAGTTGAAGCCAGCTGGGCTCCTAAGTCTGGCGGGGGCTTAGAGAAATTTAATGTCTAGCTAAAGGATTGTAAACGCACCAATCAGCACTCTGTGTCTAGCTAAAGGATTGTAAACACACCAATCAGCACTCTGTCAAAACGGACCACTCACCTCTCTGTAAAATGGACCAATCAGCTCTCTGTAAAATAGACCAATCAGCAGGATGTGGGTGGGGGTCAGCTAAGGGAATAAAAAAAGCAGGCTGCCCAAGCCACCAGTGGCAATCCTTCCACACTGGTGGAAGGTGTGTTCTTTTGTTCTTTGCAATAAATCTTGCTGCTGCTCACTCTTTGGGTCCACGCCACCTTTGTGAACTGTAACACTCCCCAAAGGTCTGTAGCTTCACTCCTGAAGCCAGCAAGACCACCAACCCACCCACCGGGAGGAACAAACAACTCCAGACCCGCGGCCTTTAAGAGCTATAACACTCACTGCCAAGGTCTGCAGCTTCACTCTTGTCAGGGAGACCACGAACCCACCAGAAGGAAGAAGCTCCAGGAACATCTGAAGGAACAAACTCTGGACATATTTAAGAACTGTAACACTCACCGTGAGGGTCTGCGGCTTCATTCTTGAAGTCAGCGAGACCAAGAACCCACCAATTCTGGACACACTAACACATATTATGTCAAACTGGCATATTTTCCTCACTGATTCATAATCCTGGCTGCACATTTGAAACACATAGGGGTGCTTTTAGAAAACTTACTCTTGGACTCCATCTCTGATCTGGGTCCCTGGAGGTGAGCTCCAGGCTTCAGTGTTTTTGAAAACTTCCCAGGTAATTTAAATATACAAAAATATACAATGAACCTTGAGAACCATTGGTGCTAAGTAGTTTCCTCATTAATAAATGGTAAGCTTTGACGTGTTCAGATCAAGTCACACAATGTCATATAGCAGGCATCAGAAATGAATATGGAATATAGGAAGTTACAATGTGTTAAACTGTAGAGTATTATCTTGTTAGGTCTATCGTATTGTTGAGTGTACTCATGTCTAATAGCCACAGATCTCTACACCTGTAATTTCCCTCTATATATATTGCTTATTTTCCAGTTAATGGTTTATATCTGACCATTTTATAGAAAGATGGTTCTGAATCATCATGGTGCAAATTTAACCCTATCACTGTTGAATACAACTTGCGTGTGTGTGTGTATATCTCCATACGTACACGTGGCATATATATACATACATATGATGAAGGGCTATAAAAAATGTTATCAACTTTAAATGCTCAAGATTACAGGAGTTTTTTTTGTTTTTTTTTAGTTTTGAGATGTTGTCTCACTCTGTTACTCAGGCTGGAGTTTAGTGGAGTCATCATAGCTCACTGCGACCTCAAACTCCCGGGCTCAAGTGATCCTTCTCCCTCAGCTTCCCAAGTCAGTAGGACTACAGGCATATGCCACCACACCTGGCTAAGCTGTTGTAGAGACGAGATCTTATGTTGTCCAGGCTAGTCTTGAGCTTCTGGTCTTGAGCAATCCTGCTTTGGACTCCCACAGTGCTGAGATTACAGGTGTGAGCCACCTCACCCAGCCTGCAGGACATTTTAATTTTCTTCTCTTTTGTCTTCATTTCCTAGAATGTAAATGCATTTTCTTTGTAATAAAAATTTATTCCCCTTGAAACAGCCAAACCTATTCATTAGAGAAAATTTGGAAAATTCAAGAAATTATGAATAAGAAAACTAAAATGGTTCATAGTTCTACCACCCGGAGATGACTGGGCATTTTGGTTCATTCTTTCCAATTATTTTCTGTGTCTGAGAATGTGTATACAGAATTACACTTACATGGATTTTTAAAAATATTTTAAAATATTTTTGTCTATTTTTTCTCTTAAATTTTTTACCACATCATTAAAAATTTGTATAAAATATACTTTTAAATGAACTACATAGTATTATATTGTGTGGATGTATCATTATTTATTCAAACTATTAAACTACAAGTTATATAAATATGTAGAAATATAGCATCCAATGTTGTTAAGAGTGCAGTGAAACAGTCATTTTATTCTTTTCTGTTGGTGCAAAAGTTCTAAAACCTCTGGAAAAAAAGGCGGGGCAAAGAGGGGCTATCAAAAGTCTTAAAAATGTGTACATGGTTGGCCCAAGAAGTCCAATTCTAGGAATTCATATAAATGCACACCATTTGCATGGAAAGAATATTGACATTTAGGAAAAGTGATACATTCATATTAAGGCAAAATATTGGAAACAACTTAGAGGCTAAATAACAAGCCCTCCACCTCCCTGCCCCACCTTCACTCCTGGTATTTAAAAATTATTCTCTTGAAGTCCCCCTGGTTTCTTTACCATTATTAGTATACGTGCTAGAGTTGGTGGCAGGGCTTATTTTAAGACTAAAACCTGGCCGGGCGCGGTGGCTCAAGCCTGTAATCCCAGCACTTTGGGAGGCCGAGACGGGCAGATCACGAGGTCAGGAGATCGAGACCATCCTGGCTAACACTGTGAAACCCCGTCTGTACTAAAAAATACAAAAAGCTAGCCGGGCGAGGTGGCGGGCGCCTGTAGTCCCAGCTACTCGGGAGGCTGAGGCAGGAGAATGGCGTAAACTCGGGAGGCGGAGCTTGCAGTGAGCTGAGATCTGGCCACTGCACTCCAGCCCGGGCGACAGAGCAAGACTCCGTCTCAAAAAAAAAAAAAAAAAAGACTAAAACCTTTCAAAAGACTGTCAGCTGGTAGATTTCTGAATTTAGAATATGGGTAAATGACAACTTTTGTTTAGGGTTTAGGTATTAGCTATGATTCTTGGACAATGGAGCAGCCTCTGTGGACTTTTTCTTTTCTTTTCTCTTTTCTCTTCTCTTTTCTTTTCTCTTAATTGAGACAGAGTTTCACTCTTGTTGCCTAGGCTGGAGTGCAACGGTGCGATCTCGGCTCACCGCAACCTCCGCCTCCCGGGTTCAAGCAATTCTCCTGCCTCAGCCTCCCGAGTAGCTGGGATTGCAGGCATGCACCAGCACACCCGGCTAATTTTGTATTTTTTAGTAGAGACAGAGTTTCTCTATGTTGGTCAGGCTGGTCTCCAACTCCCGACCTCAGGTAATCTGCCCACCTCGGCCTCCCAAAGTGCTAGGATTACAGGCGTGAGCCACCGTACCTGGTCTGCTTTTTCATCTTTTTTGGTTTCCAATGCCTTTAAAACGAAAGACTAAAATCCTTAATACGACCTCTCATACCCTCCTGGCACTTCCAGACAATTCTTAGGGAAGCCTCCTATGCGTCATACCCTCCTCCTTCAGGGAGTTTATTCCCCATGTGACTGTAAAGTCTCCAATCCTTCAATTGCTTAACCCCAGCAATCCTTCAGACTCTGTCTGGGGCGAAGCTCTTTCTGGCCTACACAGCGTGGTCATTACATACTTTCTTGTAGCGTCCAGGCAGAGACAAACCATAGTGTGATGATCAGAGCTGGCAGGGAATGTTGTTCCTTCCAGAAATTGAAAATCACCCAGTATCACTAAAACAAAGTAATTGAAAAGTAGTCGTGGGTGATCTTAGAGAGTCTGTTTTAAGTACTGCTGCAACATGGTCAGGTGTATATTAAAAAAAGAAAAAAGAAAAATACTCTGTAACTTCCAGGAGGCAGAGAATGGAAAGAAGAAAAAGTAGTGCAAGAAGATTGATGCAGAAGTGAAAATGTCTTGGCCTAGGCCAGTGATGGTAAAGGTGAAAAATGAACAAATTCACTAGATATTTAGTGGCTTCTAGTTAAAGATGACAGGTCCAATGCATCCTGCCCAGCTAACATGTCTCCCATTGCCAAATAAGGATGAAAGAAATTTGCCATGAAATTGATGGTGTTTAAAGTGCCTTAAAGATGGGAAGTGAGAGGCTCAACAAAGTAGAGAGGTCATTGAAATTCTGGAAGTCAGACAGTGAGCGGGGTATGTTGTATCCTTTTACCTTATTGCCATGTCTTCCCAAGTGAAGGCAACAAAAGGAGGCCCTGCAGTTAGTTGTACATGCTTTTAAGAAATACTGAAGTATCTCGGTGTCGCCCAAATGAATTACAAATTGCTAAATGCTCAGATGATGTCTTTATACCACTCACCTACCAGCTCTCTATTGAGGAGGTGGTGGTCCCAAGACCTTTGTACATACATATGTACATACCACCTGTGTTCTTTCTCTTTGCCTGGAATGTGTCCCCACCACCAACTCTTTAACGACCTAACTCAAATTCATCACTCATGCCTCGGCTGAAACATCACTTCTTCAATAAATCCTTCCTCTCTCCCCTTCCTGAATTGTTACCCTATTAAAACCCCTAATCACAAGCTTCACTTTTCCTTCAGAAACCCAGCACAATTTGTAATTACATATTTTCTTGTGTATTTGTTCATGTCTCACTTAGAATATAAATTGCATGAAAATACAGAATATGTCTATTTTTTACTGCTGTATCCCTTATGTCTTGGAACACTCAATAAACATTGAATGAATGAATGAATGAAATGTATAAATCAAGAACTACCAGGCCATGGTGCCATTTGTAGGAGTTAGGCTAAGCAAAACAAAGGACTTTAAATGTCTTCCGTGTAGAATTTTCTTTTGGGAGAAGGAAGCGTTGTTTATCATTTTCCAACAGAGTTGCACCAACTGCTGCAGTCAGCTGGATCTATGTTGCTCTTCTTCTGACTAGGAAAAGGTCACCCTCTTCCCCATTAAAAGGCCAAACAGGTTTAAAAAAAATACCATGAGCAATAAATGCAGTCCAGTTAGGTCTTATGCCAGAGAGGATCAGGGGGCAATAGTTTGGGAGATTAGAGAGCTACCTGCCTTAGCAAGCAGAAATGTGTGTTTTTATCTTGAGTGTCCTCTGCTTGTATCTCCTGAAAACTTCAACAAGGGAGCTGTGAAGCAGGTAGCTCTGACATTTCTGGATGGAAATCCTGGCTGTTTCACCATATAAATACAGTTAATAGCTCAGATAATTTGGCAAAGTGAGGTGAGTTAATAAGAGGTTAAAAGATGAGACACTAACCTAGGTTACCACAGTGTATTCATTTCCAAGGCTAGTATGCCTACACAGCAAGAACAGCATCCTCTTTGGTTATCAGCATCTGTGAAAAGTGAGATTCATCAATAAGGTCACCAAAGGTACTTGAGGGAAAAAACTAGACTTTTTGTTGGGCCCCATGCACTGTTGGAGGAAAACATTTTTGCTGCCCCAGATTTTCCCTCATTAACTTATTCTTAGCCATGGATGGATGACCAGCATAAGGAATACAACGCTATGAATCTGCTGTAGGTTATCTGTAATTTTTTTTTTTTTTTTGAGATTGATCTCTATCATACAGGCTGGAGTACAGTGGTGCAGTTGTAGCTCACTGCAGCCTCAAAACTCCTGGGCCCAAGTGATCTCCCTGGTAGCTCAGTCTAAGGTGCACACCATCACGCCTGGCTAATCAAAAACAGAATTGTGGAGATATGGTCGCACTGTGCTGCTCAGGTTGGTCTTGACTTCCTGGCCTCAAGTGACTTCCCTGCCCTGGTCTCCCAAAGTGTTGGGATTACAGACAGGTATGAGCCATTGTGTTTGGCTAGTTATCTATTATTAATACGGAATCTTTCTGTTCTCACGATAGCTGAGGCTGCGTCCTGGAAAAATCCAAAACAGGATAGAACTGGGATTCCAGAAACAAAGAAATATTGTATTATTCAGGGTTCTCCAAAGAAACAGAACCAATGGGGGGTGTGTGCGCATGTGCGTGTGTGTGTGTGGAGAGAGAGATTATGAAGGCTAAGAAGTCCCCCAATCTGCCATCTGCAAACTGGGGACCCAGAAAAGCCAGTGGAGTGATTCAGTCCTGTGAGGTAGGGGAGCTGGTGGTGTGAATCCCAGTTTGGGGACAGAAGATGAGATGTCCCAGCTCAAGTAGTGAAGCAGAAAATAAAGGGGACACATCCTCTTTCCTCCACCTTATGCTCTATTGGGGCCCTCTATGGATTGGATGACCCACACTAGGAATCATCCAATGCCCAGGGCCATCTGCTTTACTGAGTCTACCAATCAGTGTGAAATCTGGAAACACCCTCACAGACACACCTGGAAACCATGCTTAGTCTAGACACAAAAAGTTAATCATTACAATATGAATAGGAGGGGAAGGGTATGCAAAGGGAGGGATGGAGAAGAAATAAAGGGTCAGAAAGGTGAAAGAGAAGCTGTAGTTGGAGCCATGAGCCAAGCCACTCTCCCAGACCAATGCCAGGGGCCAGTCAGTGCCATGTGCAAGTGCACCCTATGTGAGGAACATGAGCTGCCACTTCAGTTCCCCTTCCAAATCTCATACAAGCAGCTCCTGTAGCCAACCCTCACCTGGAACCATAGAGGGAAGAGAATTGAGAGAGGTATTAATAGCTCCACTTTCGCTAACTTGGACAGCTCAAAACCTCCACAATTTTCCCAAAATGATTGACAGTTACATCCCTTCAATCCTCCATCTCATCACTTTCTGCTTTGTCCAAAAGATAAATTGACTTTATTAGCTATTTGTTTCCTATCAGAATGAAATACATTCCAATTCTCTTTTCAACATTTATTTAAATGAGTACCTTCTATCAGTACACCATTTTTGCAGTTTTGTTTGAATTGGGTCATGGAGTAGCACAGTGTCACGATGGCTTTCCCCTGTCAAGCACAGATCCTTCTGTAATGCACATTTTTCTTTTTTTGGGTGGGTCTTGGCTGAGCAGGTTCATATCTCAGTTCAATTCCATTTCTAAATTCTGACTGTAGTCAAAATTCTAGGAATCTTTATTGCTGTCTTTCCATTATCACTTTGTAATTTTCTAATTTTCAAAAAACTTCATTTCAAATCATCTTCACACAGCAAACTCATCAACTCTCTTTGAGAGAACTCAAATTGCATGCTACCTATAGTCTATACACACTTTCTGTAATTAAAAAATTGTTAAAACTGAATAATAGACAATTGAATATAGACAATTTCCCCCTTAAGATAGACACTGTTTTACAGTGTGATATAATTGGGGGAGAGGGTAGAATTGGGACACTTCATATTTAATTATTTTTCCTAATATTGAAAACTTAAAAAATAAGATTTTTTTTTCATTTCAGAAGAGTGTATTTCAATAAGTAAAAAGCAACTTAGTAACAAGTCAATTGTTTACATTCTGCCAGATCAACGTATTGTGAAGATTCTTTTGTGTTTATCCATTATTATGGTACATAAGTGTCAGATATTCCAAATTATACTTCTAAAATTACACAGCACCTGTGCCACATTTGTTTTCTTCCAATATTTTTTAGCACGACTCAAAATCTTATGCTTCTGGTTAACGATTTCATTGGAAATTGTTTTCTAGAGCCCACAGATGTTTTATTCCTGGCCTTTGACTTCCAGGATTAAATTTCAGACACCAAGCTTCTTTGTAGAATCAGCAATGTGTTATCAAACAAAACACTCATGATAACAAGTAGATTAAATATTTCAGAAATAGGAAACAATCATTTGAAAGAAGGAGAGCTAAGTGCTATTAAATTGCAAACTTTATGTGTTCTTCTAGACAATGTACCAGGCCCTTTTTCCATCTTCCTGAACTACTCACAGTCCACAGGCTTTCGGAAATTAATAAATA
This sequence comes from Colobus angolensis palliatus, assembly GCF_000951035.1. Taxonomy (NCBI): domain Eukaryota; kingdom Metazoa; phylum Chordata; class Mammalia; order Primates; family Cercopithecidae; genus Colobus; species Colobus angolensis. Next base: position 14,037,948 of record NW_012113141.1, on the reverse strand, counting down.
TTCATCAATAATTGATGACATTGGGCCCACTCTACTCAGCATCTAATACCCTCGGATGTTTACTGAGCAGCCAACATCAGTGAAATTTTCATCCCATGATTCAAATGGGTTCCCTGCCTCCAGGATCTCCACGCTGCAATCTGCCCTGTGTCTCAATATTAAATTAATCTTTCTGAAGCCCTACTTTTATCATATCACTACCTTGTTTAAAAGTATGTAATGTATGCTCTTTGCCAACTGGGCCAAGTCCAAATCCCTTAATGTCACTGAGAAGACCTTTCATATCCCGGCCCTGTCTCCTGCCAACCACCTCCCCACCAGCTTCTCCCACGCTCTCTACTGCCAGCCAAACCCTAAGGCAGCTAGGTCTTCAAATGGGTCAGGCATCCTGTGTCTTCCAGGCCTTTGCTTCAGCTATCTGTTGCTTTTAACAGCCTCTCAATTCCATATCCTGATTTCCTTTGCCTAGGTATTTTCTGTTAATCATGCAAATGCAGCATTTGTATTCCTTACTCCTTGGGAAGCCACCCCTGGATCTAGTGGACTGATTGGGCCCTCTCTGCTCTGTGCCTCCCTAGCACCTTGCACTTCCCTCTCTGTGGTGGCTGGATATGACTGCTCAAAGATACTAGGTCCTAATCTCTAGAACCTGTTGATTTTATACGGAAAAAGAGTCTTTGCAGATGTGATTAATGATCTTGAAGTAGGAAGATTATTCTGGATCATCTGTGTGGACCCTAAATGCAACAATCACAAGTCTGAATAAGAGGGATGCAGAAGGAAATTTTACACTGAAGAAGGAAAGACACGCCTAGAAGAAGAGGTGGTGTGAAAATGGAGGCAGGGATTTTTTTCCAAGGGTGGCTGCCAAGGGATGCCAGCAGCCACTCAGGAGCTGGAAAAGGCCAGAGACAGACTCTCCTCTGAAGCCTCCAGAGGAAATACAGAGCCATAGGACGTCCTAATTTCCACCCCGTGATACTGATTTCAGACTTCTGCCCTCCGGGACTTTAACAGAACAAATTTCTTTTAAGACACCGAACTTGTGGTAATTTGTTGCAACAGCCTCAGGAAACAAATACACGATCACATCTTATCAGTCAGGAGCCCATCAGGCAGCAGATGGCACAGGTAACAGTGCTAAGTGAGGGGAGGTGGAAGCGCTCCATGGTTCTGATACCGAGTTGCCATCACTGCTTCTGAGGGAGCAAGAAAAGAGGGCAGTTACCACAACTCAAAGATGGGCTGTGTGGAGAGGGCTCCCCAGTAGGAGCCATGGCCTTCAATGGAAGGACACTGCCAATTCAAAGTGATCAGGAGAAAGACAGCTGGGGAACAAGTGTCCCAGCCTCATCCTCCACTCTCGAACCTCCCAGGAAGCCACGGACAAGCATTCCACAAAAGTCAGAGCATTCCACTTTTCCTGCATTCCACAAAAGTCAGAGCACAGAGCAAGGTGGAAGGCGCTGGTGAAGAGTGGATCATTAGGGGAAAACAGATGACATCCTACACAACATGGATTGTTCTATTCTATTCCAATTGCTCATTTCATCATCTGATTCTTCCACCCTGCTTTAAATAGCATGAATGTGACTACCCCATCCACCCTCTGTATTATGAATGCCAGTGCCTGGCAGGGTGTGTCACGGTGTCAGGCACAGACTGGGAACTTTATAAATACTTATTTAACAAAACTAATTAATAAAATACAAGAGACTCTCCACATAGGATCTAGTCTTCTATTTCTGGTCTCATTTTCCATGATTTCCCTTTATGAAACTTTTGCTGGAACCCAGAATGGACCACAAAATAAAACCCAATAAGCTTCATTTTGTTCCCATCACTGTACCTCTCCTTGGGGCATTTCCTCTTCCTAAGCCACCATCACCACATCTACGGAATTGCTATTACACTTTGAAGACCATCTTATATGCTACCTCCTCCATTATGTCTGTCTGGACCACCTTGTCAAAAATGATCTCTTCCTTCTTGGTGCTCTTTCAGGTCTTATTTGTATTTCCCTTGAACAAGTAACATTTTATTGTTGTGTCTTGTTGATATGCCTGCAGTGTCATAAGTCAACCTGAAGACCACAGTTCCCTGGAGAGCAGCCTCTCAGTCTCATATTATGAATCCTAAACAGGATTTAGCCAATGACTTTCAGAAGTCAGTTCACAATCAACATTGTTGAATAAATAAATTAACTGGAACCTTTCTGGTAATTAGCATTTCATGGTCACTTATTTATCCTAGTCTCTCCTTGGCTTTACTATCGAAAGCAAAAAGAATCTTTGAATGTCAATTCTATTTCTTTCAATAACAGTGGTTTCATTATTTAATAAAAGTGATTCAAGAAAAGGCTTGCAAACAAAGTTTAGGTTCTTGCTCTTGACTTAGTAGTTAATAATCCATAACAGTACTGTGTGTTTTATTGTGAAGCATCATTACGGCAGATTTGCCCCAGGGGTGGTGGGTGGTAGAAGTAGGGGCAGTAACAGATCTTTAGGACCACTCTGGCATCCCTGGGGTTTGCCTGAGGTATGAGTTTACCAGTTTTTGGCATTTCTCAGAGCAATTTAAAACTGCCTTTTAGTGCAACTGTGTATAAAAAAAAGAAAACAGCTATTGGGATTCAAAGGAGTGGCATGTACACTAACTGAGTTCTATGACATTTTAATAAAAGTTATATTAAAGGAACAAATACCAGATTCAAGGCTAAAATGACATATTCTGCCACAAAGTGAATATACCTCTTAATATCAGAGTAAACATTTAAAACAATCCTTACCCATGATTACCAGGAATATTTAGCAACACTTATGATAGTTTATGAAATTTACTGTCTCATTTTACTATAGTATCACCTTAAAAGAGAATATACAGCTGACTATATCTCCTGAAGGACTATAAAGGATGATATGAATACTTAACATATTGACTTTATTGCTGTCAAAAAATAAAGGCATACTTTCACACATAAAAGCTATGTAGTTCAGTAACTCTATTTTGCAAATGACTGCAGCACCATAATGACATCCCAGAAAAACTCATATTTGAATGTCTTTTGAAATGTTTAAGCTCTTTAATATTTGAATTGCTTATAAATGTTTATCTGTTTTGTGTTTTCCTTCTGAAACCTACCAAGCTTACTTTGTTGCAATGCATAAGTCAATATTTGCATATGGATGTGGATAAACACAGCTTTGCAGTAGATTCATTTAGATGCAATGGGCAGAATAAAATATATATTTTCTAAAGAAACCGATTCTCTTGGCTATTCACTTAGGGCTCAAAAGCAAATAAATGTGCAATGTTTCACAGCTATTTAAGCCAGTGGGGACTTAACAGCTAAATTTCTAAAGAAGAAATAAAGTGATTTTAAAAGGAAGAACCTTGTCAGCTTACTCAGAACTGAAGTGGCCCATTCTTTGAGCATGGAGGCACTATTCACTCTACTTTGCAAGGCCTTGTATGGGCCCTATTACTGAATTGGGACTTTTATACCCAGCAGCCAAAGTATCTTCTGGGTCCTAAGATAACCTAGATAAAACCAAGTTGATGCCGGTTACTACTAAGTTAACTCATCAAATTAATTGCACAGCAGAGTAAAATGGAACACCCCACACTTATTTATGTAGATGTATATAGATTATAGAAGCCTCTCCCCCTAATTTTCATTTGTTGTGATACAAATGGGCCCTCCATACATTGCAAACTATCCTGAAATGAAGGCTTCCATCTTCCTTTTGAAGATTCTAAATCACTTAACATTTAGATACCAGTGTATAATCTCAGCTGCTATGCCCAAGAATAATACAAGCGACTAGCAGAGATGTCCTAAAACAATTAATCTGTTAAAGAGAATGAGCCAAAGGAACACCTATGTCTGAGTCTCAAGCTCTGGCATCTTAAGATAATGGCAAACCCCTAGCAGCAAAGGAGAGAGGGAGATTTCCAAGGTTTCCTGCTTGACCCCATAATATCTTCCATTTTGTGTTACTATTAGACTTCAGGATATGTAAACAGGCACCAGGAATAAATGAATATGTAGAGTGAGAGAGATACATATAGATAAACAGTAAATCTAAGTATACTTTCTTTAAAAAGGCAAAAAAGTGAATTCCACTCTTAGGAACTCCCCAGCCTACTAGTGGAAGCAACACATGAGCATTAGGAGTTACCAGTTTTTGTTCAGTGGAGAGAAGCAATTCCAGGTGAGTGATCAGACAATGCTTCACAGAGAAGATAATGGAGGTAGGTCTGGGAACATGAATCATATTTGGGCTTACAGACATAAGGAGAGACTGCATTGCTGAGAGTGTAAATAACATCATAATAAGGCGATGAAGATGATGACAGTGTAGTTATTATGTATCGGTTAACAAACTCAGGTGTGCAATAAATATTTTCCTTATTTTCCCTAAACCAACAACAAACTCCTTTGCTAGGCTAATGGGAAATAGGTCTTTAATCACTCTTGAGCCCTCAATCCTTTCACCCTAGAGTTATGCCAAAGTTCTAAGGCCTTAAAACTTCAAAGGTATCAAGGGTACCTCTTTAGTAGTAGGTCACCTGCCCCTACTGATGCTTGCTTGCACACTGACTGTCTTTCCCCACATGGTCACTTGAGGCTCTCATTTTGCTATTTCCTTCTAGGCTTTTGATACAATCTCTGGAGTGGCTAGAATCAGCCTGAATCCATTCCTTCAGGTCCTACCATTCCTCTAGGCATTACATGATGGGAAAGGGCAGGTTTCTACTGCCTGTAAGAAACCTCTCTTCTGCCTGAGACTGTCTGCAGGCATTCCCTCCTGTTCTCCTCATTTCCCTCAGAGGCCTTCCTGAGCTCTTCAAACAATGTTCCCCTCAAAAGTCACAGTCCATGTGAAACTAAATCCAGAAAGACTTGACTAAAATCTACCTCCATCTCCTCCCCCAGATCCTGATAGGAGGAAGAAGAATATAAAGGAAAACACGATAAAACTTAATATTTCAATAAAGTGTCTGCCATCTTACCTGGTATTTACTAAGCATTTGCCCACTTTCTGCCCTGCATGTTCTGTCAATCAATCCTTTTGACACATATCAAGAAGATACTCTTATCTCCACTTTACAAACAAATGGTGTTAAGTAACTTGCCCAAGGCCTCACAGCAGGTAAATGACAGAACTAGGAGGAACCTGGCTTCAGAGCTTACACATGATGCTGCTGCACCCACTGCCTCCCCTGGATATGGACAAAGACAAAAAAAAGGAGTAATCTAATCTCAAGAGGTAAAAGACACGCCAGAAAAGTAAAAAATATTGGATGATTGAAGGTAAACTGCAAACAGTAATGCTAATGACAAGGTTGAGGGCAAATTGTGAAAATCTTAAACAGCCTTTGTTTGCAGGTGACAAGATTTTCTATGAAGAAGATCTGAAAGAACTGACCAAAAATATTATGAAACTAATAAATAGTTTTAGCAAGTTTGTAGGACATGAAGTTAATATTCAAAAGTCAACAACTTTTGTATGTACCACCAATGAACAAGCGGAACTTGAAATAAAAAACACTATCATTTATATTGGTACCCCCCAAAATAAAGTACTTAGGTATAAATTTAACAAAACATGTACAAGATCTATATAAGGAAAACTATGCACTCTGATGAAAGAAATCCAAGAACTAAATACATTAGAAGATATTTCATGTTTAAGAATAGAAAGACTTAGCTGGGTGCAGTGCCTCATGCCTGTAATCCCAGCACTTTGGGAGGCCGAGGTGGGTGGATCACTTGAGGTCAGGCGTTAGAGACCAGCCTGGCCAACATAGTGAAACCCCATCTCTACTAAAAACACAAAAATTACCCAGGTGCGGTGGTCATGCCTGTAATCCTAGCTACCTGGGAGGCTGAGGCAGGAGAATCACTTGAACCCAGGAGGCAGAGGTTGCAGTGAGCCAAGATTGTGCCACTGCACTCCAGCCTGGGCAACAGAGCAAGACCCGTCCCCCCGCAAAAAAAAAAAATAGACTCAATATTTGCCAAGATGATCTATAAACTTAATGCAATCCCAATCAAAATTTTAGCAGGTATTTTGTGGATATCAACAAACTGATTCTAAGAGTTGATACAAAGAGGCAAAAGACCCAGATGCTCAACATAATATTGAAGAAGAAGAACAAAATTGAATAATTGACACTACTGGACATCAAAGCTTATTATAAAGGTGCCTGAATCAAGACAGTGTGATATTGGCAAAAGGATAGAAGAGCTGATCAATGAAACAGAGAGCCCAGAAATGGATCTACATAAATATAGTCAACTGATCTTTGACAAAGGATCAAAAAGAATGCAATAGAGCAAAGATAGTCTTTTCAACAAATGGTGCTGTAACAAATGGACTTCCACATACCAGAAAATGAACCTAGACACTGACCTTACATTCTTAACAAAAATTAACTCAAGATGTATTATAGACTTAAATGTGAGATGCAAAATTATAAAACTAGGAGATAATCTAGATGACCATGAGTATGGCAATGACTTTTTAGATATAACAGCAAAGGCATGATCTGTGAAAGAAATAATTGATAAGCTGGACTTTAATAAAATTTAAAAATTCTGCTCTATGAAAGATATCGTCAAGAGAATGAGAAGACAAGCCACAGACTGGGGGAAAATCTTTGCATGAGACCCACCTAATAATGGACTATTGTCCAAAATATACAAAGAACTACTAAAACTCAACAATAAGAAAATGAACCCAATTTTCAAAATGAGCAAAAGACCAGGACACCTCACAAAAAAAAGACATACAGATCACAAATAAGCATATGAAAAACTGCCTTACATCATTTGTCATTAAGGAAACGCAAATTAAAGCAACAATGATATACCACTAAACACTTATTAGAATGGCCAAAAATCCAGAGCACTGAGGGTACCAGAAATGCCAGAGAGGATGTGGAGCAATGGGACTTCCCATTTATTGCTGGTGGGAATGTAAAATGGTACAGTCACTTTGGAAGATAGCTTTGGTACTTTCTTACAAAATTAAACATACAGTATTTCCCCCTTACCCATGAAGGATATATTCCAAGATCCCCAGTAGATGCCTGAAACCTCAGATAGTACCAAACCATATATATACTATGTTTTTCCCATATATACATACCTATGATAAAGTTTATAAATTAGGCACATAAGAGGTTAAGAACAAAAGAGCAATTGTAGCACTAAACTATAATAAAAGTTGTATGACTGTGGTCTGTCTCTTTCTCTGTCAATATCGTATTGTACTGTACTCACCTATTTTCAGACTATTGCCGAACTTGGGTAACTGAAATCATGAGAAGCAAAACTGCAGATAAGGGGGGACTACTATAATTTTACCAGTGTGATTCTGCACTTACACTTTCAACCCAAGTGAGCTGAAAACTTATGTCCACACGAAAACTTGCACAAAAATGTCTCTATCAGTTTTATTTATAACTGCCAAAACTTGGAAGCAACAAAGACGTCCTTCAGTAAATGAATAGAAAAAGGGATATTCTATCATCTGGTGCATGCTGATAATAGATTATTATTCAGCACTAACAAGCAATAAGCTAACAAGCCATGAAAAGATGTGGCAGAAGCTAAGATGCCTATTACTGAAAGAAGACAATCTGAAAGGCTGCATATGACATGATTCAGACCATATCACATTCTGGAAAAGCCAAAACTATGGAGGCAGTAAAAAGATCAGTGGTTTCCAGAGGCTAGTGGGAAGGAAGGGATGACTAGACAGCACAGAGCATTTTTAGGACAGTGAAACTATTCTGTATGATAATATTATGGTAGATATAGGTGATTATACATGTTTCAAAACCCATAAAATGAACTGAAACATCAACTAAGAACTTGAGTGATAATGATGTGTCAGTGCATGTTCATCAGGTATAACAGATGTAGCACTCTGATATGAGGTGTTGACAGTGTGGGAGACTGCATGGAACGGGGCAGAGGGTACATGGGAACTCCATACTTTCTGCTCAATTTTGCTGTGAATCTAAAACTGTTCTAAAAGATAAAGAAAAAATCCTAGGAGGCTTGTAGTTACTACTTTATTTGTAATCAGTGGTGATCCACAGAAGAATTCTACAAACACAGAAGTTATATAGTTCTGCTTCCAAAGGTTAATCTGGGGGCAATGCACAGTCAAGATGGGAAGAGAGAGGGAGAAGGAAATAGACTCCCCATGTGACTGTACACTAGCTGGCCTACGTAGAAGATTGCAAGGGGCTCGATCAGGCCATAGCCCAGGAATGAAGGGACGGGAAGAGAGATTAATGACTTCACGGTGATGGGACCCACATGGCTTGGCATCTGTTTAGATGCCACCATTCAAACATGAGAATGAGAGGAAAAGTAAAAGGGAACAGAAAGTCCTAGGAAATGTGAAGAATGATGTCCCCAATAAAATAAGTATGGGACACAGAAGGAAATTAAAGAAGGATCTAACAGTTCTGTAATTTAGTTAATGCACATTCTACAACGGACCTCTAGAGTATCATTCTAGACTGATATGTATAAATCACATTCCCACGGTACACAGATGAGGGGTTTTGCAGATGTTTTGTATGACTGTCTAACAAGCAACCAATCTTTCCACTTGCTCTGTAGCTGGGACCCCTGGAAACAGCGAGTGATGTTTTACAGAAACCAGTTCCTCTGCCTTGGGGGGAGAAAATTGGTTAAATCAATCATACACAGCTAACCTAAGAAGCTGTGCTCAGGGAGAAAGTTGTGCTGTCAGGGAGAGGGAGTTGGATTTTAAATCAAAGGACCTGAGTTTCAAGCACCATTTCTGCCACTTAATGAACTTGAACCTGGAATAAGTTATTCTCCTCTCTTATCTTCAGTTTCTTCTTATTTAAAATGTGAATACTAATGCGTATCTCATATGATTGTAATGAGAATAAATGGAGTACTCTATATGAAGGGGTTTTGTAAAGAGCCATGCAAAAGTGAAGGATTTAAAGTTATTTCTACTCAGCAGGGTGAAAATCCCATAATTGATTGTAGTTTCTGGATGCAAAATAATTCACTAAAAGGAGGGAAATAAGTTTTATGTTCACCAAAGCAATTTCAAGTTACTGAATTCATTATGCATACACAGCCATCCCTCAGGATTGCCAGGGATTGGTTGCAGGACCCCAGTGTATACCAAAATCCACACCTACTCAAGTTCTGCGGTCAGTCCTGAGGAACCCGGGTATAGGAAAAGTCAGCCCTCTGTACACAGGGGTTTTGGATTATGCAAATACAGTGTTTTTGATCTGGGTTTGTCTGAAAAATAATCCACATGTTAAGTGGACTGGCCTAGTTCAAAACCACATTGTTCAAGGGTCAGCTGTATACGCAGCATTGTAAGATGCCCTCTTTTGGCACAAAATAATAAAGGGTACCATTCCTGATCAAACAGTCAAAATACTTGGGTCAGAGATGGCCCTGCTATGCATATCCATCTTAGGAACTCGGAAGTATTTGTGATAAGCCCAGGGACATTCGTTTACAGGAGAGTCCCTAATTCTTCTAGAAGAAACTATTAAAACATTTTGAGATTTGTGGCCCAAATTCCAAATTAGCATCTGGAAACAAATACTGAAGATGGCTGCAATCACAATTCCTACGAAGCTCCCATGGCTCTAACTTTCTCAGCCAAGAGTGTTATAAACAAGCATAAGATATCTCCTGAAAAACATGTTCTTGGCTAACAAGGCCATTTCCTGGTCTTTGAAAGAGTGATAACATGGTGGCATGTAGCCATGGGGACCAGACAAAAAAGAGGCCCCCTGAATTAGGGCCTCCCCTACCATAGATGTGAAGTCCTACCCTCTCCCTTGAGCTGCTTTCCCTGGTACCTCCGTGATCTGTCACCTTGGTCCTCCTGCCCTCACTTAGTCCTGTTGGATTACCTGCAGATTTAGACGTCAATACCATTACTCAAAACCATCTGATTCAGCTAACACTGAACCATAACATATCACCTCCAAACTTAATGGTTGACAAAAACCACCACTTATGACTTCTCACAAGTCTATGATTGGGGAGCAGTTTTACTCATGGAGGCTGGGCTTAGATGATCTTATCAGGGGCCATACATGCATTGGAATTCAGTTGGTATGTTCATGGGGACTGGCTGCTCTATGATCGTCTTAAGTGGGACAGCTTGGCTCTACATACATACCTTACATCCTTCTAGCAGGCTAGCCTAGGTAGGGCAGGGTCCAAGAAAGAAAGAGGAAACATGAGAGCATTATTTTCAAGCCTCAGCTTGCACCAAAACCACACTGTCAGATACCAACTATTATGTACCACTCTCTGGAGGTGAGTTATAACTTACTCCCCTCTCCAGCATTTATTATTTTATTATTTATCAATATATGATCAATTTATTTGCTATTACAAATATTCCCCTAGAGCAGGGATCAAATCTTGCCTACTGCATGCATTTTTATAGCTTGTGAGCTAAGAATTGTTTTTACATTTTAAATGGTTGGGGGGGAAAATATGATTTTGTGTTGAAAGAAAATTGTATGAAATTCCAACTTCAAGGTCCATAAATAAGTTTTCCTGGAATACAGCCATATTCATTTATTTCTATGTTGTGTATGGCTGCTTTCTCACTGCAAGAGCAAAGTTTAATCATTGCAGTTAGAGAGCACATGGACCCCAAAGCCTAATATATTTACTACCTGGCCCTTTACAGAAAATGTTTGCCAACCCCAGTTCTACAGTGTGACTTCCAAAGGCTGAACAGTGATGTGATTTTTCTTTTGTGTCAGTACTGTCAAGATCTAAGCTACAGATGTTGAATATGAAGGTCGTGCTCAATTTTTAGTATTATAGATAACAACTTTCAAAAGGAAATATCATGTGCACTTCTGAATTATTCATTAGTTCAATTCTTAGAAATGGAATTGTTGAGGCAAAAGATAAGCACATTTTAAGGCTTTGATGCATATTACCACTTTGACATATCTTTAAGATAGATATAAAATCATTTGAAACATAATTTTATATCCACTTTTTAAGCATTATTTTCATTAGGAATGGATATGGGATTTGCTCAAAGGATATTTTGATCTTTAATTGAGATAATCATTTGATTTTTCCTTTTGCTTAATGATATAATCAGTTTTCTGAAAAAAAATATAGTTTTTACTTTCTTAATCACCTTTGAATGCAAAAAAAAGATTTATTGAAATATTTTATTTAATACAAAATTATGTTAGTAACTTCTCCATAGGTTATCACTACTCACCAGGGCTCCACTTCTACATTTCTGAGATGGAAAGCTGATTCTTAGACACTTTGCCTCCAGGTTCTCCTGGCTTCCCACGAAATGTACAGCGAGGCCACATCAGGCATCACTCACTGATATGGTTTGACTGTGTCCCCACCCAAACCTCACCTTGAATTGTAATAATCCCCACATGTCAAGGGCAGGACCAGATGGAGATAACTGAATCATGGGGTCAGTTTACCCCATACTGTTCTCATGGTAGTGAGTATGTCTCATGAGATCTGATGGTTTCATAAATGGGAGTTCCCCTGCCCAAGCCCTCTTGCCTGCAGCCATGTAGGACATGACTTTGCTCCTCGTTCACCTTTCACCATGATTGTGAGGCTTGACCAGCCATGTGGAATTGTGAGTCCATTAAGCCTCTTTTTCTTTAAAAATTAGACTCTTAGGTATGTCTTTATTAGCAGCATGAGAACAGACTAATACATTCACATTGTTACTTTCTGTCATCCATGGGAAGAACCCTCACCATTCTGGGGATTTACCACTTAAGTGGCCCATAAGAGTTTTTGCCAAATGCCATTGATTCAAAGTGGCAGAATTCTGGTTCCAGACAGATTACTCTCAATCTGGCCCTGGCCTGCACTCCTCCCCAGCCCACATTCTGAATGAGAGGTGACCAGGGTCACCAGCATCTCCTCTAATAATTTCCTGTGATAACTCTTTTGCATTCTCAGGAAGGCAAGCAGCCTGTCAGCCCTTGGCACCATTGCTTAGTTTAGTGGCAGTTACAGATAACAGAATTTTATTAGACTTTTTGGCATATTGGTAGTTCCTCTACAGTATTTTTGGGTTAATGCAGGTTGTTCTAAGAGTTTGTTTTTCAGATGGATTCTGGGAGGGAGGAGTTGACACCTGTGTACAACTCAACATCCTTTCAAAAACTCTTCCTAAAAGGCAAATTTATGTGAGGAAGTGATTACATGAGCATGAAGGGAGTTTTGAAAGTTAGTTCAGTGAAGTAAAGATGGAATGAGAGCGAGCTGAGAAAAAAGAGAACATTGAGATCCATCTTTTAACCAGGTATAAAATTAAACACTTAATATCTTAGCAGAAAAGGCCTGAAAGGAAGGTACTCTCTCAGCATAAACTTATTAAATGAGGTCTAAAAATTACCCAGACAGTAACAGAATGTTTCCTTGGCAATATTGGTGGTCAAGAGACTGTTACCAGCCTCTGAGGCAGAAGGAATTAAAGAAGGAGTGATATTCCACTGTATTCCTTAATGTATGTAGACTAAATTATAGGGCATTCTCATTGTTTAAAAAAAACATAATTTGCTTAAAAACTATATATCTGTGATAGTTAGCCACACCTATGTGAAAGACTCGACTCTTTTTTTTTTTTTGAGACAGAGTTTCACCCTTGTTGCCCAGGCTGGAGTGCAATGGCATGATCTCGGCTCACCGCAACCATTGCCTCCTGGGTTCAAGCAATTCCTCTGCCTCAGTCTCCCAAGTAGCTGAGATTAAAGGCATATACCACCACGCCCACTTAATTTTGTATTTTTAGTAGAGATGGGGTTTCTCCGTGTTGGTCAGGCTGGTCTCAAACTCCCAATCTCAGGTGATCCACCCGCCTTGGCCTCCCAAAGTGCTGGGATTACAGGTATGAGCCACGGGCCAAAAGCCTTCTCTTAATGTGCTAGACCAGGTACCCTTGTCCACCTGATGATGGCTTGCCCAATAGCAAGAGGCTTCTCTATCTTTTACCAGTAATCTAAGTATTTTATTTCCCTGTTCCCTGTACCCCCACTTATTGTTCCCCCCAAAGTTTCCATCCCAATACCCTTTATTTTTTCTACAGTATTCTGTAGGATATCTACAGATATCCTCTGTATAGCCTGGGCTAAATTCAGTCTTCCTTTTACCCTCAAATAAAGTTAGACCCAACCAGGATATTTATTGGAAAGATGAACATATATCATAATGCAAAAAAAGAAAGGAGCATAAGTGTGATCTAAAGATCATGAAAGATAGCCCAGAATCAAAATCTGGTGAGACTAAATTCAAATGTCAAATTCTAAGGACAACCCCCAAATCACAAATGTGATTTTGAGGCCAGATTCAGAAGCCAAAAGGCAAGTGATAAGAACAAGAGGCATCAGAAACATACATTCCAAGTCAACTCCTATTACCATCTTCAGAATGAACATGGCTTACATTTTTTGGATGCTGGGAGGATCAGACTATCTTAAGATGAAGACAGAGTCAGAGTGGATACAAGTTTCAACTAAATATAACATTTAGCAAATTCCAGAATATAACTCTGTAAATCTGAGTAATCAATAAAGTAACTGTCTTAGTCTGTTCAGGCTGTTATCTAAAAATGCCATAAACTAGGTAGCTTATAAACAACAGAAGTTTATTTCTTACAGTTCTGGAAGCTATGATGTCCAAGACCAAAGCACCCACAGATTAGATGTCTGGTGAGGGTGTCTGCCATCTTAAGATGGCACCTTCTTGCTGTGTTCCTACATGGTAGAAGGGGGCATGGCAGCTCTCTGGGATCTCTCTCAGAAAACCACCAATCACCTCCTAATACCATCACCTTGGGGGTTAGGGTTTCAATATATGAATTTTGGGGACATACAAACATTCAGACCATTGCAACTATAAAATTTAAATTTTCTTCATTTAAATTTCCTTGCTGTAAGCAAAGATGATTTTCTATCTTGGCCTACATGAAAATTATATGTTTGTTTATCCTTGTATATTTTAAAAGGTTGAAAAGTATCATCTTTGAATTCACTCAATTACAAGTTAAGTAGTATGTATATTAGAATCAATTATTGAAGTGATTATCATGTAATCGTTCTGAGTAATAATTTGAAGCATACAGTGCCTCAAAGACTCAGTTTCCTTCAGGGTCAAGCATAACTAGCTCACAGGCTTGCTGAGAGCCCAAGATTAAATACTGTCATCTTTAATGGAGTACTTACTTCTTAAAATGCTGCAATGAGGTGATGATGAGGACTGAGAGGACATAAAACAATCCAAACCAGGCCGGGCGCGGTGGCTGAAGCCTGTAATCCCAGCACTTTGGGAGGCCGAGACAGGTGGATCACGAGGTCAGGAGATCGAGACCATCCTG
>NW_012113141.1:14021957-14023259 GCF_000951035.1 Colobus angolensis palliatus | reverse complement strand
TCTCTCTCTCTCTCTCTCTCTCTCTCTCACACACACACACACACACACACACACACACACACACAAAATCACAAGATAATTACAGAATATAACCTGGGAGTGATAAAGGTTGTTTAAAAAATTAATTGGAAGGTCATTATCCTGAGATGGCTTCAACACAAATACACAAATAAGTATGAGTAAAACTAGATAAAGAAGGGCAAACAATATCAATGCCAATACCCGGGTTGTAATATTATACAATAGTTTTGCAAAATTGATCAATGGGGGAAACTGAGCAAAGACTACAAGGGATCCCTTTGTGTTATTTCCTACAACTGCATGTGAATCCACTCCACAATTATCTCAATAAAAGTTTTAAAAATAAATATTAATCATAAATAAGACTAAAGACTAACCATGTTAGTTATTATAAATATAAGTTAAATTCTCACATTGAAATATAGGAGTATTCAAATCAATTTTTTAAAAAACTACATGTTATTTGAAAGAGATATTTAAAAGAAGATGATTAAAAATAAATGAAAAGATATGAAAGGGCTTAAAGATTAAGGAAGTGTAACAATATTGATATCAGAAAAATATAACCTGAGAAGAATCAAGTAGAAAATAATTCAAGTAGATATAAATATAAAAGGAAAAGAAAACATACATTAACTAAACACAGCTCCCAAAATAAATGAAAAACTGACAGAAATACAGAAGGAAATAGAAAAATAAAAATAGTAGGATGCAATTATAACTCTCTCAAACAGTGAGATCAAGTAAACAAAAGGATAACATAATTTGAATAACCAAAAAATGTCATGAGCATGGATAAGACAAAGGTATCTGAAACTCTCTACCCAACTGAGCAACCACATTCCTTAAAAACACATAGGAAAACATGGATAAAACCTTATCCTCCATTAAGCCTGAGAGAAAAAATACATTACTTTCCAAACAACTGAAATCATGAAGACCATATTCTCTGTAAGCAGTATAATAAAATTAAAAACAGAAGCCAGAAAAATTACGCTCACTAGAAAAGCCTAAAACACCAAATCTTCCCTGAAAGAGATAAGAATAGAGAGTGCATGTACTTAGAAATCATCAATTTTGAGAGCACAAGTATCAAGACCTACAAGTGCTACATTACTAAATTGCGAGATAAGACCAAGATGATGCTCAAAGAAACATTTACAAATGCATAGATTAGAAAAGAAAAGATTGATTTTTTGGAGGGTTTTTTGTGTCTCTATCTCCTTCAGTTCTGCTCTGATCTTAGTTATTTCTTGCCTTCTGCTAGCTTTTGAATGTGTT
>NW_012113141.1:14010590-14018747 GCF_000951035.1 Colobus angolensis palliatus | reverse complement strand
ATTAGAAGAAAACAACAGAAATCATTATCATCACTTGCATTTCCACTCTGATATGCATATTTTTCTAGACTTTTGTCTATGTATTTATGCATATGTATATGTTTCATAAAGATAAAGTTATGCTCTATTAGTAAAAAAAAAAAAAAAAAGACTGAAAATAAAAGGAGTATATAGTTTAGGATGCTATTGAATTAGGAGTAAAAGATTGTTTTAAGATAGAAAAGGGGGAAATTAGAAACCTAAGTTAAAATAAAGAACAAAAGATGTAGACAACATCAATAAAACTTGGAAAAAAATAAAACCAAACATTTGGCAGGCCTGAACAACAAAGTGAAAACTCACACACACATTTGAAACAGGAAAAGTCAAGGAAATGGCAGATTATTTTTAATTATAAGAGATTAATAGGTATAATTTATAATAAATTTGAGGTCTTATACAAAACATGATTTTCTAGGAAAGATCAGTGAAAAACATTTAAAAGGTATCAAAGATGTAATCTTGTAAAATGATACAGGGTCTTATAGGAGTTTTTAAGTACAAGTTTTAATAAACTTTCAAATATGTGAAAATTCTAATGTGACTAAGCTCTTCCAAAACAAACGGGGGGTGAAATGAAACACTTTTTAGCTCACTTTAGGAAAACAGATTAAGCCAGTGCCCCTGAATCAAAGTCAGAACAGGAAAGCAAAGAGGGAGGGCACGTAGGAAAAAAAGATGGGATATTGTAAGATTGAAAATGCAAAAATCCTAAATGGAATTTTTGCAAATGGAACCCATGAGTATGCCAAAAGGGTTTATCTTAGCAATGCAACTATGATACCACATGAAATCTCTTAATGTAGCAAAATATATTTAAAGACAAAAAAGTCGTGTGATCCCTATAATAGTTAAAAGTTTTTAATCAAATTCAGTACATAGTCCTACTAGGAAAAACTAGTAAACTAGGTAGAAAAGAAAACTTTAATCTGATCAGGTGAATCTCCCAGAACCTACAGTAAACAACAAAATTCATGGAGAAACATTATTAATATTTTCATTAAATGTATACGACAAAGGAGCTTGCTAATAGCATTATTGTGTGATACCATAATATAGGTTCCAGAAAATGCTTTAAAAAATTAAATAGATAACTGGAAAGATAGAAAGATGTTAGATCATACTGATATAGATACTACATTTGCTAAATTAAATAGTAACACCCAAAATAGTAACATGGAGAACAGATAATAAAATACTTCCTATTCACAATGTAAGATGTTTAACCTGAACTTATATTTTATTAACTATAGCAAAATAGTGCTGATGCCAGAAGAGACAAATCAGTGAACCAGTGTTAAACCAATAAATAGACCCTGTTACATCTAGGCATTTTTTGACATGCTAAATGTATCATTTCAAATTAGTGAAGAAGACTAAGCAAACATAGTTATCAGATATCTGCTCAAACATATACAGGCAAAAGTAATAACCTCAGTATTCTTTAGCTGAATGTTCTATAATCTAGAATGCCACTCACCATTAAAATTATATGACAAAATATTCAAGAAAATTTCCACAGTAAAGTTTTGTGTAATTTTTTTTTTTTTTTTTTTTAGACGGAGTTGCACTCTTGTTGCCCAGGTTGGAGTGCAATGGCGTGATCTGGGCTCACTGAAACCTCCGCCTCCTGGGTTCAAGCAATTCTCCTGCCTCAGCCTCCCAAGTAGCTGGGATTACAGGCGTGAGCCACCACGCCTGGCTATGTTGTGTACTTTTTAAAAAGAAAATAAAACAGTATTTTGTTATTATAATTTCATAAATATAGAGAGATGTAAAAGGTCATGCACAGAAAAAAAGACGGGAAAAATGTGAAAAAAATTACCATGGTTATTTTGAGGGAATGCAGTTACGTGTGATTTTATTATTTCTGTTGTGCTTTTCTGTGTTTTCTTTTCCTTTTTGAGATTGGTCTTTCTCTGTTACCTAGGCTGGAGTGAGTGCAGTGGCACAATCTCAGCTCACGCCTCCACCTCTCAGGCTCAAGTGATCTACGCACCTCAGCCTCCCAATGTAGCTGGCACCACAGGCACACACCACCACACATAATTACTTTTGATTATTATTTGTAAAGATGGGATCTCACGATGTTGCTCAGGGTAGTCTTCAACTTCTGGGCTCAAGCAATCCTCCTGCCTTGGCCTCCCAGGGTGCTGCGATTACAGGCATGAGCCACTGCACTTGGTCCTTTTCTGTCTTTTCTGACAATTAAATTTGTAATTAGAATATAAATTTTGAGTTGACTTATTTTAGCTGAAATTACAACTCTGTTTCATGAACAGGAGAGAAAAAAACAACACTTATGATAGTATGAGTGAAAGAATATGTAAGATTCACATGAAAAAATATCTGAGAATATCTCATGAAATAATATACATGGTTATATCATTTTATTCATTCAAAACTTTGCCTCATAAAATGAACTGGCCAAGGAGTGAGTCTACAGTAAAATTTTAGGATAGATATAAGGGTCTCTACATCACCCATGTACTTGGCTTCAGTAGGATGCATTATGTATTAGCTGATAATATGTGTTGCAGGAGTCAACAAAGCAGTTAGATTTGTGGAAGCTTAATTAGCTTCACAAGAAAAACAAAGCAAAAAAGCAATCAGAGGTGTTCTTGATCTTTAGTACAAATGTGGATGTGCTATTGTTTTCCCTGGAAGATCTGTTGAAAGGCTATTATATCTGCAAGGCTACTGTGTCTCAACTCACTTGGGTGCAACTGGGCTGACAATGAGATGCAGGATGTCCTTCCAGGTAGCCAGCTAATTTCTCTGCAGAAGTACCCATGAGCTGCCAGGCAGGGACTTTGCTGGTGCCAGCAATCTGACTATCAAAAGCCAAATCTATCATGACCCAAGGCAGGCAATAGTTAAGCAGTGACAGCATGAATTTCTCTAGATTCTGAGTTTCCTGCACCCTCTAGCTGATCACTACTCAAGGAAAACTATGAACAGAAACAGCACTGGAGGGGGAAGCAAAAGCTAGTGTTGGGGGCTGAATTGTGTCTCCCCAAAATTCATCTGTTGAAGTCCAAATTCTTAGTACCTCAAAATGCAACTATATTTTGAGACAAAGACCTTTAAAGCAGTGATTAAGATAAAATGAGGTCAACTGGGTGGGCCCCAGTCCAGTGTAACTGGTGTCCTTATAAAAGGAGGAGGTTAAGTCACAGACAACATACAGACCAAGGGGCAGCCCTGTGAGAACACAGTGAGAAGACAGTCAGCCGCAAGCCAAAGAGAGACGCCTCAAAAGAAACCACAGCTATGGGTATCTTGATTTTTGACATTTAGACTCCAGAACTGTGAGAAATACATTTCTGTTCTCTAAGCCACCCAGCCTGTAGTATTTTGCTATGGCAGCACTAGTATACTAAAACACCTAGGAACACTCAAATTTCAAAAAGTTCCTATAGTATTTCTCTTAAAAGAAAAATGTATTTTAAAAATACACATCAAGGAAAAAAAATCAACTCTAATTGTTTTTCGAAGATACCTTGGCTTCTTTGCTTGAAAATAAAATAGCAAAAAATAAATTGTACACACAGATGTATACATCTGGGGATGTGTTTTATACTTATTAGAAAGAGATTTGCTCTTTCTCCTAAAACATGGTGTGCTGTGATCCTTGCTAAATGCAAACCCTTGTCCCCAAAGCCATCTGTGAGACCCTGTCATGCAATAATCTCTGAAACTTTTGCTTGCAAGGAAATGAGGTCACATCATCCATCATCCCAACAGTGAGGAAATCTTTCCCACGGTGTCCTTGACAATGTGGATGATCTCTGACAGCGTACAGGTGCCCAAACACAGGGGACAGCTTCATTCACTGACAGAATTCCAGTTTTCAAAAAGTTCATCCTGATATTTAACTTAAACCTACACCATTATTGCAAGTTCCACCTTCAGATTTGCACTGAAAATGTTTACCTCTCCTTCATGTCCAGTGTCCCAGGTCTTCACATCTGCTGCCTACCTTCCTTCAAGTATACTCTCCTTTGACTCTGTCCTACCTCTGGTAGTGTCCACAAAGTCAACACTCTATCTCCACTAAAGTTCTCTAACAAAAAGGGAGCATGAGATCAACTTCTGGCATAAGCACACGAGGAGTTCAGCTGACCTGTTCCTTAGTGAAACTATTGAAATTTTATACACACACAGAACTTGAAGCCTCTGGAAGTGGGCCTGATAGCAAACAGCAAATGAAAAACATCTATTCAAGAAAATCTAAGGCAATTCTGTAACAAAGGCAAGTCTGTGCCTAAATTAAGAAAAAAACAAAAAGAAGAAGATCCCAAATAAATAACCTAACTTTCCAATGTGAGATACTGGAAAAAGAAGAGCAAAGTAAGCCTTAAGCAGGCAGATTGAAGGAAATAAAGATTAGAGCAGAAGTTAATGAAACAGAGAATTGGAAAACAACAGAGAATATCAATGAAACCAAAAGCCAATTCCTTAAAAAGATCAACAAAAATGGCAAACTTAAGCTAGATTGGCCAAGAGAAAAAGAAAAGACTCAATAGCAACAAAAACAGAGACATTGCTAATGTCTCTGAAAAAAGACTATAAAGGAATACTATGAACAACGTATGTCAACAAATCAGATAAATTAGATGAAATGGACAGATATTTTAAAAGACATGAACTACTGAAATTGACTCAAGAAGAAATAGATTATGTAAATAGACTTGTAGTAAGTAAAGAGATTGAACCAGTAATCAAAAAACTCCCCATAAAGAAGCACCTTCTGTTCTTCCAAGCCCTGGACCAGGTCTACACTGATGAAGAATTTGATGAATTGTGTTTTCAATTTGGTCTGGAAGTTGATGACGTTACTTCTGAGAAGGAAATAAGTAATGAACAAGACAATGTAAATGCAGAAGGGCCCTCTAATGTTTTTTGCAAAATTGATATCTCTGTCAATTTTGATATGATCTCATGTGTCTGGAAGGATTGATTTGAGGACTTCAGGTCTTCAAAGAAAGGAAAATGTCTCTGGCATAGAAACAGGTAATGCCTAATGGAAAAATCCAGAAATTGATTATCACAGAAAAGATAGTTAAGGTATGCCCTTTACAGTAGCAGTTCTCCAAAATCTAAAGCTTACTAAAGATCAATATGACAGCTTCCTTGAACATCAGGAGAAATGACATCAGGATATTTGCTGGAAAAGAGCATTGGTTGCTACTGGAACCCATGATTTGGACACTTTGTCACCCATATACTTGTACTGTGCAAAGTGTCCTTTAGATATCAAGTTCAAGCCCTAAATAAGGCCAAGGAGTATACAATCTGTGAGCCAATGAACATGTACAAGGCTGATAACCACCTTAAACACTATTAACATGTCACTGGAAATAAACCCCTGTACCCAGCTATCTATGATAGCGAGGGTGTCATCTTTTCAATGCCTTCTATCACCAATAAGGATGACTCCAAAATTAAATACTAGAAAGATATTTATCGAATGCACAGGAAATGACTTTACTAAGGCAAAAAGAGTTCTTGATATTATCTGGACACCATTTTCAGTGACTATGTTGAGAACCAATTTATGATCGAAGCAACTGAGGTAGTTTTCCTAATGGAAAAGCATATACTTTTCCAGAACTAGCTTACCAAAAGGGGATAGTGAGGCTGGGCTTGGTAGCTCACACCTGTAATCCCAGCACTTTGGGAAGCTGAGGTGGGAGGATCACTTGAGTCCAGGGGTTCAAGACCAGCCTGGGCAACATAGTGAGCTCCCATCTCTATAAAAATATTTTTAATTAAAAATTGTTCAAAAAGATATAGTGAAAGCTGATCTTGTTAACAAAAAAAAAATGACATCAGAGAAACTCCAGAAAATCTTGCCTAGCTTCTGACCAGGATGTATTTGAAGTCCAAAGTCATAGGCAATGGGAATCACATTGAGAATAAAATCCCTCTGATCACAGCTGACATTATCCATGCATGGGGTATTATAGAAGATGCAGCTATTGCTTGTGGATATACAATATTCAGATGACTCTCCCATAAACACCACAGCTAATCAATTTCCACTTAATAAGCTCAAAAAATGTGTCAAACATGGCATGGTAGCTGAATCTACGGTAGACATGGATTCACTGAAGCACTTACCTTTGCTCTCTGCTCCAAGAGGATATTTCTGATAAACTTGGCTTGGATATCTCTGCAACAAAAGCAGTCCAGATAAGTAAAACTAAAACAGCTCAATTACAGGTGGCATTCATTACCCCTCTTCTTGGTGCTCTGAAGACCATAGAAATGAATCAGAAAATGCTCCTTCCTCTGAAACTATTTGAAATCTCTAACACTGTAATAAAAGATTCTAGCAGAGACGTAGGTACAAAAAACTATAGGCATCTCTTTGCTGTTTATTACAACAAAAATTCTGGGTTTAAGGTCATCCATATGCATCTGGACAGAATTACACAGCTGCACAATGTATCTCCCATTGAAAATAAAGGGGGATATGTGATCAAATCATCAAAAGGGACTGCTTTCTTCCCTGGGCAAAGCACAGAGATCTTTGCCAGGAGTCAAAACATCAGGAAGCTTGGAGTCCTTCATCCTGATGTCATCACCAAATTTGAGCTGACCATTCCCTGTTCCTCCCTGGAAATCAATACTGAGCCCTTTTTTGTGAAGATAGGTCCTTGTTGTGTGATTCTCTTCCCAAGTATCCCTTTCTTTTCCCCTGATGTCCTTTAGTCCTCCTCCACAGAAAACATTCATGTGTGCTTTAATGTTTAGTAAAGTCAAAAAAAAAAACCCTATCCACAAAGAAAAGCCCAAACCCATATGGCTTCACTAGCGAATTCCGCCAAATACTTAAAGAAGAATTTATACTAATTTTTCACAAATTCTTCCAAAAAGTAGGAGAGAGCACTTCCCAAATTATTTTATGAGGCCAGTATTAACCTGATACCAAAACCAGGTGGAAAAAAATGACAAGAAAACTATAGACTAATATATCTTATAAATATAGATGTAAAATGTCCCAGCAAAATACTAATAAATCAGATCCAGCAGCATATTAAAAAGATTTTATTCCATTACTATGTGGAATTTATCCCAGGAATGCAAGGTTGATTCAACATCTGAAAATTAATTTAATCCATTATATCAATACAATAAGAAACAAAATTACCTAATCATTCCAATAAATGAAAAAAAAGATTGACAATATCTGATGCCCATTCATAACAAAAAGTAATAAACTAGGAATAGAAGGGAATTTTCTCAACATAATGAAGGGCTTCTGAAAAACCAATAGTTAACATCATGCTCACTGATGAAAAACTGGATGCTTTCCTTTCTAAGAGCAGGAACAAGACAAGAATGTCTGCTTTTACTACTTCTATTCAACACTGTACCAGAGGTTCTAGTCAGGCCAATTAGGAAAGAAAAAGAAAAGGCACCCAGATAGGAAAGGAAGAAGTAAAACTATCTCTGCTCACAGATGACATTATCTGATATTATAAATAGAAAATCTTAAGGAATCCATTTAAAAAATACTATAATAAACAAGTTTAGCAAGGTTGCAAGATACAAGATCAATATATAAAAATCAGTTGTACAATTGTATTTTGTACATTTGCAAATGAGCAATCTAAAAATGAAATTAAGAAAACAATTTCCATTCAAAATAACATCAATAAGAATAAAATACTTAGAAATAAATTTAACAAAGGAAGTTCCAAACTTTGAAGACTACAAAACATTACTGACATTAAATAAGTGGAAAAACATCACATCTTCATGCATCAGAAGACAACATGATGCCAATACTCCCTAAACTGATTCAGAGATTCAATGTAATCACTACCAGAATACCAACTGAATTCTTTGTGGAGATTAATTAGCTGATTATCAAATTCATATAGAACTTGAGGAACCAAGAATAGCTAAATAATCCTGAAAATGAAAAAAACAAAGGATTCATACTTTCTGATTTCAAAATTTTCTTCTTTTTTTTTTTTTTTTTTAGACGGAGTCTCGCTCTGTTGCCCAGGCTTGTCCTCTGACTAGGTTTCTGATTTCTATGTGGAATTTCATATCTTGCAGCATCCTGTAAATAAACATTAAAGTCCGCCCTTTTCTTCACTC
>NW_012113141.1:13998458-14010540 GCF_000951035.1 Colobus angolensis palliatus | reverse complement strand
CTGCCTCAGCCTCCCAAGTAGCTGTGACTACAGGTGTGCACCACCATGCCCAGCTAATTTTTGTGCGTTTTGTTTTGTTTTTTGTTTGGTTGTTTGTTTTTTAAGACAGAGTTTTGCTCTTGTTGCCCAGGCTGTAGTGCAATGGTGCAAACTTGGCTCACCACAACCTCCACCTCCCCAGTTCAAGTGATTCGCCTGCCTCAGCCCCCCGAGTATCTGGGATTACAGGCATGCCCCATCACACCCGGTTAATTTTGTATTTTTAGTAGGGATGGGGTTTCTCCATGTTAGTCAGGCTGGTCTCGAACTCCCAACCTCAGGTGATTCGCCCTCCTGGGCCTCCCAAAGTGCTGGGATTACAGGCATGAGCCACTGCGCCTGGCCAATTTTTGTGTTTGTAGTAGAAACGGGGTTTTACCATCTTGGCCAGGATGGTCTCGATCTCTTGACCTTGTAATCCTCCCACCTCAGCCTCCCAAAGTGCTGGGATTACAGGCAAAATTTTCTACAAAATAATGGTAATCAAGGTATTGTGGTACTGGCATAAAGATAGACATAAATCAAAGGAATAGAACTGAGAGTCCAGAAATAAAACCATACATTCTATAGTCAACTGATTTCAACAAGAGTGCCAAAATCATTCAAAGAGGAAAGAATTGACTTTTCTTTCCTCTTTGTGCTGGGACAAATGGATATTCACATACACAAAAATTACCTTGGGCTTTTCCTTCACACCGTATACAATATTAACTCAAAATGGATCAAACACTTAAATGTAAGATCTAAAACTATAAAACTCTTAGGAGAAAACACAGGAGTAAATTATACATCTTCATGACCTGGGGTTTGGCAATGGATTTTTACATACGGCATCCAAAGCATGAGCAACAAAAGGAAGTAAAGTAGCTTTCCACAAAATTGTAAACCATGTGCTTCAAAGGACATGACACAAAACCCCACAGAATGGGAGAAAATATTTGCAAATCATATGTCTAAGAGACTTATCTCTAGAATATATTCTTTAAACTCTTACCATCTCAAAAGCAAACAGTCTAGCTAAACAATGGGCAAGGGATCTGACTAGACATTTTTTTCAGAGAAGATATACAAATAACCAACAAGCACATGAAAAGATGCTCACATCAGTCCTCAAGGAAATAAAAGTCAAAACCACCATGAGATACCACTTCATGTCTACTAGGATGGCTCAATCAAAATGTCATATGATACCAAGTGCTTGCAAGGATGTTGAGAAATGGGAAATCTTACAGAGTGCTAGTGGGGATGTAGAATGGTGTAGACACTTTGGAAAACAATCTAGTAGCTCCTCAAACATAAAGTTGTTATATGACCCAGTAATTTCACTCCAAAGGATTTAGCCAAGAGAAATGAAAACACACATGCACACAAAACTGTGTACAGAAATATGAAGAGCGGTAGCCAAAAGGTAGAACCAACCCAAATGCCCACTAACTAATAAAGATACACCATACACTAGAATATTATTCAGCCATAAAAAGGAAGGAAGCACTGATACATGTTACATCTTAGGTGAACCTTGTAAACATTATGCTAAGCAAAAGAATCCCCTCACAAAGTCCACGTATTATACAATTTTATTCCTATGAAAATCTAGTACAGCGAAATCCACAGACACATAAAGTAGATTAGTTCTAGCTTAGGGTTGGGGTAGATGGGGGAATACAAGGGTGATAACTAAAGGGTGCAGAGTTTCTTTTTGACATGATGAAAATATTATAAAGTGTTCTGTGAGGCTGGGCATAGTGGTTCATGCCTGTAATCCCAGTGCTTTGGGAGGCCAAGGAAGGAGGATTGTTTAATGACAGGAGTTTGAGACCAGCCTGGGAAACATGGCAAGACCCCATTTCTACAAAAAATTTAAACATTAGTCAGGCATAGTGGTGCATGCCTGTGGTCCCAGCTACTTGGTTGGGTTGGTGATGGGCTGACATGGGAGGATTGCTTGAGCCTGGGAGGTTGAGGCTGCGTTGAGCCGTGACTGCATCACTGCACTCCAGCCTGGGTGACAAAGCAGAACCCTGTCTCTAAAAATGCATATATATATTAAGAAAATAAAGGGCACTGTGGTGATAGTTGTACATATCTGTGAATATAGTGAAAAAAATATTACATTGTATACTTTTAGTGTGTAAATCATATGGTATTTAAATTATATTTTAATAGACTATTTTTTTGAAAAAAAGAAACATCCTGATATCAAAAGAGACTGTTCTTAATTTTAAACCTTCCAAAATTTTTCTATATGGCATATTCAACAACACATTGAGCAGCAGTCTCAATTTAACCCCAAAACAAGGTTTCCCCAAGCATTTGACTGGACACATAGAGCTTAATTATGAATTTCTACTAGATTTACAATGCCCCATCCCTGCCAAGGTCTATTCAAAAACTGCTAGCTGTGGACCAGGTCTGTGGTACTTCATGGCACCTCCAATTAACAGGCAGGAGATCCAGCCCCTGTCTTTATCTCCACCACTCAGTCACACATTACTGGGCTTCAGTTTCCTCATCCATGCATCTGGCACACTAGCCCTCGCCCTAACAAGTTCCACAGTTGGTTGTGAGGATTAAATGAGATAATGAAAAGCTCTTTGAAAAGATGAAAGCATTATAAAAACAAGACATTATTCCTTAGCACTCCCTGCAAGACGCTTTACCGACTACCCCCCTGAGGAGAGAAGATTAAGTATATATAAAGTAAAAATAAAACTTTACCTAGTGTTTTCAACCAAATTCAAAAAGTGTTTTACATTAATTAAGCTTTCAAGTTGATAAACTAGTACATCATTTGAATATTTCCATCAGTCCTATAAAGTAAGAAATGATGTCACAGCCTTTTTCAGAGGACTGAATGTTTTCCAAGCAACATATCTCATGGATACAGGGCAGAAAAGTAGTAAGAATTACCAAATTCCATCTTTCTTTTTTAATATAATAATAATACCCAAAAAAGCCCTTAAAATTAAAAAATAATCTTTGTCACACTTTGAACATACTTAGCATTCCTTTTAAAGCATTTTCCCTGCTGGCAATGAATTTTGGGTTGCAGAGCTTTAAGCAGAAAAAGCAAGTCCAAAGAGAAAAGGAAAAAAAAAAAAAAAAGGAAACAAGCCAGATGCATCAGTTGTAAGCAAGCACTTTACAAAGGGAATGAAAAAGGAGGTCTGGCAGTCTCGCCTTCAGGGTTCCTCCCTTGAAGGATCTGGCCATTTATGCTACTACATTAATTCATAACAGGAGAGGGAGCCAAGTTCTCCAACTATGATTCTCTGTATTAAAAATATTTCTATTGTCCAAGTCGTTTTACATAATTATCCCTTTTGATCATCACAGTATAAGAGAAGCAATGTTTTTCCTACTCATGAATTGTAGAACCAGGAATAGTACGCAGCACTCCAACTCTTTACCTCTCTGTACTGTCCTATGACCTGCACAGAGAGCTGAGGGCTCCCACCCCTGCACTAAGAGACTTGCCAACGCTGACTTGGCTTCTGCTTGCCT
The DNA here is from genome assembly GCF_000951035.1 of Colobus angolensis palliatus. NCBI lineage: Eukaryota > Metazoa > Chordata > Mammalia > Primates > Cercopithecidae > Colobus > Colobus angolensis. The sequence continues at coordinate 14,006,997 of NW_012113141.1, read as the reverse complement.
AAGCCAAATTCCTGGGTCAACCCAGCACAGCTTTGAGTTCCTATCTGAAGACTTGCTCAAGGCTGTCAAAAGAATTTACCTTTTGTTCTAGTCAACACCTGATGATAGGCCACGGATACTCCCTTCCACTTTCCTAGAGCATTTACTTTAAAAAAAAAAAAAAAAAAAAAAAAAAGCTTACAATTGTAAATCCTCCCTCTGTCCCTTTGAGATACAGATGGTCCGTGAGCTACTGTGGTTCGAGCTGTGATATTTTGCTTGGCAATGGTGTGAAGGTGATACACATTCAGAGAAACTACTTCAGAATGGTCCAACCATTCTGTTTTTCACATTTAGTACAGCATTCAATAAATTACATGAGATATTCAACACTTTATTATAAAATAGGCCTTATGTTAGATGATTTTGCCCAGTGGTAGGCTAATGTAAGTATTCTGAACACACTTAAGGTAGATTGGGCTAAGCTATGATATTTTGTAAGTTAGGTGTATTAAATGCATTTTTTACTTATAATATTTTCAATTTACAATGGGTTTATCGAGACAAAATGCCATAGTAAGGTAAGAGCATCTGTATCTCCTGTAACTCAGGTGTGTCCTTCTCAAGGACCTGAAAGCTGTTTCTTTGAAATGTAGTCATCGGCCGGGCGCAGTGGCTCAAGCCTGTAATCCCAGCACTTTAGGAGGCCGAGACGGGCGGATCACGAGGTCAGGAGATCGAGACCATCCTGGCTAACACGGTGAGACCCCGTCTCTACTAAAAAAAATACAAAAATCTAGCCGGGCGAGGTGGCGGGCGCCTGTAGTCCCAGCTACTCCGGAGGCTGAGGCAGGACAATGGCGGGAACCCGGAAGGCGGAGCTTGCAGTGAGCTGAGATCCGGCCACTGCACTCCAGCCTGGGTGACAGAGTGAGACTCCGTCTCAAAAAAAAAAAAAAAAAAAAATGTAGTCATCAAGAAAAATAGAGCCTCTGTCCCCCAGCCTCTGGAAGAGGATACAGTCCTAACTTCAGTGATTTCCAGTAAGCAGACACAGCTGGCCTCATCATATTTACACTGACTAACTCTCTTAGCCCCTTTTTGTACTTTTTCACTTCCCTGACTCTACTGAGCCCCTGCTTGCTTCCATTCCCTGTTCCCTCATTCTCCCTTTAAATCGCCCAGTGGCCTCTGTACAAATTTGAATGGGCTCGGCTCTTTTTCCTACTGTCAATTTTAGTGAATAAAGTATGTTTTTATCACTTTTAACTAACGTCCAGCTTTGTTTCTCTTTGACAACACAGAGGTAAATGTGGTCAAATCCTGTCAGCTGTCCTCTTCATTGCGTCTTGAACCTGACCCAAGTCACCAACTCTGCCCTTCCTCTCTTTGCACCACCCCCAGTACTCACCCCCAATATTCAGGGCTTCCTGTCTCTCCCAGTGGACAAACCTCCTTTAAATCTCTCTCTGCCTCAAATCTCCCCACTCCCAGGCAATCCCCTCTGCATTTTCCTCCCAAAATGTAGGTTGCATCATATCTCCCTCTCTTCAAAAACATCTGTGGTGTTGACAAGCTCATTAGCATTTAATACTCTGCACTGGCTGTTCTAAGCCTCAATTTCATTTATATCTCTAAGCTAATCTGCCAAGGGAAGGCAGGGACAGGAAGAAGTAAGTCTTTCACAAATTTGCAAAGGGCTCTGAGTGTGACAGCATGGGGGATTGGGAAAAACATGGGCCCAGCCATTCGCAGAAAGCCTCAGCCCTGTCCCAGCCATTGCCTGAAACTGTCCCATGAAAAAGAGTCATTATCTCCTGAAACAACACAGCAACTCAGCAAATCCTGCCTCATAGAGGCTAGAATTTGTCATTCTGCATCCTTTACTCTTTGGGCTTGCACAAAACAAACACCAACATTAATGACACTGACAACCAGTATTTATTGAGTGCCTTCTCTGAACCAAATGTCTTGCTAAATGCTTACCTGTATTTTCCTATTTAATCTTCATATCATAACCATGAGTTAGGTACTTATTATTATTCTCATTTAACAGATGAAGAAATTGAAGCTTAACATGGATCTGCATCTTGTCCTATGTCTTTTCTCATTTGTAAATCTACTGCTGTTACCCATTTCTCTTAATGTTTTTAAGGAGCAGCAGATTTACAAAAGAGAAAACACATACCCATAAGTGGTGAGGCTGGGACATGAATCCAGGTCCCTGTGCCCCCAGAACTTCTTAACTACTGCACATGCTGACAAACATCCTAAGGGTTTTATACAGCTGTCGTTCAACTTAGGGTCTTCAAGCCATTTCTCATAACACATGGACTGCATTCCTGTCATCCTAGGCATTTTCTTCCAAATGTGGGTGAGTCAATCTAGAATGGAATAAAAATAGCACTCTAAGGAAGGTGTGGGCAGGTCAGAGTGGAGTGGGACTGCCCATCACCTCTCTCCATTCATCAAGGTAAATTTCAACTAGATTAAAGAGTTAAATATTTTCTCAAAAAAATCAGTGAAAAAACAAGAAAACAGAACGACAAATTTTTCAAAGCCCTGAAAGATTATTTTCTCAACCTAGCAGTAATACAGTTCTTGTGTTTTCCGTGGTACAAAGGACAATATTGAAGGATTTGACTACAAAAAAATTAAAACCTCTGAACATAAAAAGTAACTAAAATATTAACACAAACAGCACACTGAAATAATATTTGCAGGATATATGACAAGGGTAAATAACTTTACTAAACAAAGAGTGTGTGCCAATAGATAAGAAAAACATTAAGGTAAATGGGTATCAGCAGGAGATTTACAAAAGAGAAAATACAACCTGTAACTAACATGTTGGGGAAAAGTTCAGCCTTACGAGAAACAGAAATATAAATAACAAGCTCCTGATTTTCTTCTAATAATTAGCAAAATATTAAGAAAAGATGTTCAATTCTCTTAGCAGATGTGACAAAACCAGTAGTCTTCTACTTTTTCTACAGGCAGTATACACTGGTAGAGACTTCTGGAAAAAAAAATTGGCAATAAATTTCACAGCTATGTTTTTAAGTCTTACAGTTAGGCTACTTCCCATTTTTGTAGTAATATAAAATACACAAAGAGCTAAAAAGTGTAAGATAATTATAGTAGCTCAAGTTGGAAGTATTCAAAGATTACAGTAATAGAACTATATCCATGTGATTTGTGCTATGTAAGTTATAGCCACTTTATAAATTACTATTTTATAATGTAAAATAGCATGTGTATGGTTTTTCACATTAAAATATGTATTGTATGCAATGAAAAGGCAGCATGAATATGCACACCTTCTATAACTATGCACAAACACTCATCCGAAAAAATAGGTGGACTAGGGAAGCGTGATAAGGATTGCTGAGTCAGCCATTGGTGTTCATGGGTAACTAGGATTTTGTCTCATTTTGTCAACTTACATGCATATATATACATATATATATATACACACACACAATTTTATGCTATGTATCAATATTTCTCTCAAATTTTGGTTTATTATGTATGTTTTGTTTGAAAATCTTTTATTACTAGTTTGAAAAAATTAAACATAAGCAAAAAAGAAATACCTTGAAATTGTAACTCTAAATCATTCCAACTATTGTAAACAGCTTGACATGCAACTTTTAGTACTTTTCAATAATAATGGTAAATCGAAATAATAATTGACCTTTGTATGTCATTTACTCTGTGCCAGGCACTGTTCAAAGTTCTTGATGTATATTAACTCACTAATTTCTCACAAAAATCTTATGAAGTAGGTTCTATCATCATTCCCATTTTACAGATAAGAAAACTGAAGTATAAATAAGTTATTGGCTGAATATTACCCCACTAGATATTAGTAGGGCTAAAATTCCAAATATTTTGATAATTTGTATGTCATTATTTATTATTATTCTAACATCCCAGTTAATGATTTATACAGTCGTTAAAAAGTAAAAGTTAATTAACGAGCAATGACTCATTATCCAATCCATTGTTTTGGACCGTCTACAATTGTCCAGTTTCCTGACAGTATAAAAATAGTGGTAAGTGTTTACATTTATAAACAAATTTTTACACATTAGCAATCAATTTCTCAGAAAAAAATTCTGAGAGAAATATTGCTGAATTAAAAAGTAGAAAAGTTTTATCATCTTTTGGCTAAAAACTTCCCATATTTAGCAAAAGACATAAATATACAGATTTAAACAAGTTAAGTGTATCCCAAAGAGAATAAATCTAGGAAATCTCCATCAAGATACAGAGAGTCAAACTTCAGAAGGCAGAGAAAAAAAAGAAGTGAGAGAGAAACAACACTTTACCTAAAGGGGAAAATAATTTCAAAGAGAGCAGATTTCTCCTGAGAAACCATGGATGCCAAAAGGAAGGGGCACAATATTTAACATGTACTGAGAGTAAAGAATCGTCAGCCCAGAATTCTGTCTCCAGTGAAAATCGGTTTCAGGAATGAAGGAGAATCAAGCCATTCTCAGAAGAAGGAATACTAAGAAAATTTCTCACTAGCAGACCTACCCCAAAAGAATGGCTAAATTAAGTTATCTAAACAGAAAAGAAACATTAAAAGAAGGCAACTTGGCACTTCAGGAAGAAAGAAGTTAATAAGAAAATAAATGAGTAAACACAACAGACATTTCTTCTCTTTGAGTTTTCTCAATTGTGTTTGATAATAGAAGCAAAAATTATACTACTGGATCATGTGATTCTAAATGTATATAGAGGAAATAGTTAAGATAATTATAGACAGGGAAGAATAAAATGATGATAAAGGAGGTAAGATTTCAACAATCATTTGAACTGGTAAAATAATGGCATCAGTACACTGTAATAATTTATGCATATATATAACAAAATACCTAAAGTAACCACTAAAAAAGCTACATAAGTATATTTAAATACTACACATAAATAAAAAAGGGAATTCTAAAAAAGTTCTAGTAACCCATAGAAAGTATGAGAAAAGGAAAACAGAAAAATAAAAACAACAAAGTGAACAAATAAAAACAAAAACTAAAATGGGATAAACCCTAGCAGACCAATAACTCCATGAAATGTAAATGGTCTAAATACACAAATTAAAATACACAGATAGGCAGAATAGTTTTAAAAATATGACCCATTTATATGCTGCGTATAAGAAACTCACTTCATATGTAATAATATAGGAACACTGCAAGAAAAGGGATTGGGGAGGGATAATATATTATGCAGACCCTAATCAAAAGAAGGCAGATGTGGCTATATTAACAACAGATAAGGTAAACTTCAGACCAAAGAAAATGACCAGAGAAAATAAGCAACATTATAGGATGATAAAAGGGTCAATCCATCAAGAATATATTGCAGTCCTTAATATGTATGCACAAAAAATCAGAGCAATAGATGAAGTAAATAAAAACTGACAGAACTGAAAGGAGAATAGACAAATTCAGAATTAAGGTTGGAGACTTCAACACACCTTTTACAATGATTGAGAGGACAGTTAGACAAAAAAATCAGCAAGGACATAGAAGAACTCAACAACCCCCATCAACCAACAGGATCTACTCAACAACTGTAGCACACACTACCACAGAACAGCAAAATACACAATGTTTTCAAGTGCCTATGAAACATAAACCAAGATATATCATATGAGTCATAAAACTTCAACAAATGTAAAAGAATGGAAATCATAGAAACTGTGTTCTCCAACAGCAGTGGAATCAAACTAGAAGTCAATAACTGAAAGATAACAGAAAAATCTCCAAACACCTAGAATACACTTCTAAATAATCTAAGAGTCACAGGGATATTTTAAAAGTGCATTGTACTGGCCAGGCATGGTAGCTCACACCTGTGACCCCAGGACTTCGGGAGGCCGAGGTGGGCAGATTGCCTGAGGTCAGGAGTTCAAGAACAGCCCGGCCAACATGGTGAAACCCTGTCTCTACTAAAAATACGAAAATTAGCCAGCTATGGTGGCGGGCGCCTGTAATCCCAGCTACCCAGGAGGCTGAGGCAGGAGAATCACTTGAACCCAGAAGGTGGCGGCTGCAGTGAACCAAGATTGTGCCACTGCACTCCAGCCTGGGAGACAGAGCGTGAATCCATCTAAAATAAATAAATAAATACATTGTACTGAAAGAAATTAAAATACAGCATATGCAGATTTGTGGGACATAGCTACAGCAGCACCAAGGGGAAAATATGTAGCACTAAATGCATACAACTTTTAAAAAGAAAATCTCAGATTAATCATCTAAGTTCCCATCCCAAGAACCTATAAAAAGAAGAGCAAAACAAATGCAACCAAGCAGAGGGAATAAAATAATAAAGAACAGAAATCAATGACACAAAGACAACAAAAAAAATAGAGAGAAGGAATAAAACAAAAGTGCGTTTTGTAGTTTTCAGCATACAAGTCTCATACATGTTTTGATGGATTTATACTGAAGGGTCAGATATGCACAAGACTGGGTCTCTGCCAGCAGGATCACAAGTAAGCAAATAATCACAATACCATGAGACAGATGAGACCAAAATAGGCTGATGTGCCTTAAAGGAATGATGACAATCCAACTCCCTCTGCAACTCAAGATGAATGCTAGGACCAAACACACTAAGAAGTTATAAAAATCTGTACCAGGAGTCAAAATTAGGAAAGGGCTCTGCCCACATGGCATACACCTGGAAGATTTTCTGCTGAATATGTTGACAACTGGGGCAGTGTAAATGAATTCACAAGGGACAGAGTCCGATGACATTTGTGGAGGTGCAGAGACTCAGGTGCACCATGGGCCAAGAGATCAACTTCTCTAGTGCAGTACATGGGAGTGCAAAGGAGAGACACAGAATGGGGAGGGGTGTATGTGTGTCTGGATGGGGGCCTCACATCTGAGGAGACCACAAACAATGACAGACACACTGCTTCTAAAGTCACTTCGTCAACCAGGGGCTCAACACTGTGACTGGAAGTTATCACAGGTGCTTTTTGTTCCTTTTCTGAGTGTTCATTCAACCCACATTTTAATGGTAAGTTTCATGAATGTGTAGTAAATAGTTTGGAAGACTTTATTTTAGTTTACAAATGAAAATAACACAAAAGCAGTACACAGCATTCCAATCCAAACAAAAACTTATTGCAACCAAAGCTTTAAGAAAATAAGTTGAGAAATTCTGAAAATAAGCTTCTTCTATTTTTGAAGTGCAAGGTCGGGGAGAGAGTAAAGAATGCAAGCCCTCCTCCCTGCTTCATTTCCCCAGGCCCCTCCAGACTTCCTGCTACCTACAAAGAAGTATAGAGGCGGCCTTGCCTCCTTACTGGGCAGTGTAGGTCGCCACTAAGGGCAGTGGCTACAGGTTCCATGACCGGTGCCCAGGGTCACACTTGTTCACCATCTCATACTGCCCTAGAGCCTCACTGTGGGAGATTTAGGCACAGAGTCCTTGAGCCACCCAGAGCCACCACTTTGCCCTGGCACAGTTGACATTACCAGGTTTGCCAAACACATGAAAGCTTTCCATGCCAGTCATGAGTACATGAGCCTAATGACTGTCCTGAATGCAATTCATATCCATTTTACAGCTTTACTATGTGGCCTATCCTTTGAAGAAGTGACATAGTGTCATCTCCATCCTACAAATATATAAACTCAGACTATGACAAAAAACAGTTGATCCCATATTTTGGCCTCTATTAGATCACTACTTAGATTTTCACTGTCAAAGCATAATTAATTGGTTGATTATAAAACAATTTAGGCACTACTACATTAGGGTTTAAGGAAAAATCCAGACAATGGCATACGTGTATGTACATTATTTCATTTCTTCTGAAGTTTAGGATATTTGCAAAATGAAAACGTGTCAATGTTGATGTTCTTATGCCAGTCATAATGCATTATTTCTTCTGAATAAGTAGTTCTATTTCAAGAGAAATTGGACATATTGTATTGCGATTCCTTCAAGGGATGGTGCAGCAAGGCATGACAAGTTACTATAGCACCGTGACATTCAGACTTCAGAGATAAATTTTGCAAAACCAGAAGAGAGAATGCCAACAGTCTTCCTTCAGTCTTTTTCCTCCTACTCCTGTCAAAATATCACAAAACTCAATAAGACAAGAAAGAAAAAACTGGCCCATATCAACCTTTACCTGTCTTTTAAAAAATCTTCACTTTTTCTATCTGAAAAAGGAATGTAATTTAAAACTTTCCTTCATATGAATTAACCTGTAACTTGTTGCATAAATTATAACTGTGCCTAAACTATACAGCCACGAGACCCTTTCTCAATACCTACACTCTGTTGCCTCCAAAAAACTTAGGAAAAAACCTAGGAAGTCAACTGAGAGTGAAGAATTCATCAACTTCCTTTCTTTCATTTGTTTGGTTTTTTGGTTTTTTGTTTTTCTGAGACGGAGTCTCGCTCTGTCGCCCAGGCTAGAGTGCAGTGGTGCAACCTCAGCTCACTGCAAGCTCCGCCTCCCAGGTTCACAACTTCTCCTGCCTCAGCCTCCCGAGTAGCTGGGACTACAGGTGCCCACTAC
>NW_012113141.1:13982860-13998348 GCF_000951035.1 Colobus angolensis palliatus | reverse complement strand
CTGACCTCGAGATCCGCCCGCCTTGGCCTCCCAAAGTGCTGGGATTACAGGCATGAGCCACCATGCTGGGCCAACTTCCTTTCTTTCTAATTCTTATACCTTTACATCCCTAGGACAATGAACTTAGAGTGTTTAATTTTTTTAATAAAACTTCAAGAATCAGCGTGATAAATGAAGATTTGAAGCTGGGATCCTTGGATTTCATTTCCAGGTCAGTTATTGAAAAGCTAGCCTTAGGAACCACCTTTAACCCTGAGAAGCCACCCTGCCTGCCCCTAAAAGGTGTAACAACTAAACATGGTAAAAGGAGCAGATATTTTGTGTTCATTTTGTTCAGGAAGTAAATATGGGCTTTATTTTAGATATTTATGATTTTATAGCAATACCTCTTCCATGTGCTTTAAGATATGCAAGAAGTAGTTGGATAAGCCAATGAAGGAAAAATTAAGTGGGGGCAAAGTAGCAAGAAAATATAACACAGCAGAAACTAGATGTGTGACCTGTGGTAATCAGCATGGAAAGAAAGACTTGCAGATGAGTAAAGACACACACACGCTCACAGTTACACACCTGTTAAAAAATAAAGCATAAAATTTTTATTTTTATTTTAATGATGACCCTTTTTCCTAATCCTGTACCCAAGCAGTTAATTGCTGTCAGAGAACACAGCCAACAGGGCAAATAGGAAATACCATAAATCTGGGATTGCTTCCCTTCAATGAGCCTACGGCACTCAGGGCTTTCTGACTATACTGCCCTGGTCCAACATCTGACCCTCTTCTATGAACACTTCAGAACTTGTCCACCCTCATCCAACCTGAACCATTGTTATGGTTAATTTTATGTGCCAGCTTGGCTAGACTATGGTATCTACATATCTGGTCAAACACATCTGGATGTTGCCGTGAAGATATTCTTTGAATGAGATTAACATTTGCAATCAGACTTTCAGTAAAGATTGTATCACATAATGTGGGTAGGTCTCATCCAACGAGAAGGTCTTAGAGAAAAGAAAAGTCTGAGGCCCCAGAGAAAGAGAGAATTTTGCCAGAAGACTGCCTTCAGACTTGAGCTGCAACACTAGCTTTTCCCTGGATGTCTAGTCATCCAGTTGTGCCTATCCTGCAGATTTTGGACGTGCCACTCTCCAAAATCATGTCAGCCAATTCCACACTCATGTCGGAGCATCCAAAATGCCCCATGATCCTGGTTTTCCTTCTTTCTCTCTAGATTTTCCAGAGAGAAAGAAGGTACTTTCTCAGGGTGCTTTGAGGTTTTATCCTTCCCAGTCCAACCTCAGAGAAATCCTTTTCAATGCTGGAATCCCTTTCTCTTCAGAGCCTATTCTCTCCCCAAAAGACTTCATGCAGAAGCACAGTTTCATTCACCACCCACGTGCTGCTGGCCCCAGCCCAGGTTTCTCTAAGGTCCAATAGCTCCACCTAGGCACTCTGTCACCTTCTGACAGCTCCACCTAGACACTCAAAAGTTGTGATTTTATTTTGCCAGATGAGAAGTCTAGTTTTCTGTGGGAAAAGGGGAGCTAGCTTTCCTAAGAGGCAACCGGGTGACATTTTACTGTAAGTTTGTGCACAAAGTTTACTTCCTATCTATAGTTGCAATCTGAAGACCAGTAACATCCTTCTCCAACTTGGATAATGCTACCTTAGCCACTTCTGTGGCTTCCAGCTCACAAAGAACCCCAGCTGAGCCAACTATAACCTGGGAGTGACCACCAAGTCCAGCCATGGCATGGACCTCCACCAGCACATCAACCTTGGATATTATTGGGATGGAAAACTGCCACCAACAGACAGTACCACATCCTATACTTCCCTCTAGCCCCTCTGCTTAATATTAGAAAGTTTCAACTAGAAGTCCTATCCAATAATTATCAGGTGGGCTTTATTTTTGTATGCAGTATCTCACAAGTTAGTCCACTCATTGTAGTCTTGGCTATACTGTATCGTCCAAAAATTCATCAACATTCCGGTGAATGGACAGCATCTTTTGATGGTTGACTGTGTTCTGTCATTTAAAGAGATTCAGGGAGAATGCTTTCATGGAATTCATATGCCATCCTGAACTAGAAGTTTAAGTTTTATTCCTAAAGATTCTCCTCACTCTGACATTCTCTTAGCCAATAATTCTTTAAAATTTTCCAATCCTGGCCGGGCGTGGTGGCTCATGCCTGTAATCCCAGCACTTTGGGAGGCCAAGGTGGGTAGATCATGAGGTCAGGAGATCGAGACCATCCTGGCTAACATGGTGAAACTCCGTCTCTATTAAAAATACAAAAAATTATCCGGGCATGTTGGCGGGCTCCTATAGTCCCAGCTACTTGGGAGGCTGAGGCAGGAGAATGGTGTGAACCCAGGAGGTGGAGCTGGCAGTGAGTTGAGAAGGTGCCACTGCAATCCAGCCTGGGTGACAGAGTGAGACTCCATCTCAAAAAAAAAAATTTCCAATCCTAGTTTTCATTAAGAGTTCCCACTTTCTTTTGGCTGGGCATGGTGGTACACCCCTATAATCCCAGCATTTTGGGAGACCGAGGTAGGTAGATCACTTCAGCTGAGGAGTTTGAGACCAGCCTGGGCCACATGGCAAAACCTTGACTCTACAAAAGCGAAAATTGCACACATATAGTCCCAGCTACCTGGGAGGCTGAGGCAGGAGGATTGCTTGAGCCAGGAGGTCAAGGCTGCAGTGAGCCCAGATTATGCCACTGCACTCCAGCCTGGGTAACAAAGTGAGACCCTGTCTTAAAAATAATAATAATAAGAGAAGAAAAGAAAAGAAAAAAATTAAGAATACCCATTTTGCTTAACTCAGGTACATACCTATAATCTGGAGCATTGATGCCTAGAAAAATACTAGCCACAAAGCACATCTAACAAATGTTACGAGGAGAAAAAAATGAAACAAACGGCCTTTAGCTTTAAAATCTTTCTCTAACAGACAAAGTCCAATGGCCCTTACTTAGTGTTCTTCCTTGTGCTACAATCCACCAGCCTAGGGCTGGAATATCTGCTGTCTGTATCTCCTTGCTGCCTTCTGCTCTTAACTTTCTAAAGCATCTCCACCTTTTTAGGGGAAAAGGCTGTGTCAGATGGGAGCTCTTTAGTACATGAAGAGATATGAGATTATCTGGTCTGGGCAGATGAGGAATCCTGATTGTGAGAAATAGCAGCAATGATGAATGTCTGTTGAGTTCCACATAAAAAGCCCAGTAACTGATCAAGTACACAGTCATAAATAGCAAGCCTTTATCTTCATGCTTTGGGACAGTCTTGTTTTCATAGGTAGCCCATAAAGATGATCAAGATTTCCCAAGAGTGATGTTAGTTTTCGGTTTCCACATGTAACATGAAAACAATTTTTACCCTTAACTATAGCTTTCAAGTTCCTTTTTTCTCTAAGGAAATATCTGGGCATATTATGAAAATTAATCACTGCATTATATTTACCAAAAATAACCTTTTCTGGAGATAGTCACAAGGGCCCTCTTATTCTTTCCGTATATAGTCTTGCTTTTAGATTTTAAAAAGTAGCTTTGTGGTAAGTTTTGAAATAAGAAGTGTGAATCTTTCAACTTCATTAGTCTATAGTATGCTGTATGCTTGGTATATTGCAGACCCAAAGAAAGTCTAACTTATCAAACTTCATCATCAGGATTTCTTTCAGGTGAATGATGTTTGATTGTTTGATTTTAGGCTCCTTAGCTTCTTCAGAGCTGGTGGGGGTGAGGTGGGCTGTTTATCTTATTTTTTTTAACCTCTCACCTTCACAAAGGCAAAGAAAAGATTCTATTTAAAGCCTTGCTGCTGAAAGTATAATTTGTAGAACAGCAGCATCAGCATCACCTGGGAGTTTGTTACAAATGCTACTCTCAGGCCCACTCCAGACCTACTGAATCAGAATTTCTTTTTGAATCAGTACCTCAGGTGGTTGATGCTCACATTAAAATTGGAGAAACACTGATTTACAACTCTGAACATGATCTGGGTTTCTATATCTTGAATCTGTAAAATGGGGATAAAATCAATTATGTCTGTCATAGCACATTATGAAATTTGAATAATATAGGGAATGTGGAAGTGATATCCAGATGAAGAAAATTAAAATCAGTTAGTAGATTAAGCAATTACAGGGTCGTAGTGCCGATGAAGTGAAATGTGTACAGCACAGTGCTTGGTAAAATGTAAGATGAAATCACAGAATTAATCATTCACTTATCTAATCAATGTTTATTAAGCTTTTATTAGATGCCAGGCACGGATCCCACCCCTGCTCTCCCCCCAGACATAAGAGGTGACAATAGACAAGAGGTCCACAGTCAGAGGAATTCTTCAGGGTGGGTAGAGGCCAGATTCTGTGGTGCAAACCTTTTCCCACATTCTAATCTTACCAAGAGATTAAAAAGGTGTTTTTAGAGCCTAGTGAAAGTGACTTTGAGTATATCCTGAGTCAGAGATTTCTCCTCTCTGAGTTGGTAAATCCCTTTTACATTTAACTCTGCTACGGTGATTCAGAAACAACCAAGACCAAAAATGCACACTAGCACAAGATGCTGGGGAAATAAAGTATCTATTATCCTTTGACACTTGCTCTACCCTTACAATGCATGATGCAACTAAAATCCATGGTGCACAGACATAGCCTCGGCTAATGAATATCTTCATAGAAGCAAGCATATCAAGCTTGCAAGTAATACAACAGTAAGAAACTGAGTAGACCCCATGGTTGGAAATAACTTTCAAAAGCAAAGAAAAAGCTCAATTATTGTGAAAGGGGACTTTCTTGGATAGCGACCTCTTCATTGAATCATTGTCTTCAAAGAGCTGAAGAAACCTGAGACAAGGCCTAGTCCAAGGGACACCAGCACAAAGGCAGGGAGAAGAACAGTGAAAAAAGCAGGGGAAAGAGCATTGCCAATAATCACAGTTGAAGGGAGTAAAGAGGAACGTGTGGTCAGCTCAGACCAGTCAGTCCACACACTGGCACTTGGACTTGCTGATCTGTTCCAACCCCTTCGACCCCTTCGTTTATAGACAAGAAAGCAAGTTCCAAGAGATTACACTTCTAGGTTTTCCATATCACTATGGATTTTAAAGACATCCTAACTACACTGGGAAAACTTACCATCTACTTTGGAAATAATTCATGCTGATAAAAACATGTCAGGTAGTACCTATGGCCAGGGAAAACAAAAGCACTGTGATCAGGGTGGCCAGGAGAAGATATCAAGAGCTGGTTTCTGCAGAAATTAACAAGCTGATCCTAAACTTCACATGGACCCAGAAGAACCAAAACAATCTTGAAAAAGAAAAACAAAGTTGGAGGAGTCACTCTTCCTGATTTAAAAACTTACTACACAAAGCTATACTAATCAAGGCTGTGTGTTGCTGGCATAAGGACAGACATACAGATCAATAGAATAAAATTGAAAGTCAAGAAATAAACCCTCACATTTCAGGGTAAAAGATTTTTCACAAGGATACTAAGACACTTCAATGGGAAAAGAAAGTTCTTGAAAAATTAATATGGGACAATATCCACATGCAAAATAATTGGTATGGAGACCTAACTCATACCAATTAACTCAAAATGGATCATAAACCTAAACATAAGAGCTAAAACTATAAAACTCTTAGAAGTTTTATAGTTACAAAGGAATAAACCTTTGTAATTTTGGGTTAGGAAAAGCTTTCTTAGATACTGCACTAAAAGCATGAGCAACAAAAGAAAAAATAGATAAATTAGACTACATCAAAATTAAAATGTGTTTAATAGTGATCTCCAAACTCCAGATTAACTGCATTCAAATATTCTAGGAAAAAAGAAAAGGAGGCTATATAAAAATATAGAATCCCAAGCCACACCGTCAGAAGGTATGAAAAGCCATATTTTACAAATCTCAAATTATACTGATGCTAACATACAGCTGCAGGTAGAAATTCTCATTCTAGAAATTTAAACAAAAAATAAAATAGAATGAGAAGAAAATATAGATGAATATCTTATGTCAGCATAAGGGAACATTTTCAATATGTAAAAGCAAAGAAATAAGCTATTTATTTATTTATTCATTTACTCATATATTTATTATTTACTCATATATTTTTGAGACAGTGTCTTTCTCTGTTATCCAGGCCGGAGTGCAGTGGCACGATCACGGCTCACTGCAGCCTTGACACCCGGGCTCAAGTGATCCTTCCACTACAGTCCCCCAACAACCGTAGCTGGGACCACAGGAAAGCCACACACACCCGGCTAAGTTTTTAATTTTTTTGTAAAGACAGGGTCTCGCAATGTTGCCCAGATAGTTTTGAACTCCTGGGCTCAAGCAATCCTCCTGCCTCAGCCTCCCAAAGTTCTGGGATTACAGGTGTGAGTCACTGCACCCAGCCCATTGATTTATTAAGCACATGCTTACTGGGACTATCAAGCACATGCACTTTTCGACTACATGAAATGTTTAAACTTCTGTGTATCAAAAATTATCATTACAAATAAACTAGGAAAAACTATTTTCAATGTCTATGGGAAATAAAGATAATGTCCTTAATAAGTTTTTTTTTTTTAAATACACTTGTAATCTACCAAGAAAGGCAAGTAATGAAATAAAGTTAGGAAATTGACATAGTTCACGAAAGAAAATAAATTCCCAAAATTAAAATGGAAATATGTGAAAAAGTGTTTGGCTTCTCTAATAGTTGTAGAAATAGAGATTTGGATAAAATACAAAATACATGTGTGTCTATCAAGATGTTAAATATAAAAACAGTGGAATGAATACCAGGGTTGGCATGGCTGTAGTTAAAGGAGAGCTTTCCTTACACAATCTTAGCAGTTGAAATCGCCACATATGTGAGTCTCACTCTACTTGTCTGTCAACTTTCATCCAATTATGTTGCGGTAGCAAACAACCCCAAAGTCTCAGTGGCTTACAACAATAAAGTTTTATTGCTCACTCATGGTGTATGTTGGCTGTAGGCTGACTGGGACATTGCTCCATGTGTCTCCTTCCCTCTAGGTTTCAGATTGCTAATAGGAATATGTCACTATCTGAAGAGAGGAAAACACAGCGTTGGAAACTTGGTTCCCAAAGTTTCTGCTAGGAAGAACCTCATGTCACTTCTACTCGTGTTCCATTGACCAATGCAAGTCATAGGTTCAAAGAATAGAATAGCAGAGCACAAGAAAGGGTCTCTGGAAGAAGGCAGCAAGCAGAGGGTAGCAAATCCTTTGAACAAATTATACAATCTTCCATAATCTGCCTTCCTGATCACAGATATTCACTTTCCTCCCTTTGGGTTAAAAATACACTGTCTCACACCCCAAGGAAAAATATTTCTCAAAGGCCTAGCTAATTGTGGTTTCAGACCCAAAGCCCAAGATCTTTAATAGTTTCTGAATCTGAGCCACAAGGCTTCTCTTGATATACAGACCTTGATATAGAGATCTATGCACCTGAAGAAAAGTTATCCACACACACACAAGCACATCCCCTCCCCTCCGCATACACATGCATGCTCACCCAGCATTCAATGGTGCAAGAGGGACAGTGTGATCAAAACAGGCACTTCTACGTGAAAGGGAAAGACTAGGAGGTCACACTTGACACTGGTACATACATTCCTGAAATCCTACTGGACAGATTTTTTAACAACGTCCTTTAACCCGAAGTTCAGAATCCATTGTTCTTAACAGCTGTCCCCTCTTGAAAATCCTCCCTTCTTATCTATCTAAGAAAATGGCAGCGGGGCACGGTGGCTCAAGCCTGTAATCCCAGCACTTTGGGAGGCCGAGACGGGCAGATCACGAGGTCAGGAGATCGAGACCATCCTGGCTAACACAGTGAAACCCCGTCTCTACTAAAAAATACAAAAAACTAGGCGGGCGAGGTGGCCGGCGCCTGTAGTCCCAGCTACTCGGGAGGCTGAGGCAGGAGAATGGCCTAAACCCGGGAGGCAGAGCTTGCAGTGAGCTGAGATCTGGCCACTGCACTCCAGCCTGGGCAACAGAGCGAAACTCCGTCTCAAAAAAAAAAAAAAAAAAAGAAAGAAAATGGCATTGGAGAATATGCCCATGTTACAGCCTGGGTAGCTATTTCTTGTAGAAGACTGGAGGGCCCTAGGGCCATTTTAAATACTCAAAAGTCTCAGTTTCTTTAACACATGCTGGTGTCTCTTTTGGCTGTAGGACTCTCTCAAAAATGTAGCTTTTTATCATTGGATCCAATCAACAATACATGTAAAGTGGCACCCACAGTTCTTGAGTCATACCAATGCACTTAACTTTATATTGTATGAGTTATAAGTGAAAATCAATTGCATCTTCCAACCATGTAAACCCTGAAATTTCTAGACTTTCTACAATCCCTTTCAATTCTGCTTGAATATCGGCCAATTCTTTTCTGAGCTAACCTCAGTCTTTTAGAAAGACTTTATTTCCAAATAACAACCAAGTCATGCTACAACATTCTAATTTCTCACTTTCCTCATAAAGCCACAAGTTCATTAGTTTGGGTATTGCCCCATATTTTAGATTTTGTTGATGTTTTTGTTGTTGTTAGGCAACATCACTTTTATGGTTCCAATTTCCATATTGGTCAACTTTTTGCTAAGTTTTGCTACCATAACAAACCCCAAAATCTCAATGACTTACAAAAGGGGTTTACTTCTCACTTATATACATTTTGGCTGCATCCTGGTATGTTCTTCATTCTGGGACTCAGGCTAAGGATCAGCTGCCCCTATCTGAGCCTTGCTATTCTCATAGCAGATGAAGAAGAGTGATAGCAGAAGCAGCATGGTTTTTAAAGCTTTTGCTAAGAAAGGGCATACGTCATTTACGCTCATGTTGCATTGGCCAAAGCAAATCACACAGCTGAGGCTAACTCCAATGAGAGAACCTGTAAGATCTTCCCATGGGAAAAGCACTAGGGGCCCCTGTAGGAATGGGGCATGGGTGGGAGGAGGCCATCAATATTTAAAATATGTAGTACAGGCCGGGCACAGTGGCTCATGCCTGTAATCCCAGCACTTTGAGAGGCCAAGGCAGGCGGTCACTTGAGGTCAGGAGGTCAAGACCAGCTTGGCCAACATAGTGAAACCCCGTCTTTACTAAAAAAACACAAAAATTAATCGGGCATGGTGGCAGACACCTATAATCCTAGCTACTCAGGAGGCTGAGGCAGGAAAATTGCTTGGACCTGGGAGGCGGAGGATGCAGTGAGTCAAGATCACACCACTGTACTCCAGCCTGGGCAACAGAGTGAGACTCCATCTCAAACAATAAAATAAAATAGGTAGTACAGTGTTCCACACCTCAGTTACAAAATAGTCTGAATATAATTTGCAAAAGTTTCCTGGAACATAGGAGTTGCTCAATAAATAATAGCTTATTTTCCTTTTCATTTTTATCTCCCTTTTCCTTCCCAATTCTGAGATTTTAGTGTTCTATGATTTTCCTGATAGCATCTGCAACCAGTGAATGAGAATAATGGAATGAAAAAGATAACAAAATAATCATCAGAGTGTTTCTTAATTTCCAATGTGGAGGACATGTAGAAAATTATCCTGATCATGACCTAATTTTCCTATCATTATCTTGCAGAATTATAGACCAACCTTCTCTTCTGTACCCTTTCAACAAATTCAATAAATATATGCTTTGTATGTTTTAAAATCAGCACAAAAATTTAGGAACACAGGTGTCATAAGGATTTTCTTTGGTTTTTATTGCTAACAATCAAATACACTGTCCTCACTTAAAGACCTAATTCTAAAATGATCTGTGCCAGCAAAGAATGAATTTCAAGACAAGTGTCCCAGTCATCATTTGCTTTATTTCCTGAATTGCTTTCTTTGAGTCACTGACTATATATAAGCCAACATCATGCCGTGACCAAAATAACTGGATTTCTGGGACTGTTTTTCTCTGTAAACATATTGGTAGAGCTACCAATAAAAATAGAAAAGAAACTCCTGAAGTTAAACATTGTCCCAAGGCAATGTTATTCACCTACTTACTCAAAATTTTTCTCTATTACTGAGCGTGGACAGTATCTTTATGGAGTGACAAGACACTAGTCCATTTTCTCCATCTTTCTTCTACCATGTTATGCAGCCAGAGGATGTAATCATGGGTAATCCAAATTGGTAGGATTTTATTTACTCTCACCCTTTCCCAAAAAGTTATTTTTAAAATATAAGGCTTCTGTATTAGTCCATTCCCATGCTGCTATGAAGAAATACCTGAGACTGGGTAATTCATAAAGAAAAGAGGTTTAATTGGCTGACAGTTCTGCATGGCTGGAGGCCTCAGGAAATTCACAGTCATGGCAGAAAGGAAAGCAAACATGACCTTCTTTACATCGCAGCAGGAGAGAAAAGTGCTGAGCAAAGGGGGAAAGGCCCCTTATAAGACTATCAGATCTCATGAGATCTCACTATCATGAGAATAGCATGAAAGTAACTGCCCCCATGATTCAATTACCTCCCACTGGGTATTTCCCACAACACATGGGGATTATGGGAACTAGAATTCAAGATGAGATGTGGGTGGGGATACAGTCAAACCATATCGGCTTCTCTTTATAAAAAGTCACTTCCCTCATTCCAAATTGCAAACAAAAACTAATACAGAATTCAATTGTGATGACTGCTTATCTAAACACCTGCCACCAAGGACATTCCAACAAGGAGCAGCAGGGGACAAAGGGCGAGGATGTTGAGGCCAACTGGGAATTCTAGAAAGTAATCTGATAAAAGAGTTAGAGGTTTATACATTGACCTGGAACTCCACACAAAACAAGAACACTGAGAACTTGGCCAGGATGCCCTTCACCCACATATCTCTAAGCCAAAGGTGTGCCAGGGCCAGCTTGTACCAGCTTGAGAAAACCAGTTGTCAAATTTTTGATAGCTTGAAATTGCCCATGCTGGGAGTGTTTATACCATGGAAATTGTAAATGCTACAAACAAAAGCTTTAGTTTCCAGAGGGGTGGTTGTTAATGTTTACCAGCCCATCATGACGCCAGGCTGTGTTTGCTGCTCTCCAGCTGAAATCCCATCGAAATGAGAGCATCATATTTCCCTCTCCCTGGATACTTGCTTCCAGATTCTGTTCAGAAAGCAACAGAGAACATTAAGAAAATATGACCATCATTACCCTGTCACTGAGCATTAACCACAAAGTCTAACCACGTGTGCTCTGCATAGGAAGGAGGGCTCAAATTCATCCTCTGCTGATGTTCAGAGCCATGTCATCACCTGAGGTCAGGAGCTCTTGGTTTTTATTCACTGTTGTTCCCGCTGTTCACACTGAGCAAGAGAGTCTTGAAGGAGAGTGAGAAAAGTAGGGGCATGAAAAAGATAGGATTGAAGCTTTGCCTGTGGCATTGCAAATCATGTAAGACCAGGAGAGGTGGTCAAACTTCACTCTGCAGGCTGTTTCCTTTCTCATTGGAATGACACCACAGTAAGAGAAAAGGCTTCCATGTGGGAAGAAGACCAGGTCTGACTCCACCTCTGACACTGACTCACAGTGTGACCTGCAAAAGTGTTCAACTGTCCTCCCAGGGCACTGTGATTCTAGCGATTTTCATAGAACCTACCACTTGTAGAAGTACTTAGAGAATAATGCAAAAACAAATAGAACTACATCTAAAAAACAAAAAGAAAGAAAGTGGGAGGGAAAGTAAAGAAAGAGAAATAAGTTTTAAAAAGGAAACAGAGAAAAGAATATTGGAAGCTGAGGCTAAAATGGTTTTTTTCATGTATAGGAATTGAAAAATAAAGTTCATTTTTCCCAAGTTTCCTTAAACTCGATAATTGGCTTTAAAATAAGTAAATGTCAAAACTGTGAACTTAATACCTATATATGAATAAAATATCATTTTGTGTTTTTTAATATATCGAAGACATTTACATAAAATTTTGTTCAGGGAAAAGAAGCTCCAGTGCTGAAAAATAACTGTGAAAGCTACCCAGAGAAAGAGGAAAATGGAGGGTTACTAATCAATGAGCATAAATTTTCAGTTCAGCAAAATAAACCAGCTCTAGAGATCTGTTCTTCAACATGGTGCTTACAGTCAGCAATAATGTACTGTGCACTTAAAATGTTTTCAAGTAGCCAGACATGGTGGCATGGACCTGTAGTCCCGGCTACTTGTGGGGCTTAGGCAGGAGGACTGCTTGAGCCCAGGAGATTAAGGCCAGCCCGGACAACACAGCAAGACACCATCTCAAAAGAAAAAGTTAAGAGAGTAGATCTCATGTTAACCGTTATTACCACAATTAAAGAAAAGAAATAAAGAAAACATTCAACCAAATATTTATTGAGCAAGTATTTTATTGTGAGCTCATTACAAGGCTAGCTGCCAACCCTATGTGTTTATAGATTAAAGAGAGAATGCAAATATTTTCCTCAAGAAACTCAAAGCTAGACTTCTAATCCAAGGTTTATGCTTTAAACTACCCCTAACACTCTCAACAGACCAATTCCATTTAAAAATGTTAATTGTAGTTTTTAAAGTCAATACAATACCACTTTTTGAGAAAGGAAATTCCTTAGTGGTGGACCAAAAACAGAAAACCAAGCTAATCAGATGCTAAAAAGGCATTGAGCCCATAACCTTGTTGATTCCAGGTCAAAACTAGAAGTGGCTGAGAGTTCCACTACAGGGGTAATGGGGATCCCATCCACCCGCCTCCAGCAGTGACTGAGGGAAAGAGCCATCTGTCACACAAAACAGGGCGTGGACTGGCTCCCTCAGATGAAAGAAGGCTGAAAACAAATTGTAACCATGCGTGGGTCTGCAACTTGAAGCATCAACAACAGCACTTCTGGGAGAGAGAAGAGAATGCTGTTTATGAAGGACCAACTCCTGTGTGTGCAATAACTCTGACACCAACATGGCATGGGAGTCCTGCACGTGGAGTTCCATTTGGCCATAAAACTGCTGGGCAGGGAGAAGTGAGTGTAGACAGTGGGGAAAACAAAAACCCTACTCAGTACGAGCCCAGAGGAAACGCAAACTCCAAAGGGTGGCCAAGAAAATTAATAATAAGGGGATGAGTTACTACCAACACAATGCAAAACAATCTCACAAAGGCTGTAAAATAAGCATATCTTAAGATCTTGGAAGAGTTCCTGCAGGAATGACATTCATCTTTTATTGATTGATTGATTCATTCATTCATTGATTGAGGTGGAGTCTTGCTTTGTCACCCAGGCTGTAGTGCAGTGGTGCCATCTTGGCTCACTGCAACCTCCACTTCCTGGGTTCATGCAATTCTCCTGCCTCAGCCTCCCAAGTAGCTGGGATTACAGGCATACGCCACATCGCCCAGCTAATTTTGGTATTTTTAGTAGAGACAGGGTTTCACCCTCTTGGCCAGGCTGGTCTCAAACTCCTGACCTCAAGTGATCCACCTAACTCAGCCTCCCAAAGTGCTGGGATTACAGGCATGAGCCACCGTGCCTGGCAACATTCATCTTTTAAAAGAACAACAACAAAAACAATATGAAACAGAACAGGTCACTACCAACAAGGGACCAGTGAGAGTATCCAAGCAAAGGACCCTACATTTCTGACTCAAAGTCCCCATAGAAAACTCACCATCTCCCCGGCCCAGCACATGGATGAAGCTGAGTTTCTTCTAGGCATGCTGGGTTTTCCAGCTCTCATTCTGTGCAGTGCTTGGCCCTGTGCAGGATCACTCCATGGCATTCAAAAGATAACCTCCCAAAATCATGGCCAAGTTTCACCTATTTTTTTCACGGATGATAAAATTTGAAAATCTCATCCTTCTCCTTATAACACAGATATTCCAAATATGAAGAGAAAGGAACGTCACCGGTTTGCAATCAGGATGGCCCCTGGCATAGGTCTGGTTCCCCTGAAGCCAGCTCTGAGCTAGAGATCATAAACAAATGATGTGTTAAGGAAGTTCTCCTAGGAGAACCAGTAAGGAGTGGGGAGCAGTACAGAAAAAAAGATAAGTACGGGGCAAGGGTGCAATGGCAAAGTTAGTCAGTGTGATCTCATGTAAATTATACCTCAGAGATTTTCCTGCACTGAGGCAAGGCAGCTGGGATTTCATACTCCTGAACTAGTCACTGGCATAAACTCCCAGGCACTTTCCTTTCTCTGTGCCTGCTGCGAAGGCAGCTATATCATAGCCCACAGATAAGCCTTAAGATGGCCATAAGTAGTAAAAGCACCCAGAAGCCTGAGTTGGTGATGCAGGGCAGGTTGTCGGCTTCATTGGAAAAAAATTCAAGAGTGAGCCAGCAGTGGAAGAATACACCTTTACTGAGTTTGCAGCAGTAAACTCTGTGACTGCTCCTGCAGAGCAGGGTCAGCTCACAGGCAGCGTGCAGAGAGTAGCAGTGTATGGGTGGTTGGCAGTTGCATTTATACTCATTTTCATATATGTAAATAAAGGGGCAAATTATTCAGAAATCACTAGAAAATGGGTGGTAACTTCCTGGCATTGCCATGACATTTGGCAACTGTCATGGTGCTGGTGGGAGTGTCTTACGCTGATGGGCAGCAAGGGCAACTAGAGGTGTCCTTCAGCATCACTTCCTGGCTTGGGGCTGTGATATGGTTTGGCTCTGTGTCCCCACTGTAATCTCATCTCGAGTTGTACTCCCTGTATGTTGAGGGAGGGGCCTGGTGGGAGGTGATCGGATCATGGAGGCAGTATCCCCATGCTGCTCTTGTGATAGTGAGAGAGTTCGCAGGAGATCTGATGATTTAAAAGTGGCAGTTTCCTCTGCGGGCTTTCCTTCTCTCTCCTGCCACCTTGTGAAGAAGGTACCTGCTCCCCCTTCGCCTTCCATGATTGTAACTTTCCTGAGGCCGCCCCAGCCATGCAGAACTGTGAGTTAATTTAATCTCCTTTCTTTATGAATTACCCAGTCTCAGGTATTATCTTCCTACCGGTGTGAAAATGGACTAATACAGGCTGTCTTCATTCTGGTCTGGAGAGCAAGTCCTGCTGACCTTGTACCTCAGAGAGATCATGGAAAAGGTAATGGGCATCTCAGAGCTCAAACCTTGCCTTCTACAGATACCTTTTCCTGCTGCCAGTAACTAGGGAGGTTTGTGATGATTATAAGTTTCCAGAAGGTAAACAGGGCCAAGAAATAGAAGGAAAATACAATTCAGGATATATGTTTCATTCATGTGAGCAGTGAGTGAAGATTATGCTGTGGCCAGAAAGACCTGAATATACATAAGAACTTCAGATAGGAACACATGCTTAAGTCTAGCTGAATGATAGAACTTAAATTTGGTTCAATTGCTTCTGAAACTATGGCCTTCACAAGCAATCTCATACACTTCTGAGTTATTTGAAAATAATGCTCTCTGAAGCAATTGTGAATGGAAGTTCATTCATGATTTGGCTCTCTGTTTGTCTGTTACTGGTGTATAAGAATGCTTGTGATTTTTGCACATTAATTTTGT
>NW_012113141.1:13970858-13981120 GCF_000951035.1 Colobus angolensis palliatus | reverse complement strand
TTGCATTGGGAGTTATACCTGATATAAATGATGAATTGATGGGTGCTGACGAGTTGATGGGTGCAGCACACCAACATGGCACAAGTATACATATGCAACAAACCTGCACGTTATGCACATGTACCCTAGAACTTAAAGTATAATAATAAAAAAAAAGAAAATAATGCAATATTAGTTTTGTAGGCAATTGTTTTAAAAATCATGAAGATACATAATTCCTTATTAATTTTATAGACATGTTTCCAATAACATTCTTATAATTAAGAAAATCTGACAAGAACTTCAGCAGATATGTTTCATTTGCTTGGCAAATTATTATAATTTTTAGTTAAGTAACAGATAAACCAGGGATTTACATTAAAAAATTTATAATTTACATAAAATAATTTAACTTCTAGTAAAATTGTTACCTATAGATAAAATTAGTGCCACAGCAGTTGAAAATGGAATAAGTAGATTTATGAACTGATGTTTTGACAGTTCTGATCTGAGTGGTCCAAGCACACTTTTTAAAATAAGAGAATCCAAAATAAGCCCATGTTATCAAAATGTACAAGTATTTATCTCTTCCAAAATGTTAGCATAATTCATATAATCTTATACTCTAGTGCCCATACCCTACTTACGGCTGATGGAAAGGCAGTGACAACACAGAGTGGATGTTCCCAAGTTAAGCTGTAAACAGCACACAGGAACTATGATGAAGGTGACTGGTCAAGGTTTTTATTTGAGGCTTTTTGTAGTCTAATTAAATAAAAAAAAAAGGTTTTCCATTAAAAAAAAAAAAGAAGAAGAAGAAATGAACATTTAAAAAGTCCATTGCAAATTCTGGACCAATAAAAATTTGGTCACTGAAATTTTTTTTTAGTAGATGGAGACAGATTTAATAAACTCCAGATTACAGAGAGTTCAATTGAACTAGTGAATTAAAGTTGGCATTGGTGGGTTAGAAGCTCTCTGAAGACTTTACCCAGAGAAAATAACATTAAAAAGTCTGAAGAAGTAAAAGATAATGGAGACTAGATTGAAAGGTTCCAACATATGTCTAACAAGCATCCCCCAAAGTTAAAAGTAGAGGAAATTAAGGCGAAGCAACAGACAAATAAATAATGGCCAAGAATTTTCTAGCATTACAAAAGACAGGAGGTTTTTTGTTTTGGTTGGGTTTTTTATTGTTTTTTTTTTTTTTCCTGAGTGGAAAGCCAAACAAGAGGTACCAAAACAAATCCTCAACTACATAATCTGTGGCGGTGATGATGCCAAAATCACAAAACAAAGCGTAAAAGATATAAGGAAAGATAATGAAATTGCTCTGAGATTCCAATAAGCTCTAACAGATGCCAGGGGACAATGGGTTGAAATCTCCCAGTGTTAAAGGGACATAATTGTCACCTGGAATTCATATTTACAAAATCCTCTCACTAGTTATGGCAAAATAAGTATATTTTCAGACTTACAAAATTTACCACTTACATACCCTCACTAAAAATTACTAAATAATATATTTCAGTAACAACAAAAAGATGTGAACACAGGAGGCAACACTAACTAAAGAGCCCAAATACTGACTGGAAACATAATAAAATTAAGATTTTCATACTAAAGATATAGACCTGTTGGGAATAATGTTCAAAACCCTAAGGAAACTGAACACTCAAAGGATTCTTAGCAAAGCAATGTTACTTCTGCGCAGAAAGGTGCTTCTCCTTGGCCAGTCACCATGAGAGCACACCTGAACAAAGGGGCATGACAGCCTTTATTCCTGATGCAAGTCCGGCCCCTGTACCCTTTCCTCATTGGCCGGGGTCAGGCCATACAATCTAAACTAATCCTGGTTGGCTAAACATTTGAAGTTTTTTTAGATAAGGTGGGCACATTAGGGAGAGAGGGGAAAGGAGAAGGGGTGTCTGCAAGGAGCTAGAAAGCTAGTCTTCTTTCCAAATAAGGAAAGGAATGTGAGCTGGTACTGATAATGCCTGGTACTGTGGCGTGTCTGGACATGTAACAAAGGCAGAAAGGAAGGAAAAAAGAGAAAAGGGAAAAAGGGATGGGAAGGGGTACTATGAATTAAATAATAAAGGATTGATCAGGCTATTTAAAGAGAAACCCCATCATATCCCACAGCTTTCCCATTCTTCTTTTTATAACTCTTCCTCTTCAAATCTTTTTAGCATAATTTGGCTCCTTTGTTCTACTTGGTCTTCTAGAGGGAAAAGCTCATTTGAATAAGGGGGAGGAGGATCCTAAGAAGTTTTAGTGAGAGCTGTTTCAATAAGTCTTTAGTCCTCAGGCACAGGGTATCATACAGCATCCTACAGGAATAAGCAACCCCATTCTGATGGCCAGAGAGATGAGGATTGAGGACATAAGTGCCTTCCATCTACCAAACCAATTTCTCATTAGATGGATCCAGAATTTTTGGCTAGCTCATTTGATAAGGCAGTAAGACCTTATAATGCTTTAGTTATGGTCCTGCCAGGAGCAGATTAGGAATATAAGTACAGCATTGGGTCCCGAAGATGCCACAACCTCTACCCTCCTTTGCTAGTATCATGTCTAATGCTATCCTATTTCCCCAGGCCATTTGACTGGTGGGTCCTAATTGTTCAGCTATCCCTTTAATAGCATCTCTAGTATAATTAATAAATCCTTGTTGATTTTAATAAATGCAATTTATCCAACTCACATTTTTATTTATAGTTAACCACCAAAAGAACGTAGATTCAAATCCAGCAGTTATTTGATTTTGGGCCTTAAATTCAATTGCCACTCCTCTTGGGACCCCAGTGGCATCTATATAAACATGAGAATTGAAGGACTCATGAGGGGCCTCTCTTGTTTGACGATGTTTGGTTCCTATGCTTTCTGGTTGATGAAATGCCAGGGTAAAAGGGATGGCCAATTGAATTAGAGCATAAATTCCACTCCAGTTACTTGGCAGAGTATCCAGTATTGGTCCACCACAATACCACCACACATCCGCTTGAGAATAGCTAAGGGTAGACTGATGGGTAAGCTCTTGGAAGGGCTTAAGCTCATTGCATCCTGTTAAGGCTCCCAGGAACCCCAAGTTTTCTCCCCATTGTGAGAGATACAAAGTAAAACTGGCTTTGGGAGATGGACACTGAATGGCCCTCGGGGGCTGACCCGCAGGGTGTCAAACTTCAGGGAACAGCAGAGAAAGACCTTGACATGATTTGCTGCCCCAGGCTGAGGGGTTTTGGAAGAGAGCTACCATATAGCTCACGCCCTGTCAGCTGGAAGACCATCCAAGTGGAAAGGGGACAATCTGGGCCTCTGGTCTACCATGCACACAAGCGTAACATTCACTTTTGTTTAAAGTGCAGATGGAATATTTAATCCATTCCAGCCAAACATTTGCATCTTGATATCCTGTCTCTAGAGCAATAGTTTGCCTTAAGTTTTCTACCTCCACAACCGTTACCTTGGTTGGGTCATTTTGGAGATGGGAGGAGGACGTTGGACTCGCTATACTTGCGGAGAGTGTTGGGTTCCAAGTGTCTCGCAGACTCTGGGTCTGAATTCCTTTATTACTGTTAACCAGTGGTTTAACTAACCTTAGGAAGAAGGTTCCCACAGCGTCCTGTCCTGCAACGTCTGCTCCTAACCCATACCGTTCGAATATAGAGGGTTCTTGGGCCATTGTCTGGGGATTATTTATAATCAGAAACAAGGGGTTACAGTGCAATGGCTTACAATTTGGTGGGGTGGGACCATGGACTAGTTGGGGTTTTTGTTTTAGTCCCCATAACCTATTTGAAGCAGGGGGCCTGGCTGTCCACCCTTTGTACTTAGTAGTCCACCAAACATCTGCCCAGTCACTACAGGGACCTTTTAAAGTTCCATACTTATACTTGGTTGACTCTTTGAGGTATGGACATAGATACTTATCAACATGGGATAGCTTCCTTTGAGCTTGCTCTTCTCCGCACGGGATGACTGAACAGGCATTGAACTGAAGGGTTAAAGGATGGCTAGCCTGAGTTACATTGATGACAAGATGACCTTTTGTTGAAAAGAAAAAAGAAAATAAACAAGTGATTATTAAGCTCTTTTTAGAGTTAGTTTGGTGGAGGTGAGCCCTGGAGTGACAGTCCATGATTCTAGAGGTGGCGGCACCTTTTTGACTCAGGTGTGATGAGTCCATCCTCTTTCCACTGTCTGGACTGCAGTCTCAGTAGTTAGGAGCACTAGGTAGGGTCCTTCCCAAGCTGGGGTTCGAGTTTCCCTTCCTTCTACCCTTTGATGAGGATGTGGTCTCCAGGCTGATGCTGATGCGCTGGAAACTCCGGGGCAGCGCCTGTGCTAGGAGACCTTCAGTCTTAAGGGAAGAGAAAGTAGAGGACAGGCCAGGTATATAATTTTTGAGGAACTGTTCTTTTGTTTAAAATGTAGGGATGTCAGCAGTGGAGTGTAAGTAGGGCAATCCATAAAGCACTTCATAAGGGGAAAGGCCAGTATCTCTCGGAGGGGCAGTCCGGATTATTAACAAAGCAATAGGAAGACATTCAGTCCATGGCAATTGAGTTTCTAAAACTAACTTAGTTAAGTGGTTTTATAGAGTCTGATTCATCTGCTCTACTCTTCCTGAGGAGGATGGATGCCAAGGGGTATGGTATTCCCAATTTATATCTAGTACCTGGGCTAACTTCTTAATGGCATGTGCATTGAAATGGGTTCCATTATCTGAATCAATATTTTCTACTAGTCCAAATCTGGGTACGATGTTTTCAATTAATGCTTTAACTACATTATTAGTGGTTGCACTTGAGAATGGGATAGCCTCTACCCAGTGGGTAAAGTGATCTATTATTACTAATAAGTATCTTAAATGACCAACTGGGGGCATTTCAGTATAATCAATCTGAACACTCTGAAATGGTCTCAGCCCTGGATTCCTTCCTCCAAGGGGTGATTTCCTTAGAATCTGCTTATTAGTCTTTTTACATATTAAACAACTATCTATAACTTGTTTGGCCTGGGTGTAAATTCCTATATACCCATAAACCTGGAGAACTGCATCACACATTTCTTGGGGAACCCAATGGGTCCCCTGGTGTAATTGAGACAAGACCTCTCTCATGAGAGGTTTTGACAACATCTCCCTTTGATCCAGTAATATCCATTTCCCTTCTGCATTCTCTTTAGCTCCTATTCTTATTAACTTCTCTTTTTCAATGGAAGAGAAAATGGGGTTTGCAGTAGGAGAAGGCAGGCATGGAGTTAAATGAAAAACAGGCATTTCAGAAGAAATGGCAATTTGCTTTGCTATCTGATCTGTGAGATTATTTCCCTGACTTGTGAAAGACAAGTCCCTTTGATGCCGTGGGACATGTACAATAGCTATCTTTTCCGGCAATTGGAGATTGTTGAGGACATGAGCAATTAGTTCTCTATGAACTACATCTTGGCCTCTACTATTGATAAGACCCCTCTCTATCCAAACTTTTTCAGATGTTTGTGCCACCCCAAAGGCATACTTAGAGTTAGTATAGCTAGTACCTTCTTGGTTTTGTAAATTTCTAAAGCTTGGCTGAGTGCAAACAGTTTACAAGTCTGGGCAGATCAATTATCAGACAGTGTTTCCAATTCTACTTCTTCAAGCATTTCTCCATCAATCACTGAATACCCATTATGTCTTTTCCCTTCAATTACCTGGGAGGACTCATCTATGAATAAGTGCAGCCTTGTCTTGAAGGGAGTTTCTCCTAAGTCTGGTCAAACTTTTGTAAGATAATCAATCAGATCTAAATACGTGTGCTGTCTTTTTAAGTTTGGATCCCCCATTACAAAGCCTGCTGGATTAAGTGAATTATCAGTAGTTGATATTAAAGCACCTTTTTCCAGTAGGATAGCCTCATATTTTTAAATCCTTGAGTCAGTGATCCACCTTTCTGCTTTCTGATTTAAAATAGTTCAAACTTGGTGAGGTGTGCTTACGGTTAATTTTCCACCAAAGGCGAACTTCCTACTTTCTTCAACTAATAGTGCTGTAGCCATGATGGATTGGATACATTGGGGCCACTCACGAGTGACTGGGTCTAAGATCTTTGACAAGAAGGCCACAGGCTGTCAATGGCCTCCATGCTCTTGGGTAGGCACTCCTAGAGCTACCCCATTATTTACATTAACAAAAAGGTGAAATGGCTTTTCTAGGGAAGATAGAGCTAGAACAGGGGCAGTTATGAGCATCTCTTTTAATTCCTCAATTTGCTGAATTTCCTCAGAAGTCCACAAGAGATGATCAGGCTTCCACTGGGCAACTTTCTCATATAGAAGTTTACTTTTACAATGCATATGAGTCAATCCATAAATGGCAATATCCAATTAGTCCTAAAAATGTCCTGAGTTCTTGTTTAGTTTGAGGCAGGGGTAGGGAAATAATTCCCTCCACTGTTTCAGGTCCTGTTCTTCTACCTGCACTGATTAGGTGACCTAAGTATTTAACTTCAGGTTCTACATAATGAAGTTTGCCTTTTGAGACCCGCAACCCCTCACATTGTAAGTGATTGAGAATATGTGTAGAGAAGTCACCTACTCCCTTTATATCTTTACCAGATATAAGAAGATCATCCACATACTGAAGCAGGCATATTTGCTTAGGGACTGTGACTTTCTCTAGTACTTGTTCTAGGATCTGACCAAAGAGGTTGGGGGAGTCTGTGAACCCTTGGGGCAAGACTATCCATTGATATTGTTGTCTCTGCCCCAAAGGGAGTCTTCCCACTGAAAAGCAAATATATCTCGGCTATCCTCAGCCAAGGGGCATGCCCAGAAGGCATCCTTTATCACTGCAAATCACTGATGATTTTAAAGAATTTTGCTAAGAATGGTGTAAGGGTTAGGAACAATGGGGTGAGCAGTCTGGACTATTTGATTAATACCTTTAAGGTCTTACACTAATCGGTATGATCCATCTGATTTCTTGACAGGCAGGATTGGGGTATTGTAAGGAGACATTCAGGGTTCAAGAAACCCATCTTTAATGAGACCTTCAATTACAGGCTTTAGCCCTACTCTACCCTCTAAAGGAATGGGGTATTGCTTTCTCCTTACTGTTTTTCCAGGAGCTTTTAGTTTGATATATTGGAGGGATTTGGAGTTTCCCTCTACTTCCTTCCTTTGACCAGACATCAGGATGAATACATTTCTCATCCACAGCAGTGATTAAATGCAGTGAAGTAAGGAATCCTTTAGGGCCCACTTGAAGGCCTATACCTAGCCTTAACATTAAGTCCCTTCCTAATAGATTAGGTCCCACTTCAGGAATAAAAATTGAATATGAGTATATCGATCTTGATATCTGACTTCTGTGCTTTCTAAAATGTTTGCCTTACCCTGGAGACTAAAAGTTCTTCTGAAGAGCAGGTAAAACCAGGTGGAGTGAAACAAACAGAGGAGCTTGAAGCCCCTAAGTTGACTAAAAAGGTGATAAATTCATGTTTAGGTCCCACCTCCAAATTTATCAAGGGCTCCTGGTGGGACTCATAATAAAAGAGGCAGAGCCACTGACTCCCCTATTGTTCTTCAAAAGTAATGAGGTGAAAGTTTCTCTCTTTAGTTCAGGATATTCCCTCTTGAAGTGGCCTGTTCTTCCACATCTGTAGCATCTATCTTGCCCTTCTTCCTTCTTAGTCTTAGCATTCTCTGCCGTTGCTCCCCTATACCTCTTAGGGGGCTTATTAAATGAGGACCTCAACCCTCCAGATGGAGGTTTGGGTCCTCTAAAGGAGGCTTTCAGCCCCTTATAATCTCTGGCCCCTTGAAAGCCCTGCTTAGAGACATATGGATTTGGGGCCATCTGTTGGAAGGTAGATAACACAAGTTTTGTTTTTCCTCATCTCTTCTTACATATACTTTTTGAGCCTCCCTGAGCAGTTCACTCAGGGGACGGTGCTCCCAATTTTCTATCTTTGGAATTTTCTTGAAATGTCTGGCCAACTTTTAGTAATGAAGTTTTAACATTCCCTGTCCAAGGGGGTTTTCCAAATCAAGGCCTGCATATTGTCTCTTCTGCTTCCTCAATCTACTTAAGAATCTAGCGGGTCCCTCATCTTTTTTCTGTTGAATATCAAATGCTTTAGAAAGATTTTGAGTTTGGAGTACTGATTCTCGAATTCCTATTATCATTTCCCTTAGGTCCTGCTTGTGTTCCCAGTGATTTGCATTGCTATTGTCCCACTGAGGGTCTTGGCGGGGGAATTCATAGTCCACAGGAGGTACATTTTGACCAGGAGGGTGCTCGCGTTCCCAAACCGCCATAGCAGCCCTTCGAATCATACTTCATTCTTCCCCTGAAAAGAGGGTGCCCAAGATGGACATCAACTCAGCCCAGTGTATATCTGGGGCCCTAGAAATTGATCAATTTGATCTGCTACTCCATAAGGGTCATCCAGTAATGGCTTAAGCTCCTTTTTAAAATTCCGGCCTTCTGAACTAGTCAACGCAACGTTTACAAAGCCAGTAGCCCCCACCCCCTTTGTGGTACCTCTCTTAGAGGAAAGAAAGTTGGATCTGGCTCTTTAGGTGTGGGGGAAATGGAAAGCTTTGAGTATCTTTTTTACATTGCTCTATCTCACACTGAAGCCCTTTTAAAGAGGGATGCTTAATAGGTTGGTGGGAGGCAGGCTCATAAGACAGTAACTCTGCAAAGTCGGGATTATAGGGCGGAGGAGCAATATGAGTAGAAGCGGGGTAGGGATCTGCAGCAGCAGCTGGGGGAATGGAACAGGGGCAAGTGACACAGGTGAGGGAGTGGCCTGAAACAGCTGGGGAGTAACCGGAAACCGCAGCCAGAGGGATGGAAACTGGAGGAGCAGGATAGGGGACAACTGAAGAGTGATGCAAGCAGGGGAGGGACCTGAAATGGAAACGGTAGCCAGAGGGTCGGGACTGGGGGCAACCAGAAGAGTGGACGCAAACAGGGGAGGGACCTGAAACAGAAATGGGAACTGGAGGGGCGGGATCAGGGGCCGCCGGAAGAGTGACACAAGCAAGGGAGGGACCTGAAATGGTACCCAGAGGGGCGGGATGGAGGGCACTGAATAAAGGAAGATGATCTAGAGGGTCCCACGCGTTAATGGGTGTGGGTTGTCTAGACATGGGAACTCTTTCCCTTCCAGAGGGGTTGGCTTCTGGCTTTCTCCCTCTGGAGTCTAAAGGGTAGAGGACAGGTCCCTGCTGCCAGCAGAGGGTGTAATCGATTTCTTCCTGGGAGACAGGGCTCTTATCATTAACTTGCTCGATTAAGAGCTGGCAAATCCACTTCTCATTAGACTCAAATTTTGGCCAGAAAAGTGAGGGTTTAAGGATGGGTTCTCGAACCCAAATAAAATAACAATATTTTATCATCTGCTGTTTTCATTTATACTTGGTTTTCTCATTATCTTTCCAATACTTTAGCATAAGCCTCAAGGGCCTATTAGGAGGAATTACATCACTCTCTTGACTAGTTTTCCTGTCTTACTTGAAACATTCCCCATCTTAGGGGTTATGGGGGGCTCCAACTTCTCCTGTTAGAGGTGTCTACCCTTCTTTCCAGAGGCTCACTGAGGCTTTAAGAGGGGTTCAACCTCTCGTGTTAGAAGTGTTTTAATTCCCCCTTTCTAGAGGCTTGGCCCCTCCTATTAGGGATTTCCTGCGTATCCTATAGCTCACCCTTCTGGAACTTACACCCACCTTTCTCTTTGTCTACTCTGACTGTTCCTGCCCCTAGTTGATAGATGGCAGCACAAAACCACAGAGAAGACTCACACACTCCACACAACCATAATGCTTAGCCCCATTCACACGCTTTCAAACTCCAATGTATCCTGACCACCAAGGAAATATTTTTGTCACCTTTGTGAAGTCTCCTATCTTATTCTGTGCACAAGAATTACCTGGTCCTCATATTGCCGTGATCTTGCAAGCCTCTCCTCTCCACTTTGCTGAGAACCCAGATTTATTCGTCGTCACCCTCGGGCCACTGTAACTAGACAGCAGGATGCATCCCCCGGGTAGGGTGACTGAAGACCCCCCTTCCCGAAGGAGAATATTTGAGCCCCACATTTGGGCAGCAGAATTGTTGGGAGTAACGTTCAAAACCCTAAGGAAATTGAATACTCAAAGGATTCTAAGCAAAGCAATTTTACTTTTGTGCAGAGGGGTGCTTCTCTTTGGCCAATCACCATGAGAGTGAAACTAGTAGGCCTTACAAAACCTAAAAAGTTAGCACCAGGTGGCCCTAGATAGGGTCCCAC
>NW_012113141.1:13965945-13970663 GCF_000951035.1 Colobus angolensis palliatus | reverse complement strand
ACCCCTTGCTCAGGCTATAGCTAGACCCAATCATTTTACGCCTTAAGCTTTGTTTGAATTTCGCGCCATAAGCTGTGTTTGAACTTGTGTTAGCATATATAAACAGCCTGTAACAAGCAGTCGGGGTCCCAGGACCAACTTAAAGCTTGGGACCCTAGCGCGCTAGTAATAAATAACTCTCTGCTGTGAACTTCGTGTCGGTGATCCTTCGCGACGACCCCTGCCCAGGAGGGAATCGAGAGTTCGGTTCCAACAAGAGCACACCTGAACAGATGCAAGTCCTGCCCCTATACCCTTTCCCCATTGACTGGGGTTGGGCCTTACAGTCTAAACTAATCCTGGTTGGCTAAACATTTGAAGTTTTTTAGATAAGGTGGGCACATAAAGGAGAGAGAGGAAAGGGGAAGGGGTGTCTGCAAGGAGCTAGAAAGTTAGTCTTCTTTCCAAATAAGGAAAGGAATGTGAGCTGGTACTGACAATGCCTGGTACTGTGGCATGTCTGGACATGTAACAAAGGCAGAAAGGCAGAAAGGAAGAAAAAAAAGAGAAAAAGGAAAAAGGGGTGGGGGGCACTATGAATTAAAGATAAAGGATTGATCAGACTATTTGAAGAGAAACCTCACCATATCCCACAGACCCAAAGTATTAGATAATAGCAACAAAAGAGGCAGAACTGAAGAACTGTGTGTAATAAAGTATGCTGAAGACTTTTTCTGATTTTTTTTTGTGTTAGGCAAAGAAAAGAGAGTAAATTACATAAATATATAAGAAATATATAGTATATGTTAAAATTTTAAGAATAACTATTACAAGAAATATAGCCAATATTAACTAACCAAACAGAAGAGAGACTAAAAGAGATTTTCAGGTTTTTTTCAGTTCAGATAAAGGAGAAAAGCAGATAAAAATAAATACAAGAATGTATGGTAAGCAAAGACCAAAATTAGATATAAAAATAAGAGTAAACAGTAATCATGCAAAGTATAAATGTATTAAATTTGCCAAGAGAAAAAACATATAATTTGTTTTTCAAATATGTGTGCATACACACATATATATACTGCTTATTAGAAGTACACATCCAACAATATCACACAAAAGTCCCAACCTAGTAGAAAAGATTATCTATCAACATAAACACCAGGCGAAATATGCCGATACCATTTGAGAAACACAGATTAGGCTTTGTAAAATTTCAAAAGAGAGTGAGAAAATAGACACAACAGGTGAAAGAGAACCCATGAAATGTGGAAGGAGATCAGGGAAGCCTTCATGGAAGAGGGGACATTTGAGTTGAGTCTGGAGGAATGGGTAGTACTGGGCCGCTAGCAGTGAACAAAAGCACCCAATGCTGAGGAACCTGGGGAACATGGGATTTATAAAATTAGAGGGGGTTTGACTGCCTTACATGACTTGCCACAGTATTTTTTGGCAAAGGGAGACACTGACATCTTGTGCATCAGAAAATAACATTATATTTTCAAATCCCAAAGATTCCAGGTATCAATGGGTAGATGGGAGGAGGAATGTGAAAGAATGAACAAATGTAGACTTCATGATGCTCCTGATTTCACAGTGTCCCAGGACAAGCTTTGGTGATCATCTTGCTTGCAGGTCCTCAGAAAAGTGATCTATTTTTCTAGAACTTTATTTTTCCAGGACAGTTGAGAGCTTGATTCTAGTCTGGCTCTAGTAATATGACAGTGAGTGTGAGCCAGCTGCCTCTCCCTACGAAATCATTGTCATGTGGTATTTCCCATACAGTTCCTCCTTGCTCTAGCTGTGGTTGTAAGTAGGGTAAAGTGGAAATGTTGACTGGAAGAGGAGAGAAAACCTTATCTTAAGCTCCTACCAAGATCGAGAAACCATTTAAACCCATTTGCCTCTGTATTGTTGAGGAACTTGCCAAAACTCTGCATCACTGATCACTGTTTTTCAGTGTCATTTCTGTTCTTTATGGTCTACAACTAAACTTTAATTTGGCTTTGTGTTTTTATTTTTGTCGACAGAAACAGTCAAACTCTGTAAAATATTTGAAGAGATTTATTCTGAGCCAAATATAAGTGACCATGGCCCATGACACAGCCCTCAAGAGGTCCTGAGAACATGTACCCAAGGTGGTCAGGGTACAGCTTGGTTTTATACATTTTAGGGAGGCATGAAACATCAATCAAATATGTTTAAGAAATACACTGGTTTGGTGCAGAAAGGCAGAACAACTCAAAGCGGGAAGCAGGGGACAGGGCTACAAGGTTATAGGTAAATTTAAACATTTTCTGGTTGCTAACTGGTTGAGTTTGTCTAAAGACCTGGGATGACAGGAAATGTTCAGGTTAAGATAAAAGATTGTGGAGACCAAAGTTCTTTTGAAGTGTTATAGTGGCTGCCCTAGAGAAAATGGATGACAAATGTTTCCTATTCAGATCTTTAAAAGGTGCTAGACTCTTAATCTCTTTAGGACTGAGAGGGGCTGGAAGAAAAAGATCTAGTTATGTTAATAGAGATTCTTACAGCTGTAAATTTTTCCCCACAAAGGACAGCTTTGCAGGGCCATTTTAAGATATGGCAAAGAAATATGTTTTAGGGTAAAATATTTTGATTTTCTTCCTTGTCTCTCAAGGTTATGCCAGAGTCAGGTTGGAAAGTGAGTCACAATGTATAAGGTTAAATAAAACCCATCTGATAAGAATTTATGGTTTGTAGGGCATGATTCCCCAGACCCCTTACATAGGAATCTGGGCCAGATAAAAAAATCAGAATTTAGTCCTCATTTTCCTGGAAGTCTTTTTTCCCCCCATTATCTTTTTACCATGAACTGTTTTAAATGTTTACAAAAGTAGACCTATCATTTCATCTGTAAGTATTGTTTCAGTATGTATCTGGAAAAGATGATTACTCTTTTGAAGACAAATCTGGAATTTCACAATCACACCCAAAACAATTCACACAACTTCCTTAGCATAAACACATACAATCAGTGTTCTGATTTTTCCAAATGTCTTATCAGGATTTTTTCAACAGTTTGTTTGAAACAAAAATCAACTTTGTGGATGCCTCTTAAATCTCTCTTAATTTGTAGATTTCCTCCATTTCTCTTTTGTCCTTGGATTTTCTGTGTGTTTTGTTTTTGTTGTTTGGTTTTCTTTCTTTCCTTTAAAAACCAGCCATTTGTCATGTAGAGTTTCCTATACTCTAGATTTTGCTGACTGCATCCCTGTTGCATCATTAACATGTTCCTTTGTCCCCTGCATTTCCTGAAAATTGGTGTTTATTTTGATCAGAACATACATAAATGTCTGGTTATCTCTCTTTTTTGTGATATTATCACCATTTATAAGCAGTGTCTGACTCTACCTGGATTATATCTTTAGAGCCTGAAAATGGTCTAATTCTATCATTCTTGTCTTATCAGCTTAAATTCTTCTACATAGAGAAGCTACCCCTACTCAACCCATTATTCAAAGAAAGAAATTGTATAAGAAAGCAGAATAGACCAGGCGCAGTGGATCACGCCTATAATCCCAACACTTTCAGAGACCGAGGCAGATCATTTCAAGTCAGGAGTTTGAGACCAGCCTGGCCAACATGGCAAAACCCTGTCTCTACTAAAAATACAAAAATTAGCTGGGTGTGGTGACATACCTGTAATCCCAGCTACTCGGGAGGCTGAAGTAGGAAAATCACTTGAACCTGGGAGACAGAGGTTGCAGTGAGCTGAATTCATACCACTGTACTCCAGCCTGGGTGACAGAGCGAGACGCCATCTTAAAAAAAAAAAAAAAAAAGGCAGGCTAAATATTTAATATGTTCAATGTATTTCCTAGATTTTAAAATAATGATTCTCTAGCATTCTCCAAAAATAATTGATGAGGTTTTTTATTATATGTTATCATTATGAACACTTGCATTGAAACCTATTCAAAGTGTTTTAATTCGTTGCAATTATTATCATTCTGGAAGACCAATATGTCCCATCTTTGGCCTCTGGGAGGTTCTTTAGGGGGTCTCTTAAGTCACTTAACCCATCTCTAGTGGCATTTAATAGCTTCTTTGCTTTCTAGTGTAACAAGTCATTTTAAGCTCTTCTTGATTCATAGTTAGAATCAGCCAATTCTCCAAGAAGACTTGGTCCATCTTAGCGGCAAATGGCATTAGAGATTACAATTTTCATGCTGGGGATGCTCACAGCCACTAAACTGGCCACTACCTCTCAGTCTCTTAGTTGACTGAGAGGAAAATTTTTAAGGTAAAATACAGTTCACACTGACAATTCAAATTCAGAGTTACAGTTTTCATTTAACCTCATCCATCTTACATCTTTTCCTCCTTTCAACCATGCCGAAACCCTCAATTCTCAATGTCAACAACATAATCACTCATTTGATTCATTTCCATGATACACACACAATAGTCTCAGAATATCAATGTCAACACTACTACCACCAACAGGCATTCTGAATAAAATTGAAGATATTTAGCTTCTTCTTGTCCTTTGGGAATAACCCACTGGAGATGTCAAAACACTGTGTTTTAGTGTCACTTGGAATATTTCCTTTCTGCATGGTTATGCCAACAACTGGATACACAGCTTGATTTGTTTCATTTTTCTGAAAGTCTTTTTTTGAGTTTAATTTACTTTCTTACCATCTCATCTGTTGACTTTACATCTAATTCCTTTATCTCCTTTTCTTTGCCTTTTTTTTTTTTTTTTTTTTTTT
>NW_012113141.1:13960479-13965759 GCF_000951035.1 Colobus angolensis palliatus | reverse complement strand
TTTGTATTTTTAGTAGAGATGGGGTTTCACCACGTTGGCCAGGCTGGTTTCGAACTTCTGACCTCAAGTGATCCACCCGCCTTGGCCTCCCAAAGTGCTAGGATTACAGACATAAACCACCGCACCCAGCCTCCTTGCCTACTCCTGACTCATGAAGGCCATGCTTTCTAAAATGTACATGCCAGGTAAATATTCTTATGTGCTTCAATTAGAAATAATTTTTGCTTCAGGATTCTTTGGAAGGCCTCATTCTGTTTCTCATTTTGTTTTTTCTGCTATTTCATCCTTAAACATGGCTCTTTCTAGCTAAGCCTGGTATTTGTTAATAGGGTGGATGGCTTACCTTACCAATGCAGTTATGGGATTAATCATTATAATTGATAATAATATATTCATTGAGGCCTTACTAGGTACTAACAACCAAATACTCTGAATTGAGAACTATCTTAATCTCCCTAACAGGCCTATGACATAGAGGCTGCAATCTCTATTTTAGAAATGAGAACTCCAAGACGCAGAATATCTTATCCAAGAGAGCACAGCCAGAAAGTGTCATAGCCAGGAAGAATACCTTCTCAAAGTTAAAGCTAAAAGGAAGACTGATGTTTACCTCCAACTCCAAATTCCAGCATCTAATACAAGTTTACTTCCTACTCGTCTGATGAACCAAAATGGTCTCACATCACTAAGGGTGGCAGGTGTCTGAGTTATCGGCAATGAATCTGTTCAGGTCTGTAGCAACCTCAATTTTTGCCTCCTGGGAAGAAAGAATTCAATTGAGGGGCAGAAGAAGAGACTGAAGCAAGTTTTAGAGCAAGAGTGAAAGTTAATTAAAAAGCTTTAGAGCAGGAATGAAAAGTACACTTGGAAGAGAACCAAGTGGACATTTTGGAGGACTAGTGCTCTGTTTGACCTTGGACTTTGGGTTTTATATGCTGGCATATTCCCAGCTTCTTGCATCCCTTTTCCCTTGATTCTTCCCTCGGGGTAAGCTGCCCGCATACATGGTAGCCTACTAGCACCTGGGAGCTGAACATGTGCAGTGTGTTTACAAGAGTTGTATATATGCTCACTGAAGGTATTCTTCCCTTTTCCAGTGGAATGTCCCTGGAAGGTTATACTCCACCATTTTGCCTTTTTTTTTTTTTTTTTTTGAGACAGCGTCTCACTCTGTCACCCAGGTTGGAATGCAGTGGCATGATCTCGGCTCACTGCAACCTCCGCCTCCCAGGTTCAAGCAGTTCTCTGCCTCAGCCTCTGAAGTAGCTGGGATTACAGGTGCCCAACACCACACCCTGGCTAATTTTTGTATTTTTGGTAGAGACGGGGTTTCACCATCTTGGCCAGGCTGGTCTTGAACTCCTAACCTTGTGATCCACCACCTCGGCCTCCCAAAGTGTTGAGATTACAGGCATGAGCCACTGTGCCCAGCCCATGTTGTGCCTTAATGCACATGCTTGAGCCCATTCACCCAACTCTTGAGATCTTATGAGGAAGCTGCTGATCATCAGTTTCAGGTGTTTCCTATCTAGTGGGAGACTGACTTTCCCTGACACTGGCTGCAACCTATCAGAGAGGCAATGTGACAACTGCCTGACCATGACCTGATGGTGGCTTGACTTTCTTGGTGGGGTGTGGGGTCCCTCTCCTGCTCTGTTAGTGTCTGACTAGCTACCCACTGTAACAACATTAAGGCAAAAGATGTAATTTCTAGTGAAGATGAGAATAAGTTAAAGATTCTTCTTTGACCAAATGCAATTTATAAAAACTTTTAAACCACTATCTACCCCCAGCATTCCCTGTTTCCAGGGTTCGGCTTTTCTCCATCATTTTT
Organism: Colobus angolensis palliatus; assembly: GCF_000951035.1. Classification (NCBI taxonomy): domain Eukaryota; kingdom Metazoa; phylum Chordata; class Mammalia; order Primates; family Cercopithecidae; genus Colobus; species Colobus angolensis. The sequence continues at coordinate 13,963,925 of NW_012113141.1, read as the reverse complement.
AATAACAGTCCCTGAGATCCAGTCCACAACAGCCAGTCCCGCCGTGTGGTTGTATATAAGAGTTGCGGACTCTAAATGAAACAGAAGAGATCCTATGGAAGTGCCTGTTTCCTGGTTGGGACAGACTCTGTCTCTGACCCGTGGGGAGAGGGGTAGTTGTTCTTCCTACCTATTTCCGAGCAAATGGCACCACTCCTTTCAGAGAGGACAGTGGACAGAACCATGCCACGAAAGAAGCTAAAAATTCTGGGTTAGTTTTGGTGTAGATTGATACTAGATTACCAAACAATGTTATAAGTCACCTGTATTGATAAGAAAAAGAGAGGTCACAGTCAGGCGCAGTGGCTCACGCCTGTAATCCCAGCATTTTGGGAGGCCAAGGTGGGTGGATCACCTGAGGTCAGGAGTTTGAGACTAGCCTGGCCAACATGGTGAAACCCTGTCTCCACTAAATATACAAAAATTAGCCAGGCATGGTGGCAGATGCCTGTAATCCCAGCTACTTAGGAGGCTGAGGTAGAAGAATTGCTTGAACCTGGGAGATGGAGGTTGCAGTGAGCTGAGATCATGCCATTAAATTCCAGCCTGGGTCACAAGAGCAAAACTCCGTCTCAAAAAAAGAAAAAAAAAAAAAAAGAAAGAAAGAAAAAAGGAAAAAGAGAGGTCATGAGACAAGGGGTCAATCTTTCATCATAACTATAGTTAGAAAATTTCTCCCAAATGTTGTTTTCAGAAACAGGAACATAGTCAATTACATTATTTGGGGGGAAATTTCCTAACTACTGTTTTTGTATAATTTCTTTAGTATTCACACAGCAATTGGGAGAAAACTCTTTCAAGTGCTGATTGCCTGAGGCCATCTTAAAGTGGAAGTCCTCTATACGTTAAATAATTTAATCTTCACAACAAACCAGTAAAGCAAAGGTTAATGTCCCCAGTTGTCAAGTAAGGAAACTGTGACTTAGAAAATTGGCCAAGGTTACATGGTAGAAGCTGAATTCCAAGACTCTTTCTACTACTCCACCCTACCAAGAAGCAACCTTTTGTCTAGGAGGAAAGCTCTCCATTAGGAATATATATTTTCACCCTCCAGGGAATATATTGATTCCTGATATTCAGAAGATGTCCCTGATATTAGGAGGCACATTAGATGCCTGTGGGAAGAGCTCTAAGTACTCGAAAAAATGCAAATCCTCGGCCAGGTGCAGTGGCTCATCCCTGTAATCCCAGCACGTTGGGAGGCCAAGGTGGGCAAATCACGAGGTCAGGAGTTAGAGTCCAGCCTGGCCAACATGGTGAAAACCCATCTCTACTAAAAATACAAAAAACTAGCTGGGCATACTGGTGGGCACCTGTAATCCCAACTACTCGGGGGGCTGAGGAAGGAAAATTGCTGGAACCCAGGAGGCAGAGGTTGCAGTAAGCCGAGATTGTGCCACTGCACTCCAGCCCAGGCAACAGAGTGAGACTCCATCTCAAAAAAAATGAATGCAAATCTTCATTGCCTTATGTGGAGAACAGCCCAAGGGCCAAGGTCCCCATGGGTTGGTGGCCTTGCTAGGGCTCCAGTCAAGGACTCCTGACTCCTCTACCTCTCTTCCCCCTAGAGTTCAGGTTACCACTCACCTGACTCATATCCTTAATTCCTCAGCAGAAACTTCTCATAGCTTTAACTTCTTTTCAGTCAGGTCAAATAAAAATGTTTTTAATTAACTGCCTTGGTTTTTATGCCTTACACCCAGCTGCTTTTTGCAATCTGGCAGGTCCCATCTGTTAGTTTTTCAGCAGGCTGCTTCTGCATTCATTGCTTCTTTCCCATCATTTTACTGAGCAACCCCTGGATGCCCAGAACGTTATCCTGGGTGCCGTGGCAATACAACATATAAGGAGCTATGGTCCAGAAGTGGAGGCAACACATCGTGAGAGCACTCTGTAGAGTCTGATAAGGATAACAGCTGCAGTGTGTGCAAATACAGGAGGAGATGAGGACCATGCTGCAAGGAATCAAGAAATGCTCCACAGATGAGGTGGCTTTGAGCCTTAAAGGGTAAATTGACCAAATGAAGAAGAGATTATTTTGTAAAAGATGAAGAACAACAGAAACCTTCTCAATGTTAACAAAAGAGAGGAAGAAATAAAATTCAATGGCTGTGTAATGAATTCTAAAAATTGAAGTTAAACTTTCTCTTGGAGACTGCAAATACCCTCTACCAGGCCTGAATAACTGCATGTATATATTAGTGTTTAGTGCTAATTCCCAATATCTGACCAGCACCGAGTTAAGATCATCATCAGGGAAGGGAGCTTTAAGGACGGTTTGAGTGACATAATCCACTTAGTTATCAAGACATTTTGTGGGAAGGAAATTTGGCAGTCGACCAAGAGGTGGAGGAGAGATGAAAAGGGAGCCCAGGACAAGCCAATATCTGCTCAGGCCCCCTAAGGAGGCAAGGGTGGAAAGAAGGCAGCCCAGGTATCTTTCTGTGGAAGCCATTTCTCAAGTGTCTTCCACAGACTAGTCCAGCAGCCTAGAGCTCAGTGTCGAGCCCAACTCCCCAAATCCCAAATGAATTGCCGCCCGTTAGCTGCCTCTTCCAGACCAAGACAATAATGACACACCTGTGGTATTGGCCTCCTCATGGAAGACTAAGGAGAACCTCGAGCTGAAACTGATGAGGAGAAGAAAGTGTGTCATCTGTTAGTTTCCCAATGCCACCCAAACAATGCATACATTGTGTCTTTTAAAAAACACATACTTTTATTACCTCAAGGTTTCTGTAGCTCAAAGTCCAGCATACCGTGGCTGGATTCTTTGCTCAGGGTCTCACAAGGTCAAAATCAAGGTGCTGGCCAACTTAGGACCTTATCTGGAGGCTCTGAGGGAGAATCTACTTCCAGCCTTATTCAAGTTGTTGGCAGAATTCAGTTCCTTGTGGTTGTAGGAGTAAGGTTGCTATTTCCTTGACACCTGGTCCCTTCGATCAAACCAACACGTCATGTTGAATGCTTCCTGAACGTTGAATCCAACTTCCTCTTCTTCCTCTGCTTTTAAGGGCTTGCATGATTACACATGCTCTACCTAGACGATCCATGATAATCTTCCCATCTTAAAGTCTCTGATTAGTCATCTTAATTCCATTTAGAAAGTCTCTTTTACCCTGTAAGGTAACATATCTGTGGGTGTTGTATCTCACTGAATTCAGTGTCTCAGGAATTTGGTGGAATGCTCTTAGGGACAATGAGTCTACCTACCTTGCCGTCCTTCTCCCTTTGAGTGTCCATCACCTCACTACCTAATCTTATAAAAAGTCACTGCCGAAGTTGCTTATCAGTTTAACGAGATTTGGGGCTGAGACAATGGGGTTTTCTAAATATACAATCATCTCATCTGCAAACAGGGACAATTTGACTTCTTCTTTTCCTAACTGAATACCCTTTATTTCTTT
>NW_012113141.1:13913796-13958174 GCF_000951035.1 Colobus angolensis palliatus | reverse complement strand
AAAAAAAAAAGAGCCCATCCAAGGCCATCCCCCTTCTATACCCAAGACTAACAAGTATTTACTGAGTTGGGTTAGTTCGAAGCCTTACTCTCTAGATCTCATCGGATTCTATCAACAGCCTCCTGTATGAGGCCTGTTATAAAAGTGATACAGTTTGGCTTTGTGTCCCCACCCAAATCTCACCTTGAATTGTAATAATCCCCACGTGTTGCGGAAGGGACCCGGTGGGAGGTAACTGAATCATGGGGGTGGGTTTTTCCCATGCTGTTCTCAAGATAGTGAATAAGTCTCATGACATCTGATGGTTTTATAAAGGGGAGTTCCCCCACACCTACTCTCTTGCCTGCCACCATATAAGACGTGACTTTCTCCTCCTTTGCCTTCTGACATGACTGTGAGGCTTCCCCAGGCACTGTGGAACTGTGAGTTCATTAAACCTCTTTTTCTTTATAAATTACCCAGTCTCATGTATGTCTTTTTTAACAGCCTAAGAACTGACTAGTACAAAAGATAAGAATCAAATTGGTATTGGTCAAACAACTTGCACACATTGCACAGCCAGTTAGAAGGAAATAGAACTAAATATACCTCAAACACGAATGCCTGTGTTGTTTTTCCAGTGGCCTGGCCCAGCCCTGATGCTTCTCTTAGGCTCACTGTCTGGTCTGGCACAAAATGCTCTTATGAATATTCAGTATTGTACACTAAAAGATTTTCTCAGAACAGACACCAAAAAAAGTCACAAATGCAAGGACAGCTTCTCCTACTCTGTAGTCTACATAGCTTCTAACGCAGCACTGAGCACACAGTGGGAACCTAATAAACGCCTGCTGTTTAAAACACAGATCCATTGATTACAATAAAAACACAGCGGATTGAAAATTTTCAGAAATGTGACTTGCACCAAGATTTGTCTCTTACGAGTTTGCTCTGGTCAACATTTTTGCAGAGGCTTGGTGTGGAAAGAACTATTTCCACGTATTTCATAGATTAATTGAGGCTCTGATGAATGAAATGAGTAGTAGTGAAAATTTATTCACCTTCCAAAATCTCGTGGAAGAGGAGCCGCCAGATCACAGGCCCAGATCACCCTTCCCATGCTAGTTTTGCCCTGAAGCAAATAGCCTGAGACTGGGGCTGCATATCCCTAGCTATTTAATTAAATTGACAGTCAGTTATTTTTTCTTAATCAATGCTGTGGTTATGTCAGTTTCAAAGCCTGTCATCCCTCTTCCAGCTTGGCAAGGTAAGAAAAAGCACAGCACAGCCAATTCATATAAAAATACTTCTGTGACATATGTCCCCAAGTGGAACAGGAGATAAAAGTTCCAATCTCCTTCTACCGTGAACTTCATCTGGGGTCTGGAGTAAATCAAGACTAAAGTGTACATATTTATTAAGCGCTTGCTGTGAGTGAAACACTCTGCTTGCTAAGTATTAGGGGAAATGGCAATAATAAAAACATCTAGTATATATCGTGCTTATTAGACTGGAAAATACTCTCTCACACAAACTCAGTCTTCATAACTTTTTAGAGAAACAAATACACTGATCACTGTTTTGTGGAAAATGGAGGCTGTAGAAGGCCATGTGATATGCCCACCATTACTGAGCCAGTATTTCATGGCGCCAAGACTTTCAGAGGACATTGTGATTCCAAGTTTATTATTCTTTCCAGGATGTGATGAATTGGCAGATGAACAATGTATAATAGAATCAATATAGTGGGGATGGAACAGCATGTCATCTGGGGTACTGGTTAGGCTTCTGGGATATGAGCGGGATTTGGAATACTGGCCCCGGGTGTGTCTGAGAGAAGAGGGCACAGGGCTTCTTCGTAGAAAGAGACCTCCCTCCTGTCTGCAGAGCAGGCTGGAACGTCCTTGAGGCTTTCACCTCCCCTGGGCACTGCATCCTTACAGTAAGCAAGGGGATGCTGTGGTTATCCCCTTGGTGCAGAGGAAGACCTAGACCTGTGTACAGGTCATTCAAAGTTGCCCAGGCTACTGCCACTCCAGCAGCTGCCTCCCAAGCCATGCAGCTATATGCTGGGTTTTAAAAAAAAAAGTCTCAGGGACTTAGTGATGCAGCCATGTTAAAGACATATTCTCCATTTCCCTGCAGACCACTCCCCCAGAGCATACTGCCTCTTATATCCGGGCAATAGTATCTAATGGGAAGAGCAATAGCTGTAGGGTCAGGGAACCTGGATTCAATTCCTGAGTGGCCATTTTAAAACACTGCCGTAAATTCTTTGACACTCATCCTACTGAAAGATGGGGTCTGTGTGTCTCCTATCTTTGAAATGGGACCAACTTGTGACTGACTGTCTTAACAAATAGAGTTAAGAGGAAGGTGATACTCCTAATTTGGTGGCCCTCTAGTCAGGTGGTACTCCTAAAGGTGGCTTGCTAGGTCAGGAGAGGCCTTGCAGCTCCTGCCTTGGTCCTCAGGATGCTTGGTCTCTGATGGTCCCACCATGTGGGGATAAGCCCACGTTTGCACATAGAGGCCACATGTAGGTGCTCTGGGCAACAGTCCAAGCTGAATCCAGCCTTCCAAACATCCCACTTCAGGGATCAGCCCCTACGCAGGTCACCTATAATCATGGGAGTACTTGTTGGCACAGAGACCATCCTCACTGTGCCCTCCCCAGACTCCTAACCTGCAGAATCTGTGAGCATAATAAAATGATAGTGGCTTTTATGTCACTAAGTTTTGAAATGGTTTGTTATACAGCAAAGAAGACTTTGCCGTAGAACATCTTGCTTCCAGGTACCAACTGCGTTTTAAATTCAAGAGCCCCCTTCTTTTTTTAGGAAAAAAAAAAAATCCTGCTTCACATGATGCCGTCAAGACTAAATGACACAGAGAATGTGGATCACTAGGCGCAGTGCAAAGCACAGGGCTGGCCCCTACAAGTGTGAGTTTCCAAGGAAGCTGAGAAAGGGACTTCAGTTTGTCCTGAAAAGTGTGGCACATTTCCCACCTTGTCAGGTAACCTCCCTCACACTCTCCCAGGGCTCAGACTGCATGGGTTAGGCCTTCCCCGCCCACCTCCTCTCAGCAGATTGCCTGGTGGGATGAGAGGCAGCCATGGCAGAGAGGAGTGTTTTCATGTCTGACATCCACTGCCCTCTGGACAGTCTGATCTTGTCAACTGTGGGAGGCAATTGTGGGAGGCAGCTCCATGTAGCTGCCTGGTCGAAGCCCACTGGACTCCTACAGTGACTCAGCACAGAGTAGATGCCCACATTCATTATCATCACCAAGTAGGGGGGGCTTTAGCACCTCCTCAGCCAGCACTTCTCTCTACATTGAATTTTGCATGAGTCTCATGATCAAAGTTCAAGTGTGACAGGCACATGTATACACAGAGAGGCTCGAAGCTAAGGAAATAATTCTCTGTATGGGTCTCTTTCTTTCTGAGGACCAGCACAAGGATAGTCCTTTCAAGACAAGAGGAGATTCCAAGCATCCTAGGAGGTGATAATTAACTTCCTGCCCCCCACAGGTCTGGGCCTGCGAGAGCACAAGAGGGAAGGACAGTCCCCTCTCCCTACATGACCAGATGGAACCCTGCCCCACACGCTTTAAGAAGGCCCAGCTTGCAACTCATGAATGCACTGTGCATGCTCCCCACACACAAGTCTCTTACTCTTACAGAACTGTGAATGTTTGCTTCCAGACTAAAAACTCAGATGTAAAACTAAATCAGAGAAACCATTTTACTGAGAAAAAACATTTAAAGATTAGTTAATACAATACAGCCATCTCATAAATACACCTCTATAGGAATGTCATAAATATCTGTGTGCAATTGTTCCCATTTTAGAATCTGAGAAGATAGGGATCCCTGAAAGACAGTGAGTCATATGTCAAAATCATCAAAATTCAGAGCAGAAAAGATCATAAGAGCATGTATGGTCCATTTCCTGCTGTTCTTACTACCAATGAGGAAACAGACTCTGGCCTGCAAGAGATAACCAAGCCTCAAAATACATGGAAACAATGTTTTAGACAACATTCTTTCCATTGTCACGTTCCTGGCCATGTGTGGCTTTGAAACGACTCTAGAAGTTCTGACCAAATATTCACACACCTAGAGCTTTGTAGAGAGCTCTATTCAATGGTACATTTTTCTGATGGTCTAATCAACAACAACAACAAAGATAATTTCAGAAAATCAGTGCTCTGATGAGCATATAAAGGATGATGTTATAGAGGGTACCAGGGCAAGGTAAGTTTAGGGATGCTATAGATAACGGTCAAGAAAGGTTTATTTGATTTCTGAGCTCTCGTGAGACTTGGGCTTCTTCCTAGGCTGGCATTTAGGAAGAAGACGGCCATGTTCAGTTCAAGCACCAAGATCATGAAGCCCAATGGCGAGAAGCCAGACAAGTTCAAGTCCAGCATCTCCAGGATCTTCTGGAGCTGAAGATGAACTTGGATCTCAAGGCTCAGCTCAGGGAGCTGAATATAACAGCAGCCAAGAAACCTGAAGTTGATGGTGGTCACAAAGCGTATTATAATCATCGTTCCCGTTCCTCAGCTGAAATCTTTCCAGAAAATCCAAGTCCAGATAGCACATGAACTGGAGAAAAAATTCGGTGGGAAGCATGCTGTCTTTATTGCTCAGAGGAGAATTCTGCCTATGCCGACTTGAAAAAACAATACAAAAAAATAAGCAAAAGTGTCCCAGGAGCTGCACCTTAACAGCCACGCATGATGCAATCCTTGAAGACTTGGTCTTCCCAAGTGAAACTGGGGGCAAAAGAATCTGTGTGAAACTGGCTAGCATTCAGCTCAGGAAGGTTCATTTGGACAAAGCACAGCAGAACCATGGGGGGCACAAGGTTGAAACTTTTTCTGGTATCTATAAGGGAGTTCCTGGGCAAAGATGTTAATTTTGAATTTCCAGAGTTTCCATTATAAACAAAAATGACTAAATAAAGTAAATTCATATTTAGAAGAAAAAAGGTTTATCTGAAGAAAGGATATTTGAGCAAATCTGCAGAATGAGACAGACCTAAATATGTGAAGAACTCTCCATGCAAAGGGAGCTGCCAGTGCTGAAGGCCTGAGACAGGGAAGAGCCAGTGCACATGAACAGGGGGAGGGTGGTTTGAGACCAGGATGTGGGTAAGCTGGGCCAGATCTTGTAAATCCTCGTAGGCCACAGTAAGATGTTTGGACCTCATTCCCAGTGCAGTGGGAAGTTGTTGAAGTCTAAGTGATGTGGCCTTATTCACAGAATGCCAGCTACAGAGTGGAAAATGTTCAGAAAGATGCAAGGCCAGGTAGGTGCAGAGAAATCAGTGAAGAGGGCCACACAGTAGTCCCAGAAACAGAGGCGGCTTGGACCAGAGTAGTATCCATGGCAACGAAGAGGTAGCCGTGCTCTGCCGGATACTGACCACCATCAGCACCCACTGAGGAAAGACAGAGCCTGTCTACCCCCTCTCTAGCAGGAAGGGAGCAAAGGCTGCCCCTCCAGCATCTCCAACAGGTGCAATTCAGGTCAGCATGGAGGAGGCCCACTCCCCACTGAGGCAGCCCATCTAGGGACAACCATGGGGCTTTTCCATTTAGCCAAAATCAAATGCCAGCAATTATTCATATTCTATTCATCTACCTTATTGATGTGCAACCCACTCAAGAGTGTCCAAGTAGTAGTAACCAATATAATACTGACTTCTTCAGCTAAGGAACAGATGCAGTCATTCACTGATATTTCATGGGGTGGTGGCACGTGGACTGTCATGGAAGCCTGGGTTCTTCTCAAACAGGTCTGTTTTCAGTCCCATCTTAATCACACAGTTGCCCTCACTGAGAGAGAATCTCCCCCATCACCCTGTGGAGTAAAGAGGGCACTATCCCCAGAATCTAGCAGCAGAATTGCCTGGTGGGTGGACAAAGAAAGCATGCATGTTCAGAGCCACACCAAGGAGCAAGGTAGTTGTCGTGAGGCCGGCTCATGAGTGAGTGTGTGAGCAGAAAGGGCCTCCCTCCAAAGCCAGAATGTGGGCAAGAACACGAACTCTGGGTGAAATGACATACAGAGTCAGGGCATCTTCCATAAATCATAAAGACCCACAGGCAGCAAAGGTCCAGACCAGTGTCGTCACCACAGGCCAAGAGCCACATGGATGACACACTGCAACTTGGATAACCTGAAAATAGAAGTCCTGCTGGACCTGAAGGAACACTGCTCAGTCAGTCACGCCTGTCTGATGGTTTTCCCCCTGCCTGGGTGAGCAAGAATTAGAGGCTGGCTTCAGATCTCCTCCAGCCTTATCAATTGCCATGAAAAATGGCAACAGCAGCTGCTTTTCCTCTCAACGTATGCAGAGTTCTAACACCACAAGATATAAAAATATGGTTGCCCTTTGGGGGTAAGCCACCACACACACTATAACAAGCCATGTGGGAACAAACCAGGCGATTTTGATCAGAGAATATGCAAACCGCCAAACTCTCCCCAGGGTGCCCTGGGCACAGCCTCAAGGAGAAGCAGCAGTGATTGTAGTTTCCTGAGCAGAAACCTAGTGGTTTCTGTTGTTCCCACTTTGGAGAAGTCCTGTGAGCAGGAGGGGATGAAAACTCAGTGCATTCACAATAAAAGGTGGAAGTAGTGAGCACCCAGGCCAGACCAGGGGAGGCTGTAATGACCCACACTCACACCATCCCTGGTGGAGTCGCATCCCACTGGAGGTGGCGATGAGGGACTGTGGTTCACTTAGTCAAATGCCATGTCTCACCTCGGGGTCATTCAAGACTTCCCAAGAAATGATGAAGGCAGTGTCTTCACACAGTGTTCAAGTGTACCACTTAGAAAAACAGAAACATGCATCATAAACAGTGGTGAAAAGAAGGCTGTAAGCCTGCAGCGATGTAGAGACCCACTGTCAGCAGCTGCTGAGGAGAATCAGTCCTCTGTGAGGACCTCCGTCGGTACCTGCCGTCTGTCAAGGGTCTGGGAATCACATCGGGAGAATCCTCTGTACCCAGGGCTCTGTTGTCCATCTCAGGTGTAATTTTGAGCAGTGACACTGCAGAGAGGAAATATGATGTCCCCAGAGTGGCTAATTTATCACGCAGCACGACCTACTGACAGCTTCAGCCATGTGCAATCTATGGCAAAACATAACCGAAGCGGAGGTTTTTTAATGTAACATTAACCACGTGGAAAATTTCTGAAAAGAGCTAAAAGAAATGACCAGCATAGACAAGTCTTTTGAAACTGGTGGGTTCAAGGAATGAGCAGAATGTCACTGCACTGGGATCTGTGGAAATTAGACATTCAGAGGAAAGAAACTTTTCCTCTGCAATGTGGAATGAGATACTTGTCATTCCAAAGCCACTTCCCAGCACCAAGGACTTACAATACCTTCTCCTGTTTATTCCCTCTGGTCGCTCTCTCTCCTGGACCATAAGCTCTTTGAAGAAAGCTTCTTGTTTTATTCATTCTTTCCAGCTTCTAGAGCAAGTGCTTGATAAACACTTGCTAACTTGAAGCAGATTCTGATAATAAAACTGCCCAAACTTCATCCACAGGAACTTCCAGGCCTCTTCCTGATAGCCCTTAATGTTTCCAGGAGGAGCTGCAACCTCTTCAAGGGTGTGAAGACAGACCAGCTAGAAAACCCTGAACTTCTTGCAGAAGACGGTGTCGCTGGAGGAGCCCAGCTGTGAACCAGGTGCCACGCGGGGGGCAGCAGAACATACCAAGTCGACTAAGCACATAGCAAGTCGACTCTAATCCTGGTCAAGGACCCACCACTCACCACCCACCTGGCTCAGCTATGTTGTTTCATGATGTGACACCTCAGTGTCTCTCTCTCTCTCAAGTGGGTAGATAAAAAGCTCATTCCTTCCACAAAAAGGTCTGCCAAAGACAGCAACATATAGGATTTCAAGCACTATGCAGAAGATACAGCACAGGTTTTGCTCCTGGCCCTACATTTTTTGGCAAGACAACTGGTCTCTGGCACACTATTTTCACCTAAGAGAGGGTCTTTTCCTCTTCTACTCCTCCATAAATCTATAGATATGGAAAACATGCCTATTTTTTAGGTGATATCTTGTGTATTTTTTAAGTTGTTTTACGCACATTATAGAAACCCTTCCCATTTAACACCTGAAAAAATAACTGGGTTTGCAAAATTTCCTGATAAAATGTGTATAATTAAATGCACTTGTGAACACTGTGATTATGGTACTGAGGCAAGATGATTTCCCCACTATTTCAATAACAGTTGGAAATAATTCAGTACTTCCTACAACATGGAAATGTACAGTTTTATATCTCAAAATACTAGTACTTTAACAGACTGAAACAGTTGTTGCCCCTTGGAGCTTACTACATGTGTTAAATTACTATTCTTCTGATTATCATGCCATGATTATAATGCATTCCATTTAGGACTGTAGATTGTTATTTGCTGAGCAGTTCTAGATAATTTTTTACTTATCCACTCAGTGGTTCTTACACAGCACCTGAGCAAAAAGTTAAAGACAAAATGTAAGCTTTTCATCTAAATAGACTTAATTTTCAATACTCAAAGCTAAGCCTTATTCTGCCTGAACAGAGCTGGCAAGGTTTAATTCCTTTTGTCACAATCTCCCTGGATAATAATTCCTTAATTGCTTCTTAGATGGAAATATTAATCATGGGCGGCCTTTAATAAGACCAAAATTACCGTGTTTCTTATCCCCAAAGGTTAATGGGGAAAAAAAATGATTCTTCTCTTCCTTTCTTCTCTGTCCTGATACACAGATTGTGTGGCACTAATCAGTTTTCCCCTTTAAATTATATTTAAGCTAATGTGTCATTTATCCTCAGAGATTCTGAGTTCCTTGAGGAAGGAAATTGTGTCTGATTTATGTGTGAATTTGCCACAGAATCTAGATCCAATAACTGACACAACCTGATTGCATTCAAACACAACTGATTTATGTCAACTTGGGAGATGACCTTGACAATTGTGTCACTGCACCTGCTTGACAATTGTGACGGCTGTTCAGTTGCCTGGCTGTTCAACAGACTGGTTTGAAGGACAGGGTGGCTTAAAAGTTAATTATTCTCTAATAGTAATTAAACCTCAACCTTGTGATTGATTCTGTGCTCAGCACTGTTTCCTGCCCACCCTCAACTTACAGTACGTTGGGAGAAGCTACATTACAAAAAAGACAAATCGACAAAACAAACTACAAAGCACTGTAACAGTAGAAACAGTATGTCTGTCCTGTGGATCCCGCCCAAAGTGGCCCTCTTACTTTGACAAGTGTGTGGAGAGTTTACATTCATTGTGATAGTGTGATGGTGTAAGAAACCCCTTTGTAGCACTATTCAATCTGGGTAGATGCTTAAGACCTCTGGTGGAAAAAAAAATTGTTCTCAGAGAAGAGAGAATCAATTTGCATAAATGAGGGGTCAACTGGTCTCCCAACCTTGGAAAGTGAGGCAGGTGCCATACACACGGAGCTTTCAGACAGAACCACTTCCAGGGTTCTGGGGGTAAACATGGCAAGTAGAAGTTTGCTTTGCTCTTAGGTTTGTTGAAGAGAAAGGGCAGGATTTTTGCAGTATATGTTGCAGGGACTTCAATGAAAGACAAGAAATAGCTTGGGATAAGCTGATTTAGAGAACTATCTAGATGAGACGATCAATGTGGGCTGCAGGGCAGGGAATAGGCCCTATATTACAAAAGTGTAAGATCAAGATAGAATAAGCAGCTAAAAAGAAAACAAAAACCAGCCAAGAGACAGACAGTGTGCATGTGTGGGTGGGTGGGTGCACGGGTGTTAAAATTTAAGATTCAACAAATATAGAAAGGAAAGAAATTGCCAAAATTTTGTATTGGTTATAAATTTGGAAAAAATAGTAACTTTGAGTTTCTCCTTAAATCATATTCTAAATTTCTTAATGTATTACAGAGCTATAAATTAAGATATTAAATTCCAATTACAGAAAAATAAGACTGTAAAATTGAATATCAAGTATGTAAATTTAGAATAGAAGAAATCACAAAGAATAGATCATCAGATTTAATTACATACAATTAAAGCTTTTGCATAGCTAAAGAAACCAAAATAAAAAGGCAGATGAGAAAAGAAATGCTTCTGTAAATATACCTTCAGAAAAAAAGAGGAGGTAATGATTTCATTCTGCGAGGAACAAAGGAACATCAATTTAAAAAGAAAAACAACTAAAGATCAGATGAATAAGTAAACTATTCTCAAAAAATGAAAGATTATTATCATTACATTATTCTTGTTATTATTAAATAACGTTTAACAATGATTACTGCCTGGAATTATGCTAAATGTTGCATATATATAACTCTGAGTTCTTCTTGTAAAAACTACCTGATAATGGATTCAATTCCCAACAAATGATCAAAATTAAAAACCAGGTATGAAAAGTGTGATAAAAGATTAGTGGTGATTAATCTATTTAAATATGGAACTAAAACTAAACAATTGTGGAATTTAAACTAGAATGTGCAGCTGAGCGCTGTGACTCACACCTGTAATCCCAGCACTTCGGGAGGCCGAGGCAGGCAGATTGCTTGAGGTCAGGAGTTTGAGACCAGCCTAACCAACATGGCAAAATCCCATCTCTAATAAAAATACAAAAATTAGCTGGGCGTGTTGGCACAAGTCTGTAATCCCAGCAATTTGGAAGGCAGGCAGATCACTTGAGGCCAGGAGTTTGAGACCAATCTGGCCAATATGGTGAAACCCTATCTCTAATAAATATGCAAAAATTAGCTGGGTGTGTTGGCACAAGCCTGTAATCCCAGCACTCTGGGGGTAGGCCAAGGTGGGTGGATCACTTTAGCCAGGAGTTTGAGACCAGCCTGACCAATATGGTGAAACCCCATCTCCACTAAAAATACAGAAATTAGCTGGGTATGGTGGCAAATGCCTGTAATCCCAGCTACTCAGGAGGCTGAGGTAGGAAAATCATTTGAACTTGGGAGATGGAGGTTGTAGTGAGCCAACAGCACGCCACTGCACTCCAGCCTGGGTGACAGAGCCAGACTCTGTCTCAAAAAAAAAAAAAATGTTGGGGTAATCAGACCCAACACCAGGTCGTGAGGGCAACGAAGTCCGGCAGAGTCAAAGGAATGAGAAAAAAAGATAGTTTGAGAGAGAAAGTGGGACCAGGGAGCCATTCCGAGTGTGGAGGCTGCCAAGGCCCCAAGCGCTGGGAGCCCACGCTATTTATTGGTGCTCAAACAAACAGGTGGTGAGGATGTGGGGGTTGAAAGGAAGCAGTGTATCAAGTGAATGAGAAACATATGGCTACTTGAGATAATGGGAGTGCTAGAAGCAAGGAGCCAGCAAGTCTAGCAGACATGCAAACCCTGCCTCAGCTTTTCTCCCAACAACAACAACAACAAAAATAGCAATTGAGGAATAGACCTCCATTTCCCTCTATTTCTATGAGTCACAGAAGAGGATGCTCTCACAGGCAGCAAGCTGTCAGGGCAGCCCCCTTTCTGAGGAAAGGTCTTAAAGGACACATAGGGTATGGGGAAGTGTTACATAAAATGAATTTTATATTACTAAAGTGACTAAAATAAATCCAGTTATTGGAGAAAAGAAGTAGGAGGTGAAGGGGAGGAGTAGGAAAGTAAAGCATTAGAGGGAAAGAAAATTAATATTTCTTTTAGAATATGTGACAGAAAAAGTAGTAGAGAACATAAAGACATATCAGAACTTCCCAATTAAAATGGGAATAGGCCGGGCATGGTGGCTAATGCCCATAATCCCAACACTTTGGGAGGCCGAGGCGGGAAGATCACCTGAGGTCGGGTGTTCAAGACCAGCCTGAGCAACATGGAGAAACCCCATCTCTACTAAAAATACAAAATTAGCCAGGCATGGTGGCGCATGCCTATAATCCCAGCTACTTGGGAGGCTGAGGCAGGAGAATCGCTTGAACCTAGGGAGGTGGAGTTTGCAGTGAGCCGATATCACACCATTGCACTCCAGCCTGGGCAACAAGAGCGAAACTCCCTCTCAAAAAAAAAAAAAAAAAAAAAAAAAACCAGGGGAATAGGAGAATAAAAATAAATTCTATCCAGCCAGCAGATTTAAAGACTGGGAAAAAGAGGAAACAGTAAGACAAAATAAATGGCAAACTTTAAATAAAATGAAATGAAATCGATAAAATCAAGGCTATCCCAAGTCATCCAGAATTTCTAGATCAAAAAGTGGACACTTAGACTGCATTAAATAACAGCACCATATTCTTTGTTGTTCACAAGAAATACCTCTAGTGCAGAGTGACAAACACTGAAAATGGGGCAACAACACCACCAAATGAAAATAAGCAAGCAAATGACAATAGCAATCAACTCAATGTCAGCAAATCTCAATTTAAAGTCCAAACCATTTAGCAGGATAGATGGTGTGATATAAGATTCAATCCATGATGAGATTATAACAGCCATATGTACTTTATACCAAATGACATAGAAACCAGATCAAAACCTCCTGTAAATACAATTTGAGTAAGATGCAACTTGAATTTAAAATATAAATATACTTCTTTAAAATTTTATGGCTCAAGTTGACCAAAGGAATGAGGATTTGAGTAAGGATATGAACATTTATTGCTTAAATGATTAATGAACTCTTTTCATATAGCTGAGAACCTTTACAACACTGATCATATCTTCAGCCAAAAAAACTCTGTCAAATTCAAAAATTCAGATTTACAAGCTATAGTCTAATCATGATTCAATTGAATTAGAAATCAACAATTAAAATATCATAAAAATATAATTCTTAAAAATTAAGAAAACTCTTGGGCTAAATTTAAAAAGAAATCAAAATCAAAATTACAAACTTGCAAATGATGCATGAAAGGACAGAACTCAATCTAACTGATATGAGAATGCAGTATCTGGTAAACAGTATTGGCTGGTGGTGAATCAGGCTGCCTAGAGCTGTGATTCAAGTGACTTAACCTGTGTCTCAGTGTTCTCAGCTGCAAAATGGTGATAACAGCATTTCTCCATAGGGATGTGGAGATTAAATGAGAATCCACATAAAACAGGAAGGAGTCAAGCATATAAGTGTTCTTGAGTGATTTGCATCTGTTCATTCCTCCCTTTCCCATTCTGCTTATCCCATTCCTCTTTCTCATTTTAAAAATTCTCCACAATGTGTTTCTATCACTTTTGTCATAAAAAAATACATTAAAATGTCCAATGGAGCTATTTCATTGCTAATCCCATTATTAATAAAATTCAACGGGAAAAGACTTCATCTGAATAAGAAATATAATCATTCCTTAGGTCAGCATAATCTGATATTTATCATCGTTTCTGCTGGTGGCAGGATGTCAGGGGTGGGGGAGGGTGCAAATCAATGCATAGCTGTTGAATCTGTTGCCATTTCAAGTAAGAAAAACGTGTCCTCACCAAGGACACAGGAAACAGATCTTAGAGATTTAAGTTCAGCTTTGTTGCTCTGTGCTGTGCTTGCCTGGGCTGTGCTGTACTGTGAAGACCACCACTGACATCCTTCCATTCTTCTCCCACTTTATGGATGAGGAAATTGAGGATTGAGAGAACACATGACATCCTTAAGACCACACATCAGTTAGAATAGAACTGTAGCTGCCCAGTGGGGATAATGAACGGAGGGAGAGCCTTCTCTCTTCTCAGGCATGGACAGGCTGTTCCTCCTCACAGCCCCAGGAATTCAGCCTCCCTCACCCTCCCCAGAGCTGCAGATACTGCTCACACCACTGCCTGAGCTGCTGCGTGGGACACTGCCCAAAGACATGACCACAGGCCCTTAACATTTCCCGGGTTTTATTGCTGGTCCTTTAAGAGTAACCTGCTAGTTGAATAGGCGCAGCTCACAAGATACAATCACAGATAAACTTTGTCTCCAAACCCCTGTATTTTTTTTTTTTTCATGTAATTGTAACAACGTATAAATAGGGGGGATGCATCTTGGACTCTCTCCCTCCCTCCTATGGACTGTCCTTCACATCCTCCAAGCTCCTCCCAGGGCCTGCATGTGTGCATGCAGCATACATGAATAAGAATTTGTTCACACTGTTCCCATTGCTACATAACTGCTACAATAACATAACCATATTAACAATAGCATCTACAACTTGTTATGCAAAGCATTTTGTGTCATCTCTAACACAATGACCTTCTGCAGGCATCATCATAGACATTATACCGATGAGAAAATGGAAGCCCGAAGAGGTAGAAGTAAGATGGGTCACAACTACTCAAGGTTGTAGCTAGCAGAGGTTGGGAGCGGTGGCTCATGCCTATAATCCCAGCACTTCGGGAGGTCAAGGTGGGCAGATCGCAAGGTCAGGAGATCGAGACCATCCTGGCCAACACGGTGAGACCCCATCTCTACTAAAAATACAAAAATTAGCTGGGCGTGATGGCACATGCCTGTAATCCCAGCTAGTTGGGAGGCTGAGGCAGGAGCATCGCTTGAACCTGGGAGGCGGAGGCTGCAGTGAGCCGAGACACACCACCGCACTCCAGCCTAGTGACAGAGTGAGACTCCATCTCAACAAAAAAAAAGTAGTAGCTCGTAGAGAATAGTAGCAAGTTTTGAATCCACACTAAATCTAAATCTAGACCACACTATATAAAATAGTTATTGCTTTCCCCTAGCTAAAATTCTCTAATACCCTTTAAATTTGCCCAGTGAGACTAATTTTTCATCTGCCCCTAAGATAAATTCTCAGGATGTTCCTGGTCATTTCTGGCTATTATAAAGTCATTTGAAATCACACAGCTCAGTCTTGATTGAGAAACTAGAAGGTCTGACTCTATATAATAATCAACTCTACAATCTTAATTTGAAAATAAGACTTATCCTCTTCCTCTTCTAGGGTTTGCTGCTGGTACAAAGCTTCTATCTTCTCATTCTCCTATTTTCTAACTTGTTAGCTGCTATTTCTTTTCATTTAGTTTTTGAATACAGAAATTTCCTAAGCTATACAAATGTAAAGAGAATAGTACAATAAACGCATCACTCACCTTCAACAATTATCACTTCACCAACTTACGGTGTATTTTGTTTCAACTATCCTCCCCCAACATTATGTGGCTATTTCTTTATATATATCTGTAAATCTATGTGTGTATATATCATGTACACATTATTTAGTGCCCACTTACAAGGGAGGACATTGTTATTTGACTGAGTTGTTTCACTTAAGATAATGGCCTCCAGTTCCATCCATGTTGCTGCAAAAGACATGATGATTTCATTCTTTTTCATGGCTGTGTAGTATTCCGTGGTGTATATATACCACATTTTTCTTATCCAGTCATCCACTGATGGACACTTAAGTTGATTCCATATCTTTGCTATTGTGAATATAGCTATGATAAACATATGAGTGCAAGTGTCTTTGTGATATAATTATTTCTTTTCCTTTGGGTAAATACCCAGCAGTGAGATTTAAGGATCAAATTGTGTCCAGAATTGGCAGGTTCTTGGTCTCACTGACTTCAAGAATGAAGCCACGGACCCTCACAGTGAGTGTTACAGTTCTTAAAGATGGTGTGTCCAGAGTTTGTTCCTTCAGATGTTCAGATGTGTCCAGAGTTTATTCCTTCTGGTGGGTTCGTGGTCTCACTGACTTCAGGAGTGAAGCTGCAGACCTTCGCAGTGAGTGGTACAGCTCTTAAAGGTGGCGGGTCCAGAGTTGTTCATTCCTCCCAGTGGGTTCGTGGTCTCACTGGCTTCAGGAGTGAAGCTGCAGACCTTCGTGGTGAGGGTTACGGCTCATAAAAGCAGTGCATCCAGAGTTGTTCTTTCCTCCCAGTGAGTTTGTGGTCTCGCTGACTTCAGGAGTGAAGCTGCAGACCTTCACAGTGAATGTTACAGCTCATAAAAGTAACACAGACCCAAAGCATGAGCAGCAGTGAGATTTTTTGCAAAGGGCAAAAGAACAAAGCATCCACAGTATGGAAGGGTACCCCAGCCGGTTGCCACTGCTCAAGCCCATGGCCAGCTTTTATTCCCTTATCTGGCCCCACCCACATCCTGCTGATTGGTCCATTTCACAGAGTGCTGATTAGTGCATTTACAGACCTTTAGCTAGACACAGAGCGCTGACTGGTGTGTTTACAAACCTTTAGCTTGACACAGAGCGCTGATTGGTGCATTTTTACAGCGTGCTGATTGGTGTGTTTACAAACCTTTAGCTAGACAGAAAAGTTCTCCAAGTCCCCTACCTGATTAGCTGGACACAGCGCGCTGATTGGTGTGTTTACAAACTTTTGGCTAGACACAGAGCGCTGATTGGTGCATTTACAATCCTTTAGCTAGACAAAAAGCTCCAAGTCCCCAGCCGACCCAGAAGCCCAGCCGGCTTCACCTCTCAAAATGGTAGTTCTGTTTTCAGGTCTTTGAGAAATGTCCACACTGTTTTCCATAGAGATTGTGCTAATTTACATTCCCACCAACCATGTATAAGTGTTCCCTTTCCTTCTCATCCTTACCACCATCTGTTTTTTTGTTTGTTTTTACTTTTTAATAATGGTTACCATTTCTGAACCCTCCAATATTGCACCAGGGAGAGTTAAGAGAGCAGGGAAACTTGTAACAGTCTTGTGAGCACTGTGTCCAAAGACGGTGAGACAGAGGCTGTGTTCAGAAGCCCTGGTGCTATAGTGGGGAGACTGCAGGAAGACAATGACAGGCAAATGTAGCTTCAGGCTTCACATGGGACCATCACCTCTGCCATGCAACAAGATCCCCAAAAATGAATTCAAAAGAGTTTAAGTCGCCTTGGGGAAACTGTCATCTTTCTGAGCCTCAGTTGTCTCATGTTGAAAGTTCAAACAACTATGTAACCTTTTTCTGGGTGGGGGTGGGGGGTTGAGGACTCAGTGAGCTGATATACAAAAGAAAATATTTTGTAAAATGCAGACTGTGAGGCCAGGCACGGTGGCTCATGCCTGTAATCCCAGCACTTTGGGAGGCCGAGGCAGGTGGATCACCTGAGGTCAGGAGTTAGAGACCAGCCTGGCCAACATGACAAAACCCCGTCTCTACTAAAAATACAAAAATTAGCTGGGCATGGTGGCGGATGCTGTAATCCCAGCTACTCGGGAGGCTAAGGCAGGAGAATAGCTTGAACCCAGGAGATGGAGGTTGCAGTGAGCTGAGACTGCACCATTTCACTCTAGCCTGGGAGAAAGAGCGAGATTCCGTCTGAAAACCAAATGAAGAGTGTGGTAAAATGAGAGGGATTCAATATTTGAATAAATTATAGGTTCATACTATAGTTATTATTATTTACATCTTAATGGTCATGCTAGTTACATAACATCATTCTTCTAATATTATATATAAATCTTATCACAAACTATATCTAATCTCCCAGTAAATCCTGCCAGCAATGACTTCAGAATATTTCAAAATTTCCTCCACCTCTCTCCACTCCAAGCTGTCACCAGGGTCCAAGCCTCCAACCATGGCCTCCTTATTCCCTGTTATCTCCTCTGCCCAAGGTAGCCTTTTCTCAAGAGGTGATTTTTCTTTTAATTGTGGTAAAATAGATGACCCTTTTTCATGTTTTTTTAGAGTTTTTATTGAGGTATAATTGGCAAGTAAAAATTGTGTCTATTTAGATATACAACTTGATATTTTGATACACATCTCCACTGTGAAATAATTACCACAATCAAACTAATTAACTTGTCCATCACCTCACATAGTTACCGTGTGCGTGTGTGTGTGTGTGTGTGTGTGGGTAAGATCGGAACACTTAAGATCTATATTCTTGGTAAATTTCAGGTATACAATACAGTATTATGAACTACAGTCTCTGTGCAGTACATGAAATATCCAGAATTTATCATCTTGCAAAACTGAAAGTTCATACTCTTTGACCAACATCTCTCCATTTTCCCCACCTCCCAACCACCATTCTATTCCGACTCTATGAGTTCAACTATTTCAGATTCTACATATAAGTGAGATTATGCAGTGTTTGTCTTTCTGTGTCTGGCTTATTTCACTTAACATAATGCCCTCCAGGTTCATCCATGTTGTCACAAGCCGTAGAACTTTCTTCTTTTTAAAGGCTAATTCGGGATTTTAGTGCAGTAGCACTGGGATGAACCAGGAGATCTCACAGTGTGTCAGAAATAACTCCGTCAAAGCCAGAGCATTTTTTCTCTGCCTAAATGCAGAGACTTTGGTCTTCAAAATTTTTTTCCAAGCGTCCTAAATGAACTGGCTCCAGTGTAGAGAATACTATTCTCCTTACATCTGTATATGCTGGGGAATTTGCATATTCAAAGATTAAAAGAAATGAAAGAAATAGCAGCTAACAAATGCTAAAAGGCTACCGCGAAGGAGCCACCTTCTGGCCCACAAGAACTCCACCACAGCAGAAATTCTGTGCCTCACCTCTAACTCGATATTCCTCCATGCCTCTTTATGGAAGTTAAAGTGGTCAGAAGCTGAGTGTGTGTGGAGAGCGCTATTGATTTTTCCTTCCTTGGAGGGACCAGACTGCCAAATTACAAAGCTACAAAACAGGCTAACTAACTTGGCAGGGGTGCCCTCACCAACTCCACATGGCTCTTTCCCATCCTGTCTCTCACCACACTGGTTTGAAAGACCCCCGTTTCTCTGTCCTCTGCCGTGGACCTTCCGGAGTCGGGAAGCCACCGGAGCTGCACCAAACAGCCCAGCAGTGGGTTTCTGCTGTTCTTATTTTTAGTCCTGATGCTACTCCCGAAGAGAAAATAAAAGCAAATAAAATTTAGACTGTTGCAATTGATCTCCAGTCATTTCAGAATGTTGCTACAGCAACCAACAGGGGCTTAACAGTATCTTTCCTCCCCATATCTCCTCCACCTCATTTCTGTAACCGGGCAGCAGGACCATTTCAATGGCATCAGCACCATCTTTTGTGCAGGGCTTCTGTCCAAAGTCTTTGAGAATGGAGCTACCCGAGGCCCAGCGCCAGGCAGGCAGCTCTGTGCACGTGGCCTGTTAACTGACACACCAGCCCCCAGCCAACCTTGGTCCTAAGATGACACATAAAGGAAGGTTGAGCAAGGCACTGATCACTGTTATGCACTCGAAAACAAACAGAGAAGGAAAGTAACCTACAAAATGTTTTGAAAGAAAATTTTACAGCCTGGATTTTTCCTACTTCCCTGTGAAGTGCTGGGAGACCCCTCAGTCGCCTCTGCAGTGTAATCCAAGAAATCTGATTTTGGTGGCCCTACCCCCTTCCCCTCCAGGCTCCTCAGGGACCTGGTGTACCCTCACCCCTCACCCTCACTCCATCCCACCAGGGACCTGGTTTCCTGTTCAGTCCAGTGCTGTCATGTTCTTTCCCTCTTAAGGATTCCAAAATGAACTGGTTAAAATATGCATGCTGAGTTATGGGTGACAAATGGTAATGTATGAACTTGCGGGAGGAAAGACTGAAGTTCTGTTCAGGTCAGTTCTGGGTCCTGAGGCGACTGCACAGGGAACCCGGCCCCTCACACAGCCTCAAGTCTAATGACAATACCAATAATGAGAATAGGCCACATAAGATCCAACACATATGGGTACTAGCCAGAGGTCTCACAGAGGCACAGGCGAAACCCACGTCCATGTGAACACGAGATGGTTAAATATCCAAACCCTCGACAGCTACTGGTGTGCAAGCTTGATGGTGCCACAAAAGGAATAATTTTACAGAAAATGACTTCTAGGTAATAGGTAACAAGTTCAGAGCTGTTCTATTTCCACCTGAAGCAAGGCCACCTATAAAACCCTTCACACACCAGCAACTCGGAAAGAGGAAGGCGTTTGTAACAGGCAGCTGCTGTGGCCATTCATTGCTGAGGGTATACAGACAAAAAGCCTCCTCCGTGGCCTGAATCTCTGCAGCAAAAAATAGCCACAGAGAGAGCTGGGCCTGCAGAAATGCAGTTCATGACAAAACACAGGCATGGGGACCAAGTGGCAGCCGGTGTTGGCCCACAACCAAGTTCTACACAGCCCTCCCGCTTTCCCCTCAGATCCCTCTAGTCTCAGGGGAAATCCTTCCTACATGTTTGTCCCAGTTGCTCATCTTGTCTGCCTCAAATCCCTGCTCTTCAGGCTAAGACCTTGGAAAATAAATCCATAAAGACTTGCTGGCTATTTCCACTGTCATTTCTTCCTCATCCCTGGGGATCAGAGTCCCAGCATCAGTTTAGAGGGAGGAAGGGAAGAAAAGAAAGTGGGTTGCCCATATCACAGCATTACACCCACAAAGACTCTGACATGCCTGACATGCCTCAGGAGGCCTGGATCCTCCCTTGTTCTGCCACTGATCATTCTTGTGGCCTGGGTCAACCCCTTCCCTCTCTGATCCCTGGGTTCACCTGCTCGTACTCCACAGAGGCAGAGTTCACAGTTCCCTCCCAAATACATAAGTGTCCTTAAGGCCAGGAACTGTGTAGTTTGGAAGATGATGCAAAATTAACATGTGCTTAATGAAAAAAAGTTACTGCTTTTTGAATAGCTCTAAATATTATGTGTAAATAACTCCAAATGTATTACACGTATTGCTCAGTTAATCCGCCTAGCATCTTGTGAGAAAGGTACTAATTTTGTTTTCGGTTTAGAAAACGAGAAGCAGGAATTTGAGACACAGAGAAGGCAAGTCACTTGCCCAAGGTCACACAGCTTGGAGTGGTGGAATCATGACTCAGATTCAGGCAGTCTAGTGCAGGGCTCCTCACTCTTCATGGCCAGGGCTCTGCCCTTTCTGGAGACATATTCCAACACAGTGGGAATGCAGTAATATGCGGATGTCATTCAGTGCCAGCCTCCCTAGCTGCCCACCTCTCGGCTCCCTCGGGCCAATGCAAATCAGGTGACTACAGGGTGGAGAAGACTAGGGCTGGGGCCCAGCCGGGCACATGGACACAGACATGTTGGTTGTGAAACTGATGAAATACTTCCAAGCTGGCTGACAAAAAGTCACTGCCCCAATCCATCTACCTTCTGGCCTGGCTGCCAAGCCCCTCCCTACTCCCTGCTCAGGATCCAGCCATTAAAGGGGTGACCCTTGACCTTAGACAGGGCCTCCAAGAGGCACCTACCTATGTGGCAGCTGCAGCCCAGAGAGGTTGCTGCAGTGTGTCTGTCAGCCCCGCCCTGGTCCATGGCTCTTCCCAAGTCCGTCAGGTGTTCGGGGGCGAGTACGGGGACTGGAGCCTTCAGTGTCCAGCTGAGCCTCTTTCCCTGCCCTCTCTATGTGGGCCCTGACTTCTGGCCAGCTCTGGCCTTTGGTCCCTGGTTTTCCATCCAGGCTGGTGGTTGGCTGTGCTCCTGCCCATCCTTCCCTTGGAGCTGGACTCTATTCCTATTTTCCATGCATGGACCCCGACGGGTACCCCAGTCTGCCACTGGCATCCCCAGTTGAAGGCACAGCACTCACATCTCTTTCTTCTCCTCCACACATCAATCCTTCCAAATTGCCTGGAGTTTCAGGCCTGGTGGCTTGAAGAGTAGATACCTCTCTGGGAAGGGGATGGGTATCCCTGTGGCCCTTGGTTGGTGCCCTCCATCCACCAATATAGGCTGCCCGACTCCTCACTCCCTACTAGAAGCTCTTTTCTCCCATTTAAATCCCATTCGGCATTATTGGAAACCTACTGCATGCCCAGCATTAGTGTGACGTGACCTAGTTGAGAAAATTGCTGTATGCCCAGCTGATGGTAATAACAACCACTTAGATCTAATAATTGCCTGTCAGACGCTGTCCCTAAGTGATTTATATTTATTAAGCTAATCCTCACGGTAAACCCATGAGATAAGAATTGTTACCATCTCCATCTTACTGAAGAGGGCTCTGAGGCACAGAGAGGTTAAAAAACTCATCATATCACACAGCAAGTCATAGAAGTGTCTGGATTCAGATCCAGTCCCTGTACCTGCAACTGCCACACTATGTCTGACATACTACTGTACAAAGGGATGAGTATCAGGGCAGGAAAGACCTTAAACATAACAATTCAAGTCCAAACAAATATTTAAGAGCATGTTTACAATTAATTGGTTTATCCCAAGACTTTCACATCTCAGGGGCAGCTTTGGAGCAAATAAAACTGACCAGCTGCTGGGGAACAGGCCAGGTTTCCAGGGAGAATCTTCCTTTTCTGGCTACTGGGGGGTCTTTAGCCCTGTTCCAGGGAGAGTTCCAGGCTTCTTGGGAGCAGAGCATTCTGGCTGGCCCCAGCCTTGCCCACCAGCCACCCCTGCCTGCCAGCAAGCCTAGGGCCACGCAGCAGCTTTATTCTCTCCAGCAGATGTGTGCGTAGAGGCCGTTTTCTAGGTGAGAACAAACATCCTCTTTCTCAATGCCCCGGTGAGAAGATGCCGTGCTGGACAGGAGCCCTGGCACCG
The DNA here is from genome assembly GCF_000951035.1 of Colobus angolensis palliatus. Taxonomy (NCBI): domain Eukaryota; kingdom Metazoa; phylum Chordata; class Mammalia; order Primates; family Cercopithecidae; genus Colobus; species Colobus angolensis. The sequence continues at coordinate 13,935,746 of NW_012113141.1, read as the reverse complement.
CAGAGTCCCCTACTGGGGACATGCAATTTGGGAAGAAGCCTCGGGCAGACGGTTTTTCCAGCCTGAGCCTGCTCTCCTCGGATACTCGGCTGCGCGGCGCCACCTGCTGGACAGAGCGAAAGTCTCCTCTTGGCGGCGGCACCGGCGACCTGGGCTTCCTTAAGGCCACCTCCCCTGGTACCCCTCCAGCTCCTCCAACCCTGACCCTGGCCAGCAGGAAGGGGAGATCTTCGCCTTCCACAGAAAGCTTGGGTCATGGGCACTGGTCTCCGCATCTGGACATTTCACAGGATCAATCAGTAGCAGGATTGTTCATTTATTTATCTGCATTACTTCTCTTTGTTCTGATTCTCAGGGCTCTGACTTCTCCCACGTCACCCTCATGTCACTCTTTGGTTAGGGACACTAATTCTTTAAACTCTTTGAGCCTCAGTTTCCCCATCTATCAGGATGGTGCAGGGCTGTTATGAATAAGAGAAAGCGCCGACCTAGGTTATTGCACACCTGCCTAGATGGAGCCAGGTGCTGGGCTCGCGGCATGGTGGCCCCGGGTGTCTGTAGATGTTCCCAAGCGCTCAGATGTTACTAGAACATACCATTTCCTCTGCGCAGGGTGTACATAAGCACTGAGCCCTTTTGAGATGAGGGTTCTGGGCAGTTTCTGAACCCTCCTACCCATGGGATTCAAAGAGTGCAAGACTCAAATCAAAGCCCCAGCAAAATAACAAATTCCTTCATAACATTAACTCTCAGAGGAGTAAAATCAATAATATTCACATATTTAACACATTTCCTATATCTCCATGGGTGTTATACCTGAAATGCCCAGGTCTATTCTATTTGACTTAATAAATGTTATTTTTTTCCTCTTTTTTGCTCCTTGTTCCCTCTAAGCCTATTCTTTCTTATGTTATGGGCTGAATTCATGTTTCACATGTTTTAATATGTGGATATGTGGAGAATGAGGCATTTAAAGAGGTGATTAAGTTAAAATGAGGCCATTAGGATGTGCCCTAATCCAATCTGACTAGTGCCTTAAAAGAGGAGGAAACGTGAGCACACACAGAGACACCAGGGGGGTGTGCACAGAGAACAGGCCATGTGAGGACACAGGGAGAGGCCAGCCTTCTGCAGGCCGAGAGGAGCCCCAGGAGAAACCAACTCTGCTGACATCTTGATCACAGACTTCCGGTCTCCAGAACCATGAGAAAATAAATTTCTGTTGTTTAAACCACCTAGTCTGTGGTGTTTTGTTATGGCAGACCTGGCAAACTAATCAATCATCTTAGTCTAATAAAGTTCGTTGCTGCTCAATGAAACAGGACTTTAGCCTTACATGGAGGTCAGACAGGAGGCATGATTTTATAATTAATAAAATCATGGGCCTGGATGTAGACTCACACTCACAGAGGGCAGAGCCTGGCAGGAACCCACACATCTGGCTTCTCACCACAGTTCCAGGCACAGTGCTGGTCACTGGACCAAGTGGAATTGAATTGTCTACATTGCACAGTCTGGCAGGATCTGCCTGAGGCCCCTGCAAGGTACCTGCTTGGATTTCTGCTTCTCTTCATCCTTGATAGAGAGTCACCAATTCCCCCTTGCAGAGAAAACTACTCATAAACCACAGTGCAGGGGTCAGGGAAGGGCAGGGTCATGTCTCTCTGGGGCTCTAAAAAGAGGCTGAAGTTTATGACTGTGTGAGATGTTTACAACAGAAACATTTGTTTCTCAAACTGCTCTGGGGTTGCTGAACTGAATTTCCTCCAAAGCTGGAAAGTGCCCATCCATCTGCTTGATGCAACTTCTCTGGAGGTAAAGAGAGCAGAGACTCCGCAGCTGCAGTGGATTCCTGGCTGGGGAGGGAGGGCTGATCAATCAAGCCAAAACAAGGATGGGTGCTGCAGGTGTCCCTCTACAGGTGAAGTGGCCATATCTCTGAACCAAAACGCTATTAATTTTTTTTAAGAGGATAAAAAGAGGAAGGAAGGGAGGGAGGGAGGGGGCAGGGGGAGTCAGTTCTGAAATGTGAACTTATTTATATAGTTTACCAAAGATTTATAAAATCAACCATATTTTCAGTTTTAATACATTTCGTACTGAAAATAGTATAATGTCATTAAAACATACCAAAATCATTCAAAATCATATCTCATTTAAATCAAGAGTGCCAGGTCTGAGTGTATTAGTCTGTTCTCACACTGCTATGAAGAAATACCCGAGACTGGGTAATTTATAAAGAAAAGAGGTTTAACTGACTCACAGTTCCGTGTTGCTGGAGAGGCCTCAGAAAACTTACAATCATGGCAGAAGGCAAAGGAGAAGCAGGCACCTTCTCCACAGGGCAGCAGGACAGAATGAAGGCAAGCGGGAGAAATGCCAGATGCTTATAAAACCATCAGATCGCATGAGACTCTCGTGAGATGAGAACAGCATGGAGGAGACCACCCCTACGATTCAATTACCTCCACCTGGTCCCGCCCTTGCCATGTGATGCGATTTTGGGTGGGGACACAGCCAAACCCTATCATTCAGCTTGAGCCTAAGCTACATCCAGACCTATTCTGAAAAGACAGTGAACAGAGGAGCAGGGGCTCCTGCTGGCAGAGAGGGAATCGGGCAGAACAAGCTTGACCCAGCAACAGAGACGGTGCCCAGGGGCCCAAGAGGAGTGATCACACAGGCACTGAGGAATCTGTCCTCAGGCCAGCCCCAGGAACCTGCCAGTTCCTAAAAGGAACAAAAATTAAACCAGGTAGCAGCAGCCTTTCCCTTAAAAATGCAAAGACCCAGGCGTGGGCAGCACCTATGTTTGTCCTGAGGAGGCAGGTTAGACTCCAGGTATGAATGGATTTGTTTTCTGTGTACGTCCTCTCCCTTCTCACAGGTGCCCTGGGCCACCCCAAGCTGAAACAAGACTCCAAGAGACAGATACTGATCTAGGTAAAACGTGACCTGCAATGTGTTTTTACCAGAGCAGGTGCTTTTATTTTGGTGACAGGGACAGAAGAGGAAAGTGAGGCAGGAGAAAAGTCCTTGCAGGGGGGAGAGGAAGAAAGACCAGGATGCAAAAGGATCGGGGCGCCCAGGGAAAGGGACCAAGCAGAAGCTGTGCTGGAGGGCAACGCCCTCATCAAACCCATCCTGCAGCCAGCAGCCGGAGATCAGTGTAAACCCCTGTGAACGAATGGTGGAGACTTGGACAACATTGGTGGGAGCACAAAGAGAAAGCCTTGACCCTGACCCACTGACGTGGAATGTCCCTACGATCCAGGGCAATGGTAGGCCCAGTCCCAGTGTCAGTGTCATATTGCCCTGGGAGCCAGCAGCAGAGGCGGCATCCATCCCATCGTGCTGCAGTGCACTGCAGTGCCAGCCAGCATCAGGACGCCCTCAGAGCACTAAGCAGGGAACCTGGCAGAAATCTACAGCCCCTGGTGAGAGCTGGAAGGAGCAGAGAAGCAGGCGGCTCTGGCAGAGGCAGCCACACAGCGGAAAATGGCCATAAGCAGAGTCACTTGTGAGCACATGGGAGAGACACCCTGGCACTCCAGGAGGGAGGTCCAGGCCTGTGTAAGCCATGCAGACAGCTCCTGGCAGTGTTACCCCGTTTGTGCCTCCAACCAGACTAGTGAGGACAGAACACTCTGGGAATAGAACTGGTCTAAGACATGGTTGAAAATGCAGCTCCCCGTTTGGGAAAACCCATCTGCCAAGGTTATGACAGATCTGATGGCAGGGAAACACAATAACAGGCACATCAGAAACTGCAAATGAAAAAGCAATGTGCAATTTTTAATTCTAGGAAAATGAAAAGATGTACAAGAAAGAAAATGCAATTATAGCACCAACTTGACCCACAGTGAACAATGTTTTTAATTAAATCGAGAGGACCTGGGTGGATGAGGAGACTGAAATAAGATGAGGGCAGGAAATAGGCGAGCTGAGTCCACATCAACCTGACGAGAAGTCAGTAGATAATTGCCAAAAACTGCTAAGAAGCAGCAGTCAAAACCTGTAATTCAGGGAAACAAAAAATGAAGAGAAGAAATAGCTAGAGAATTGAGAGAGGTTGTGTCCAGGGAGCAGGACTGAGTATGATGGGAGAGGGGGCAGCAGGGGCTTGTGGGGCCCTGCCTTCAGCTCTTGGAGTGATCTTGGACTTGTGAACTCCATGCTCTGGATCTCAGTTTCCCCATTTGTATCACGATGGTGCTGTTGAAGTGACCACTAGTGGCTCAGCAGCTCTGCAGTTGCGGGGCTCTGGGCAGGTGGTTATGTGGAAGTATGCACAGTGGGTACTGCATGTGAGAATAAATACATTTTTCAAGATCACAGTCACGGGGTTGTCCACACAGAGGTGGGCCAGACCAGCCTCAGCACACATCTCAGAATGGCCTTCACACTCAGACACACATGTGGTTTACCCAGTGCAGCCTGGGCCCTTCCTCAACTCGGCTGAAGAAAACTGTTCTGTCTCCAAGGCCAGCCTCAACCCACCTGCTCCGAGGCTGAGGGCCTGGACACAGGAAGGCACCTCTGAAAGGGCATCCTGTTCCTACTGGAGTCAGGGAGCCACACTTGGCATGGGCTGCTCTTTACTGCAGGTGTAGACAATCGTCCCAGCAGAGGGCACCCCCAGCACCCTAAGGCCTCCCCCACCCCATCCTCCATATCCCATCCCTGCAAACATGCCACGTTAGCCTCTGTCTGGTGAGCAAGACATAGATATACAAAAATGAAGAATGAATGAATGAATACATACATACACACATACATACTCTAATAAACTACATTGAATATCTTTCTTGTACACCAGAATTGAAGAACTTGAGGCAACGAAGAGATACAAAGCAAGCAGAAACCAACATGCACATTCCACTCAGTGAGAACAAAAAGATCATAGTAACAGAGGCCTTGAGTTCCTCGTAAAGGCTTCTTCTCAAAGTAAATCTGTTGTGGAGAAATGAGGAAAGTGTTGCCAAAGAAAGCAACTTGAGCTATTGTCAGGAGATCTGCCAGGGCCAGATATCCAGCAAGGCCATAAGTCACCATGTGGCCAAATGACCCTCTCCATTGTGCACTTGTATGGCAAGTCAGATGGGAAATGCTCCTGGAGATGCCAGTCACCTTAAGTCTGAAGCTCTAAGGAGGGAAGAGAAACAGCAGTGTCTAGCACCTGGTTTGCATCACCAACTTTTTGTATATTATCTTATTTAATCCTGGCAATGACCTTGTGAAATAGGAATCATTGCCCTGATTACAAATGAGGAAACAGAACCTCTAAAATCTAGTCTATCTTCCCCTGGTTTCCATTTCTTGTGAATGTCAAAGCTGAGATTCAACGCCTACGCCAGATTATGGCAAGACACACTCTACTTCCTTATCTACTGACTTGAAAAAGACTTATTTCACACACTTCCAGGGTGCTGGCCCTCATGACCTGCTGGGGAGACACTCAGTGTTAGAGCCCAAGAGGGAAGTAATGTGCCTTGCCTGCTTTATCTGTGCCTGACTCCAGGAAAGGCTCAATACATTTTCCAGGCTGGGAAGTATGGATGGTCACAATAATTTGTTGGTCAAGGAGGGTTGAGAGGAGAGTATGAGAGGGGAACCCAGGCAAATGCACTCCTTTTAGAAATGGGGTGTTCACCACATTTTGTTAATTCTGTCTTCTCTACCAAATGATTCTGTCTCTTTTTTCCATTTCCTTGTATTTTAAATGCATTTAAACCAAGTGATCATTTAACAATTTCTGTGGGTTTTCTGGTATCTGTTTGGGGTTATTTTTTTTTATTTTGTTTTTGTTTGACAGTGTTGAATCATCAAAATATTGCAAAGCATTTTTCTGGCTCACTAATTGATAGACTCCTGCCTAATTGCCTGCTGTTTCATTTCTTCTTTGTTAAAATGACACAAGGTTTTCAGTTCTGCTGCTTCCAAAAAATAAACGGTGCTGCTTGACTAGCCCTCCATCTGCGCCTCCACCAGGGTGACAGCACGTGCCACAAATCCCACAGATCATTGGCCCTGGGCAGAGGGTGGGGGTGGAGGCTGGGAAGGATGGTGGGTGGAGAATAGTGTCCTTCCAAGAGAGCTCCCTGCATTCCTGAAGCTCCTTCCCCAGGGCCTCTCCCTAACATTACCCCATGGATCCATTGCCAGCCTCAGCAAGTCATGGGTGCCTATTTTCTGAATTGCCAAATGATGTCTGAAGCTGGCGGAAACTAGGAGCCCCTGTGTTTAACCCTGAGACTTTACATGTGCCCAATTTATCCAGCCAGAAACTACAGCCTTATACCCACTGGCCTCACCCATGCCACAGAACTATGCTTCTGTGGTACTGGGGGCAGGTGAGGGCCCAGTGCTCAGCATATAGTCCTTTCCAGCATCCTGCATTTCTACCTCCAGCTTCAACCCCGTCTCTGGTCCCATGGGCTCACCTTGGATTTTAGAACTGGCACTGTCCTTCCAGCCTCACAGGGCATGTTGTGCATGCCAGCCTTGGCCCCAGCCCAAGCTCATCTGGCCCTAACCCTGGGCTTGTCCAGGAGGTCCAGGTTCACCCAGGTCCCAGGATAGGAAATCCAATCCCCTTTGGCAACATTAGAACTTCAAAAAGGAGGAACCCAGACTAGGTCAAAATATGATCTGTCTGGCTCTCTGCCCTCTAGCTTTCTCCCCCAGCTGCTGGGACCAAGGGCTCTCCCTCCAATTTCAGGAAACTTCTCCTCAGACATTAAGTTCCTTTGGGAGTTAGGGGATGGAGGATTTCTTCAACTGCCTGACCAGGATAACCAGTCCCAAGCATCTGCCTAATGGTGAGGAAAGGGGATACGTTTGGTGTCTGGGGTCCAGGCCTTTCCACTCTGCCTCATCCCTCTGCCTTGCAGGTTCCTGGTACCTGTCAGGGGTAGAGCTGCAGGAAACAGGGGCTTCACTAGAAAGTGATTTGGTTTCTAAGCATCCCTTTCCCCACCTCTCACCATTAGCAACGGAAACTAGGGGCATGGATACATTTTTTTTTTCTGAGTCAGAGTCTCGCTCTGTAGCCCAGGCTGGAGTGCAGTGGTGCCATCTCGGCTCACTGCAAGCTCCGCCTCCCGGGTTCACGCCATTCTCGTGCCTCAGCCTCCGGAGTAGTTGGGACTACAGGCGCCCGCCACCACACCTGGCTAATTTTTTGAAGTTTTAGTAGAGATGGGGTTTCACCGTGTTAGCCAGGATGGTCTCGATCTCCTGACGTTGTGATCCGCCCGCCTCGGCCTCCCAAAGTGCTGGGATTACAAGGTATATATTTTTCTAAGCACACATCTGCCTTCCATATAGACCAAACCAGAGGTTGGCTGGGAGCCAATATTACATTCCTGGCCTCCTGTGTTATAGAGGAGGAAGCACTTGAGGCCCAGTGAGAGGAAAGTGGAGACAAGGCCACAATGTAAGCCAATGGCAGAGCCAAGACCAGAACTCAGGAGCCGAACTTCTAACCTGAGATTGTCCTAATTCCAGACTTAACAACTATCTCCCAGAAGAAAACTCAGCACCATGATATCCCTCTAAAGAGCTAGCTGTGTCTGTAGACATTGAACACATTTGCTGGCAGACCTGGCTTGTCGGCAGCACCTGCGAAAAGGGTCAAAGGTTCTGACTGACTGGAAGGGCACGGTGATATGCCTGCTGCAAAGTCACCATTCACCAACTGTGAAATCAAAGGATTTACTGACTAACCACTGTCACATAGATCTATCATGTGCACCTACACACACACACACACACACACACACACACTTAGTTTAACAAACTTTCAATGCCAGAGAAAGAGAGATGCTTGTCTTTCTTGATCAGACTTCATGTGGAAAACTACGTTTCCTTTAAGAGGAAAACTGACAAATTAGAGCATTCCCAAAGAAGAGCAACCCGGAAGTCTAGCTAACTCAATATGAGGCATTGTGATTAAATATCCAGAAGTTTATGGAAGAGAAGACTAAACACACACTATATCTGAACTTGGACTGCTGAAAAATAATGTGGAAAAGACAATGGAGGTATCATGGGTCATTTTAGAGGGCAGAGCTGGGTTCAGTGTAAAAGAATAAGAGAACAGCGTTTTAAGCACTGAACTCTTTTTTTTTTGAGACAGAGTCTTGCTTTTGTCACCCAGGCTGGAGTGCAGTGGCACGATCGTGGCTCACTGCAGCTTCTGTCTCCTGGGTTCAAGCAATTCCCCTACCTTAGCCTCCCAAGTAGCTGGGATTACAGGTGCCCACCACCACGCCCAGTTAATTTTTGCATTTTTAGTAGAGACGGGGTTTCACCACGTTGGCCAGACTGGTTTCCAACTCCTGACCTCAGGTGATCCACCCACCTCGGCCTCTCAAAGTGCTGGGATTACAGGCGTGAGCCACCACACCCGGCCTGGAACTCTTTAAAATTGGAAGTAGTTAGTTCCCCTTCATTTCTAGAGTCCAAACAGAGATGGCAGACACACAAGGACTTGAGATTCAGGCAACTAACATGAGTTTGAACTAGATCAAGTTGATTCTGCAATCAGATAAATTCTAAATTCCTTAAGCTGAAGTTCAGAGTGAAGAGGGAAAAGGGAAGAAAGAGGAGAGGGTATTGGGTGTCAGAGCCAAACTACCCTCTAGGAGACAGGGTCATAGGAGGTGACAGTGCACTCACCAGTCTGTGTGCCTGTCACACTAGAATGATGACTTCTTGCAATCCTTCCTCTATTTGTCATGAGTTCTTAGTTGCACATTGTAGAAGATCATGTATTTTCAAGCAAAATAAATAATACTTGTTATAAAAACACAGGATGTCTAGTGAAAAGTGAAAAATTGGTGAGACTTTCCCCTCTCTTGCATTTTTGCCCCTCCCTAAATATCAAGTTATTCTTCTTTATCTGCAGACCACTTTACTGGATTCTCCAGTCTTAAATTCAAGATTTTATAATGTATTCTGCAGGATAATTGGTTTCTCTAATATGCTTGAGGCTAGTCATCACCTGGCGTGTTTGTTAAGGAAATCAATCACTATGCCTCCAACTAGATGCACTGGTTTGGAATCTCTGGGGAGGAGTCCTGGTATTTTAGAAATTCTTGTCATCAGGGGCATTTTTTTAAACTTTGCAGAGTCAACTGAGAATCACTGAAGGTTTTGGAGCAGGGTCATAACATTAGTAGAGTCATGCTTCTGGGAGATTAATTAGGTAGCTCTGTAGAAGCCAGATCACCAGCTTCTAGGTGTAAAGAGCCTGTTAGAATAGCCCCAAGGATGGGATGTATACCTGAGATGTCTCTCTAAAGAACTGAGTAGAGGGACAAGAAGTGGCATCACCTGCAGGCATCTCTTCCCTTCAGGACCTCACCTCCCTCATAGCCACAGTTGAGAGGAATAGCATGGAGAAATGACATGGGGGGAGCAACTGGGTTCTCCCTCTAGGGATCCAGAGCTGGTGTCCAAATAACCTTCTGCCTCATCTCCCTCACCCAGTTTTGCCCAGCCCTCCATGCCCAAATCAAAGCCCACCCCTTCACTGATATCTTGAGCCAGATGCCACCTATCCTCCTTTGAATACTCATGTCACCTGTTCCGGGCCTCTCTTCTGAACCTAGTTGTTTCCTCCCATCCTTCATCAGGAATGTACATGTCTCCTCCTCCATGAGACTGTAACTGTGTTAGGAATTGAGATGATTCATCCTTTATCTTTGTTTCTTTCCAACATGCCTCGGACACATGTTACAACACATCAGCCTGGCCATCCAGAAAGTGCCTCACTCATTCTATGGAAACTTTGATCTCTCTGAAGTTCCTTCCAGTCAATCCTTTTCGCACATGAGCTTTGAGAACAAGCCCTCTCAACTAAGATGTCTGAGATTTGCTTCCTGTCCTCCAAGAGTTGTCATGGCGATATCTACCAACTTTACCTATTCATAAAGTGAGAGCCATGACCCAATGCCCAGCAAGGTCCAGTTGCTGCTCATTAGACACTGAAGCCCAATGCCAAAGGCACTGCAGCTCAATTGCTGCCATCTCCAATCCCAAATCTATATCAGTGCCTGGTCTTTTCTGTGTCCCACAGAGACACACTCAACACATTTAGGCATTCAGAATAATTACTGAGGGTCTGATTACTGAGAGTGTCAGATGTGCTGCTAGGCTGCAGGAGACCATAAATATATAGCCCAGTTAGACCCACTTACTTTAGGGCTCAGGCATCTGTCAAAAGGATCTGGAGTATAGGACAGTCCCCTGGGAATCCCACCTCACCTCTCCCACAATGGTGCTTTGGCTTGAAGCCAGGCATATGCGCCATGATGTAGTCTCCCTTCTTGATGAGTTCGTGTTCAGAGGGATCCCAATGTTCTCCACTGAATCAACTCCAGAGTCAAATTCCATCTCCACACAGTCCTAACTCCTACAGTGGACACAGCTAAAGCCTACACTAACAAACATCTGTTGAATATTGAATGAATGTCTTCCCCACACAAACCCTCTAGATACAAACACATACCTTTCCTTCTCCTTTTTGCCCATTCATAAACATCCTTCTATCCTGATAACTAAGAGGGCTTTGTGGCTCATACAGGACTTTCAACAATATTGTGAGTTGGGGTCCTCATAGCATCTGCAAGAGGTAATTAGAGAGTACAATTGTATTAGCCCTCTTTCACAGCTAAGTCAAGCAAGGCTCAGAAGAGTTCAGAGCTGCTCAGAGCTGGGAGGATTGGACATGGCACTTGAGTCCAGGTCCTCTGCTCCCAGTCACTGTGCTTTTTCTAATATAGCCTCTCTTGGAGGGTGACACCACCTTGATTGAGCACCTACTATGTGTTTTACATGCTTTATCTCATATAATCCTTGCAGTGGTCCTACGAGGCAAATGTTACCCCTCCACTTTGTAAGCAAGGCGACCAAGACACAGGAAGGTCAAGTAACTTGCCAAAGTCACTCAGCAAATAAGTGACCGCGGCAGGATTCCAGTTCAGGTCTATCTGACTCATGCCTCTGCCCCTCACCACATCTCCCTGTCATGTAGAAAACATCACATTCTGTGACTGTGCCATTAGAAAACTGGCCCTCAAGCTACTGGAGCTAAAGCAGTCCTCATAAATAAATTACCTTCCTAAGTAAATAGTGAGCAGCAAAGGGTGGCTTAATTCTCAGACTTCTGGCCAGTTGAACAGAGCACTGTGTGTAGTTGTTCTGTGCTGTCCCTACGTAACGTCACATAAATTCCCAGCAGAACTATTTTAATTTTTAGAAAAAAATGTTTTGGCCGGGCACGGTGACTCACGCCTGTAACCCCAGCACTTTGGGGAGCCAAGGCGGGCAGATTGCTTAGATTGCTTGAGCCCAGGAGTTTGAGACAAGCCTGGGCAATATGGTGAAACCCCATCTCTATAAAAAAAAATACATATACAAAAATTAGCAGGGCATGGTGGCAAACATCTGTGGTCCCAGCTACTCAGCAGAACTGAGGTTGGAGGATCACCTGAGCCCAGGAATTCAAGGCTGCAGTCAGCCAAGATGGTACCACTGCACTCCAGCCTGGGCAACAGAACAAGACTCCATCTCAAAAAAACTAAAAAAAAAAATACAAAATAAAATAAACATGTTTTTAAGTGGACAAATGTATTAGCCCAAAAACAGACATCTTGACTCTGCATGACTGCCCCTCTACATCATAAATGCACCTAACATTGCCAAAATTCCAGGAGTTTGGCCGGAAATTGAAAGGGCTACTGATTAATCACATATGTAAAATCTTAATTAAAACACAAATGGCACCCACTACAAATTAGGACTTCAGCTAATTTTTCCAATAGGAAGTGAAATAAACTTTCTTGATTTTCCTTCCTGAAGTCTTACTTTCCTACCAAAGGATTGCTTTCTCATGGGAAGTGTCAATTGAAAAATCACGCAATTGATAAATTCAGAATTTATAAATTTTTTTTTTTTTTTTTTTTTTTTTTTGAGACAGAGTCTTGCTCTACCTCCCAGCCTGGGGTGCAGTGGCACGATCTTGGCTCACTGCAAGCTCCGCCTACCACGTTCACGCCATTCTCCTGCCTCCGCCTCCCAAGTAGTCCCAGGCGCCTGGGACTACAGGCGCCAGCGACCACGTGGGGCCTTTTTTTCTTTTTTTTTTTTTTTGTAGTTTTGGTGGAGGCAGGGTTTCACCATGTTAGCCAGGATGGTCTCAATCTCCTGACCTCGTGATCTGCTCGCCTCGGCCGCCCAGTGCTGGGATTATATGCCTGAGCCACTGTGCCCAGCCAACTTTATTTCTTATAAAGAGTAATAGCTTGCAGGGTGGCCATCTCAACCAGCTGGGAAGTGTAGCCTCCAGCAGGGCCCAGAAGCAGGTACTTCAAGAGAGGGGAGAGTGCAGTAGGAACTTATGCCAGACGGGTTGCCCAAGCATACATATTTAACAGGTTATAAAAGGAGCTGTGACTATTCACAATGAGGGTCCTGATACATGTGTACTGAACAAGCACACAGGTTACATGCATCACACGATCACTTTGGGGTGGAGGCTTAACATTTAAATGTATTACAATTAGGCCCTACACGTCAAAAGGTGAAGAAGGGACACGAAGGCACTCAAGTGTGCAGCTTCTGTAAACTGGCCAGAACCAGTCCTTGATCAGTGGTCTCATATCAGGAGAAAGTTACTAAAATCAGTCTCTTGTCCAACCAAAGCTGTAGTTAACAGCTTATGGAATGGGGGTCAGTTAGTATCTGTCAGTGGCTGAGCCACAATTGTTTTAACATTGCTTATCTCAAGGCTAGTGCTTGGTTAGTTGCTAGAGACAAAGAAAACCCTTGTGGCAGTCAGAATGTAGCTATTCTTTAAATGCGGAGGTGTGTGACTTAATCCTTGCCTGGCATGGCTGTAGGTCCTGTTTATAATTTGGTATCTTATTGCCACAAAGAGGCCATTGCGTCAGCCTTATGATCTCTATTTTAAGATTCATGTTGTTGTTTTGGGAGGGAGGGGGTATAATGAGGCACCTCTGACCTCCTGTCCCATCATGGCTGGGAACTCAGTTTTTACGATTTTTCTGTGATCCCTTTGGCCAAGAGAGGGGTCTGTTCAGTTGGCATGAGAGTGGCAGGTGAGGCCAACCTTAGGTCAGCATATGGTGCAGTGAGGATGGCTGTGGGGACAGCGAGCCAGAGCCTCATTAGGGAGCACAGGAATGCCCCCTGGCACCAAGCACTGCCTTGCCTTTCTCTTCATGTTCCCACCTCTCATTCTTCCCACTGAGTGGTCAATCCCCCTGTCATTGTGCCTGGGCTAAGGATGGTGCCCACTGGCTGCTCCCAAGGAGAAATCGCTCCTGCTGCTCCCAGGGTTGGCCTGGTCTGGGGTTGGGCACAGGCCGTGCTCCCAGTATCTCTCAGTTCTCTCCTGTGTGAGCTGTAGCCATGGCCTCCTCCTTCTATCTGTCCCCATATGCTTTCTCTAACACAGGGATTCCTCAGGTTCTGTGTGCTGAGACTCATTTGCTCTTGCTGTGTGAATTTCCTAGGATCTGAGCAGCCAGGATTTCAATGCATCGCACCTGCCTTCTTAAAATCCTCTGCCATTTCCCCCGTGCTGCTCTGCTCTGGCTTTCTTCTAAGACTTGAAATACTTCTCCTAAATCACCTAATGTTTGAAACCGAGCTGCTAGGATGCCCCCACAACAGCAGCAGGTAAGTGATAGTTGGTTTCACGAAGGACCCTATGAAAAATCAAGACAAGATCTGAGTAGTGAGGAAAAGGGTTCTGAAAAGGAAGCATCCTCTTAACATGTCCAAAACGGAGCTCGCTGTCTTCCCTCACTGTCTCCTTCCTCCTGGATTCTATGTCCTCATTGATGGCCTCATCTTTCATTAAGCCACCCACTCCAGAGAGTGGGAGGTAGCCCTGAAATCCCATATCCAATCAGGAGCCAAGTGCTGTCAATTTTGTCTCCTTAAGGTCTCAAACATGCACTCTTCCCTGTATCCCTGGATGGCATCACCTGACTCCAGCCCTTATCATTTGTCACACAAATGACTGTAGCAGCTTCTAGCTGGTCTGCCTGTCTGTGGTTTCCCCCTGCATAATCCAGTTCTCATTCAACTCTGCTGCCATGGTAGTTAAATAATTTAGACTTTCCTCCCTGAAAACCCCCTACCTTCTACCTCTGTCCGTCGCTTTCAATCCTCCCTAGAACTGTACACACACCGTGGGCATTGTGCTGACTGTACCAGGCAATACAGAGCCACTCCTGGGTACCCAAGCAGGCCCTGCAGTTTCACACCTGTATTGCTCAGTGTCTGCTGTCCTCCCATCTCAATGTCCCTTCCCAGGTCTACCTAGTTCATTTCCAGTCACCTACCCAGAAAATCTCCACTCCTCTAGAAACTCCTCTTCGGGTACAGTCTGATGTTGACACACTTACTAACACCTCCATTCTCCCCGTAGCACTCAGCCTTCCTCTGGATGTTTTACAGCCTTCAGCAAACTTACTTAACATATGACATCTCACAGAACTACTGGAGAGCAAAGGCCTTGCTCTCTTCAACACATAGCTAGAGGGTGGGTCGCACCAAATGAACTGAACTGATTTCAACCAAACTATTGAAACCAGCCATTGAAAGTAATGGCAAAAACACAATTACTTCTGCACCAACCTAATAATTCACTGCAGGACACTTTTGAAATTCATTCTTTCCCCCTTATTAAAGACTTAGAGTATGTATTTTTTTATCTTCCTTGAAAATGATATTTAATGGCAATAGATCATGAGCTATAATAACTCTTACCCTTGGCATTAGCAAGTGAGACATGGTACCCTGAGGCTCATAGGAAAACAAAAAGAAAAAGATCAAGATAAGCTATCGAATGGGGCAGAAATCATGGTATAAGTCACTCAGTGCCAAAACAGAATCATTTTTATGGGAAATATTTTGGAATATTATTCTGTAGGGTTAGGAAATGATTCCTTAACATGGAGAGTGCATAAAGAGAGAAATGGCAAAAAAAAAAATGCATCAAGTTGTTATTATATGACAGGCATCTTGCTACAAACATTTAATCTCAAAACAATCATACTATTAACCATTTATAAATAAAGAAATTAAGGCAAAAAGATAGAAAATATTCCTAGTTTTGTGCTCATAACTGACAAAACTAAAATTCAAGCTCATATTCTGACTAGTCCAAAGACTAGCTTCCCAGACCAAATGTTAAATCAAAATAAAAACATATAAAGTCATAGTATAAAATGTTGAGCAATAAGAAATGAACAACACCCCAAAACCCTAACTACATTAGTTAGGATTAAGTTCAGCTGCAACTAACATGACACAAAATGACAGTGGCTTAAACCAGATAGATGTTTATGTTTCTCTTGTTTCAATGTAAGCAGGACGGGGCTGGAATAGCATCTGCAGAATCATCTATCAACATTTGTAGGGGACAGCCCTCCTGCTCATGATACAACATGAATCTCCAGCTGTCACATTCATATTATAAGCAGCAAGGAAGGGAGGGGAGGAGGAAGGAGCAAAGCATCTGAAATGTATTATACAACAATCCCTCTTAATCCTATTGGCTGGATTTAATCATGTGACCTCACCCAACTACAAGGGAAGATGGGAAGTGTAGTCTTTATTTCATGCAGCCATGTTTACCCTGGTGAAAATTACAGTTTTTTAAATGGAAATGAATATTAGGGTAAACAACTCTCTGCCACAAATGTTTAATATTAATAAAATGTCAATTTTATTTAATGTTATCACAAATGTTATTATGTGATAAACCACCGTTTCTGCAAAAGAAAATCTGTGCTCATTCAGAAGGCCTGGCAAGTAAGATTAAGTATGAAAGTAAATGACTATTAAACTCCTTATGCATTTCAGCCATGTGGGGAGGGGGGTAAATGAGTTTTATCCTTAACTCTGATAGTATAAAGAGTGCATTCTCCACAGTATACATCATATTTAGCAGGGAAAGTCTGGAGGCATTCACGCTGCAGTCAGATACAATACAAGGATGCCCACTATCACTAACACACACACTGGAGATGACAGCCAATTCAATCAGACAAGAGAAAGAAACCACAACAAGAGAAAAACAGAATATATGGCTTTTATATCAGCACAATAAAATTCAACCTACCCAATGAAAAACAGTAAAAAGAAAAAATGCACACAACAAATGGAAAATATGACATAAAATGGCAGAAATAAGTAAGTTCTAATCTAATGGTAATAATTTTAAAAACCCAAATGGGTTGTCAATCTAAAATAATCAAAAGGCTCAGGATCCAGTTAAAAGAGTTTATTCAAGTACAAAATGTGAGGACAGCTTTCTGGGGACACACCTACACCAAAGAATGCTGATCAGTGCTCCCAGTGTGGGGAAAAATGAAGATCATTTATACAGGCAAAAACGAAGGTGTGAAACAGAATTACAACATTTTCCATACAAAAGCTAACAAAGAGATATAAGATTTCATTGGTACTACTGATTACTCTCTGAGGGGGTTGCTTACATTCTGTTCTAAAGAGGTAGCAATCACAATGTTCTCTATCCCCAACGTCATGCCTTGTCTAGGTTGAATAAAGAAAAGAGAATCTCATTAATGGATAACATCTCAATAAAAGGCCAGGAAGCAATGGTCATGCACCAAAGAAGAAAAACAGCCATGTTACACGACTTAGTTTTCAGGGCTTAACTTTTCCCTTTTGCATAATAAATTTGGAAGGTCTTGACTTTTTTTTTTTCTACAGGGTTAGACTTACCAATTTAAAATGAGACTCCCACACTGGATTAAAGAAAACAATATTCACCAATACTGTAGTTGTCTTAGATAGACAAATTTGCAACCAAAGAATAGAGAAAACCTTAAAAAATAAAAGACCGTGAAAAGATAACCCAGGCAAATATGGAGCAAAAGAAAGTTGAGGGAAGAATCGTAATATCTGACAAACTTAAATTCAAAACACTGAGAAATGTTATCTATTGATCAAAAGGAATAGCAGAGTAAGAAAATATAGCCATGAATATTTACATACCTTCCAATATAATTTCAAAATATGTAAAGAAACAACAGACAGACTATGGAAAGAAACATACAAATCAACAATCATATGGAGAATGTAATACTCCCTCTCAGAAATGGATAAAGCAGGAAAAAAGTAAAAATATAGAATATCTGAATAATGGAATTACTGCATATAGAGAATTCTATACTCAGTAAATATAGAATATGCATTTTTAATTAAATGTTATACATACACCAAAAATGACCATATATTAGCTCCCAAAGGAAGTCTCAATAATTTTAAGAACTTATTATTACATAGAGTATGTTCTCTGCTCATAATACAATGACATTAGAAATTACCAACAAAGGGCCGGGTGTGGTAGCTCATGCCTGTAATCCCAGCACTTTGCAAGGGCGAGGCAAGTGGATCACTTGAGGTCAGGAGTTTGAGACCAGCCTGGCCAACACGGCAAAACTCCATCTCTACTAAAAATAAAAAAAAGTTAGCCAGGCATGGTGGCACGCCCCTGTAATCCCAGCTACTTGGGAGGCTGAGGCATGAGAATCACTTGAACCCAGGCAACAGAGGTTGTAGTGAACCAAGACTGTGCTACCGCACTCCAGCCTGGACAACAGAGCGAGACTCTGTCTCAATAAAAAAGGAAAGAAAGAAGAAAAAGAAAGAAAGAAAGAAAGAGAGAAAGGGAGGAAGGGAGGAAGGCAGGAAAGGAGGAAAGAAGGAAAGAAAGGAAGAAAGGGAAGGAAGAAAGAAAGAAATTACCAACAAAAAGTTAGGTCAGAAATCCTATGACCAGCAAACAGGATTACATATTACAAATAACTTTTGGGCTAAGAAAATAAAAAATGAAATTAGTAAGTACTTAAAACTCAGTAACAAACACTCCATTTCTAAATCCATGAGAACAATTAAAGCAGAACTTTTCAGATATTCAGAAATGTATCAAGTAAAATAAAAAAACATTGAAAGCATTCAATTTAAGAAGTTGCAAAAGGTATAACAAAAAATAAAAGAATGAAGAAGAAATGATATACATAAGAGCAAAAACAAATGAAACCAATAACTAGAAAAAACAGACATTACATAAAACAAATAGCTAGTTCTTTGAGGAAATTAACAACATAGAACTCTGACAAGACTAATCAAGAAAAAAAAAAGAGAAGATTAAAATGAATAAACTAAAGAGTGAAGTAGGAAATATCTACAGGCACAAAATGGATTAAACGACCACAAACAAAACAACGACATATGTTACAGGCCAACAGGTCCTTCTGCCTGCTGTCCAGGAAAGCCAATGCACTAAGAACAGCAGGTTTTGCACCAAAGAGTATACTTATCACAGAGCCAGCCAAGTGGAAGGATGGGAGATAAATCTCAAATCCACTTCCCTAAGAACTCTGAGACTAGGGTTTTTCAAGTATAGTCTGGAAGGCAGAAGACTGCAGAATGCGGAATGCTGATTGGTTGGGTCAGGGATGAAATCACAGGGGATCAAAGCTATCTTCTTGATGATTGAAGCTATCTTCTTGCACTGAATCAGTTCCTGGATGGGAGTCACAAGACCCCCTAGTTTCTTGGTATGGGTTACTAGTCCAGGTGGCACCAGCTGGTCCATCAAAATGCAAGGTCTGAAAGATACCTCAAACACCAGTTTTAGGTTTTATGATACTGATGTTATCTATAAGAGCAATTGGGGAGGTTACAAATCCTGAATCATAATTCTAACCTTCTAGCCAATTTGTTAGTTTTACAAAGGTGGTTTCAGTCCCTGAGCAAAGAGGGGGTTAGTTTCAGGAAGGGGCTATTATCATCTTTGTTTTAAAGTTAAACTATAAATAAAATTCCTCCCATAGTTAGCTTGGCCTACATCAAGAAATGAGCAAGGACAATGTATGAGGTCAGATGCAAGATGGATTCTGCTGTGCTGGATTTCTCACACTGTCAAAGTTTTTGCAAAGGTCATTTCATACATTAATAAAATCTAGATAAAAGGAATACATTTGTTAACATTGCTTCTGGAAAAGGTAGAGTGTGGCCCTGCCCCAGTGGGCAGCACAGCCCACCTCCCTTGACTCCTGCCCCACCAACTATGAATCAGACCCAGAAGCAAGCAAGTCTACCTGTCATTCTTTACACCCTGAGGCCCATGTGTGAGAGGGCACCCATCTTTCATCACTCTAGTCCCAGTTTTCCAAAACTCCAATCTGACAATGTAGTGCCCTATTTAAAACCTAAGGAACTGTCATACCCAGGAGGAGCCTAAGGAGACATGATGAGTAAATGTAATATGTGTCCCCGATGGGATCCTGGAACAGAAAAGGGGGATTAGGTAAAAACTAAGGAAGTCTGAATAAAGTGTGGACTTCAGCTAATAAAAATAACTGAAGTTAATGATAAATCAATAGTGCTTTATTATGATCAATATACCAAACATACAGTGTAACATATTAAATGTTAATAACAGGGGAAACTGGGTCTGGGACTACTACTACTATGATTAATTTCTACGCACAGAACACTTCTGAAACCAAGTGTGTGGACTTTTTCTCACACCAATCAATTCTCTAACTCGTTGTATACCAACTGGTTATCCTATAATTTAATTCATTTCTGATACTATCTACCCAAAGTTAATGCAGACTCCACAGATTAGGGGAGCAGTCCCATGAGACTACCCTCATTTCAGATGCCAATTGTAAGTCATAGGTGGTGCACACCCATGTTGACAAACCAGCTGTAAAGTTGGGAGAGGGTTCATTCCTACAGCCCCCTCCTTACTTTGGACAATTTGCTAGAATTGCTCAGAGAACTCAGGAAGACAGTTTACTTACTATTACTGGTTTATACAACTCAAGAACAGCTAAATGGAAGAGATGCATAGGGCAAGGTCTGGGAGAAGGAGCATGGAGCTTCCAGTCCCTTCCCAGGTATTACCCTCCCAGCACCTCAGTGTGCTCACCAACCCAGAAACTCTCCAAACAGCATGTTTTAGGAGTTTTATGGAGATTTCATTGTGTAGGCATAATTGATTAAATCATTGGTTATTAAACCCAACCTCCAGTCCCTCGCTCCTCGCTAGAGGTTGGGGAGTGGGGCTGAAAGGTCCAACCTTCTAATCATATGGTTGCTTCCTCTGGCAATCAGCCCCATCCTGAGGTCCCTCTGGGCTCACCAAGAGTCACCTCGTTAGCATAGACTCTGGTATGTTTGAATGGGGCTTATTATGAATAACAAAAAGATCTTCCTCACGCTTCAGTCAGGAAATTCCAAGGCTTTTAGAAGCTCTACCAGCAACCCAGAAGGAAGACCAAATACAAGCATACTTCAAAGATGTTGTGGGTTCCATTCTAGACTATCTCAATAAAGTGAATATCACAATTAAGTGAGTCACAAACATTTTTTGGTTTCCCAGTGCATATCGAAGTTATTTTTATTTATTTATTTATTTGTTTGTTTTGAGATGGAGTCTCACTCTGTCACACCCAGGCTGGAGTGCAGTGGTGCAATCTCGGCTCACTGCAACCTCCACCTCCCAAGTTTAAGCAGTTCTCCCGCCTCAGTCTCCCAAGTAGCTGGGATTATAGGCACCCACCAAGACGCCCAGCTATTTTTTTGTGTTTTTAGTAAAGATGGGGTTTCACTATACTGGCCATGCTGGTCTCAAACTTCCGACCTCAGGTGATCTGCCCACCTTGGCCTCCCAAAGTGCTGGGATTACAGGCGTGAGCCACAACGCCCAGCCTGTTTTTATACTATACTGTAGTCTATAAAATATTCAATAGCATTATGTCTAAAAAAGTCAATGTGCAGACTGAAAGAAAAACAAAATCTTGGGAACCCAAATACAGCATGCCAAAGGGAAAAGTTAAGCTTGGGGACTGAGTCAGGCAGAAACTACCTTCCTTTTGTTCCTAAACAGATAGCTGCGATAAAAGAAGGCCACCTATCTTCCCAGGTGGCCTCCCTCACAAATTGCTCACAAGGAGATTCTTTGTGGGCCCCCAAATCTGGATCCAAAAACAGAATTCTGTCGAATCTCGCCCTGACAATGTAAATTAACAGCTTATCTTCACAAATATGAAAAAGACAAGACTAGAAATCACTCCTCCTCCCATCCTGAGACAAAAGCATATCTGACTTCTTCCTCTACTCTGTTTACTTTATCCTATGTAAAATACAGATTTACTGAGTTTGAAACAAATGCAAAATTGACTGGTCCTCCACCCCCTCCTTTCACAAGTAACATGTCGATTCAGTGAGTGCTAATCAAAGCCTCACAAAAATGTGGCCACTTACCTCACTACCTAACCTCTCCTTTTTTTTCTTCCCCCCTTTCCCTCCTGCCACTTTTTCCCCTTTAAATATTGAAGTCCTCGGCTCATGCCTGTAATCCCAGCACTTTGAGAGGCTGAGGCGGGTGGATCATGAGGTCAAAAGATCAAGACCATCCTGGACAACATGGTGAAACCCGGTCTTTATGAAAAATACAAAACTTAACTGGATGTAGTGGCATGTGCCTGCAGTCCCAGCTACTCAGGAGGCTGAGGCAGGAGAATCGCTTGAACCCGGGAGGTGGAGGTTGCAGTTAGCTGAGATGACACCACCGCACTCCAGCCTGGCAACAGAGCAAGATTTTGTCCAAAAAAAAATTAAAAAAAAAAAAATTGAAGTCCTCAAAACCTTCTTTAGAAAAAGCACGGACCACAGATCCTACTGTAACTTGTGTCTTTTTTTCCCAGGCACGCCTTCAAACTTTGCTAGATAAACCTCTAATTTGATTGATACCTATCTCAGACACTGTTTTGGTTTATAATACCTTAATTTAAAAATATTGTATTGGCCAGACGCAGTGGCTCATGCCTGTAATCCCAGCACTTTGGGAGGCCAAGGCAGGT
>NW_012113141.1:13888959-13913031 GCF_000951035.1 Colobus angolensis palliatus | reverse complement strand
GAAACCACTTTCTTTGCCCATCCAAAACAAGCAACTCCTCAAGTGTTCAAGTTTTGTGGCAATTCAGTCACATCTCCAGATTCCACTTTAATTCCAGTTGTCTTGCTGTTTCCACCACATCTGCAGTGACTTCCTCCACATCTGCAGTGACTTCCTCCACTGAAGTCTTGAACCCCTCCAAGTCACCTATGAGAGTTGGAAGCAACTTGTTCCAAACTCCTGTTGATGTTGATATTTTAACCTCTTCCCACGAATCACAAATGTTCTAAATGGCATCTAGAATGGTGAATTCTTTCTAGATGTTTTTCAAGTTACTTTGCCCAGATCTATCAGAAGAATCAACATCTATGGCAATGATAATAGCCTTATGAAATGCATTTCTTAAATAGTAAGACTTGAAAGTCAAAATTACATCTTGACCCATGGGCTGCAGAATGCATGTTGTGTTAGCAGGCATGAACACAAACATTCATCTCCTTGTATATCTCCATCAGAACTCGTGGATGACTACTTGCATTGTCAGTGAGCAGTAATATTTTGAAAGGAATCTTTTGTTTTTGAGCAGTAGGTCTCAATAGTGGGCCTAAAATGCTTGGTAAACCACGCCATATAAACAGATGTGCTGTCATCCAGGCTTTGTTGTACCATTGATACAGCACAGGCAGAGTAGATCTAGCATAATTCTTAAGGCCCCTAGGACTTTCGGAATGGTAAATGAGCACTGGCTTCAACTTAAGGTCACAAGCTCCACTAGCCTCTAACAAGAGTCAGTCTGTCCTTTGAAGCTCTGAAGCCAGGCACTGACTTCTTTCTAGTTATAAAAGTCCTATATGGCATCTTCTTTCAGTAGAAGGCTGTTTTCTGGACATTGAAAGTCGGTTAAGGGTAGCTACCTTCATCAATGATCTCAGCTAGGTCTTCTGGATAACTTGCTGCAGCCTGTACATCAGCACTGGCTGCTTCACTTTGTGTTTTATGTTATGGAGATGGCTTCTTTCCTTAAACCTCATGAACCAACTTCTGCTAGCTTCGAATCCTTTTTCTGTAGCTGCTTCACCTCTCTCAGCCTTTATAGAATTGAAGAGGGTCAGGGCTTTGCTCTGGATTAGGCTCTGTCTTAAGAGAATGCTGTAGCTGGCGTGATCTTCTATTCAGATCACCAAAACTTTCTCCATATCACCAATAAGCCTGTTCCACTTTCTTATCATTTGTGTGTTTACAGGAATAGCACTTCTAATTCCCGTCAAGACCTTTTCCTTTGCATTCACAACTTGGCTGTTTGGAGCAAGAGGCCTAGCTTTCAGGCTGTCTTGGCTTTCGACAAGCCCTCCTTACTAAGCTTAATCATTTTTAGCTTTGGATTTAAAGTGAGAGATGTCCAACTCCTCATTTCACTTGAACACTTAGAGGCCATTGTAGGATGATTCATTGGCCTCTCGGAGAGAGGCCTAGGGAGAAGGAAAGAGCTGGGGGAATGGCCGATGGGTGAATGTCAGAACACATACAACATTTATGGATTAAGTTCACCATCTTATATGGGCATGGCTCATGGCATCCCAAAACAATTAAAATGGTTACATTAAAGATCACTAGGCACAGATCACCAAAACAAGTATAATAATAATATAGAAGTTTGAAATATTGCAAGAATTACCAAATGTGACACAGAGACACAAAGTGAACACATGCTGTTGAAAAATGGCGCTGATATACTTGTTTGACACAGGGTTGCCACAAACCTTCAATCTGTAAAAAACCCAATATTTGCAGAGCATGATAAAGTGAAATGCAATAAACTGAGGTATGCCTATACATATTTCCAATCAGATCACAATATCACAGGGGAAATGGAGATTTTCTGCTCTGTCTTGGCAATTTTTCTGTAAATCTAAAAACTACTCCTAAATAAAATGTTATTGGCATGTAGAATGAACACATGTAGAGATCTAACATGCAACGTGACAACTCTATAGCTCATAATGTGTTCAGGATTTTGGCTTAAAGAACAGATTTTAGGTGCTCTTGCCATATACCAAAAAAAGGGTAATTATGTGAGATGATGAATACATTGATTTGTTTGACTATAGTAACCATTTTACTATGTGGAAACATGTTGCACACCTTAAAAATATATAATTAAAAAGTAAAATAAAAAGTTATTACATTTTTTAAATCTAATAAGGAAAAAGAAAATCTTCAGTGGTTCTTGTACTTCTAAATCCAAGTCCCTTGTCAAGAAGCACAGCCTTGGTGGCTGCCCCTGCCAACCATATAGACTCATCTACTTGACGACCCCCTTCGTGTTCTGCACACCAGCCACTTCTCCAAATATGTCCTGCTCCTTCCTGCCTCTGCCTTTCTCTGTGCCTGGAATACCCCTTCTCTCCACCCAGTACCTGCACCCATGGATTCACACCAATGGGTAAAAACCTTTGGCCTCCCTCAGGGTTGTCCTGGGGTAGCCAGAAGCTTCATGCACAGGGAGCCCTGTAGTTCAGAATGTTCTCCCTGAGGTGATATGCTTTCTCCTGACCTCTGAGGCCCTGGAAGGGAAGAGGACGGCTAATGCCCCTTCACATTTCTCTAGATGGCTGAAGGCCAGCCTCAGCCAAGTTGGTAACCTTTCTGCTGTGCTGCAGATGTGCACAGTGTTCCTGCCAAAGTTCTCTCCTGCAAAGTGCTGGCTGCTCACACAGGGACGCTCAAGTGCTCCAGGGACCTGTGGCTCTGGTAATTGTGAAATGTGGAGGTGGGAGGGAGGGATTAGAAGAAATGCTTAGAGAAGATCATTCCTAAGGGGGGCCAAAACCAGAGACCAGGGCAGCAAGAATGGAGACACATGGGAAGCCTGCTTCTTATCTATCTTAGTCCATTTGCACTACTACAAAGGCATACCCGAGGTTGGGTAATTTATAAAGAAAAGAGATTTATTTGGTTCACGGCTCTGCAAGCTGTACAAGAAGCATGGTGCTGGCATCTGCTTCAGGAAACTTCCACATGGTGGAAGGGAAAGGGGAGAGCATCATCTGGTGAGAGGTGGAAACAGAGAGAAGGAAGTGCCAGGCTCTTTTTAATCAGATCTCATGAGAACTAACAGAGAACTTATACATTATTCCTAGGATGGCATCAAGCCGTTTATGAGGGATCCACCCCCCATGACCCAAACACCTCTGGCCATGCCCACCCCCAACACCGGGGATCAAATTTCAACATGAGATTTGGAGGTGACAAATATCTATATCAGTACCACTCACCCAGGCTATGGAACAGAATGACTTTAGTGTGGGAACACTAAAAAAGACAGGGCCCAGCAAAAGAAGAAAAGAGAATTCTGTAAAATGGCTTAGGCCTGGGGATGGCCCCTGGTTTTTATCTGCAAAGCATTCTCTATGGTTCCCCAAAAGGGGTTTTGGCATGCCTTGGGGACATGTAGTCACAGCTGGAGGAACCCTTGCTGCTCCACTCCCTAAGCTTGAAGACTAAGAAGGTGCAGCAGCCCAGGCTGGATTCCCAACATTGGCCTAATATGGGTCCCTCCACCAGCCAGAGTATCTAGAGATAGTTAGTCATGGTTCAGTTCAGATCTAAATGACCTGCCTGTATCAGATGCTGTTTTCCGTCCTTACAGCCACAGATCATTTTCAGATGTCACCCCCAATCCTTAGGCCTTATCAAGCACCCAATAATAATCGCTCCATGGGCCCTTGTCTAAGCTCACCTCTTACAGGTCAATTTCCTGGGTCACAGTCGCCAGCCTCTTAACTCCCCTTCTCCTTCCTTCTCTGAATTCCTTATTTTCAATTCCTCTGTAGTTTTGCTAAATTGAATGAAACCCTCTTTCTTTCTGCCCAGGCTCCGTGAGAAGAGAATGTCTATGCTGGAAAACACAGGGTGGGCTATGGAGTAAATGCCAGGCCGCCACACATAGAAGCTACTTTGCAAGTAACAGATTACATTTCCATCCACATCCCCCTCACTCACGTTCTGGTATAAAGCAGAGAGGATTAAAAATGAGGAGGCTTCCATAAAGTCAGGCAAAATTAATTAGCTGCAATTTCCCTGCTGAGCTGCCAGGTAAATTTCACAGTGCAATCACTGCGAGCTCCTTCATTAATGCAGCAATAATGCCTTATATGTCTTCAATATCCCATTTTCCTCCATGCATGGGCAAGCCTAAGAATTGGGTACCAGCCCAGCTGCCATGTTTGGCTTGGAATCTGGAGATAATCAAATTTTGTACAGCATTTCCCATAGAAAAATACAATAGCTGTTGTCTTTTTTCTTTTTCTCCTCCAATACTTACCCCTCCAACTCTGGAAGGCTATTGGACTCCTCTCCCTGGGCCCACAGTCAAGGTGCTGGTAGGCAGATGTAGGTCATTGGAAAGGCAGCAGAAAGCAGATGGGAGTCCCTGTTCTGCCTTAATTGACTGTAATTTTGGGCATTTTGCTCAGTCTCCCTGGATCTTAGTTTCCTCACCTATGAAACAGGAAAACAGCACCTACCTTGTGTGCTTCCAGGTGTAAGATCACGTAAGATTATGGAGGATGCACTTTGCAAACTCTACAGTGATTTAGTGACAAAGTGTCATTAGCCAAAAAAACAGCACGAAGCTAAAGACTCAAATTATGTAGAAATCAGTGCTTGTTCCCCTACCATATGCACCCACATCCCAGGCTGAGCCCTGCCTGAGTGTTGGGTTAGCACAAATACTGGCAGCTATGGACGTGGGTGGTTGTCCAGCCCCTACTGCCCACAGTTGATATTCAAGGAAGAACCACGTTATTCCTCAGCTAAGTTTTCTGATGTTGAGCCTTCACCAAAACTTCAATACTTACTCATTTACTGCTAATGGCTTATGGTGAGAAACACAGCAATCCTCTAATTAACCAGTAAGGTTGACAAGATAGCTTGCACATGAGCCTGGCCAACCTCAAGAAGTGTAACACCACGGTCAAGTCATAGTTATTATATATGGGGGCTGGAGCCAGGCCGGCTGAAGTTTGAATCCTAGCTCTGCAACTTCACCTTTCTGAGGTTTCGCCACCTTTAAATGGGAATCGTAATCCCTACCTCATTGGGTTGTTGGAATGTGCCTAGCACAGTACCTGACACACATTTAGTGCCCAGTTTAGTCCTGTATAGCACCAGCCACATGACATGCACTAAACTGCAGCTTATTGACTGGCTGATTTTCATTTAAGAAAATTGAAGGTATGGGAAATAAACCTTGGAGGTAAGGTGTGAGAAAAGTAAGTGGATTGTGGTATTTGAATTACACTTAATGGCCCAGAAAGCATGGAAAAAAGTGGGGGGAAGCTCAGAAAAAGAGCTTGGCCACCAGTAGCAGCCTGTCACACACAAGGCACAGCAGGGTGAAATGGAAAGAAGACACTGTCCACGCCTCCCTGAACACACTGCTGTGAGGAATGCCACTACCTGCATGTGAATCACAGAGCCACAGGTATCAGAAAGGCTTCCCTGTGCCAAGTGAAATCATCTCAGTAGCTCCAACATGGCCCTGGGGCTGACTTCTGCTGCTGCATAGAGCAATTCTACATCTGCTTCCAATAGCCCTACAGAAAGTGCTCTCTGTCTCCTCTGAGGGCCTCTCATTCCTTCCTCAGTCTGTAGTGCCCCAGAGAGGCAGTGTTGCCTAGTCCTTAACCAAAGGGTTTTAGAGTCAGGTGGACATACAGTAAATCTCATTTGGCCATGGGCCAGTCACTTTACCCTCTTAAGACTTAACGCCTTTTCTGTAATATGGAGAATTTAGTAGAAAAGATACCTCATAAAGTCTTGTGCATAATGTGAACACCAATCCTAACTCATATTAAGCACTCACTAAATGCTAGTAATTTTTATAAAACGCAGAATTTAAAGGAGTAGATGGCTGCTGAAGTTTTGTGCACAATGCAAGCATAGGTCTTAATGCATATTAAGTGCTCCATTAAACACTAGTAATATTTCTTCTTTTCAAACTCTCTGGTACTTACAAGTCTGATACCTTTAACCATTCTGGTATTGTACCACAATGATCTATCTCTCTATATATCAAAGACATGAAAGGGTCTAGTTTCCTCGTAACTCACTGGCTGCTACCACTCACTGTGCTTGGCTGACTTGGGCTCTCTATGCCTCTTCTAAATGGCACAGTGTCCAGGCTTTGTCTTCAAGCCTCCTCTACTTACCCCTGGATTTCAATAATATCCTCATGTCTAAGGCTCCCAACCATTTTAGTTCTAGAACAGACATTTCCATGGAACTCCAGACTCATATACCCAACAGTCTACTTGACGTCTCAATTTGGATGTTGTGTAGTAAACAATTTAACCTTGCCCAACAAGAGGTCTGGCCTTGGCCCTTGGTTTCTGGGAGGTCATCTGTAAGTACTTAGAATGTCATACCTGACAGAAGCAGGACTCCCCCAGGAAGGATCACATCCTCAAAAAAAGATGCCCCTTGCTGGTTCACCAGATCCTTTCTGGTTCTAGCATGCAGCACTGTCTGTGTTGAGTTAGGAGCCACATCAGCTAAGTGGCTCCTCTTAGGCAGGCTGGATACTAAGCACACCTCAGCCATCTTCTCGTGCACTTGCTGCATGGAATGGGGGCAGAGCACTGACTCCCCTCCAGGAGATGGGCTTACCGTTCACGGCAAAGTCTAAAAACAGGGTTTGGTGGGCTCAGTTCCCGCCCAGGCAAGGGTCAGAGGTGAGAGCTGATCAGGGTAGTAGAACAAACTGCTGACTGAGGAGTTCTTATTAAACAAAGAGAAAGCAAAATTAAGGCCATGGCCTGCATTCCTCTTCGCCCCTCTGTCCTCAAGGCCTGACGTCAAGATCCGAAAGCGTCCATAAGGTGAGCAAAGAACCTGCAGCCACTCAAGACACGGTCCTGCAGACAGGCCTGGATCCAATGTTCCTGGAAGATGGGAGGCTACATACTTCAGGGGCAAGGCCTACCTTCTACTCACTCACTAGGAAGAGACAGACGGGAGAAGCCAGTAGGCCCTGCATGCCAATTAGGAACAGCTGGAATGAAACCGGGTCAGGACGGGAATTGACAACAGCCACCTCGAATCCTCCCATCACCCCCAACCTGCTCAGAAATATCTCAGCCCTGAGGGATTCCCTTCCATACAGGTAGCAGAGAGAAGGCCTATACAATGATGGAATAAAAGGCAACTCAAAAGATATTCCCTTTAGGAATAAAGGTAGCTGGAAAAGAATGAAAGAAAGAGATCTTTTTATGGCAGTGTTTTTTTCTTCCCTTATAAATCATTGTATCTGAAAGGTCACTCTGTGAGGTGGATGGCTTTCCTAAGAATGTGCTTTCTTTCTCTTCCCAATCATGGGGAGTATGTATCATAAGATAGAGAGGCCGATGTGGTCGCTACTCACCAAATCTTAAACGGTGACCACGTGAATAGCTAAAAAGAAACTTTCCTAGGCTCTGGGGTTCTCACCCTTTTAAAAATTGAGTTGATGTGTTGCTCTGCTGTTAGGAGTACCTCGCCAATTCTGGCTTTTGAGAAGAACTCCGATATGGTTTGGCGCTGTGTCCCCACCCCAATCTCACGTTGGACTGTAATCCCCAGTGCTGGGGGAGGAACCTGGTAGGAGGTAATTGGATCATGGGGGTGGTTTCTAAGGGTTTAGCATCATCACCCTAGTGCTGTCTTATGATAGAGTTCTCACAAGATCTGGTTGCTTGAAGGTGTTTAGCACCTTCTCTCTCCCTCTCTCTCTCCTGCTCCACCACGGTAAGACAAGCTTCTTCCCCTTTGCCTTCCACCATGATTCTAAGTTTCCTGAGGCCTCCCCAACCATGCAGAACTGTGAGTCAATTAAACCTCTTTTCTTTATAAATTACGTAGTCTCAGGTAGTTCTTCATAGCTGTGTGAGACCAAACTACTACAAAGCCTGAGTGAGAGGCTGATTTTCCAGGGCATCTCAGGAGGCAGTGATTCTGGTTCATCCATCCATATGCTCAACCTGTATCCACCCACCCATCCATCCATTCATTTCTCCATCCACCCATCCATCCACCCACCCACCCATTTATCCATCCATCCTTTCAGGTATTCATCTGTTCTTGTGGCAAAAATTGGCCTAGTGCCAGACTCTGTCCTGTAATGTAGGGATACAGCAGAAAACTCATAGACATTATCCCTGGCCTTATGGAACCTGGCATTCAAGGTGGGCACAAAGAAGTAAGCTAGTATAGCAGAATGATTTGTTAGAAATGTACTATAACCTGATGTAAAACAGCTGTGTTTTATTCCTCCTCAAATACAGCCAGAATTTTGGCCCCAAAGGCATGGGCTTCCCTTACTTGCTAGATGAGATGTGAGTAAGCTTTTGTTTTCAAAAACCCAGGTGAGTGGTGCCATGCTGGTCACTGAGGGCCACTCTTTTTTTTTTTTTTTTTTTTTGGAGACGGAGTCTAGCTCTGTCGCCCAGGCTGGAGTGAGTGCAGTGGCGCAATCTTGGCTCACTGCAAGCTCCGCCTCCCAGGTTTACGCCATTCTCCTGCCTCAGCCTCCCGAGTAGCTGGGACTACAGGCGCCCGCCATCTCGCACGGCTAGTTTTTTGTATTTTTTTAGTAGAGACGGGGTTTCACTGTGTAGCTCAGGATGGTCTCGATCTCCTGACCTCGTGATCCACCCGTCTCAGCCTCCCAAAGTGCTGGGATTACAGGCTTGAGCCACCGCGCCCGGCCAGGGCCACTCTTTAGATAGTTTTCAGCCTGCACAGGTTTTTAAAGACACTGGATCTGTGCAGGTGGGAGACTTGGCATCCTGTGTTGATGTTAACCATCGCTTTCTGCAGACAGCTGGGTCCGTGAAACTTCTCTATGCCTAATGAAGAGGAATTGGACTGGCAGCAGCTCGCAACCTTGGCTGCAGATTAGAATCACCTGGAACTTTAAAAGTCTCTATGCCCAGCCTGCACCCAGACCAATTAAATCAGGAAATCCAGAAGTGAGAGTCAGTCAGCAGTTCCTAAAGTGCCCCAGGTGAATCCCATAGGAACAGCTGGTCAAAGGCAAAGTTTGCAGCTTTGAATGCTGCAGATTGAAGAAAGTGTTGTTTCAGTCTCTCCAGATCAGCTGCAGGAGGGGAAGGGTTCGGGTTTCTGCTTCCAGCTGTAACCAGAACCCCTCTCAGGCCCAACACTCCAAGGATGGCAACATCTCAGATGGGAATGGCAGCCTGGCACCCAAAGGAAACAAAGCTTTTTTAGCCCGAGCTGCAGGCAAGGAAAGGGCTGCTGCCTGGGGTTTCAGGGCAGCCTTCTCGAGGAAGCCATGCCCTTAATAGGCACAACAAGGAAAGGAAACAGGGAGCCAACGTGGATCCTGTGAGCCTCAGGGTTCTTGTTTAGGGAGGGACCAGAAGCGACCAGACCTGCCTCCTCAGGAGCTGAATCTCAGGGCTAGTTTGTGTATCATTCAGAAAGAATAAAAAATGTGTTACTTTTTGTGCCTTAAGCATCATGTCAGTACTTCATACCTTTTCCCCACTCAGTGGTCACACAGCGGAGTGGTGCTGTGAGGGAGAGAGGCCGAGCTGGCTAGTACTTCTCTCCTCCTACCATGGCCCCTCTGCCACCTATACCTGCCCTGCTCAGCTCCCAGCCACACCACACCACGCCGTCCCCCCAACAGGACACATCCTCTGGACAAGGGCTGGCAATGATACGGAGGCCTCCATGAGGACCTCTAGGGACAGGGACACTTTCACCCTCCCTGGGGAGTGATAGGTTGGGACCTTGGGCTCCAGGCAGCCCCATCCTCTTGGGGCCATAAGAGGTCTTCCTTGTACTGTGACTCCAAGGGGTAGTGATGTTTCCTCAGGCTCCCTCCCTCCTACATTCTTGCCCCTTGCTCATCCCATCCCAGAACAAGGAATGTGAATGCTCTGAACTACTTGTCCAGCCCCTCTTTCTTCTGCAAACAGGTCTCCATCCCATACCTCTGAATTTCTCCTCTTGGCAGCAAGTCCCACACTCCAGTTTTCTCCTGAAGCATACGGCTTTACAAACCTTCCCTTGCTTTCTGTTGGGACTACTGACTGTATTACACAGAAATAAAATACTGTGAGCTTGTTCTCCCTGTTGGCACAGCCAACAAGGACCAGCCAGCAGCTTTGTAAATGGCTCCATTAAATCCCAGCTCTGTAGTGGGGCAAAGATTCCCACATCCCAGTGCTTCTCAGCCTCAGCTACAATCATTCTCATCTCAACAGGTTTGAAAATATGAGATGCCTGGGCTCCCACTCCCCAGAGATTGTTTTAATTAGTCTTTAATGAGTCTGGAGGAGGTACAGAGAGCTCACCATCAGACTTGAGTTTTAAGCCCTCCCAGATGATGCTAACGTGTGGCCAGGGTTGACAGCCACTGCAGTGGAGCCCACCAGGGTCTCATTTGCCAAAAGTCCTGCCTCATTATTCAAGGCAGCTTCTCTGAAGGACCATGGTCAGGGATGGGACAAGATGAAATAAAGCCTTGTCACTTACTACCCTCCAGGGGTTCTGCAGGTTGCTGCCTGGTGCTCCCACTGCCTCCAAATTCCCCTCCAGGTGGCACAGACACTGCTGGGCCACCCTCTGTCGAAGAAAAGACATATTCCAAGATAACTTGTGTTTGCCTGGTGAACTT
This sequence comes from Colobus angolensis palliatus, assembly GCF_000951035.1. Taxonomy (NCBI): domain Eukaryota; kingdom Metazoa; phylum Chordata; class Mammalia; order Primates; family Cercopithecidae; genus Colobus; species Colobus angolensis. The sequence continues at coordinate 13,902,365 of NW_012113141.1, read as the reverse complement.
GGTGGATCTCTCAATCAGTGAACTTTTTCTGAGCACACAGGATGTAGGGGGTGAAGCTGACATCAGACCCAGCTCTGGCCCTTCCTCAAAGAGTCCCTTGTCCGACTGGGGAGATGAGCACATGACCCAGGGCTGAGCTGTGAGCAATGGCCTGGGAATACAGGGGGTGTTCAGGGAAGGGAATGGACAGAGTGTGCTGCAGTGGAGACAGCAAGATCAGAGTCCTGACTGACTTAAGGGAAGATGGAAGAAGAAGGAATGAGGGAGGGCTTCCTGAAAAGGGGGGACAGATTTTGGAAAGCCCAAGCACAAGAAAATGTGTAACTGTATGAGGAAGAGAAGATGGGAAAGATGGAGAGAGAAAAATGGTTTTGTGGTCCGTCCCCTTCCCACTAACCCTGCTGTCACCCCGACTAAGGTCCCTGTCACCTAATCCCTGGGGTTTTGCATCTGCTGCCTCCTTCCTGTCTAACCCCTACAGCTAAGAAAGGGGAGTACAGGGTGACACCCATTTGCTGGAGCATAATCCAAACTATCACCTATCACATTATCACACTTAACCATCTTAATTCCTCAGTATCGACTAATATTTAGACCATGCACAAATGCCCCTACATGTTTCACAGGTGGTTTTTTTTTTTTTTTTTTTTTTGAGACAGAGTCTCGCTCTGTCGCCCAGTCTGGAGTGCAGTGGTGCAATCTCGGCTCACTGTAAGCTCCGCCTCCCAGGTTCACGGCATTCTCCTGCCTCAGCCTCCCGAGTAGCTGGGACTACAGGTGCCCGCCACCTCGCCCGGCTAGTTTTTTGTATTTTTAGTAGAGACGGGGTTTCACCGTGTTAGCCAGGATGGTCTCGATCTCCTGACCTCGTGATCCGCCCGCCTCAGCCTCCCAAAGTGCTGGGATTACAGGCGTGAGCCACCACGCCTGGCCTACAGGTGGCCGTTTTATAGTTGGTTTGTTTAAATCAGGATCCAAACAATGTCCACACATTGCACTCAGTGATCTCTCTCTTAAGTTTTTCTTCACCTAAAAGTTACTGCCTCACCTCACCCCCTTTTTTCCGTGCCATTTCTTTTATGAAAAAGTGGAGTCGTTTGTCCTATAAAGCTGTTCAGGTAAATTAAAATGGGGGTCAAGCCTGAAGAATCCCTGCAGAGACAAAACCAGTTAGGCTTTATAAGTGACTTTAACCTTGTTTGATTTGCAAATACAAGCAAAACTTAACTTGGGCTACTTCTTGTAAATGCCTACGTTAAAGAAAAACAAAACTGAAGCTCAACAAATCAGAAACAGCCAAAAAACTTAACAATTGTTACGAGGGACTTTCCAGTGGGATAGACCAAATAAGGCAACGGTCTAACTAACCCATCAAACATTTTCTCGGCTTTACTTCCATGTGCCTGTGAAAGCCTCTCCCTCGGTGGAGCTGTCCACAACCACTTCTGGTTTGAAGCTGCCTAATTCATGAATCATTGTTTGCTCAAATCAACTCTAAAAAAATTTTTATTATGCCTCAGTTTACCTTTTTAACAGACTTTTCCTCATTCTGAGTTTGGCTCACTACATCCTTTTACGAGGTTTAATTTAAAAAATAAATAAAATAAAAACTTAGATAACTGGCCAGGCATGTTGGCTTACACCTGTAATCCCAGTACTTAGGGAGGCTGAGGTGGGCAGACTGCTTGAACCCAAGAGTTTGAGACCAGCCTGGGCCATCTCTACCAAAAGAAATACAAAAGTTAGCAGGGCATGGTGGCATGTACTTGGTAGTCCCAGCTACTCAGAGGGACTGAGGTGGGAGGATCACCTGAGCCCAGGAAGCTGAGGCTGCAGTGAGCCGAGATCGCACCACTGCACTCCAGCCTGGGCTACAGTGAGACCCTGTCTCAAAAAAAAAAAAAAAAAAAAAAAACTTGGAGACACACAGGCAGGGAGACCTACCTCAGAAATATCCTCCAGAGGAACAGAATAAACAAAACATTAGCTTCCTTTTCTGATGCTGATCCTCAACTTGTGGTTTGAAGTGAGAGGATGCAGCTATGTCTGTTCCAAGCGGACTCTGGGAATGTTCCAGATTTTCAGAATGTGGCAAGAAAAGTAGTGAACGGGAACAAAGGACACATCAGAGAGGAGGGAAATGACACTGAGGTTTGAACCAGCTCAGGAGAGGTGAAAAAAATTTACACGTGAAAGACGATTTTCCAGTCACCCATCCCTCTGCAGCCTTTCCTGGGGAATGTCAAAGCCTGGCACAGCCACAGCCAATGGCCTGCACTGCCCCCTGCAGGCACAAATCCTTCAGCAGTGACGATGGACTGGTTCCACGCACAGCTTTGCAGGAGCAAGCCTGTGGAGGGAATGGTTTCCAGAACTCCTCCCCAGGCGACTCACCTGACACCCTCACCTGCAGGTACAGGACCACCAGTTCTGTCGCCTTAGGAACGTGTCCCACTGTACCTGGCACCAGAAGTAAATGGGAATGGAGGAGAACAAAGGCTTAGAATATACAGAACCAGAAGTTAAATCTGTGAAAACGTCTTTAAGTCATCAAATATACACAATTAATTCCACAATCTGGAATTCTCACTGGCATTTAGTCAAAATGGAAGTTCTCGACTCTCAAGAATATATTCAAGAACACAGAGTATTCAGTTGTAAATGCACCATCTTTTTCTTTATTGATGGGAATTGGGTGAAATATGAATTTTCAGATTTTCTGTTTGAAAAATACAATCCTGTAGCAACACTACAGTGAGTAGTCAGTATCTGAAGTTGTATGGCTTCAGAATCGCATACAATGATCAATAATAAAACAAAAGTTCATCAACTCTGTTAGAGAACAGGTTACTTTATCTTTAATTTTTGTATGAAAAATATTATAAAATTGCAATATATGGAGAGATGACTACAGCATATGAAGCCAAAAAAAAGAAAAAGAAAAACTGTAGAAAGATGAAAGTTCTTATAGAGATGTGAAAGGAAATTATTTTGTAAAAAATATTATGTCATCGTTCTGGGTTTGGGGATGTTTGTGGTATTTGGCGCTTGTTCAAATTGTGTTTTGTGTTTGTTTTTCATATTTTAAATAAATGTTTACTTTTACACCAAAAAAAGAAAACTTAATAGAAAAAATGGAAATTATAAAATAGACGAATTAAGGAGTGATAATTAGCTTTGCACAGTTTTACAACAACAAAAAATTCTTTTAAGTACAGAGTGTTCTCCTAGGGCATTTTAATTACGACTTCATAGACTGTTACCGCTTGAAAAGACCTTCGAGGTGATCTTACGCACTTTATTTCTCAGACAGCCCAGGGAACCAGGGCCGAGAAAAAGAACCAAGTCCCAAAGTCCCGCTGTGAGTTACTGGCACAACCAAATTTAGAAGCCAGGCCCCTGCCTCCCGACCACACGCGCCTGCCTCCCAGGGCTAGTTTGCAGCTGGTAGAGAGGGGCATGGGCTTTTCCTAGGGATTAGATCCATCACTTACTCTGAAACACATACATTGACAAAAGCTCCGCTCCACCTCTGCACCACAGCTCTGCAAAGCCGGGTGCTCCACACGGAGCAAACTGAGAGCCAGGCTTTTCCTTCACAGCGTTGTTCTTAATCCGTCCACCGCCACCCTCCTTACAGGCAGGAAGCTGAACTTCCCAGCTTTCTTCCTGATGCTCAAGAGGCTGCCGCGGCAGATGCTGCGGATACCCCCTGCTGGCCAAACGGAATATCACAGTATCACAGGCCTGCCAGCTCCTCCATTTTACATAAAGAGACAGATTTGGGGCCAGTCCCCAGCGGCTGAAGATCCTTAGGTAAGATAGGTGACTAAAACGGGACAACTCTCCACTCTGGAGGGCAAAGGAAAGGTTCCATGAGAGTCGTTGTGTTCATGCTCAATTGAGACTATGGCAATCAGGAATTCCATCCGCAAGATCCTGAAAGGTTGAAGGTGAGGCTGTGCAGCCCATAACAGTGCCTTGAAATTTCACGTGCATAGACATCACCTGGGAATCTGGTGAAAATCCAGATTCTGGTGAGCTAGGCCTAGGGAAGAGCCTAGTATCCTGCATTTCTAACAAGCCCCCAGGCAATGCTACTGGTCCAAGCACAAGACTTGGAGGAGCGAGATTCTAGATGGAAGTGCATGGACTTTGGAGTCAGACCAAATTATGTGAACCTCAAATTTTTCCACTTGCTAGCTGTGTGGTTCCAGACAAGGGACTTAAATATACTGAACCTTGAATTCCACATAATGTAAAACGGGCATGACCCCACCTACCTCACTGCACTTTTGTGTGGACTGTATACATAGCACGTAAAGGTGCCTCGTGTGATATCTGGCATGTAGTGGACATTAAGTGGTGACTGTCACCATCATGGGGATTTTTCCCAGTAGGTTCATGGCTTCAGCAACTCACTGCCCGTGGATACTGGATATGGATACTGATTTACACAAAAGTGTAAATCACAGCATCTCAAACTTACGGATGTCATTGTTTCATTTATTAGTCCCTGGCTGCCAAGGTCAGACCCCCCTTTAGCTGCAAACCCAAAGGGTTACAGTCAGTTTAGAGCTGAATCCTTAGCAGTGGTTTCAGTCATCCCTGATGAATGCACATCTTCTCTCACATCCAAACTAGAAAGACACAGAAGAAGTAAGATTGATGCCTTGTCACCACACTGGAGGTGAACTGTAATTCACATGTGTGCTAGGCAGACAATGAAACACAACCTGCAGATAAATCGTCTAAGAGCACATAGGGAAAGACTGGATGCTGTGGAACTGAAGGACTAGCATCAATATTCTGTAACTGAGCAACCTCAATAAGCTTGGCAAGCTACTTGAGCCTCAGTTTCCTCATCTATAAAGTGAGATGATAATGATAACACATCCAGATTAGACACAGAATGTGAAGTGCTTTGACAATGATCATCCCCTTCCCTTGGCTCCTCTTGTGTGAGACAGCTTGGAATTTAAGATAAATGGAGACCCTTTCTCCACTGTTAGCTCTGTATCCATGGATCCAGGAAGTTAGAGGCAGCAGATGTTACAGAAATGTCCATTTGTAAATAAGAGTGCAATGTATTATACAGTCAAAGAGTGTAGGTCCCTAAGTGTTGAAGGCCTGTGTCCACATCTGGATGACATTTTGAAGCAAAGAGTGACTGAAACAACCTAGGTCCTACCTCCATAGTAGAGGGCAGACGATCCTTCTGCACCGGCTGCCAGCCCTCTCCAGCTCACCCCTGACTCCATCCCCAGTAATGCCAAACTCCTGCAGCTCCCCAGGAGGGTGCCCTTTCACAACTCTGTGCCTGTGCACATGCCACTCACATTCCCCCTCCCTCAATCCTTGCCAAACTTGTGACTTGAGGACTAGGCAGGGCTCTTTGTTGCAACGGAAAGAGGACAGCAGAGAAAGAACTCACAGTATTACCGGAAAGGCTAGAGGAAGCAGCTAGGTAAGTGGACAGGATGAAGAAAAGCACAGTCAGAACCACAAGCGAGACTAGCGCAGAACCCTCCAGGGATGAACCCTCTGCCACCACCTCCAAGCACCTGAAGCCATCAGTGTATGCACTGCCAATGCCATGGCCCTGCCAGCTGAGCCTGCTCCTGCGCTGCCACCATCAGCAATGCTCCATGAGCATCATGGTAGAACCAAACCTTCCCTGACACCCCGTCCTCTGTGTGTCACGCACACACCGGTCCTTGAACTGTACTCCCAGCAGCCCTAAACTTAGTCACATGCTTTTGTATTTTTCTAAGTTTCTATGACTGCCACAGGACAAACCTCCCCAAAGCTGACCTTGAGAGGAGGAGTCTTGTCACACATATGTGATTTATGAAGGACGTTCTCCCAGGGAAGATGGTGAGGGAGCTGGGAGCACGGAAGTGGGCAGGACCAGAAGAGGAGGACCCAAGCCAGGGAAAATTCAAGAAGAAAGTGTCTTCAGGCTGACCCCTCAGGGGAACTCAAGAGGGTAAGCTATGCCTCAGCATTGTCCCAATCCAGGGCAAGTGTCTGGGCTTCCAGACCCCATACCTGAATGGCCTGTCTTCATGGCAGCCAGGGCTGGAGAAGGAGGGTGGAAACATAAATTATGAGACACCTCCTTGCAAAGTGACTCCAATTGCCCTAGAACAGTTCTCTGAAGAGAAGCAGCAGCCATGGGCTATTGAACGTGCCATGTCAATAGCAGCAAGGGCAAAACAGGCTCCTGGGGATGGGGCAGAGCCATGAGGCTATCTGCTCCTGTGAGCCCACTAGACCCCACCAGCACTGCCTGTGTGTCTAACTCGCCTCTGTGTTCCCAGCACCCGGCACTGGGCAGGAGCTTAGCAGGCCACCAGAAAGTGTCCCAAAAGTGAATAAAAGCTGCTTAGGTGGGGCATATGGTTTTCAGGGTATAAAATGAAGCAATCAGAACAGTGACAGACCCAAAGAGCAGGAAACCAGGCAAGGGTAAGGGCATTCCTACCTGGATTTACATTCTCTTCATTATTAACAAGTTCTGACCAGTGTGTCCGAGGTCAGAGGCTCCCTGTGATTAGAAAGGATCTGGTGGAGTCTCCTGTCCCTACTCAATGAACTCTCATCTCCAGAGCAGTGAACACGCTTTTGGATTTCTCAGACACAGCAGCGCTACAACTTCCCATCCCTCTGGGAAGAGGCCTGAAGCTGGAGCTGATGCGAGTGGCTTTCAGAAGTCACATAAAACACCCAAAGGACACGGGCGAGTGGCTGCAGTGGCTCACTTCTCTGCGCCTGCCAGCAAGTGGAAGGCAGGACTGGACAGACTCATAAGCCGCTGACAGATGCGCCTTCGGGGACAGCTCCAGAGGAATTCATCCAGGCAGCCTCTGGACAGAGGGCTAATTTTAGTCCTGTGCCTTGGAATTGGCCAAACCCAGAGAAAGCGCAGAGGCCGGAGGCAATTTCCCACTCCCATTTTAGAGCGAAGAAGCAGAGTGGGTGATTTGGCAAAGATCTGTTTGGGGATGCTAAAATGTTCTGAGTCCTTTCAGTCTGAGGCACACAGGGTGGCCCCAGGAGTGTGACAGACCACCAAGAGAGGGGTCCACCAAGCAAGACCCTCCTGTAGGTCACCATGACCAGTTATGCCGTCTGTAGTTCAGTGCTCACCACTGGCATTGGCCTCTGGAGCTGACGACTGCTCTAGTGGTGAATTGTAGGTGTCAACTCAGCTGGGCCCTGGTACCGAGATATGTGGTGAAAATTGAGTCTGGATGTTTCTGTGCAGGTGTTTCTGGATGAGATTAACATTTAAATAGATGGACCTTGAGTAAAACAGATCACCCCGCATCATATGGGTAGGCCTCATCCGCTCAGGTGAAGACCTGGATAGAACAAAAGACTAACTTCCCTGGAGCAGGAGAGACTCTGCAGCAGAGGCCTGCGGACTGGACTGCAACATCAGCATCTCCCTGCATCTCCAGACACACACACATGGAGACACTCACACAGACGCAAGACACAGACACAGAGACACACATGGAGACACTCACACACGGAGACAGACACACACAGAAACAGAGACACACAGACAGACACAGAGAGACTCACACACACACAGATACACACACGGAGACACTCACACAGACACACAGAAACACACACAGAGTTACAGACACACACAGAGAACACACACAGACACACACAGATATACAGAGAAACACACAGCAGACACAGATACAGAGACACACACATACACAGAGACATATACACAGACACACAAACACATAAAGACACACACACACACACCGATACACACACATCGACACAGACACACACACAAATACACATACAGACACACTGACACAGATACACACACGGGCACACACAGATACACACAAAGAACACACACTGACACACAGACACACAGATATACACAAAGAACACACACACACAGAGACACACACAGGCACAGATACACAAACACATAGAAACACACAGACATACACACACGCACAGAGAGACACACACAAATACACAAATAGACACAGACACACAGATACACAAACACATACAGAGATACACAGACACAGATACATACACAGACACACACAGGCACATTGACACACACATACACCCATATACACACAGCCACAGATATGCACACAAGCACACATACACACAGCACACACACACATATATACACACAGGCAGACAGACATAGATACACACAGAGATAGACACACACAGAGACACACAGACATGGAGACAAACAGAGACACACACAAATGCAAACACAGACACATGCATACTTCCTAATTTTTGCCCAAGACCTCCGCCATTCAGAAATCTAGACATGAGGCACGCATCAGTAATGTTGTTACAAGGAAACTAGAGAACCTGTGGATCAAATTCTTACCTTTTTGAAATTTTTCTCAAATCTTTTTTTTAACCATAGAAAATTTCTAACATACACAAGTAGACGTAAGTGTCATGAACCCCCAAGTACACATCGCCCAGCTTCACAATTACCAATGCACAGCTGGGCTTTAAGTTCAAAGGCTGTAGTCCAAGTGTAAGTGACCTGTTTAGAAGACCACAAATTAGAAGAAACCAGTTCACCCTTGCCCACTGCAACTCTTGGGCTAGAAAGAGACCCTCCAAGTTGGCAAATGAAAAAGAACTGGAGAAGAGAACAAGACAGTTATATTCTGCTGTACGGTGCCTAAAGGAGCCTGCACCTGGAGCCCTGCAAGCTGAGCCCTGAGAAGGGCATGCACACCCAGCTTGGCTGGGGTTCTGAGGGTAGACAGCAAGCCCGCCCACATCCCCCACATCAAAGCAGAGGAGGGAAGCCCACATGGAGGTATCCAAAGTACCTGTTCTCCCAAGGCAGTCCCCATACATCTGGATGGAGACAGTCCAGGAAGAAGACAAGCCCTTTCCTGGATGTCTTTGAAAGAGAGCATACCTGGAGAGTTTTGAAGCTGTGAAGAGACTATGGGCTGGTACTGTGTGAATCCTATGGCTGAGAGCTATGAGGGGAAACCTCTGCCAGGGTCCATCAGGGAAGCAGGACAGAACCCAAGGACCAGTGGATGGTGAGTAGGATAGAGTATCTCCTGAAAGGAAGACACTTAGCCACCCCCATCACATGCCAAGATAAGTCGTGAATCCCCCAGTGCAGTAAATCCACCTTAGGAAGAGGAGGGGGTAACGAATTGGCTGATGTTAACCTAAAATAACCAAATTTTATTCTCAGCAAAATGGGAAAATGATATAAATCGGGTTCAAAAATCAAAGTTGCATTTTTTGCACAGCTTCCATAGTTTTGATGATTAAATGCCATAATCCTCACAAAGACATCACCCTATTCTCACTATCCAGTGCCCCACAGAAGAGGGCACTTAACCTTGGAAACATAGACACCCTATTTCCTTAAAATACACCAAGGCAGAGGCCCACCCCACGTCAATGGTATCAGCATCTCTTGACTCAGAACATGTTTGTTTGTTTGTTCGGATTATTCTAATGTGAGTACAACTAGAAACTGCTTTAGATCTTCCTGTTCACACCTGGCATGTAATCCTGCAATGTACCAGCTACACCGACATAAGCAGACAGCTGAAGATCTTTTACCTCTTTGCGAGATTGTGTTCCATCCTTCCGTTCTTGCAAAGGTTCAAATGTGGCCATTATCAGACTCAGCCTGAAACCCCAACTATAGTTAAACTTCACCTCTCCCTTCCAATTTGCCAGAAATCACCTTAGTAGTTTCATCTCATGCTCCAATTAGCCAGTTAGGAAATGACAACAGTCATTTTGAATGGCTATCTCCACTTCTGCAGAAACCATAAAACAACTACATGGAGAAACTGGACAGAGCTTTCTGGTAGGTGAAACCCAAGGTCTACGTGTTCTCCTATCAGCAGAGCCCCAACTTCCAGTCTGGATGGACTCAGGCAGGGACCCTGAACTACAGGTTCAGTTAAAGAACCACTAGGGAGGCCAAGACAAGAGAGCTCAGAGTGTGCTGACTTCAATTATGTCCTTTTCTGAGGAATCTCAAGTCTGTTGTTTACTTGGTCTTTAGAGAGACCAAAAAGGAAAGAATCTACTCACTCCATAGGGAGAGTGGAGGAAGCTGGAAGAAATGGAATCAACCTTTAATTAGAGACTATTCAAATGATCACAGCTATAACAGAAATGTACCAAGAATGAGTTCATTCCTAAAAATGAAACGAAGTGGGACACAAAGAAATGGATCAAAAGCAATATATCAAAGGGCGTCATAATGGATGAGGTAGCATGTCATCCCAGGGTTCAGTGACCACTGCCATGTCTGTCTCCCCAGGTATGGAGGGAAAGGTGAAGGTCACTTCCTGGGGGAGGTCACGTAGACTCCACAGCAAAGTTTAAATGCTGGAGGTTTGGTGTGAGCTATGGCTTCTGCCTTAAAAGCAAGAGAAAGAGGCGTATTAACTGATGTTCTGAGGAGACCTGGAAAGGTGACTGTGGTGGATGAAACAGGAGAATAGGCAGAGACACAACCTCTTGAGTATTTGAGAGTACTCAAGTTTGGCAAGACAAGTTGGGACGCTGTGATATTATGATATAATGAGAAATATATATTTGGTCTCTGCCCCCAGTTCCTGAGACAGTGCTCCTAAACCTTTGTAGACAGTGATGCTAGGAAGAATCTTTTATCCAATATTTGGTCTCTGTGTCAGGGTTCCTGACACAGAGCTCCAAAGACCTTTGTAATTTCCTGGATGATAGGAGTACCTTTTGTTCTAACTCTTGGTGGGTTCCTGAATAGCCTCAGCATGGGGGCTGGTTGCCAGCAGAACCCACCATATGATTAGAGGGTTGGAAATTTCAGTCCTACCTCTCAACCTCTGGGGAGGGAGAGGGGTTAAATATTGAGTTGATCACCGATGGCCAATGATATGATCAATTCATGCCTATGTAACGAAGCCTCCATAAAAATCCAAAAGGACAAGGTTCAAAGAGCTCCTGGAGTGATGAACACATGGAGGTACCTGGAGGGTGGAGCACCCAAGAAAGCAGGGAATCTCCATGCCCCCTCCCACATATCTTACTCTGTGCATCTCTTCTATTTGGCTGTTCATCAAGTAGTTTATGATAAACTAGTAAGGAAGTGTTTCCCTGAGGTCTATGAGCTCAACCCAAGGAGAGTGTCATAGAAACCCTGATTTACAGCTGGTTGGTCTGAAGTACAGGCAACAACCTGGGGGCTTGTGACTGGCATCTCTGCAGTGGAGGCAGTATTGTGGGGCTGAGCCCTTAACCTGCAGAGTCTGACTCTAATTCCAGGCAGTGTCAGAATTGAATCAAATTACAGGATATCCAGCTGGTGTCTGCTGGAGAATTGGTTGTTGGTGGGGAAAAATATCCCGTATCTTTTGGTGATGAGAGGTCAAGTGTTCAGTGCTGTGTGTTGTATGTGAGTAGGAACAACTGGGGATTTTTGCATTTCTTACAGAATCACCATAGGACTCAGCTTGCCCCTCCGTCCCCTGCCCGCCAACAAGATGTATTGTTCTTCCTTCTCTGCTGACCTGTATAGATTATGCCAAGAGTTCCTAACCCTATGGCCTTAGGCTGCTTCAGCCAATGAGAGCCCAGCAGAGATTAGAAGGAAGGAAGAGGGTGAGGTTTGGTACTTATTTATTGCCTGGCTGCCTCACTGCAAGGTTGGCTCAGGCTGGCTTTGTCCCTGGACACAGTCCCGCCCTGCCCTTCCAAAATGGCCAACTCTGTGTGCGTCTCTCTTCTCATCTAAACTGTTTCCTCCTTTGTTGTTATGGGCCAGGTGGGTAAAGGCTGGGGTGCTACTAAGCCCTGGGTCACTAGGTTTCCCACTGTGACTCTCCTGTACCCCAACTTTCTAAATGAACCCTCCTTAAGTGACCCTTTTTTTAGGCTCCCCCTCTTTCCTATAAGGGCTGTAACTAGTACGGACACCAGCAGCTCTGGATCTTCTCTTCCCAGCCATCCTCAGGGGTCTGTGGAAAAAGACAAATTACTATTCAGTGGAACCGAAGAATGATTCCACCCGAAGAAAAGAACCAGTGACAAGAGAAGAAGCTTGCAAAGGTCTATGAAATGTGTCTCTAACTTCTCCTCTTTGAGTCACCATTGTACTTTGAGTACAATCAGTTAAAAATTAATGTTCACGGGCTTTTTAAATTGTTTGGAGTAATGGTATCTCCCTTAGACCAATAATTGAATTGCTTAATTGGGAACATAAATCTCCATTGTGAATACTGACATTTTCTCTTTAACAGCTATGTGCGTTCTATCCACTAGCCTGGGCCTCATTGTCTCTATATATGTGTCAGGTAAATGCTTTTAACACACAGCATTCCTCCCTTGGTAGGTACTAAGCAATAAAGGTTAAGTTGTTCTGAAAATTATTTTACATTTCTGTTTCGGCTAGGAGTTAGTATCTGCTTATAAAATTAAGAATGATTCTAACGCAGAGCATCATTAATTAGTTTTCCAATGGCCCATTTGCTCAGGGATTCCATGCCTCTTGAACAAATTGCTCAGTTGTTCACAGAAAATTATATTTTGTTAGGTAGACTCAGGGAGGTGTCTGATTAATTCCTAAAATAGTGTGCTAGAGTAAGACTCTGGGCTATTAGCTCACAGATTTTTTTAAAATGAATTTAGTTATATATTAGAATACTAATTTTTTAAATTATGGCATAATATTTTGGTTGTTCTGTTTATTCTCTTTGCCATAAGTTTTTCCAACTTTCCATAAATTAGAAACTAGAAATGAGGGAAGAGGCATAATCATCCCAAATAACTTTCTGTGGTTCTATTCAACAACCAGCTACCAGTTGAAATATGAAGCTGGGTCGGGCACAGTGGCTCACGCCTGTAATCCCAGCACTTTGGGAGGCCGAGGCAAGCAGATTGCTTGTGCTCACTCAGGAGTTCGACCCCAGCCTAGCAAACATGGTGAAACCCGTCTCTACAAAAAATACAAAAATTAAGGGTCGTGGCGGTGCACACCTATAGTCTAAACTACTCAGGAGGCTGAGATGGATCACTTAAGCCCAGGAGGTCGAGGCTGCAGTGAGCTGAGATCACACCACTGCACTCAGCCTGGGTGACAGAGCTAGACCCTGTCTCAAAAAAAATAAAAATGCATATGTTTTTAAAATATAAAAAATTTAAAAATTTTAAAAAGAAAAAAAGAAATATGAGGCTGAAAGCACACATGTGCCCAACATCAGGGGTTGGGTTCCCCCGCCTTATCAAATTGCCCAGCAGCTGCCCAAGAAAAAAAGAATTGTTAATGACAGAATGAAAAGCAATAATTGCAGCCAATCTGAATAAGCCAAATATAAAAACCCATGAAGATGTAAGAATAAGCGGGAAATTAACCA
>NW_012113141.1:13876459-13888909 GCF_000951035.1 Colobus angolensis palliatus | reverse complement strand
AAATTAAGGGTCGTGGCGGTGCACACCTATAGTCTAAACTACTCAGGAGGCTGAGGTGGATCACTTCAGCCCGGGAGGTCGAGGCTGCAGTGAGCTGAGATCACACCACTGCACTCAGCCTGGGTGACAGAGCTAGACCCTGTCTCAAAAAAAAATAAAAATGCGTATGTTTTTAAAATATAAAAATATTTAAAAATTTTAAAAAGAAAAAAAGAAATATGAGGCTGAAAGCACACATGTGCCCAACATAAGGGGTTGGGTTCCCCCGCCTTATCAAATTGCCCAGCAGCTGCCCAAGAAAAAAAGAATTGTGAATGATAGAATGAAAAGCAATAATTGCAGCCAATCTGAATAAGCCAAATATAAAAACCCATGAAGATGTAAGAATAAGCGGGAAATTAACCAGAGGCTTGTGAGCATAAGGACATAAAAGGTAGTTAACAACATACAATATTGATTAAAAGAGTCAGGGAAAGGCAGATGAGGAACAAATCAAGTTACGGAAGGTCTAGGCTAAATTTTTGGACAATAACCAAGTTATTAGTACAAACTGCTGTTGCCCCATAGGTTGCAGAAGTATCCAAAACCCTTGGCTCCTGGCTGAGAATCTGGACAGAATGTCTCCCTTATGAAGAATTTGGTTGTGCAAATGTTTAGTTTCTGCAATCAGGGATGAGTATAGTATAGTATATAAAAAGCCCATATCAGGCCGGGCGCAGTGGCTCACACCTGTAATCCCAGCACTTTGGGAGGCCAAGGCAGTTGGATTGCTTCAGGTCAGGAGTTCAAGACCAGCCTGTCTACCATGGTGAAACCCCATCTCTACTAAAAAATACAAAAAGTTAGCCAGGTGTGGTGGCAGGCGCCTGTAATCCCAGCTACTCAGGGGGCTGAGGCAGGAGAATCGCTTGAACCTAGGAGGCAGAGGTTGTAGTGACCCAAGGTCGCAACCACTGTACTCCAGCCTGGGCAATAGAGCGACACTCCGTCTCAAAAAAAAAACCCCATTTCAGGCCTACATTCATACACACACAAAGACAGTTTCAGGACTCCAAATCTTTGCTAATGCCAATTGTTTCTTCTTCCTGGAAGAGTCTTCCCTTCTTCCTCTGCCATTTAAATTCAGATTTATATTGATGACTCCCAAGAATTACTCTTCCTTCTATACTCTGCTGTCTACTCCTAACTGGGGGTGGGGAAGCAGGAGGAGATGTCCACAAATAGCAGAGGCCTCTTGGCGAATAGGTCATGGGTGCACTATGAACAAGCTCTGCTAGCCTCCACATTCTACAGGGGATGAGTTCTCCCCCAGCCTCCTCCTCCTCAGCTTCTCTCCAGGGGGTACCTATGACTGAGTGACCTCTGGCACTCAGTGCCTCCAGGGTAAGAAAGTTCCCTTCAGAAGAGCAGCTGACACAGCCATTATTGAGTCTATCTCTGCCTCTACCACCTCACACCACTTCAGTCTCCTGAGATGAGCTCATAAGCCCAGCAAGACCGTGAGCTCATCTTGAGATGAGGATATAAATGGACAGAAGACTCCATCACAGAAGGGCTTTCACAGCTGCTATCCAGCATGGTCAGCCAAGAGAAGGCATGGAGTCTTACTGAGTGTCTCTTATGGACAGCATGCTTCACAGATAATGTCTGTCTTCTTAAAGCCTATCAGCTAAAGCCTACTAGCAATACACAGCCAAATTTAGGGTTATTAACTTGTTGCAGCAAGAGAGCACATATGCAAGAGGAATCGCGGAACATGAAAAGGTTAAAGTTAGGAAAGCATACTTACAAAGACTGGGGAGCTGGAGTTAAAGGTTCTTGGCAGGGATTGGTCAGAATCTGGAAACTAGGAAGTTGCTGGAACCGTCAGTAATTTTATCTATAGAATGCCAAAGTCATGAGATGTACACCCACGTTCATAGCCACACTATTCCTAATAGCCAAAAGGCAGAACCAATCCAAGTGTCCACTGACAGATGAATGGATAAATAACATGTGATGTATACATACTATGGAGTATTATTCAGCCTTTAAAAGGCACGCATGCTACACATGGATGAATCTTGAAGACATTATGCTAAGCGAAATAAACCAGACACAAAAAAGACGAATTCTGTATTATTCCACTTACGTGAGGTACCTAGAGTAGCCAAACTCATAGAGACAGAAAGTAGAATGGTGATTGCCAGGGGCTTGGAGGAGGGGAGAATGGGGAGTTATGTTTAATGGGCACAGAGTTTTGTTTTTGTAAGATGAAAAGTTTTCTGTGGATGGATAGTGGTGGCAGTTGAGTAACAATGTGAATGGACTCAGTGCCACTGAACCATATACTTAAAAATGGTTAAAATGGTCAATTTTATGTTACATATATTTTACTATAATTTTTTTTAAAAAGTCACGTGGAATGACTGTTAGATCAGTTTGTCTGATGTCCTCTCTAAAAAACACGGGTCTGCATGTGCTGGTTAGTGTTTGAGTTTAGATACTTTCTTCTGTATGCTGTGGCTTGGCTTGGTTTAACTGTTTTGCAAGTCACAGAGCAGATTTGCAATATGTGATTTGTGTTTTAATTCTCAGTTACCCCATCTCAGACTAGCTGTCAGCAGAGCTGTTTTTCACTTTCTCAATCTCATTTAGTTGTTTGCTTGTTTGTTTATTCGTCTTAACAACTGAAAGCGGTAGTAGATTCGAGATTCCAACCCAAAGCTGCCAGAATTCTCACCGTGGACTTTTCTATCATACGGGTCCCCTAAAGGTTAAAATAGCTCATTGAAATATGCACAATCTGTCTGTTCCTAACACATAACAGATTTAAATCCGTATCAACTATTCCAGGAACCCTAAAATACTCAGATAAATATGACATTGCCTGATTTCCAGGACCTCACACACTGAAGGGCAAAACATAAATACATAGTTATGTGTAAGAAATATAATAAATCTAGAAGGTAAATGATCATATGCCCATGTTAAATATCTACATAATTGTGATACTACTCACTTACATTTGGTTAGAATCCTTTCACAAGGAAGAGAATCTCCTTTTTCTAGAGATGAGATTCAAAATTAAAATGGAACACTACTAGAAAATTTAATACATTCACTTAGATTTCTCTGAAGCATAAACAATGGTGTTAAAAGAGTAGATTTAGATAAAGCAGAGAAAGAAAGCAAAGTAATTCTTAACAGATGCATCATAATTTAAAGCAGGAATTGGCAAATTTTTTCTGTAAAGGGCCAGAAAGTAAATATTTAAGGCCTTACAGGCCATATGCGGCCAAAGACAATATGTAAACAAATGAGTATGGCTGAATTCCAATAAAACTTTATTTATGAAGCTGAAATTTGAATTTAATGTAATTTTCACAGGTCATAAAATATTCTCCTTTCTCCCAAACATTTAAAAATGTAAAAACCATTTTTATCTCTCAGGCTGTAGAAACACGAGCAGCAGGCTGAATTTGGCCTGCAGCTATAATTTGCCAACTCCCGCTTTCAAGCCTGACTTCTCCAAGTGGAACCCATAGTCTGGCAGCATCAGCAACACCCAGGAGCTTGTCAGAAATACAGAACCTCATGCCCAATCCCAGATCCGCTGAAGGAGAACCTACATTTTCAACAACCATCATGTGTTTGTTTACGCAGTTTAAGGTCCACTCAGGTTGATACATGACTGCAGTCAATCCCTGTGCTTCCCAAGGAAGTGACCTTACCTTGGGAATGTTCTGAACCTCTCTGTGCCTCAGTTTCCCCATGTACAAGATAAAGATGACAGCATTTCCTCCCTTAAGCATGGCTGTGAGAATTCACACATGCGTGCACACGCACGCACACACACACGCACACACATGGCTTAAAACAGTATTTGTCATTACCATAACAAAATCTTCTGTTATTTTCACAGCCACCCTCTGAAACAGGCAATGTTGACCTAATTTGACAGAAGAAACTGTAGTCCAAAAAATACAGAAATTCTTCTAGGATCACAATTTAGTCCTGAGAATAATGATCAAAGGGACAAAAGGGGGACAAATGCCCCAGGCTCCCAGGTCTTCAAGCCCATGTCCCCCTCTCGGGGAACACTCTCCATAACCTCTCACTTCATGCCCCTTAGATGGTCCCTAAAAATACTTCTGCCACACAAGGATCTCCCCAAATCTGTACCCCAAGTTACCCTTTCATTCCTTGAAATTTATATTTCATTAAGTCCCTTAGTGTTTTTTTACAACTTCTCTTTCTAGTTATAGATTGTAAATTTTTCCTTTGCTGAGTCTTGGAGCTGACCAACTGTTTTTTATTAAATTTGTAGGGCTCAGGGGAAAAAAAAAGGCAATTCCTTTATTTGAGAATCCTGACATTTATTAGCATAATAAAACTCTCAAGATGAAATTGCAGTTTTCCAGACAGTAATTTCATTTGCAGGACAACTTATAAGGGATTTATTTTAAAGCCAGGTAAAAAGGTAAAACCTAAAATATATGAGACATGCAGAAATTGCAGGCCCCAAATAAAATGAAATAAATGTGTTAGGGATGGAAAACCCAGCTGTTGTCTCTCACATATTAATTAGGGGTGACAGGAACAACAGCCCAGGGATTCAGGGCCTCAACCCATCTTGGTCTGCTTTCAAAGCTGCTGTTAGTTCTTGGAACAAAAGTTTCTTCCAACACCTTGAAAATCATCACATCATATCCCCCGACACATCATGGCTAAGCACTAAATTGTTGTTGTTATTGTGGTTGTTGTTAGAAATACCTTTTTCATTTGGACAGAGCGTTCATGTTTATCATTTAACTGACCTGCAAAAAAACCTAGTGACGGCCATACAGAAAATTCCCTTTTCAGTCATACTGAGGTTTACTGAAGTTAAATGATTTGGACAAAGTCACATAGTTGGTAAATCAGAGAGCCAAAACTAAAACATCATTCCTCTGAGTCCATGGAAATAAGGCAATTTTAATGATAATCAATTAAGGCATGTTAGAGTTCAGAAAGGAGGTTCCTTCCATCATTTCACTTTATGCATGCAGTGAGACAGGCAGACCTGGGAAAGCCACAGAGCTGAGTTGCAAAATTGGTATTATTGAACACTTCTCTGTGATGGGTTCTTATCCTGGATTCCCCAAAAGGTAGAGCCTGTGGCAAAAGCTTACAAGCTGCTACTTCATTCAGAAGTGTAATCCCAGAGCAACAGGAGACAGCAAGGCAAGGCAGAGAAGAAGGAACAAACAGGAGCAGGGGGGTGTCATACTGATCCAGCCACCACATGGTTTCATCGTGACTGGTTGCCCGATCTTGCAGGACTATCTTCTAAAAGACCATTCAAACAGATGCCTCTCAGAATAGTTACTACAGGAGGAAGAAAGGGGAAAAAGCGATCTACCAGCCTGTGACTCCCATTCATCCCAGATTCACCATGTGGGGCATTCACTTCCCATCTCTTCTGTCTTATGCCTCTGCAGGAACGGGAGACGGGACATGTGGCAAGCTACCACTGGCTTATGCTCACATGACACTGATGAACATAGGGAGGAAGAGCAGAACCCATGCAAAACTGGTTACAGTGCTGGTGGCTTGTGGTAGAGAAGTGACCAAGAATCTAAGGAACAGGTGAGGCAAGAGAAGAAGAGGGGCATAGGAGATGTTTGATACAGCCACCAAGTAAAGTAAATTGTTCCCTAACATCCCTAGAGTCCCTTCATTATTTCCCTCTCACCAAACACAATGCTGCAAGCATTATAATGCTAGTAAGTTCCAGGGTGAGGATCTGAACCCAAGTTTTCTTGACTGTAAAGACTGTAATCTTCTCTTCATCATATACTACCTCTGTGTATATGGCCATAACTGTGGAACACAAGTATGCACCAATAGACACCATCACTGAGAGTTATTGAGGAGTTATTGGGTGAGTCTTCTTGTTAATATAAGGAACATACTGAGATTAAGTTGACAAGGGAATTAAAAGGACAATGAGGACAGAGCTAATCACTGGAGTTACCTGCATAAAGAGGGCCACATCCCAGACAGCAGAGCCACATCAGATTTCTCAAAATCATTCTTGCATTTATAACTCACCCCAGGTCTTGAAGACATTTGTAGGATTACATAAAACCATTGTAAAAGCAGGGCCAAGATGTGATTCAAAGATAGAAGAGAATGACAAAAGAAGAGGTTAAATAAGGAAGGCAGGACAGTGTCAATCAGCTGCCCTGGAAACTGGGGCTTGCCTTAGATAATTCCAATGATAACATCAATAAGGGTAATAATGGAGATTATGAAAGATGCAGCATTTATGTCCTCCATAGAAATCCTTCATAATCTTCCATTATTGCCATGATTTTATAGAGTGGCAAGTAGGAAATAATTTACGAGAAACCACTGCTAATTTGTGTTGGAAAACTTTTAGAAGATGTGCATTCATTAACAAACATTTACTGAATGTCTACCATATGTTAAATTTAGGGTTCGGCACTGGAATTATTTTGGATTATTAAAACATGGTCCACGCACTGTAAAAGCTCAGTTTCTGGAAGCCATGACAAACAGGCTTTGTCTAAGGTCATATAGCTAAGCTCTTCATGAAAGAGTTGCATGAGCTATTAGCAATTTCTGTCCTGATCACTGGGATCAGACCAGTAGCCCTATGCCATAGATGTCATATCCCTTGAGACATATTAATCTACTTTTTCCTCTGGATAGTGGTGGATCTTCCAGAAGGCCATAGAATTTGAGTTGAGAAGTTCTTAAGCTCAGTTCAAAACAGGATGCCCAAAGGAATCCAACTGATAAGGAAAAAAATATTATTCAAACAATGGATGGTAGTCTGGTGGGCTGTCCCTCTGTCCGCAGGGTTCCTGAAGTAACTCTCCTCCTGAAACAGTGATAATTTCCTCCTAAAAGAGAAAAAAAGGAAAATCCATTTATCATCAAGACAGGGAAATACACATCTATGAGAGAGAGAGAGTGGTTCAAGACAGAGAAACTAAGAGTATGCATCTGTCTCCCCTCATTCAGATTGCTAGAAATGACATTAAAAAAATCTGCCTTTAAAAAGAAATGAATTCATAAAACGTACTGGAAAATAAAAAGGAATGCCACTGACAAAGTGAAACATATTGAAGAATCCTTGAAAAACAAAAGATATGCAGGAGGGGCTTGTCAGAGGAGTCAATGTGGGACACCAGTTACAGCAAGTTGAGGAAGGGTCGAGGGACTCCAGTAGGTGTTTGCCTCAAGCACGTTGGGGAATGAGGAAATGCACACAGTTCCTTGGAAGCCCCAAGAGACCCAAAAAGTTCAGACAGTCCCATGCCCAAAAGATGAGCCACTCACAGTCAGCTCCAACCCCTACAGCATGAAGACACTGGATTTGGAAAACAAAACTATATTCACTCATGATAGACAGAAAATTCAAAGTTGGAATATTGCTTCATAGCCTAAAATTTACAGGCATTTAAGCAAAATTATAACCATAAAAGAAAGATGCTGAACTCAACAATAGAAATGATTTCCAGGAAAATATCAAGTCTATAAAGCAAACAGAAGAGGCTTTAAGAGATGTACATTAATCTCTCCTTGGCGGAATAAGAAATAAGTCATCCATGAAACGAGAATGGGTATTAAAAAAAAAAAAAAAAGAACCAATTAAAGAACCTGGAAACCAAAAGCATGACCATTTAAATTAAAAGGAAAAAATTTCAGAAGAACTGAATAGCAGAATGCTCATAACTAAAGAGCAATTCAGCAGCTGAGAGAAATGTCACATCAAAAAGAAAGAGATATCCTAATAGAAAAATGGACAAAGGATATGAAAGGACGACTCACAGAAGAAATCCAAGTGGCCATGAAACGTGTGAAAAGATCCTCAGCATCAGTGGTAATCAGACAAATGCAAACTAAACCACAGTAGATTCAGTGTCTGCCCATCTGATGGAGAAAAATGAAATGATTGATAGGCCCCAGTGTTGGCAGCAGTGCAGGGAAACAGCCTCACATAGTTTTGGCAGGAGACTGAACTGGCGCCACACTTTTGGAGGGCAATCTGGCAGATCTTTCCTAATTAAAATGTGCATACTCTTCTCTCCAGCAATTCCAGTTCCAGGACCCATCCTAGAGAAATACTGCACATGTATCCATAGTGACACACACAGGGAAGTCTCTGCGGCACTGTTCAAGATCATAAAAAATCGGAAGCCAGATAAGAGTGGCCATCAAAAGGAGAATGGGTAATTAAACTGTAATATGCATCCATACCATGGAATACCACACAGCATTTACAAGGTTTGGTATACGGATTAACATAGGAAGAGCTCATAGAAATATTTGAATGACAGTCAGCATGTCCTGAAATTACAAGTGTCAGATATATTGTTTCAGCACTTCACACAGTGATATTTCATTAACACCTTACAGTGACCTGAAGAGTTGAGTGCTACTATTAAACCCACTTTACTAAGATGGAAACTAAGGTGAAAAAGCTAAATAGTCGTCCAAAGTCAAACACATAAGTTAGAATTTAAAACTCAGCAGCCTCATTTTAGGGACCATGCTTTTTAAAACTGCATTCAATTATTTAGTACGCATGTTTAAAAATCAAGTCACTCATTTATATGTAAGGAAATATGCAACTCGGGCTGGGTGTGGTGGTGCATGCCTGTAGTCCCAGCTACTAAGGAAGCTGAGGTGGGAGGATCACTTGAGCCCAGGATATTGGGGTTACAGTGAGCTATGATCACACCACTGCACTCCAGCCTAAGCAACAGAGTAAGACCTTGTCTCAAAAAAGACTACACAACTTATGTGAAAAATAACAAAACTATATATTTCCTTATGTACATAAGTTTTTATGTTACTGCTCAGGAGATATTTAGATAAGATACATGGCAAACTGGTAAAGTGGAGGACAGAGATAGAGATTTGAAATGAATGAGGCTTTCACTTTGTATTGTGCTTGATTTTTCTTAGAATGTAATCATGAATTAATTGTATAATTAAAATTTTAATTTGTAGATGTTGGCCACCAGATCTCCACATTGGCATAAATGATATTTCTCCTTACTGTTAGAAATGAAATTGTGAGTCTCAAAGGTTTTGATTTGGAAGAGAATAAAGATCTTCAGACATCTCTGGTTTAGCCTTTCTCTGGAACCTGTCCTGAGTGAGGGGCAGTTATCCTTTGCTTGAAACACTTCCAGGGACAAGGAGCTCATCATTGCTAAAGCAGCTCCTATTATACAGGAAAAGCACACAATGTGGTTTAGTGGAAAAAGTACATTCTTTAGAGCCAAACAGTCTGAGGCTCAACTCCTGGTCCTAACCATGAAAACTTAGCCCTGGTTTCCTAATCTGTGGAATGGGGCTAAGATGCCTCCCTCAGGCATCTGCCACTGCTGAGGCTTGAGTAGGTAAACAAAGCGGATGGGAAAGCTGGAGCTGGGCAGAGCCCCCTGCAGCTCAGCAAGGCCTGCTGCCTCTGTAGAGTCCACCTCTGCGGGCAGGGCATAGCTGAACAAAAGGCAGCAGAAACTTCTGCAGACTTAAACGTCCCTGTCTGACAGCTCTGAAGAGAGCAGTGGTTCTCCCAGCATGGTGTTTGAGCTCTGAGAATGGACAGACTGCCTCCTCAAGTGGATCCCTGACCCCCGTGTAGCCTAACTGGAAGACACCCCCCGGTAGGGGCCGACTGACACCTCATACAGGCGGGTGCCCCTCTGGGATGA
This sequence comes from Colobus angolensis palliatus, assembly GCF_000951035.1. Classification (NCBI taxonomy): domain Eukaryota; kingdom Metazoa; phylum Chordata; class Mammalia; order Primates; family Cercopithecidae; genus Colobus; species Colobus angolensis. Next base: position 13,879,190 of record NW_012113141.1, on the reverse strand, counting down.
GGCTTCCAGAGGAAGGATCATACAGCAATATTTACTGTTCTGCAATATTTGCTGTTCTGCAATATTTGCTGTGCTGCAGCCTCCGCTGGTGATATTTAGGTAAACAGGGTCTGGAGTGGACCTCCAGCAAACTCCAACAGACCTGCAACTGAGGGACCCGACTGTCAGAAGAAAAACTAACAAACAGAAAGGAATAGCATCAACATCAACAAAAAGGACATCCACACCAAAACCCCATCTGTAGGCCACCAATATCAAACACCAAAGGTGGATAAAACCACAAAGATGGGGAGAAACCAGAGCAGAAAAGCTGAAAATTCTAAAAACCAGAGCACTTCTTCTCCTCCAAAGGACTGCAGCCCCTTACCAGCAACAGAACAAAGCTGGACAGACAATGATTTTGACGATCTGACAGAAGTAGGCTTCAGAAGGTCGGTAATAACAAAATTCTCCAAGCTAAAGGTGGATGTTTGAACCCATCGCAAGGAAGCAAAAAACCTTGAAACAAGATTAGACGAATGGCTAAGTAGAATAAATAGTGTAGAGAAAACCTTAAATGACCTGATGGAGCTGAGACCCATAGCAGGAGAACTATGTGACACATGTGCAAGCTTTCAATAGCCAGTTTGATCAAGTGGAAGAAAGCGTATCAGTGATTGAAGATCAAATTAATGAAATAAAGTGAGAAGAGAAGTTTAGAGAAAAAAAGAGTAAAAAGAAACAGAGCCTCCAAGAAATATGGTACTATATGAGAAGACCAAATCTATGTTTGATTGGTGTACCTGAAAGTGACGAGGAGAATGGAACCAAGTTGGAAAACACTCTGCAGAATATTACCCAGGAGAACTTCCCCAACCTAGCAAGGCAGGCCAACATTCAAATTCAGGAAATACAGAGGATACCACAAAGACACTCCTCATGAAGAGCAACCCCAAGACACATAATTGTCAGATTCACCAAGGCTGAAATGAAGGAAAAAATGTTAAGGGCAGCCAGAGAGAAAGGTCAGGTTACCCACAAAGGGAAGCCCATCAGACTAATAGCGGATCTCTCAGCAGGAACTCTACAAGCCAGGAGAGAGTGATGACCAATATTCAACATTCTTAAAGAAAAGAATTTTCAACCCAGAATCTCATATCCAGACAAACTAAGTTTCATAAGTGAAGGAGAAATAAACTCCTTTACAGACAAGCAAATGCTGAGAGATTTTGTCACCACCAGGCCTGCCCTACAAGAGCTCCTGAAGGAAGCACTAAACATGGAAAGGAACAACCGGTACCACTCAATGCAAAAACATGCCAAATTGTAAAGACCATCAATGCTAGGAAGAAACTCATCAACTAACGAGCAAAATAACCAGCAAACATCATAATGACAGGATCAAATTCAAACATAACAGTATTAATCTTAAATGTAAATGGGCTAAATGCCCCAATTAAAAGACACAGACTGGCAAATTGGATAAAGAGTCAAGACCCATCCACGTGCTGTATTCAGGAGACCCATCTCATGTGCAGAGACACACATAGTCTCAAAATAAAGGGATGGAGGCAGATCTACCAAGCAAATGGAAAGCAAAAAAAAAGCAGGGGTTGCAATCCTAGTCTCTGATAAGACAGACTTTAAACCAACAAAGATCAAAAGAGACAAAGAAGGCCATTACATAATAGTAAAGGGATCAATTCAACAAGAAGAGCTAACTATCCTAAATATATATGCACCCAATATGGGAGCATGCAGATTCATAAGGCAAGTCCTTAGAGATCTACAAAGAATTTAGGCTCCCACACAATAATAATGGGAGACTTTAACACCCCACTGTAACATTAGACAGATCAACGAGACAGAAGGTTAACAAGGGTATCCAGGACTTGAACTCAGCTCTGCACCAAGCAGACCTAACAGACATCTACATAACTCTCCATCCCAAATCAACAGAATATACATTCTTCTCAGCAGCACATCGCACTTATTCCAAAATTGACCACATAGTTGGAAGTAAAGCACTCATCAGCAAACATAAAAGAACAGAAATCACAACAAACTGTCTCTCAGACCACAGTGCAAATTAGAACTCAAGACTAAGAAACTCACTCAAAACTGCACAACTACATGGAAACTGAACAACCTGCTCCTGAATGACTACTGGGCAAATAATGAAAAGAAGGAAGCAATAAAGATGTTCTCTGAAACCAATGAGAACAAAGACACAACATACCAGAATCTCTGGGACACATTTAAAGCAGTGTGTAGAGGGAAATTTATAGCACTAAATGCCCACAAGAGAAAGCAGAAAAGATCTAAAACCAACACCCTAACATCACAACTAAAAGAACTAGAGAAGCAAGAGCAAACAAATTCAAAAGCTAGCAGAAGGCAAGAAATAACTAAGATCAGAGCAGAACTGAAGGAGATAGAGACACAAAAAACCCTTCAAAAAATCAATGAATCCAGGAGCTGGTTTTTTGAAAAGATCAACAAAATTGATAGACCACTAGCAGGACTAATAAAGAAGAAAAGAGAAAAGAATCAAATAGATGCAATAAAAAATGATAAAGGGGGTATCACCACTGATCCCACAGAAACACAAACAACCATTAGAGAATACTATAAACACCTCTATGCAAATGAACTAGAAAAACCTAGAAGAAATGGATTATCTCCTGGACACATACACCCTCCCAAGACTAAACCAGGAAGTAGTTGAATCTCTGAATAGACCAGTAACAGG
>NW_012113141.1:13829398-13874677 GCF_000951035.1 Colobus angolensis palliatus | reverse complement strand
CTCATCATCACTGGTCATCAGAGAAATGCAAATCAAAACCACAATGAGATACCATCTCACACCAGTTAGAATGGTGATCACTAAAAAGTCAGGAAACAACAGATGCTGGAGGGGATGTGGAGAAATAGGAACGCTTCTACACTGTTGGTGGTAGTGTAAACTAGTTCAACCATTGTGGAAGACAGTGTGGCAGTTCCTCAGGGATCTGGAACTAGAAATACCATTTGACCCAGCAATCCTATTACTGGGTATATACCCAAAGGACTATAAATCATGCTACTATGAAGACACATGCACATGTATGTTTATTGCAGCACTATTCAACAATAGCAAAGACTTGGAACCAACCCAAATGTACATCAATGATAGACTATATTAAGAAAATGTGGCACATATACACCATGGAATACTATGCAACCATAAAAAAGGATGAGTTCATTTACTTTGCAGGGATATGGATAAAGCTGGAAATCATCATTCTCAACAAACTATCACAAGGACAGAAAACCAAACACCGCATGTTCTCACTCATAGGTGGGAACTGAACAATGAGAACACTTGGACACAGGGTGGGGAACATTACACACCGGGGCCTGTTGTGGGGTGGGGGGCAGGGGTAGGGATAGCATTAGGAGAAATACCTAATGTAAATGACGAGTTAATGGGTGCAGCAAACCTACATGGCACATGTATACCTATGTAACAAACCTGCATGTTCTGCACATGTATCCTAAAACTTAAAGTATAAGAAATAAAATAAATAAATAAAAAGATGCCTCCCTCACAGATCTATTGGTAAGATTAAATAAGGGCATGGATGCAGAGCAACAGGGTCAGTGCTTGACACAGAGAACGTGCCAATGTCCTCACATCCCCTCCCTTTCTCTTTCCTGTTTGTTAGAAGGCTCTTCCCAACACGTAGAAATCGACCTTATCCTGGTTAGTCCAGTTTCCAGGCAGTACTCCACACCCAGTGCCCGAGTATCTGTGAATGGGTGATTCTCCATGGGTATTATTCATAAGGTCCAGGGCTGTCCCTGAAGTTCTAGGAAACTCCATGAAGAGACGAAGAGAAAGCAATACAAACCTAAGAGTCCCTATTATAGCAAAACCCCAGTGAGACCGTCAAGTCATTCTGTGAAACTATCTACACCCGCAAAACTTGGTTAGATGTCGGACGCCTGAGCTACCACCACTCTGCCACTCAGAATCCTTCGTCCTGCCCTTCCAGGTCACTGAATTCCACCTCTGGCTTTCTCCCAGTTACTAATGATGCCAACCGCCACACGAACATAAACGTTGCTTCTTACTACATACACTGCTTGGAAGACAACATCTTTCCCAACATAGGGTCCATGGCGGGAGGACAAATAACAAAAAGAATGCCGAGAAACAATACTTTCCATGAGCACTTAACAGTCACAAAGTGCTGCTATGTACTTGACTTCATTTAATGCTCACAGAGTCTGAGCTAAAGTATTATTTACATCCATTTGACTGGCTAGGATACTGATGCTTGGTGAACCTAAGGTGCTGGCTAAAGGTCACACATGTACTAAGTAAGTGGTTAAGCTGGAGTTCAAATAAGAGACATGGTAACTCCACCACTGGAAAAGCTTCTCTAATCACAGTGTTGCCTACTGCACTTCTGCTAACTCTCAGAAGCTGATAAGGCCTGGCTTGGAGGTCTTCATGAGAGACATTCTAGGGAATGAGTTGGAGATGAGACCCAGGCTTGGAGAAAGGGATGATCATCCAATTCTTGTGTTAACAGGAGGGAGCACTCAGGTATCCAAGGTGAGAACAGGCCTGAGGACCAGGGTAAGAGGTGCCCGCATGCCCCAGAGAGTGAAGCAGAGAGCAGAACAGTGGGCCCTAGGGCCTGGTGGGAACAACCTCTGGTCTCTTCTGCCCTAATGCTCTACATCTCTGAGACCCTCCAGCCCCACAGCCCAGAGCCAGCAGCCTTGCTTCTCTTGCTCTAGCTCTCTCTTCAGCTCGAGTTTCCACCAGGTTTGTCCCCACCCCCCGCCCCGATTAGTATCCCTAAGAGGGATACCTTATGGAAATCAATGAGATCCGTGAGCGTTGCATGGCGATTGGGGTCCACACCCAGGAAGCTGTAAAAATCTCCAGAGGCATCCACAAGAAAGTGCTTGAACCCTTTCTGCAAGCGGTAGGAGAGGGTGTAACCCCAGATTTTCTCACTGACCCGGACCAGGAATGCTCCCTCAGTCATGTTCTCCAGGAGATCTTCTGCATCTTCTCGGCTAATAATTCCTGATTTAAAATGGGAAAAACAAAAAAACAAAAAAAAACACAGCAGGTTCTGCAACTGCCTCCCCATGATCTTCCATTCCTCCCCGCCCCTCACCCTGGGGCTCGGTGCACATGCCATCCACACAGTCCAGGGTGCCAGGAAGGAAACAGCCCCGAGGGCTGGCCAAGCACATGCCTCCTTCCAAAGAGAGGGCATCTTGGCCCAGCACCACCGCCGTGAGCCTGGGGGCAGAGTTTCTACTAGGACCTGAATTGAGTGTGCTTTCCTCCACATTGAGCCATGCTGATTTGGATTAATTGGGTAAGCAACGAATTAGTAGTGAGCTGTGATTATAGCATTATTGATTATAAACATAAGTCAACAGGCTTGTGAAAAGCCTTAAGAGGCCTGCTTTAAAGACTAGTCCAGAATGGCTGCTGATGACTAACTCACTTATTTCTCTAGTACCATAAATGAGCACCTAAAAACAGGGTTTTCCCTTAAAAAGTAAAAAGACTTCTTCCAAATACCTGTGAACACCAGGCAAAAAGCTTCTTAATAGGGGTATAGAATCAAGCTTCACTTCAGCTCAAAGACCAAAACTTTCTAAGGGCTTGCAGTCCTACACAATGTGATTTCATCATAGTTTGGAAGTCTGGTTGGCCTTGGAGTCGTTGATATGCTGGTAGCAATCCCCTGAAATGCTCTGAGGGAGCTGCTGTTATCTGGGTGATGTAAGGGGGGTGATGTAGAGCAGGTTCCAGAGGCAGGTAGGTGGGAAGAGGAGGGGAAGCCAGAAGACCTGGGTTACGCCCACCCCCACCTCTGCCGACCTGGCTATGGAATTTTCAGCCAAGTCCTCAACATCTCCAGTGTCCTTTGACATTTAGATGATCATAACCTAAATACTTAAAAGGTATGTTATGACTTTCAAGTTGAATAAAGAACTCAAACTCATTTCACACATGGAGAATAGCTGTGGAGATGCTGAATCCTGTTATCATCTGTTATTCTGGAGGAGAGGTGAATTGCAACACATTGTCCCTTTGCTCACCCATGGACTTACCCTTTCCACACTGTCAGTGATAGATATGGGCCAAGTGGCCGTGCCTATCTCCATGACCCTGAGAGGCTCTGCACACCTGTGACTTCTCCCCAGTACCCAATGCCACTCCCGAGCCAGTCACAGTCAGGCTCCCCTCCCATCAATCTCTGGCCTCACAGGGCACACTCAAGACGTCCCTTGGGCCCAAGGCAGAGGACACAGAGGCAACCACACTGCCAAATGATCTACCCTTTAAAGACAGTTAGCACAATCAGGGGCCACCTATTTCCTTCTTGCCCAGGACTTACAGCAAGAGGCATCCAAGCCAGTCACCCCTCCCCAGCCAAGCTCTAGAAGCAGGAAAGGAGGAAGAGTAAGACAAAGAAGGAAGTGAGGAGCCCTTTCACCACAGGGTGCCTGAAAAATAAACACTGTCCCATGCAAGACGGAGGATGTGCCCCAGTGCTGCCCCCTTGAAGGTCTTGGGGGCTTCATGCAGAAGACAGCCAAAAGAAGACCGAAAGGGAAAGTCCAGGATCCCTAAAACTTGGCACTGTCCTTCACCTACCTCCCTGCCCCAACACCAGAACACCTGGGCCCTAAAAGAGGCTGCAGTAGGGAGATAAGTAAGGGGAGCAAGAGGCAGGGCCAGGGCCTGGGAGGAAGAAGGACCAGAAGACGCAACCCTCATCCCCACTCCAAGCACCTCAAGCTGAGGCACAGGCGGGGCTAGGGTTGAAGAGGAAGGGAGTATTACTAGGGTGGGAGACTACAGTCAAATTAAATATGATTCAACTTTTTTTTCTTTTAAACAAGTGTCTTTATTGTAATGTTTATTACTTTTTCACTGATAAATAAAAATTGTATATATTTATGGTATACATGACATTTTGATATATGTATGCACTGTGGGATGGCTAAATCAATCTGCTTAAGATTAACATATGCATTATCTCACATACTTACTTTTTGTGGTGAAGACACTTAAAAATCTACCCTCTTGGCTGAGTACAATAGCTCATGCCTATAATCTCAGTACTTTGGGAGACTGAGGTGGATCACTGGAGCCCAGTAGTTCAAGACCAGCCTGGGCAACATAGCCACAATTGTTGTCTCCACACTTTTTGTGGAGACAACCATCTCCACAGAAAATTTAAAAATAATTTGGGCATGAGAGGCTGGGGCAAAAGGACCGTTTGCACCCAGGAGTTCAAGGCTGCAGTGATCTGTGATCATACCACTGCACTCTAGCCTGGGTGACAGAGCAAGACTCTGCCTCAAACAAACAAAAACTCTCCTGGCAATTTTCAAGTATACAATATATCATTAATTGTAGTTACCATGCTGTACAATAGATCTCTTGAACTTATTCCTCCTATCTAAATGAATTTTTATGTCCTTTGACCAACATCTCCCCAGTGCCCACCTCTCCCAGCCCCTGGTAACCACCATTCCACTTTCTGCTTCTGGAAGTTCAATGTTTTTAGATTCCACATATCAGTGAGATCATGAGGTAGTTGTCTTTCTGTGCCTGACTTATTTCACTTAGCATAATGTCCTCTAGGTTCATCCATGTTGTCACGAATGACAGGATTTCATTCTTTTTAAAGGCCAAATACTATTCCATTGTGCACATATACCACACCTCTTTATCCATTCAACTATTAATAGACACTTAGGTTGGGCCTGGTGTGGTGGTTCATGCCTATAATACCAGCACTTTAGGAGGCCAAGGTGGGAGGATCGCTTGAGCCCAGGAACTGAAAACCAGCCTGTGCAACATAGCAAGGCCCTGAATCTACAAAAATTTTAAAAATTAGCTGGGCATGGTGGCACATGCCTGTGGTCCCAGCTACTCAGGAGGCTGAGGTGAGAGAATCACATGAGCCTGGAAATTCAAGGCTGCAGTGAGCTACGATCATGCCACTACACTCTAGCCTGGACAACAGAGTAAGGCCCTATTTCAAAAATAAATAAATAAATAAACAAATACTTCCTTTGATTCCCTATCTTGGCTATTGTGAATAATGCTACAATCAACATGGCAGTATAGATATGTCTTTGACATACTGATTTCATATCCTTTGGATAAATACCAGTAATGGGGTTGCTGAGATGATGGGGTACTTCTATTTTAATTTTTAAGTATTTTCATACTTTAAGAGAATGTGCAAAGGGTCTCTTTCCTCCAACACTTGCCAACACATGTTATTTTGGAGACTTGACTTTTTAACATGCCAAAATGACCAGTAATACCAAAGTGACGATGTCATGTGTCTCACCCACCTAAAACCCTTGAGCAGCTTCCCCTATAGCAGACAGCAGGCTCTATGCCCCACCTCAGCCTACCCCTCTCGGCTCATCGCACTGTTTGGTACTGGCTGCTCCCCACAAGCCGACCTTGGACTGAGGCCACATCCCAGCCCCCTTCACTCTGGCTGACCCTGACTCATCATCAAAAGCCCCATCCTCTTCTCTCCCCAGAATCATGGCCTATGGGCAGCCTACACTCTACCTTTGTGCAAGTTAGGAAAAGATGACCTTCTGAGTAATTGAATTAGAAAAACATGCCTCTCTGGGCCAAACCCACAAAGCCTTGACTGAGCTTGACTGAGAAAGGCGGTACCTACACATCAATCATCTGCTCGCCCCAACTATCCCCACCCCTCAGGTCCCCCTGTTCAGTGTGCAGCCTGCTCAGCTGACTAGGAAATCCTTTATATCCCCGGAGATTCTCTTGGATATCCCATATTTGGGTTTTTGTAACATCCTGCCAAAACCTTACAGTAGATTAGTAAATAGGCTGTGAGCAGCTCAAGGCTGGGGCCTGTGGCTGCCATGGGAGCAAGCTGCCCAGGCCTCCCTCCAAGACAGAGACCTGTTGCTGGGAGCAGCATCGTGCCCTTCAGGATCCTCCATGGGTTCATGCTCTCCCCAGGGTGCTTCCAGCCAAGGGCAGGGCACAGGGGTGCTAGAGCCACCATTCCTACCCAAGGCAGGACTTCTCAAGCAGGCAGTCTTTGCTCTGGGGCTCTCAATCAGCTTGACCAGGATTTTTCTCTGAGCTGCACTCCAGGAGCAGGCTCCCTCACCAGTCATCCTTCTTCCCTCTCTCCCTCCACAGGTGTCAGACGTGTACCATGTTCTGAAGACTCTCCCTACCTTCTCCCACACCCTCCCCACTTTGTCTTTCACAGGCATTTCCTCCAATCAATCTCTTCCTCTTCTGCTTCACGGAGGACCTGACAGACACAGACACCTCATCTTTACATCCTCCATGCCTGGGACATTGGCAGGGATTCTGGAACAGTGATCAAGAGCACGGACACAAATCATAGCCCAGGGACTTATTCCATGGGTGGTCTTAAAAGCAGGTGACTTCAACCTCTCTGAAACCAAGTTTGATGTCCCATCTATTAAGTGGTAGTGATATAACAGCTACATCTTCATCTTAAGGCTGTTTGAGAATTAATAAGTTAATACATGAATATGTTTAGTACAGTGCTTAAAAATCACAATAAATACCTAATACAATATAACTAGCTGCTCTGGATGCACTGAGTAGACTACACATGTGTTAGTGTTGCAGACTGCCTGGTGCTGGTAGCTGCAATGGTCATAGGACTGTCAGGCTGTGTCCCCCCTGCCCACAACCCCTGACACACACACAGTCAATTCTCTCAAACATGGGCTGCTGAAGGTGACTTCCTCCTAGGGGGCCCCAGCCTGTGCCATAAACTTAGCTGGGCCATTTCTGGCAGACTGTCCAGGTCTCTGTGAATTCTGCCTCCTCTTTGGTATTACTGATATAGTTTGGATGTGTGTCCTCTCTAAATCTCATGTTGAATTGTAATCTGCAGTGTTGGAGGTGGGGCTAGTGGGAGGTGATTTCCCATAAATGGTTTAGCACCATCCCCTTGATGCTATCCTCAGGACAGTGAGTGACTTCTTGTGAGATCTGGTTGTTTAAAAGTCTGTAGGATCTTCCCCCTCACTCTCTCTCTCTCTTGCTCCCCCTCTCGCCATGTGATATGCCAGCTTCCCCTTTGCCTTCCACCATGGATTTGAAGCTTCCTGAGGTCTCACTGGAAGCCAAGCAGATGCTAGGGCCATACTTCCTGTATAGCCTATAGAACTGGGAGCCTATTAAAACTCTTTTCTATATATTAATAAATTACCCAGTCTTGGGTATTTCTTTTTTTTTTTTTTTGAGACAGAGTCTTGCTCTGTCACCCAGGCTGGGGTGTAGTGGCACGATCTCAACTCACTGCAACCTCCGCCTCCCAGGTTCAAGCAATTCTCCTGCCTTAGGCTCGTGAGTAGCTGGGATTACAGACATGCACCACTATGTCCGGTTAATTTTTGTATTTTTTGTAGAGACGGAGTTTCATCATGTTGGCCAAGCTGGTCTCAAACTCCTGACCTCATGATCCACCTGCCTCAGCCTCCCAAAGTGCTGGGATTACAGGCATGAGCCACTGTGCCCGGCCAGGTATTTATTTATAGCAATGCAAGAATGGCCTAACACATTTGCCTAGAAATCAAAATTGCAATTTGGCACAAAGCCAAAGGTAATATAACCTCATAGCTCAGGATAGCAAACAGCATTCCACAGAAAACCCAACCCCTCAAGAGAACTAGTGTAGGATGCTTGCAAGGAGAAGCCATGTTTTCCTTCCCCATTCACTTTGCCCTCTGTATGAGTCCGTTTTCACACCCCCGATAAAGACACATCTGAGACTAGTCAAATTAAAAACGCTTATCGAACTTACAGTTCCACATGGCCGGGGAGGCCTCACAATCATGGCGCGAGGCAAGGAGGAGCTCACATCTTACGTGGATGGCAGCAGGCAAAGAGAGGAGCTTCTGTAGGGAACCTCCCCCTTATAATACCATCAGATCTCGTAAGACTTATTTGCTATCACGAGAATAGCACAGGAAAGACCTGCTTCCATTATTCAGTTACCTCCCACTGGGTCCCTCCTGAACACGTGGAATTCAAGATGAAATTTGGGTGGGGACACAGCCAAATCCTATCACCCTCTCATCTCTCTCTCCCCCTGGACTGCCTCTCAGCCAACTGCAGAGTGTCTGGGAAATAAGCATGAATCATCACCCACCTCTGCTTCTTCTGAGCACTCTACAACCTCCTGGCTGAGGAAACAGGGGAGGGCCCCACCTCACCCCTTCCAGCTAGGGAGCTAGCATACTGTCAGAGTCCTTGCAACTTTCTCACTCTACTAATGAGTGGGCCTGGCTAAGGGATGCAGCCTAACCAGCCAACACTCCAGGGTGACAATTTTAGAATGAATATTGGAGAATGCAACTGAAGATTGATTCTGAGCCAGTTCTCATTCCCAGACAATGGTAAACATCGTTTCTCCTATAGTTTTCAGGAACATTTTCTCTCCCCACTTCCTTCCTTTTCTTCCTTTTCTCCTTCCTCCCTTTAATAAATATGTATGAAGTGTCATCTAGAAGCCGGGCCCCAAGCTGGGCACCTGGGAGTCAGCAGTGAATGAGAAACAGTTCTTGCCTTCCAGAAGCTCTGACTCTGGACAGAAATGAAGACTGATGGGAATTTTTTAATATAAAAATAAAAGGCTACCTGTGAGCAATGGTGATAAAGGCCACATAAGCTATTGAATCAGGCACTGTGGCTGCACCTAGGGGAGGCACACCACCCAGTTCTGGAGCCCAGGGGCAGAAGCGATGGTTAGACTGAGTTCAGAAAGGGACAAGAGTGGACAAGGCAAGGAGGGAAGATTGCAAAAGTCATTAGCACGTGGCTCTTTGTGGCTGGAGCGGGGGGTTGGGTGGGAGCTGGGCAGTGGCCAGAGGTGTAGGAGAGGCAGCAGCCAAGCTCCAAAGGGCTCTCCATACTACTGAAAGGATTAATTCTGAAGGCAGTGGACAGCCACTGATGTTTCCTATACAGAAGAAAGACACAAGAATGTTCAAGTGTAGAATATGGATTTAAGGATTATGGTTCAGAGCCAAAGATTTCAGCTCAGTGAGGGCTTCCTCACTTAAGAATTGCTTCATGGCTACATTTCACAGTGTACCATTGATATCTGGCTCTCTAACCCCTACCCTCCCAGAAATGGCTTCCATTTTGAGGCATAGAGGTAAAAGAACACACTGAAGCTCCTGTGAGACGCTTATGTCACAGCCAGCACTGGGCACCATCTGGGGCCTCTGTGACCCTTCTCCTTTGGTCTTCCTACCAACCCTCATCACCAGTTCACAACTGAGGACACTGAATGTCAGGAAAAGAAGGGATTCACCCAAAATCACAGAGCTTAATAGTCACAGAGAATCTATTAAGTGGTGGAGGCACATTTGAACACAGGTCCTCGGACTCCAAGTCCAGTGCTCTCTCTGTTCTATACCATGTTGTCTCATGCAAAGGATGGTAAATGCTGTGAAATAAACAAGAAGGAAGAGGTTGAGAAATCAGGGAAGGCTCTGTGGAGGCACTAAACGGGAATGTGAGGTGGGTCTTGAAGGTCGGATAGATTCTGTGTAAGCAGTGAGGAATGGTAATGAGGTGTGAGGGAGAAGAAGGGACAAGATGAGTGAAGAGTCAGAGTGAAGACCAGAAATGACACATCCATGGGGCATTTATATAAATCTAACATGAGAGAAGCTTAATCTAAATCTCAGGAGGTTAAGACACATGGCAGATGGAATGGAAAGTCTGTAGAATCCAAGCCCCACAGGAGAGGAGAGGAGGCAATATTTTAAGAGTGAATAGTTAACAATTATCACAGACACATACTATAAAACTAGGCAAAGCTATTCAATTCTTCTTTTGTCAACCAGAGAGAAAATGCAAATCACTACAAAGAATAAATAATTAGCCTTACAGCAGACTTCTCAGTTGCAACCATAAAAGCCAGAGAACAATGGAATAAAAGTTTCAGTATGCTGAGAGAAAAATAACTGTGTTTAATGAAACTACCTTTCAAAGAAAAGGAAAAAATAAAAAAAACTTGAGAAAATGATTTGAGCTGGTTGATTTCTAAAGGAAATTCTAAAGGATGTACTTCAGGAAGAAAAAAAATTATCCTGGATAGAAAATCTGAGATACCAGAACAAATGATGAGCAGAGACACTGTAGGTCAATCTAAAAAAGTTGACTTACAAGACAATAATAATAATAATGGATAATTTGAGGTTTTGAAAATGATGGAATCATAATACTAGATGATATCTTAGCAGTAGGGAGTAGGAGTTTCAAAATTCTGTTTAGGGAGAGGGTAAAGATATATAGAGTCAGCCCTCCCTTTCTGTGGGCTCTGCATCTGCAGATTCAATCAAGTGCAGATCAAAAATACTCAAAAACAGGCTGGGCATGGTGGCTCACACCTGTAATCCCATCACTTTGGGAGGCTGAGGTGGGCAGATCACTTGAGGTCAGGAGATTGAGACCAGCCTGGCCAACATGGTGAAACCCCGTCTTTGCTAAAAAAAATACAAAAATTAGCCAGGCATGGTGGTGCAGGCCTGTTGTCCCAGCTACTCAGGAGACTGAGACAGGAGAATCGCTTGAACCCAAGAGGTGGAGATTGCAGTGAGCCAAGATCACACCACTGCACTCAGCCTGGGTGTCAGAGTGAGACTCTGTCTCAAAAAAAAAAAAAAAAAATCAAAACCAAAAATGAATAAAAAACAAGAAAACAATTTTAAAAATACAAATAAAAAGAATATATTACAACAACTATTTACACAGCATTTACATCATATTAGATATTGTAAGTCATCTATAAATAATTTAAAGTGTAGGAGGATGCACCTTCGTTATATGCAAATGTTATGCCATTTTACATAAAGAACTCAAGCATCTGCATATCTTGGTATCCACAGGGGTTCCTGGAACCAATCCCCCAAAGAAACCAAGGGACAACCACATTAACTTTAGAATCTGCTAAGTGTACATATTAAATCGTCTAAATTAACTACTGGAAGATAGACATTGAGAGTGGTAAAATCTCCAAATAATAGAGGTGGAAAAATGGAAGGAGAAAAAAAATGTTTTCAATGAAGCATGAGAAAAGCAAATAACTGAAAAATAAATACACTGTGACTCCATTTATATTAGGTTGAAAAGCTCACAAGCTAAACATTTGGAGATTACTATATAGCAATAAATGAAGCAAAGAAATAATGGACAAAATATTCAGCAAAGGGATCATATCTGTTAAAGAGAGAAGGTTACAATGGAGAGAAGCACACAGGTGAGGGATTTAGGATTTGGTGCTATTTCCACTTAAGCTTTATTTATGTCCTTCACATATGTGTGTATATATATGGTAAATATTCAACATTTAATACTAAAAATCATTTAATATTGTTGGTCTGCAGCTTCTCACACATTACTGCTATGGCATTCATTCAAAATTGGTCAATGTCCTTTGGAGGCAGGGCAGGTTACCACCTAGAACAACAACAGAGTCACTAATGAGTTTTCAATTTCCATGCTGGCTGTCTTGTGTCCCTGAAGTATGGTTCTCAGCCTTGGCTGATGCCCAGGTCCCACCTAGAGTGAGTTTGGTTAATTCATTTGGGCTACATCAAGCAGTGGTATGGTTGAAAATATTCTCAGTTGATTCTAATATGTAGCCAGATTTGAGACTCTGGGCTAGAAAGTAAGTAGTCTTGCAAGCCAGGAATGGCAGAGATATAAAAAGTGACTCTCAACATTCTAGAAACTCCCTCTATATTCAGAGCAATACTTGGAGACCTGAACATAGAGTTTTATAGACCTATTCTAGAGGGGATATAGGATAGGTCCTGTGAAAGTCCCTGCCAGACAGGAAAGAGAAGGAAAGAGCTTTTTCTAGACTACAGCTGGGAAGAGGTACAGAAGAACTTAAGGAGCTGCCCTTAATCCCTCTTCGGCAACCCACATGCCAGAGAGTCTGAGAAGGTAGCTGAAAGCAGGATGTCCTGTACCCCAGTTTCTGTTGGAGAGTCTATCAGTTACTCTGTGCCTGCATAATGTAGCCACAGCTAAACAGAAATGGTATGTGTAGAGAGGGGTCTAAGGATGGTGATTCCCAGCCTCACCAAATTCCAGTGAGGAATGGTGGGGATCAGGAGTTCTACCACATTCTAGTGCGGGATTTGGAGCACACAGGCAGAGCAACCCTCATATATGGCTGGAGGAGTGGAAACTAGATCAGCCTTCCAGAGAGCCATTAGCCCCGCCTAGTTAAATAAAGTGCACATGCACCCTCCAGCCCAACAGCTCCACTGCTGAAAGACACTGCACAAGTTCATAAGGACCCAGTGAAAGGAACTCAATGATTAATTGTAGGCAATCTGGGAATCTATGACTTGGGGAGTAGATCAGCGAAATTAGGCCGATACACCCAGCGGAGTACTGTGCAGCAGTTGGAAATAACAGAGCCACACACAGCATGCATCTAACTGTATGGTGCTCAGTGAGATAAGGAAACACAAATGATATTTGAAGCCCCTCACACTATTCATGTAAATATAGGTAAGTATGGGGTAAGGGGAGTAGATTCTGTGAAGATGTCTGCAGGGGCAGCAACATCATTTTAAAATCTCTCCAAATCTCTGTAAGAACAGGCAGTGCAACTAAAGAACAAAAGCCAAAGTCCACAGACTAGGTTTACAACAAAACTAGTCATGTGGTATCCTCATGGGCCTTGCTATGGTCTGTGTCCATCAAAATTCGTATGTTGACATTTAATCACCAATGCGATGGTATTAACAGAAGGGGTCTTTAGGAGATGATTCAGTGGTGAGGGTGGAGGCCTCACAGATGGCATTAGACCCCTTATGAAGGAGGAGGTTCACTCTCTTCTACCTTTATGTGGTAAGGGGACCCCTTATGAAGGAGGAGGTTCACTCTCTTCTACCTTTATGTGGTAAGGGAACACAGCATTCACGGTGCCATCTTTGAAGTGCGGACTGAGCCCTCAGAGATACCAAACCTGCCTATGCCTTCATCTTGGACTTTCCAGCCTCCAGAACTGTAAGGCAATAAATTTCTGTTCTTTATCAAGTATCCAGTCAGCGCGGTGGCTCACGCCTATAATCCCAGCACTCTGGGAGGCTGAGGCAGGCGGATTGCCTGAGGTCAGGAATTCGAGACCAGCCTGGCCAACATGGCAAAAACCCATCTCTACTAAAAATACAAAAATTAGCTGGGTGTGGTGGCGCACGCCTGTAATCCCAGCTACTCGAGAGGCTGAGGCAGGAGAATCACCTGAACCCGGGAGATGGAGGTTGCAGTGACATGAGATCACGCCACTGCACTCCAACCTGGGCGACAGAGTGAGACTCCATCGCAAAAATAAATAAATAAAATAAATTATCCAGTCTCAGGTATTTTGCTATAACTGCTCAAATGGGCTGAGAAAACCCCAAATAATAATGGTGGTGGGAATAAACCACTAACACAAGACCTTCATGATACCCGTGTCTACCCAGGAGAAAGAAGAAATAAACAACAAGGGTGGCTAATGGATCCAAGAGCAGTCAACATAATTCACTGGAAAGCAGAAGACCAACTGAGAGTAGCTGCGAAAACTCGGAAGAGTTCTGCCCTCCCCAACCCTGGGTGAGTGCAAGGGGCCCACCGTGAGACCCCTCAGGACCACCTGCCACCACTGTGAGTGAAATCAAAATTGAGCAAAATACAGGCAAATAGAGGAAAGAAAGAGAAAGTTTAGACCCATGGGGAAGGGACAGAGCCTGGAGACCCCAGAAAGCAAGCTGCCCTATTTGTGAATACCACATAAAAACAACAGAAGCAGCAGCACCATGGAGTTAGAAATGCTTCCCTGGCCCTCGTTTTACTGGAAAAATTCAAGAAAACTAATTTCATGTAAAAATTAGCCACAGAAAACATCAAGGTCAAATCACATACAACATCATCACGTGAAAAAGAAAGGAGCAGAACAACTTCCCTGTGGGTGATATACACACAATGTATATGTAAGAACCCTTTCAACGGATACACATGAAGCCTATCGGAATGGCTGCTTATTAGAGAGGAAAGGGAATGAAAATGAAGGAGAATAAGTAAATTAATAAAGGACAGCCTGTGTCTTCTGACGATAATAAGCCATGGGTGTGGGCAGGGGAGAGAGAGCCAATAAACTCAACTCTCAGCACTTAGGACTTCTTAAGAGGTAGAAATAATTAAAACGGTCCAGCTCCCCAAGGGGCCACCAAGAAAAGAGGCAAGACTTGGCTGCTGCGGTGGCTCACACCTGTAATCCCAGCACTTTGGGAGGCTGAGGTGGGCAGATTACGAGGTCAGGAGATTGAGACCAGCCTGACCAACACGGTGAAACCCCGTCTCTACTAAAAATACAAAAATTAGCCAGGCCTCGTGGTGCGTGCCTGTAATCCCAGCTATATAGCAAAGAGACCCCAGGAGGAGTCAAGGTAGGGTCAGGTAATGTTTAGGGGATGATCAGTGCAGAGAAGGGGACCCTCAGATACCCGCTGTACTGGAGATCAGACCATCCTTCCACCAGCTGTGGACCATCAGCAGTAGATGTGCTAAAACAGGACACGGTTCAGAGATGAGCCACTGACCAGGGCCTTTCTTCGGCATCCTCCCAAGGCTGTGAGCTTTCCGTGTACCCAGACAACATTTGACGAAGGGAAATGACATTGGAGAGACCCATCAAGCAAGGAGAAGCAGGACGCTGAGCTTAAAATGATTGAATATTTGCTAGAAAACCACAGTTAAACTGAGACTCTTACACCAGACATAGGATTATCTTTAATTGGAAATTTTAAGTTATTTATTTTTAGTCATCAACAGGAAGTGTAGGTCCAAAGTAAGATGAGATCACTTATAAAAACAAGTAAATAAGAAGCTCCATCTGTTGCACTTCCTCTTAGAAAAAAATTTAAGTCTGAAGGAGATGTAGATAAAAATACAGACATAGTTTCCCAACACTGCTGACATTCTGCCTGTCCCGGGGACTGCCTTGTGCACTGCAGGATGTTTAGCAGCATTTTTGGCCTTTACCCACTAGATGCCAAAAGCACGTCCTGGTTACGATAATCAAATGTGTCCTCAGGTACTGTCAAATGTCCCCTGGTAGCACAGTCACCCTGTTGAGAATCACTTACATGGACATGACCAGAAATCTCTTTAATACATTGACAACTGAATAAAAAGAAAAGTTGTAGAACAAGAAAACTATAGTGTGTGGTATAATTTATGCAAGAAACATGGCTTCCGTAAGAGTTTATTTTAAAATTACCAAAATTTTGCAAACATAAGATCTATGAGAACAAGAATTTTGTGGGTTTTTCCCCTACTACATTTTCATGTCTAGAACAGTGTCTGGAATGCAGACCTTCAATAAAGAGTGTTGAATAAATCACTGAGTAATTAAAATTACAATCCCATAACTAGCATTTATGGAATCCTAGCATTATGTTAACCACTGTGCTGAGAGTGTGATAAGCACTAGCTCATTCAATCCTCATAACAATCCTTTGAGATAGATACTTTTATTCTCCCCATTTTTGTAAAGTGGAAAATCAGGCTGAGAGAGACTGAGTTACTTGCTAAGGTCTCGTAGCTAATAAATGGCAGAGCTGGGATGGGGTGCAGCATTTTTTTTAAGTCAGTCATATTCACAAGGCTTGTACTCTTATTAGACTGTAAAAGCAACCTGTCCTCCTCAGGTACAACCCACATCCAGTTTCCACATCCAGAGCCTTTGTATTGATCCATTCTCACACTACTATAAAGACTGCCTGAGAATGGGTAACTTATGAAAAAAAGAGGTTTAATTGACTCACAATTCCGCAGACTGTACAAGAAGCATGGCCATTTTCCATGACTTTCATGGCTGGAGGCATCAAGAAACTTACAATCATGGCGGAAGGGTGAAGGGGAAGCAAGCACATCTCACATGGGGGCAGGAGAGAGTGAAAAGGAAGGTGCCACACATTTTTAAACAACCAGATCTCATGAGAACTCACTCATTATCATGAGAACAGCAAGGGGGAACCGTCCCCATGATCCAATCACCTTCTACCAGGTCCCTCTCCCAACACTGGGAATTATAATTCAACATGAGATTTGGGTGGGAACACAGAGCCCAACGATATCAGCCTTCCATGCACGATGTCCTGGAGAATGTGTGGGCAAGGTGTGGATTTGTATAACCTGCTCCTGCTACAAAGCCTACTGAAGTCTCTCAGCGGACTGCTGTTTTGGATGAGCCAAGATAGCACTTCCAAGCCCTGACCGATTTTAAGGCTGACCACACAGTTCAAGAAGCAATGCCCAAAGAAGCCTGATGTGGAGGGTAAGGAGGGGCTGCAAACATCTGCAAAACAGAAGTGTGCCCAGACTCCAGGACAGTGTCTTTTCAGTTTGGGTAAATCCATCCCCAAGGACTAAGAGATTAAGTATACTATCCTGCTGAAAGCTGGTGCTAAAGCCAAACAAAGCAGTTTCCAATCATCTCTCTGCCACTATGGCCTGATCTTGAACACGTAAACCTCTCTTAAGTGGGCAGATGGAATTGCATTAGTATCACCCACAGTTATTGGCCATACTAAGTGAAATAATACCAGGTGGATAATGCATGATAGGACCACAGTGGCTGCTGCAGCCAGGCCTTGGCCTAAGCCACAAAGTCCAAGGGTCAGTGGCAGAAGTGAACAGAGTTATAATTAAGGGAACTGAGGCAGAAGCCCAGCATTTAGATTGGGGGCCTTGATGGAGACTTCAGGGGAGACGCATTTGGGCCCATCTGCAGGTGTCCAGAGTGCCTCTGGGCCCAAGCACCTGAGGCTGCCATACTGACCATATAACTCCCAGTTGGGCCTCTACAGAATAGGACAGGGCTGTGACACAGGGACAGAGATCCTTCAGGGTAGCTACCCTCTCTCCCATGGTTACAGGTTGCAGTAAGTAAAGATGAGAAGGCAGGGAATGCAGAAGAGCAGAGGAACACTGGCCTGACAAGTCCAGGCTTGCTTTCACCCTTCCTGTGCCAGCACTGACTATCACAGGCAGGCCACTGCAGCCCCAGTGGCCCCACCTCAGTGGGGCCATCAGCACCTAACTCCTCTTTTACTGTGCCCTGAGCACAAATCCCGGTGCATCTTTCCTGACACCTCCCCTATTCGTCTCCCTGGATTCCATACAGATGTTCTCAGATAGCGCCAACAACTTCACGTTCACTATTACAATATTTACTCCATCAGCACTAATCAGCAGCACCCTGGGAAAGGAAAGGCATTGTAAGCATACTTTCAGAAAACACTCTGCAATAATGGAGCCATAAATCCGTAAGTTAGCAAATCCTCAAAGCCAACCCGGAATTCTGTCCCCAGCCCCTCCACCTCCATTCCATTCCCTGAAATTATTAGCTCAGAATTGAACCTGAGTAACCAAATGAGCTCTTTTTATTTCTCAGTTAGGACTTCACCCTCAAAAGAAAGAAATGCAAGCAGACCAGCCATGACGTTTCACTTTTTATGGATCTCAATTTATCTCACGTGCATATTTCTTAAAGCTTTCACCGCAGCTACACCTCAATGGCTGACAACACCTCCATTACCACTTAGCTATTTCTCATTCATTTTTGTGACTTTCCTTTCTTACCGCCATACTTTCCAGACGATATCATTAAGGAGGCTGGAATTATTAAGCTCTTCATTCTCAACAGTATCTGAAAGCGTCCTAAAGCCACAGAGATAATGATGAATGAGCTCAAATGCCTTCATTTTTTTATAATGCCAAATGAAATTTAACCATGGCTAACTGCTGAGACAAGGGTTTCACTAGACGAGCTTCTTGGTCCCAGATATATTTATGCACAAGAGGCAATATCCATGCCTATGAATGTCTGCTCCAAGCTGACCTGCCAGGTTCTAATCACCAATGCTGCTGTTCATGAGAGAATGGTATCACCCAGTAAAATGACTTCTGACACTGGCTACAGCAAGATCTTGTATAATACTGACCTCCATTGGATATATAAATTTATAGCATGATTGTTTAATGTCAGTCTCACTGACTAGACTGACAGCTTCGCTATAACAGAAGCCAGGTAATTTTTCCCTCTGTGGTGGACATAGATTGGTCTTGCCTGCCCCGTATCATTCAGTGGCTGTCTTCTGGCAAGGGAACTGTGACCTTTCGGGAAGCCACATACTCTCAGTCTATGCAGTTCCAATAGGGTGTTCTCCACCTACCTACTCTAGGCATGACCATACGACCCAGGGCTAGCTAATCAAGGCAGATCACCTGCCTGAACACAGTGATTGGTCCAGAAGTGAACATGTGACCAACCCAGACCCAACAAAGCAGACTACTGGAACTAGTACTGGGGCTATTGAGAGAGAGGCAGGCCCTTTCTTCTGCTGGATTTGAGCCTGGGAGAATGCAGGCATGCAACCTCAGGCTGATGCATTGCTTGGGAATGAAAACAACACAGAAAACAACAGAGCTGAGAGATGGGGAGAGGCTGGTTGCTGAAAAGCCTAAGCTCCCTGGATCAAGCAAAGCCTGAAGCTAGACCTATCTGTGGGTTTTTCCATCTTATGAGCTGAAAATTCCCTTTTGGATTACATCAGTTTGAATTTTTTGTTGTTGTTTCTCACAAGTGAATGTAAGTTCCACGAGTGTAGGCAAGGCATCAGTTTTGTTCATTACCACACACCCTGTACTTAGCACTCAACACAAGCTTGACAGTAATAATCAACAAATTATCTACATGCCTTTACTCAGGGAGTCTGCCTTCTCTTGCCCCTGTCTAGGTAACTCAACAATCTGAAACACACCATTCCCTGTTTTACCCTAATTATTGCATAAGGACTTTGCAGACTGTATGGGAACTCAGATGGCACTCTCCAGGAATTCTATGAGGGTGGCACCAGCCTCAGGAGGAGCAGACACTTTCCTGGTTAGCAGTAAGGCAGGGCAGTGTTGGCTCCACAGCCCAGAGACAGCTGGGCACCTCCTAAAGAAAATGGCCACCTCTCCATCCTCAAGGAGACCACCTGGACTAGAAAGGAACTGATTCCCCAGAGCACGGTGTGCCCTGGAGCAGCTACTGAACCTTCCCCTCAGCTGTGAGATGGCAGCAAGGCTGCACTGCATCACAGGTAAGAGCATGGATTCTGAACCCAGACCACCTGGGTTTGAATCCCACCTCCCCCACTTACTAAAAACATAACCATGGGCAACTGACTTCACCTCTCTGTGCCTCAGCTTCCTCATTTGTGAAATGGGGCTAATGCTAGTAGCAAGTGCATGGTGATGTCACATAGGATTACATAAATGAACATATGAGAAATGTTAGAAGAGTGTCAGCATATTGTAAGCACTATGTACATAATGGCTACCATTGTTACCCAGTCCAGAGAGTTGTTTGGGAAGTAAGTGAAATACTGGATGTTTAAGGTTTACTTGACACAATGCCAGTGCAAAGTAAGTGTTCCCAAATTACTAGTTAAAACACAAAAAGCTCGTGTGATCCCACAGGTGAGGCTAACCACCACATCCCATAGATACCAGTGAATGTACACCTGACAAGAAGTAAAAAGTCAGATGTCCTCTGCCCAGGGATGCCAATGATCCAAAAGGTACTTTCGTGCACCAGACAGATACAGCCCCATACAGGATGCGGGGCTTGGAAGCAGAGTGGACACTGGAACTACAGACAGCTGATAGGAAAGGGTTAAAATCTCAGGAACGCCATTACTATCTATGCTTTCCTAAAGCAAAAATAGTTTCATTCTTCTTTGTAGTCTCTTTCTGAGACTAGATAGCCAGCGCACACTTGAAAAAAAAGGAAGGAAAATATTCCTTTATTTTTTAGGTGGAACCGCTAAAGCAAGAACTTAACAGGAAAGTGGGTCAGCTGACCTACTTTTTTTTCTCCTCTAGAAAGTTTTGCATTTGAGATCAGAGTTGGTAGAAAATTTCCATTCTAAATTCTGCCCAAGAGAGGAAAATTAGCAATCTCGCTTGCCATGATGGATTGTGACATGCTAACCAACCTTCCAAATGGCCTCTGCGTTACACCTAATGACTTTTAAAAAATGTTTCAAGATGGGTATCATACTCATAATAGAAGAAAATTCAGACTTGCACTTTTTTTTGGAAGGCTAAATCACTGTCATCTTTCTTTTGTGCACAGGTCTTTTTCTTTATTTCTGAGTTTTAGTAGTGACATAACTTTGCATGCCATAAAGAGATGAACGACCTTGCACGTGCCTCGGTTCCTGATGTGCCACCATGTTTGTCTATTCCATATAACAAACCAAAGCATTTATTGCATGACACCATGTTCTAAACACTTTAAAATGTTGATACATTTAATCCTCACAACACCACTATGTACTAGGTGTTATTATTTTCTCCACTCCTGGTTTCTTCAGCAATTCCTTGCTAAACGTGAATTTTAGTGCCTGAGTCCACACTGCCAAGATCCTGAAAACTCTATCTTAACTCCCACCTCTCAAGAGATTCCAAATCTTCACCAGCATTTCCTGTCTTCCCACTAATCCTAGAAGCCAAGAACAGGGGTTTGGACTGGCACACTCTCTCCCTCTTAGCTCCAGAAATTCTAGTTCCTAGGAGTAATCCCCAAGACCAAACGGGGCATTCCCAGATTTTCCTCAAGCTGGGTCAGGAAACCAGTGCCAGCTCTGATTGCCAAGGTCAGGAATGAGGGGAGGTGAGATTTAAAATAAAGAACCCAGGCCAAGCCTAAAAGAAGTTCACCGAATATATAGTAAGGGATTGTAAATGCAGAGAGGGCACTTTTCTGTCCCAGTTTCCATCCCTGGATGGCAGTATATGCAAAGAGACAGCCAGAATGGAATAGGTAAAACTAAGAGCCAGAAACCCTGTTTCTCATCCCAGCTCCCCTGCTGACTGCTGGACAAATGTGGGATAGTTTCTCAAGCTCTCTGGTCCTCAGTGGGGTCATCTGTGAAGGGCTAACCATGACCAAATCATGCAGTAATTGGCAGTGCCACGGGATGCAGGACTGCGTGGCAGCATCATGCCCGAGGATGGCAAAGGTCAGCAGCAGCCAGCCTGTCCAACCCCTTCCTGCTCCGTGCAGCTCAGAAAGGTGACCTCCCTCCCAGTGCATGCAGTCAGAGGGGCCAAGCCCCCAACTCCATTCCCACTCAGCTGCTGCCTCCCAGGGCACAGTCCTTTCCACCTGTCTGGGGGCTGCCTCCCTGCAGGACAGCCAGTGGGTTTGCCCCTCATCCACAGGGCTCCCGGCAGGGTTACTCAGGAGGAGATCACCACTGCTTACACCTCAGTTTCTACACTATGAACACAACATCAACAGAGAAATGAGCAAGGTGAAGTCCGACAGTCACAGGGTGGAGAACATCCTCAGTCCTCAGTCCACAGACTCCCAGGCACCCACCCTGTGGCCAGCCCCAGGCCCTGGCCAACCTTTCCAACGTTCATGACAACCTGAGCAAACTTCAGTGGCTTGGCAGGGGCAGGGCCAGCAGTCGTGGAGCAATGTCAGCAGTGTTTGCCCTCAGAACCACACTGCACGGCAGAGATCAGGAGCAGAGGGTATAAAGGCCCTCCACTCCCCATTCTGGGGGCAGTCCCCATCAAGACTGCCCATAGCAAGCTGCAGCCATCAAAAATGTTCTTTCTTCTATTAAAGTGAAACGTGTTTCTTCAGAATCCCCATCTATCCCCAGTGATATGATTTGGATATCTGTCCCCCCCAAATCTCATGTTGAAACATGATCCCCAGTGTTGGCGGTGGGGCCTGGTGAGAGATGTTTGGGTCATGGGGACAGATTCCTCATGGCCTGGTGCAGTCCTGACCACAGTCAGTGAGTTCTCATGAGATGCAGTTGTTTAAAAGTGTGTGGCCCCTGCCACTACCCACCTTCCTCCCACTCTTGCCACGTGACGTGCCTGCTCCAGCTTCGCCTTCTGCCATGAGTAAAAGCTCCCTGAGGCCTCCCCGGAAGCCAAGCAGATGCCGGTGCTACTTCCTGTGCAGCCTGCAGAACTGTGAGTCCATTAAACCACCTTTCTTTATAAATTACCCAGCCTCGGGTATTTGTTTACAGCAACACAAAAACAGCCCTCACACACCTGGAGCCCAGTTCTGACCTTCTTAGTAATCCCCCTTTCTCAAGACAGAGCTCCAGAGACTGAGGGGGTGGTTCTGTTCCTCTACCCATTCCTCCCCACAGCTTCTCCTTTCCAAGATAAACATTCCCGAAGTAATCATTAAAATGACTTCTGTGATTTATATTTCCTTCCCTTTCCTCAAACACAGCAATGTTTTGTTTGTGTGCTGTCATCCGAACAGCAATCCGGAGGAGTCTGAAGATGTGGGGCCCATTCTAGACCCTAGCAGCTCTGTACCTTCAGCATTCTTCTCTGAATAGATTCTGAGGTCGCAGTGGAAGCAGGTGGGAAGAAGTGTCCATTCTACTTTGGAACTCGCGCATCTCACAGGAAAGCTGCCCCTCACTGCTGGGATCCCTGAACTGTCTACATGGCTAGGGAGTGCCTCCTCCCAGGTGGGGTCCCCCCTTTGTGCTTGCTCACGAAGAAGCCTGCCACTAACACCCCACAGAGGATAGCCAAAGGCCCACCCAAGCCCAGGTGAGGCCACATGTGAGATCTACTCCCAGCACCTGAGCAGGGTCACATGGAGATAATTTACCAATGCCAACGACATCAACCTCCGGGTAGTCCCATTCTGTGCCAAGCCTCCCTAAGGGCAAGCAGCAAGGCAGCCAATGGGTTGTCGCCCAGACAATAAATCATAGACCACATTGTGACTGTTTTTGTAGAAGTAAAGCTCAGGAAGAGAAATGGGTTCTGACTGAGCCAATGTTCTGACAGAGAACATTCTTAATAATTTTAGATACATGTCGAATTTCGAAAATAGATTTTTTTCCCCCAAAGCCAAGCTTGTATGTACTGGCACTTCTCACAAGTAGTTATAACTACAAATCTCTCTCACAATTCCTGGAACGTAACAATGAACAAAGGAGAAACAAGGAATTACTATCACTCTTTGTAACTCAGGAGACTTTACCTAGAACCCCGTGGTCCCAGAGAAAAGCCTGTTCCCGGTGCCCTCTGAGCCCATTTCCCCAAACCTGATTTCCCAAAGGAGGTAGAGCCTCTGGTGGTTGACCCCAGACCCCAGGAAACACACTGGCGTGGCTTTTTATGGTGGACAAAGCACTCCTGTTGGCTCAGTCTTCCTAAGTGTCCTGTGAAGTAGATGTTACAACGCCAGTTTCACAGATGCGGAATCTAAAGGACACATCCAAGGTCACAGAGCTGCTAAGTTCTAGAATGGACCCCATATCTTCAGATTCTCTGTCTACTTGCTGTTTGGATAACACTGGCATAAATCCACATGTTTGAGGAAAGGGAAGGAAATCATCCAAGTAGTCACGTTTAACCTGCATCTGAAATCTAACTAAATTAACTAAGACTCTTCTATCCAGGAAAGAAAAGATTTGTATTGGGATTCTGACAGATTACATTATTGGCTCAAATTCTTCTTCCCTCCCTGTTGCCACACCCTTTGACATAGGACTCTGCAGTTCCTTGTAAGAAAAAGACAGAATATATTTTCCCATTCCTCAGTTCTGTGAAGTATTAAGGCAAAGCGACAAGGTGCTGGCTCTAAGACTAGGGCTCAAGAGTCTGGCATGCTTCCAATTGCTCTCTGATGTCTGTCCTGTCACCATGAGAAGAGCACTCCTGAGCCGCCCACTGGTCCCAGGAAGAGCGTAAGAGTTCCATGGTACAGAGATGCCCCAACTGAGACGCCCAACCAAGCCCAGCGAGAGCCAGGTCCCCTGCCAACCTGCAGCAAAAACTCCTTAACAATTAGACTGGTGCAATCCACCTGCCCCTGTAAGAATTGGTACAGAGGAACTCCTAACCGCTCCATCAGGGAATTCCTGTACTGAAAGAGAAGTCGGAACACACTCACTGTTCCAGACTTCGGGATTTTACAAGTGAGTAAAGTTGGAGAAAAAAAAAAAAAAAAAAGCAGGGGTGGGGGAGGTCCTGGGTTGCTAACTTTTTGCTTTTTCAAGCAAAGGCAATATATAAAATTAACCATGACTTACTATCACCATCAATTCATAAAAGATAGGACATTTTAACACTAAAACTGAGGAAAGGATATAATCTTAGAATATGACACAATCCTTTTTAAGCAGTTACTTGGCCACCCTCCATATGTGAGCCTTTTTCTTTCCTTCTGTCACAGATCAATGAAAATTCTGTCACCAAATAGCTCCAGCCTGTGTTAACAGCAACTTTTCTGCACGCTTTATGGTAGAACTGTCATAAGAACATGAAATTAGCTACATAAATTATGAGACTTAAATCTTGGTTCTGTTGGTTCTCTGACAACATAAAAGTTACCTTAAAAAAAAAAAGTCAAAGAAGAAAACAAAGCTAAAAATAAATTTGAGCATCTCGGTCGTACCTTCTCCACTGGCTACCAAAGGCAGTTGGAGCACCCGGCACAGCTGCCCACCCTCACCCACGTGCCAATCCTGAGTTACACTCTGCAGCTCCCTACGATGCCAGTGCTGCACTTCCGTGACCATAGTAACGTCTGAATAAAAAGCACAGTGGTGACTTAAAAGGAAGCTCTACCGGGGCTACAGGGACACATAACTGGGACAGAAGGGAGAGGCAGAGAATCCCCAGCACCAGCTCCAGGGACACATGACTCAGTCAGCCATGAGTGCTGTCTTCTCTCTGAGCCCTAAAGAGCCAGTCCAACCTTCTGCCAGATGTGTGGTGACCTGGGAGAACAAAGAGGTCTGAAAGTGGATGGTGGTCACAACAGACTAGATTATCCTTCAAAACTATCCACTGTAACGTGGACTCCACATTGGCTCTGGCTAACAGAATGTGAGCGACAACCTCACGTCAGTGCCCTGCAAAAGCTTTAGGAGCCAATGTGTGGTTCTCCAAGTCTCTCATTTCCCTCTGTCATGAGATCATCACCGTTTTCTTTTTTCTTTTTTTTTTTTTTTTTTTTGAGACAGAGTCTCACTCTTATTGCCCAGGCTGGAGTGCAATGGTGCAATCTCAGCTCACTGCAACCTCTGCCTCCCAGATTCAAGCAATTCTCCTGCCTCAGCCTCCTGAGTACCTGGGATTACAGGGGTCTGCCACCACGCCCGGCTAATTTTTTTTATATTTTAGTAGAGACAAGGTTTCACCACGTTACCCAGGCTGGTTTAGAACTCCTGACCTCAAGTGATCCTCCTGCCTCAGCCTCCCAAAGTGCTAGGATTATAGGCATGAGCCACTGCACCCGACCGACCATCAGCATTTTCAGTAGAGGCAGCTCTTTCAGGCTGAGACCCAGACTAAAGTCTGTAACCAACTCCCAAAGGACACGTAACATGGGTAAGAAATAAACCTTGACTGGTGGGGGTCACTGAGACTTCAGAAGCATTTGTGACCGAGGCATATCCAATCTGACCTACGTGACATGGATGCTATTCACTGGGTTGGAGAGCTCAACAGCAGTGGCAACAGGGGAAGGTGGCGAGCTCGTCTTGGAGGTATTTCTGTACTTGGTCCCTGGGTGAGAGGCAGGGGTGAGGGCTGAACACAGAGATGCCTAAGACATAGGTCCCTGACCTCACCAAGCCTAAGACCGGCTGGGAAGGCTAGCCTGACCCTCACATGTGTGGCTCTAGATTTTCAATGCAGAGAAGCAAGAGCTGTTCTTTGGAACTGGAAAGCCTGGGATCTAATCCCAACCCAGCCATTTTCTTCCCACCTTCATCCACTCTTCCCGTGGATACTTACTAAGCCAGGGACGGGGAAAACAAACAAGGTCCTTAACCTCACAGGCTCACATTCAGGTGGGAGGATAGACAATAAGAAAATCTGATAAATACCAACTGGGCACACTCTATCCGGGAAATGAGCAGGGTGAGCTGAGGGACACTGGGGAAGGCTGTTGTAGGTAAGGAGTTCAGGAAAGGCCTCTCTGAGGAGGGGATGTTTGAGATGGAAAATGAGAATGTGTCAGCCATGCAGAGAGCTGCTGAAGAACAGAAAACATGAGTAGAGCCACGGCAAGCACAAAGGGTCTGAGACGGGAAAGAGG
Source organism: Colobus angolensis palliatus (assembly GCF_000951035.1). NCBI lineage: Eukaryota > Metazoa > Chordata > Mammalia > Primates > Cercopithecidae > Colobus > Colobus angolensis. Next base: position 13,848,225 of record NW_012113141.1, on the reverse strand, counting down.
ATGGCTTGTTTGTGGAACAGAAAAAAGGCCAGAGTTTTAGAAACAAGGTGGGCAAGGAGGGGCTTTCAAGGAGCCATCCTGCCCTAATAGTCTATGTTTAGGTGATGCTGACCTCTTCATTCAGCCATCTGTCATCTAATCAACAAGCATGTATCCAGAGCCTGTAGTGTGACAGGCTGTGGCTAGGATCCGGGGATGGGGGTCCTGCCCACCAGGAACTCGTGCAGCTCTCAGGGCTCACTGTCTTATGACCACAAAGAAGATGCCTCTGAGGAGCCCCTGATGGCTACGGAGGCTGCGAGGTGACAGCAGTGGGCAAGAGCCATAGTCATCCCTTCCCAGAAGAGTCAGGAGTGCCCGTTCAGCATCCCTGGGGCCTGCAGCCTCCTGGACCCCCACTGGGAGATATCGGGGGCAGAATGGAGATTGCATAAAGTCCTCTGCCCCCTGATTGTAACAGTCCTTCAGCACCCCTCCCCAACCCCAGAGAGAGGCAAAGATGTGGAAATCATCTGGCACAGGGCCCAGAAAAATGGTCCTACCATGGAACCAGGGGGCGATGAACTTGGTGTTCCTCTCAAAGCCAGCTCGGCGAGGCAGCTGCTCCTCCTTAAACCAGCGGACGATGACATCTCTGGAGACTGGGCGCAGCGGGCGCTCCCAGGTCCTGCTGAAGAGAAAGAAAGCGGGGAGGGCAGAAGATTAAGGAGGGAGAAAGGGCAGAGGGAGAGGAAAGAAGAGGGGAAGGAAGGAAAGAGGAAGGTAAAAGGAGGAGGAGGAAGGGGAGTGGAAGAAGGGGCAGGAGAGAGCCATGAGAGAATGAATAAGCACGGTGCCCACATCCATGCCTACAAAGAGGATTAAAACAACCCAAGTACTTGAAGGCATTTCACAGATTATAATGTACCACCTGTTATTGTTTATTTAAAAGAAAATTGTTACCAACTGCTTCAAAAAACAGCCACACAGGTGGGAATGAAAAGAGGCTAGGAGGGGGTGTCTGAGGGAAAGAAAAGGCACATTTTCCCTCGAGCATGGCCAGGGCATAAATACCAGCATAGATGAAGGAGGCTCCTGATGGAAAGTAACTGAGTGTGTCCCATCCCCTTCTCTCCCTCAGAAAGAATTCTGGGTATTATCCCCTCCTTACCTCTCCCTCCCCGCCCTCTGAGGGGATGCCTGCCTTTGCCAGAACTCCTGTGCTTTTGTAAGGCACAACCAGGACAGCGAACAGAGAGAGAAACTGGAGAACCTCAATTTGCTCTGGAAATGGCTGAGATTCCCTGCCCAGAAAATAAAAAGTATATGACAGAGGAAACGGAGGCGGAAGGAAACAAAACTGCACGTTGGTTACTACGGATGGAATGGATGAGGGACTGAAGGTGTGGAGGGCAGGAGGAGGGGCACGGGAAGAGTTCAGACGAGGGAGTAGATACCTTTTAAAGTTTTCTCACAGGTGAGCCAAGATCGTCATTGTTTTCGTGTCTGAACTGCGGTTCCCAGATGCGTACACAGACTGGGAGAAGTGAGACCCCACTGTACTCGGGCTACACTGAAAGCATAGTAAGAGCTGGCAGCACACGACACGTGACAGGCACCCACAACTATGTGGTGAAGTACAATGCAGTAACACCACGGTGCATGAAATCATGGCACAAAAGTACAGCATCTGTGCCAGGCACGGTGGCTCACACTTGTAACCCCAGCACTTTGAGACCAGTCTGGCCTGGTCTACTCCCTCGTCTAACCTCTTCCCATGCCCCTCCTCCTCCTGCCCTCCATGCCTTTAGTCCCTTACCCATTCCATCCGTAGTTACCAATGTGCTGTTTTGTTTCCTTCCGCCTCCGTTTCCTGTGTCATACTTTTTATTTTCTGGGCAGGGAATCTCAGCCATTTCCAGAGCAAATTGAGGTTCTCCGGTTTCTCTCTCTGTTCACTGTCCTGGTGCTGCCTTACAAAAGCGCAAGAGTTGTGGTGAAACCCCATCTCTACTAAAAATACAAAAATTAGCCGGGCGTGGTGGGAGACACCTGTAATCCCAGCTACTCAAGGGGCTGAGGCAGGAGAATCGCTTGAACCCAAGAGGCAGTGAGCTGAGATCGTGCCACTGCACTCCAGCCTGGGCAACAGAGTGAGACTCTGTCACAAAATAATAATAATAATAATAATAATAATACAGCATCTGAGGAACAAGGCAACAGCCCACCTGGAACAACCACAGCCTCTTTGCCATTTCCAACTGAGTGACAGGAGCCTGGTAAATTCTTATTTTGTTGTTGTTATCCACCTAATAGTACTGGCATTTAGAATTCACGGTTATCCTTGTTTTTTATAAAATCAATGTCAGCTGTCCTCTCACGTGGTCTCCATATTTGCCCTGTACCCACACTTTGACACTGTGCTCAGCGTACCTCCTTACAAGCCCAGAATAAATCCACAGGGCATTTCTTTACTCGCCCTAAACTGAATACACTCACACATGCATGCACACACACAGTAGCAGACACCATAGATTTGAGAAAAGATGTCAGAAGGACAGAGGGTGAGATTACATTGCACAGCTTACAGCCGTCATCGGTAGAGTTGGCCTCCACACCCTGTCTTCCCACTCACTGCCACACTGGACTTTCCTTTACCCTCTACAGCCCTACAGCCAGCCGGCCTATGTTCCCAGTCCTCACACTCTTCCTTCTCAGTAAGCTCAGATGTCTTTCTTCTTCATTAAGCAGTGCAGAGCAGCCTGCTTTACCCAGCCTCTTCCTCCACATTTGCATCCCCCAAAAAATAGCTGTGCTCGGTGGGGAAAAATTCCTCCAGTTTCTAGGACTCGTTTCCCTTAGAAGGCAATAGGAAGTTATATATAACAACAAAATATAAATTCACACACTCTTGTCCCTCTGTTTCTAAGCAGTCGATTTGAATTCGTTTCTAAGCAGGGAATCTGACTCCCCCAGAACATAAATGCTACATTTATATACCTTAAAATTTTGATCATTCTATATAATTAGATAGTTTGCACTTCTTTTTTCTTTTTCAGCTAATCTATGGCATTTTCCCCTGTTACAAAGCCTTCAAAGAAGTCACTTTCAGTTCCACAAAACATTCCAATGAATTGACTTAACCAAAATTCACTTTAAACAATTACATTGCTTCTGACTTTTTGCCATTATTAATAATGCTATGATAATCATCTTTGCACTTTTTCCAATTTGCAGATAATTTCCTTAGCATAGATTCTAGCAGTGAAATTACTAGCCAAAGTCATACCAGCAGGAAAGAGTAGGGCCTGGGTAAAAAGATATGTGAGCAGCTTGTGTACTGGTCCACAAGAGCTGACTGTTAAATTTTCAGGAATTTTCTAAACCAGCTAAACATAGCCATCATTAAAAGTTAAATGTAATAGGCCAGGCACAGTGACTCATGCCTGTAATCCCAGCACTTTGGAAGGCTGAAGTGGGCAGATCACCTGAGGTCAGGAGTTCAAGACCAGCCTGGTCAACATGGTCAAACCCTGTCTCTACTAAAAATACAAAATATTAGCCAGGTGTGATGGTGTGCACCTGTAATCCCAGCTACTTGGGAGGCTGACGCAGGAGAATCACTTGAACCTGGGAGGCAGAGACTGCAGTGAGCCGGGATCGGACCGCCACTGCACTCCAGCCTGGGTGACAGAGCAAGACTCGGTCTCAAATTTTGTTTAAAAAAATTTAAATCTAATAAATATACAATTAAATAAATTTTATTAAAATAAGGATAATAAATACTCAAAACTCAAAACAAAAAAGCATACAAATACTAGATGTGTATTCTAGGAGGCCACTTGCCCAAAGCCTCACTCCTGAATCTGAACCTCTCCTCCCATCAGCGGCACGCATCTGCCCTCAGCACAGACAGACGAGGTGTGCTGGCAGGCACCAGAGAGGTGAGAGCAGTGAGGCCATAGGGACCCATCCCATGGTGTCACCACAGGAGAGAGGCTGGTAGGAGGGCCTTCTCACTGCCTAGGCCTGCTGCCCTAGGCCTGCTGCCCTGTGTGCACAGCTGCTTGCCCCCTTTGAGGCTCACTTGGGAGTGAGGCCACTGCTCCCCTATTGGCTGCACACAGCCAGCCCAGAGCCAGGCTGCACCATGGTCCACCATGTGGCTCCATCAAATGGGCCTGAGGGAAAATTTCTAGGTTTGTTTTAAAAAGCATAGATGGGGAGAAGGCTTTTCTAACTATGCCCTCAAATTTAGAAAATATAAAAGAGGCCAGGAGCAGTGGCTCACACCTGTAATCCCAGCACTTTGGGAGGCCAAGGCAGGTGGGTCACCTGAGGTCAGGAGTTTGAGACCAGCCTGACCAATATGGTGAAATTCTGTCTCTACTAAAAATACAAAAATTAGCCAGGCATGGTGGTGCGTGCCTGTAATCCCAGCTACTCAGGAGGCTGAGGCAGGAGAATCGCTTGAACCTGGGAGGCAGAGGTTGCAGTGACCCAAGATGGCGCCATTGCACCCAGTCTGGGAGACAGAGTGAGACTCTATTCAAAAAAAAAAAAAAAAAAAAGAAAATATACAAGAAAATTTGACCTTGTAACAATCAAGAATTCCTGCATGACAAAAAATTTCATTGTGAAAATCAAAAAATAAGTGCCAAACTGAGAAAAAATGTTTATCACAGACAAAAGAATCCTCTTCCCTAATATGTAAGAAGTTTTAGATATCAACAAGGAAAAGACAACACAATAAAAAGATAATTTACAACACATTATGCAGTAGAATACTATGCACCTGAAAAAAAAAAAAAAAAAACCTAAATAGATAATGTAAGAATTGATATGAAAAGCCTTCTAAAAACTCGTTAAATGAGGGAAAGCAATCAAAGTATAGAACTCCACGCATAAAATGCCAATTTTTCTACAAAAAAAAAAAATAAAGAGGAGGAATAAGGCCTTTCATGATGGTAATTGCAAAAATAAAGTGAGCGGATACATGAAAAACTAAGAACAGTAGTGACCTCTGGAAGACGGGGGAACAGAGTACACGGAGGGAGAGAGGGAGTCAGCCATTTCTCAGTACACCTTTTTAAACCTTCTGGTTTGGGAATCTTATACTTGACAAGAAAGGAAAGGGTGAGAAGGTGGGAGGGAAGAAATGAAGACATCATCAACTGTCCCTACACGGTAGGCAGAGGGAGAATAAAGTTATGAGTAACCCCAAAGCCTAATTAAAGCAAAACTCAGATGCCCCTTCATTATCTGGGGGTGACTGGACCCTTCTGCAGATTACCTGAGGTTAAGGGAGCCGGCAGGTGCTCACCACCCAGCCTCTGGCCCTCCTGGGGACAGTGGTTGTTCAGCAATGATCTGGGCACGGGAGCACCCAAGCTGAGAGAGGCCAAACCTTGGGGCTGGCCTAAGGTGGGGGCGGGTAGAAAGAAGAGAGGCTCCCTGCAACCTCTTAACCTTTGGTCCTGGCAATTTCCGACAGTCATCTAAGTGCCCTTGCAAACCCTTAGGGGACACAAATGTGTGTGAGGACCCGCCTGCATCCAACCATGCTAAACTGCAAACCTACTATTCCAATTAGAGAAAAACCGGCTTGCCTGGGACTCTGAGAGTCCTCAAGCCCTGTGTCCAGGCTGCCCGGCCATGCTTCACCCATCTGAGGGCTCATTACAAGTTCTTAGCCTGGGGCCCTTAGAGTCTCAAATTGTGTGCAAACATTCTAGGTCTTTATATCCGCAAATTTGAGGGGGAAGAAGGTACACAGCTTTCTTCAGATTCTCAAAGGAATCCTTGACCTTAAAAAGGTCAAAGCTCACAGGGGCGCGATGGCTCAGGCCTCTAATCCCAGTACTTTGGAAGGCCGAGGTGGGTGGATCACGAGGTCAGAAAATCCAGACCATCCCAGTTAACACGGTGAAACCCCGTCTCCACTAAAAAATACAAAAAAATTAGCCGGGAGTGGTGGCGGGCGCCTGTAGTCCCAGCTACTCGGTAGGCTGAGGCAGGAGAATGGCGTGAACCTGGGAGGCGAGCTTGCAGTGAGCCGAGATCGCGCCACTGCACTCCAGCCTGGACAACAGAGCAAGACTCCGTCTCAAAAAAAAAAAAAAAAAAGGTCAAAGCTCCCAGAACTCCAAAGTTATTACAAATCTCCAACTCCCACACCTCTCCTCCCTCTCCTACCCCAGACTAGGGCTGAGGTCCAGAGGGGAAATGCTAGCCCCAAACTACACAGCAAATCTGGGGCAGAACCAGGACTGGGACCCCAGTGTCCCATGCCCTAATCCAAGGCCCTTGCCCCACCCACGCCAACGCGGAGCCTCGACCCACCTGACCGGCTGCGGCGGACCCGGACCGGGGAGGTGGTGGTAGAGTCTTGCCTCCTGCTCATGGCTCTGGCCGAGCTCCCGGAACAAGGAGCTGAGGCCGGCGACCGTGCCCTTCTGGATAGCACGGAGCGAGTGGCGTCGGTACTCGTCTCGGGCGCGCTGGGCTCCGCGGCTCCTCTCCTCATCAGCCGCCTTTGACCGGCGCACTGGAAACAGGAAGACAGCGCGTTAGCCCAGATCCGCAGCCCAGGCAGTGCACTGCACCAGCTGGGACAGGATGTATTCGGTTGTTGCAAAAGTAATTGCAATGTAGTGGCAAAAAATCGCGATGACTTTTAGTCATCAACCTAAAAGTCCAAGAATCTCAGGATTCACCTGGCTGCAAGGAAGCTCAGAACCCAGAATGACAGGCAGGCCCCGCCCAGCCCTAGCAGCAGCCCTAGGGCAAGTCTGTCCCTACAGAGGTAAAGAAGCCCTGACAGTTTAGGGTTGTCTAGTTGTTCCTGTGACGCCATTCCAGAATGGCCAAGCCACTTTGGAGTGGAAATCTTCATCTCCCTATGTATTTCTTCCCGGGAGTGTCCTGCTCAGAGCAGCTCCTCAAATCCTCTGCCCACTCAGCTTACCTGTCAAAGTGGCCAGCATCTCCAGACACCACCACCGTCACCCTCATTGACAGTGCCAAGCCCTGGGTTTGGTGCCTTCCCTGCATTATCTAAGGGACTTCCCCCAACCACTCAGGGAGGGCACATGACTATTTCTGCTTTACGGGTGAGGAAACCAGCCTCTGAGAGGTTAAGTAACTTGCCCAAAGTAAATCAGCTAGTAAGGAGCAGAACCTGGACAGAAACCCAGGTGTGCACGGCTCTAAAACCCACACAGTTCTTTCCACCCCATGGCCCCATCACTCAAGCAGCTACCTTCGATTTAAAACCCTGTGTATCTGACACCAGAGCTCTTTCCTACTAAAAAACAAAGAATCATTTAAAGACCATCTGGCCCAACCTCCTCATGTTATTCATGTGGAAACTGAGGCCCAAGGAAGGACAGCAATTTGCCCAACTGGGTAAGTGGACCAGGCCAGGAACCATCCTTCCTCCTACTGCAAGATGAGTTGTTGGAAACACTAGTGTCCCAGTTCTGGAGCCCTTTCTTGGTTTCCCATGACCTTGACAGCTGGTAGGTGAGTATATGTATGGGCGGGGAGGGGGAAAAGGATCTTTTGATAACACCAATAGCTTACAAGACTCCAAGACACCCAGCTCTCTAGCCCTCTGTATTCACATATACATATATTAATATATATATATATATTGATTTTCTTGAGATAAGGTCTCGTTCTGTCACCCAGGCTGGAGTGCAGTGCTGCGATCACAGCTCACTGCAACCTCGACCTCCTAGGCTCAAGCAATCCTCCCACCTCAGCCTCCTGAGTAGCTGAGACTACAGGTGTGCGCCACCATGCCCAGCTAATTTTTTAAATTTTTTGTAGAGACAGGGCTTCACTATATTACCCAGCCTGGTCTTCAACTCTTGTGCTAAAGCAATCCTCCCACCTCGGCCTTCCCAAAGTACTGGGGTTATAAGAGTGAACCACCATGCACGACCTCTTCCATCTTTTTGTGCTCCTTCTGTCTCAGTCAAGTGGCCTTGAAAAGATACCTGTGCTTCTAAATCTCAAAAGGGAGGTCTGGGACCAGGAAAATGCGGGAAAGGGAACAAAACCCATTAGTGGCAAATTCTGGAATTAAAACCAATTATTTCGTAGTCTCATTGCATCTTGGCAGGCCCCTATCTGCCTCTAAAATCCAACTATTTTGAAAAAAAAAAAAAAAAACTCTTGCTGGCTTTGTTCTTCTAATTGTACTAGGCTAATGCCCCAGCGCCGGTGGGTCACCTTCTCTTCTCAGAGTAAAATCTTAGTCTGTTTCTACTCCAATGCCACTCAACACATGCATAGCAAGCACCTACCAAGAACTGCGCTGTTAGTATTTGCAGGATAAAGGTCAGTTGCCCTGTTCCTGAAAGAAAGCATTTCTACTTCACAAGTTGTCAAAGAACGCTTTCTGGGAACAGAACATCTCCCAGATCTGAGGAAGGCAGCATGAAGTCTGTCCCTCAGAAGGTATTTATGGAAGTGGCCCCATGGGTGTCCCATGCAGAATATCCACTAGGCTGTGAACTCCACAAGGGCAGGTGGAGAGTTTGCTTTGGTCTATTCATTGCTGTATTCTAGTGCCAAGAACACGGTCGGCAGGCGATACATATTTTTGTATGACTGATGGAACTCAATTAAGTATTTAGCGCTGCACTAGGCCCTGAGTTGGATATAGAGATAATAGTGAAGGAAATCCTTCTTTCAAGGCACTCAGAGGCAAGCTGGGAAAATAAGACCAACAAATATCTCTAGCATAATAAGGAAAGTAGTGAGCATCATTTAAAAAGGAGACCAATGAAGTACTGTCAAAGTTTAGGGGCAGCAGCAGCCTCGCATGCTGCTAGGAAGCCAGCAGTCATCACAGGAAATAATTTCACTGGGTGTGGGAAGATCAATAAGAGTTTTCCAGTGAAAGAAAAGGGAAGAGGTCATTCCAGAGAGAAAACTGAGGTTTCAGTGGTTTGTCACTCCTTATGTTACAAGACTCCAAGACACCCCTCCCTCTGGCCTTCCATCTTCTTGTGTTCTTCAAGGAAGGGTCTTGTGTCTGCCAAGTGGCCCTGAGAAGACATCCATATGTTGTGGCTTCTGAAACTCAAACGGGAGGTCTGTAAGTTCCAGACCCTAAGAACACCATGATACCTGCCTTGTATTGTGACGAAAGGCTCCAACAAGGTCAGGATGCCCCGGGATGGGCTTTGCAGACATTTGACTGCAAACTAAAAACTAGAAGCTCATGCTCTACAAGGACCATGACTTTTGGAAGATTACAGCCCCTGAGAGACAGTGACATTCAGTGACAGACAGGCAGGCAGGTTGCAGAAGGAAATTATATGCAGCCTAGGGAGCTGGGTTTTTGGAATTCAGACAGGTGGGGCCCTGAGCCATTTGTCACACAAAGACTAAACCCATTCTCCTAAAGCCCAGCTCTAATCTTACCACTTGCTTCCTCAAAAGCCTTCAGTGGCTCCCACTGCAGAGAGAATAAAATACAAACACCCTGGCCTGCCAGGTAAGACCCTGAGAAGTGCCCTGCCTACTTTCCTTACTTTCTCAGCTCAGTGGGCTCCTTCCCCAGCACACACAAACACACACACACACACACACGCCCACATCATTCTGCACTGTAGCTCTGCCACACTCCCACCAAGCTACAAACCTGCCTCTGTGCAGCCGTGTTCACCAACTCAGACCAACCGGGTCAGCTCAGAGATCTCAGGCCCACCCTACTCCCCTGCCCAGACGGAAAAAGCTCAGTGTCCTACAGAATTCAGATGATCCGGTTACATCCTGCAGAGAAACTCCATGCTTCAAAGCAACATTAATTTGTAGTAATCCCTTGTGTGAACAGAATGATGTCCCTGAAAATTAATGAATAATCCTATAATATGGCGGATGTGATGCCTTATCAGTAAAGATTTGAATTGTATGTGAATGTGGATGTATTTAAATTCTGCTCCGTGTGATCTTGGACAACCTGAATTACGTTATCTACACCTTCTTTCCTTGCCTATAAAGTGGGGGCCTGACTGAGTTGCTTTGAGACTTAAATGGGACAGTACATAGCAGGCTTGAAAAGCCCTGGCATGGGCTAGGTTTATGAAATATTATCTGTTATTGTCGTGTTTGCTGTGAGATAAAGAGGCTGAAATGGCGCCTTTAGAAAGAGTCCGTCCCTGGGTGGAGGTGGGGAAGTGATGTGAGAGCGGAGGGGATGTGTGGAGTCAGGGGCTCCTGTCAGAGAATGGAAAAAACAAGTATGAGTAGGAAAAGCTTCTGACCCCGGGGAGGGAAAACAGGCAGCCGAGATGCTGAAGGGAATCACACAGGCCTTTTGTGACTCGGCCTGCTGGAGCCATGGTCCCTTGGTGGAAGAATGGGCTTGGGACTCAAGATGAGGTAAGCAAAGTTCGACCACAGCTAAACTTGGGCCTAGAGAAAGGGCTCTCTCAACCCTTATCTGAGGCTTCTGAGGTCAGCAGCCAACCACTCCTGTGGTCCTGAACCCTGCGAGCAACGCCTGATGGCTGCCAACAGTGACCCCCTGTGGCCTCCAGGAGCCACTGCAGGAGTTCCTTAAGACCAGAGCACTTCACACCCCTATGAATGTTGTAATGACTCAGCTTGGGGAACCATAAAGCCCCCAGGGATTCCTGAGCAATTCAAGAGGAAAAATGACCCTAAGCAGGACACGAATCGGCCACATGGGCGCTCAGGGTAGCATTATTCCGAGTTATAATACCAAAAATATGTGCTACCTAGAGTTTAAGGAGCGCTTCAAGCCAGTTATGTCCAAGGAGAAACTGCACGACGTCCCATCCCATCAAGGGATAGAGAAAGCCTTTCGCCTGTCTTCTCCTTCAGCTGTCCTCCCGGCCCAAAATTCTGCTGTGCCCACTCCACTCCCAGTCCAGACTCTACCCCTACAAGCCCCTTCCGGTTCTACCTGTCTCAAGCCTACAGCAGTTTAGTATTACTGACCCCGACTCTGGTGCACACTCTAAGAGGAAAGGGAATGGAACCCACATCACTGGACCCCAAGCTGGGCCTGAGCCCACATTTCCCACTGCGCTCTGTCAACAACTCGGCAAGAAGTGAGACAACCAGTGTGCAGATTGTTGGTTAAAGGCCACAACCAGAATGACACAGGTCAAGGAGTCAGAGGTGAACACAAGTCCCTCTGATGACTCCAAAATCCTGCTTACGTTTCTAACCTAGTAACTGCAGCAATGATAAATGTCCAGTTTTTACAAATAATACCATTTCTCAAGTCAGGCTAGCTCATCTCTAAATCTCTGGGCAACTAGATGTTATCTAACTCCACAGTCCTGTAAGTTCACAGTCGAAAAACTATGAAATGAATTTCTCTGCCTGACGTATTCAGAGTCTCAGAAGCCAGAGCTCTGCTGAATAACTGACTGAATTCTCTGTTGAACTGAATAACTAACGGTATTCAAGTGATACTAAATGGGATAATTTCCTTTTTTTTCTAACTTGGAGAATTTAATTTGGGTGTTTTATCAAAAACTGCTGCTCCCCCATAGATTAATGGCCCACTATATCTTTCATATTAAATTAATTGAGTGCAGAATGGTTTTGTTGGATTTGAATGACAGGCTCTGGAGTTTAACTCATCATTCTTTAAGAAAGGCTAAGATGAGGAACTAAAACCACGGGGCCTGAATTATCACATCTTCTTTGTTTTTCAGAGGCTTTCCCATTTTCAGTTGCCACACAGAACATTAATGAGCAATCAAGCAGCTCCTGGGCCAGACGATTTCCATTCTCTATCCCTAATGGGAAACCAGCCCCGCTCTTAACTTTCTATCCCATCGTGTAGCTAAAAAAGAAGAGCACTTCATGAACACAGACGTTTACAAGTTAGAAAGCACTGTCACTTCCTCTCTCTCATTTCACCCTCCCAAAAGGCCTCAGCTCAACATGATTAACCCCATTTTACAAATGAGGAAACCGAGCAACTGAGCAAGAGTTTGCTCAAGGTCACACTAGTAAGTGGGCAGAGCTAGGACAGGACTCCCAGTCCAGTGCTCCTTCCCACACACTGCAGTAGCCTCTGGTAACCACTTTGTAATGGTTCATGATTTTTTGTCAGTATAAACCTTTGCTCTGCCTCCTCTTTCCACCTGTCTCTTCTTTTGTCCTGAATTTAAATGAATGAATTCTTTTTTAACTCTTTCTCATCTTATCTTTCTGGCCTCATTTTTCATCACTGGAACCCCAGGCTGCCACGACACTGCAACACGTACCATGACCTATGCACACAATGACCTTGCTTTGCTCTGCTATGACACCCTGTCCCACCTTCTTTGCCCACCCATTTTCTCTGAACCAAATGCCATTTCCTCTGCAGAGCCTTTCCAAATGCTCTCCCTTCTGAAAGGGATTCACTCTCTCCCCATGTATTTTATTTTATTTTATTTTATTTTAGAGATGGAGTCTCGCTCTGTTGCCCAGGTTGGGGTACGATGGCACAATCTCAGCTCACTGCAACCTCCACCTCACTGCAACCTCCACCTCAATTCTCCTGCTTCAGCCTCCCAAGTAGCTGGGATTGCAAGTGCACACAGCCACGCCTGGCTAATTTATGTATTTTTAGTACAGATGGAGTTTCACCATGTTGGCCAGGCTGGTCTCCAACTCCTGACCTCAGGTGATCTGCCTGCCTCAACCTCCCAAAGTCATGGCATTACAGGCATGAGTCATTGTGCCCAGCCTCCCCATGTATTTTATACAAACCTATGTTGGCACATCCACCTATTGAACTGTATAAGCCTCTTCTTCCAGGCTGAGATTTCTGAGGGGAGGAAATATCTCTACCACAATGGTTGGCATACAGTAGGAGCTCAACTGATGTACAGTTGTCCCTCGGCATCCTCAGGGGATTGGTTCAAGGAAACCCCTCCTCCACTCCCCATCTCTCATGAATACCAAAATTTGTGAGTGCTCGAGCCCCTTTTATAAAATGGTGTAGTGTTTGCGTATAGCCTATGCACACCCTCCCATATACTTTAAAACAGCTCTGGATTACTTATCATACTTAATACAATATGAATGCTACGTAAATAGTTTCTATACTGTATTTTTGTTCTTGTTTTTATTGTCATGTTATTTTTGGTTTTTTCCAAATATTTGCTGTCAGAGGTTGAGTGAATTTGCAGATGCAGAACCCAAGGATACCCAAGGCCAAGCGTATACTTTTGCTCCTCAGTCTTACTGGGTGCAAATGACAAGCATATCCCCCAAGCGGCAGGAGGAAGCATTGCTGGGAAACGTTCGGTGAGTAAGATCAATGTTGAGCTACCGCCAGCACTGAGCTTCAGTAAAGATAGAGCCTCCATCTGCCTTTATTCTGTCATTTCAAACAAACTTGTTATAGAATGTAATGTCTGCTTAGTGTTCCGGCAACCTCAGCCACCCCTCGGCAGTCCTGGGAATGCCCAGCAGTATGTTTAAGAGACTTCCACAGGATGGAACCCATGAGGAACTTCCTGTGCATGGACCACTGGAGGCCTGTGAGGCCGATGACCAAAGACATCCCTCCTACAGGCTGCTTTTCAAGATACCCAACCTGCAGGCCAGAACACTAGGCCAAAAGTAAGGAGAAAGAAAAGCCTTCATTTGTGCCTGATGCCCCGACCTCCCTACTGAGTCTGAGCCTGAATTTCCTTATCAATACAACAGGAATGCCAATGCTCTGCTGTGAGGCTGTTCCTGGCTCATGAGAATGAATGTCCTAGGGCTTTGTGAACTCTCAGGGTTTGGGGCATTCAGATGAATTTAGTGAGGGCACAGTTTTTAGCAATATTTAGCAATTCTTAAAACAACTCCAACCTACGTGTGAATGGGCATGGAACAGTTCAACAGCAGCTGCCCAGCTGTTATCAATGAGCAAGGGGAACGCTCTCTCCTGAGCATATGCCCCTGAGGCATCGCCTAGGAGCCTGCCCCAGATAAAAAATGAGCTTTGACCACAATGTTGCATTTGTATAATTTTAACTCTGAAAGGAAGAAGTAACAGTGAAACAAGTCCCAAGGCTGGAAGTGGTCAACAGAGAAAAGGAGGCATGGTCCTGAATACAAACAGACCCCACCCACATTTCACTCCCCAGCCCAAGGGCACGCCAATACCCAAGTAACAAGGAATTGAGACTTAAAAGCAAAATCCCACTGTAATTTCAACTGCGTACACATGCATTCCACAGTGTGATTCCATTCTTGTTCCAGATAGAGGGAACCATTTTCCACCTCCCACAAACCAACCACAGTACTACTCCCTGAACACGCTATTAAGCAGAAATTGAAGAACTGGCTGGACTGGCCACTCTGGTGCTCCAGGAGGAGAGGACAGAGGAGTCTGTCCCCTGCTTACACTGCTGGGGTGGGCCTGAGATTTGGCTCTATGTGGATAGCACAATCTCTTAGGCTTTCATTGATTCAAAGAGCTTCTGAGTGCAGCGGTCACTCAGGTAGAAAGGGAACTGTCCCTAATAGAAAAAAAATTCTCAAGCTAAAGGCAGCCACTAGGCCAGAGCAATAGTGTTGAAAATATATGACACACAGCCCAAAGGGTTTCACAGAGGGGTCCCTGGAGCCACAGGATGCGGGGAGGATTCAGGGGGCCAGGGAACATGGGCCCCTCACTCTCCTCACCCGAGCCAGCTGCTCGCACCTTCCTTACCCGATGGGCTTCAGCATAAACCTGTGTGAAAACAGCGGCCATAAGGGAGCTTGGAGAGCAAAGACAGCCCAGTTTTCAAGCTCTTTTGTAAATACAACAGTAAGTCCCCAGGAGAGAGAAACAGAAGGCCTGGTTGAGAGATGAAGTTTGCACTGCACTGTGCTGGCACTGCTACTCTGAGACATCTGCATACACGATAATCTCTGCTCTGGGCCTGGGCACACAGCCTTCTGTCTGCCAGGGCCCAAGAGACCTAGGAAAATCTGACTGAGGACATCAATGCTGAGAAGCAAAAGGAACACTGGTGTCTTAAAATTTGCAACTGCCTCATGGCGCAAAAATTGTACAAAATAAAAATTAAATTTTAAATTTTAATTTTTTTTTAGATTCTGTTTGGTTTATTCCTTTTCTAGCATTTGATTACATGCTAGGTCACTTGGAACAAAAAAAGATTCAACACAAAATTAAATACTTTCCACCCATCCACCTTCCCAACTGCCCAGTTATGGCCCCAAATTTGTCCCAGAAGTTCTGGGTGTTTTAGGACTGGCACCAAATTAATTATATGTCAACTTAAAAAGGTATCAGTGGAAAAGGTGAATTAAGGACCTCTGAAAATCCTCTCCACCATAAAACAATGAAAACACTGAAAAATCCTCAGAACAAGCTTTCTCAGATTGTTAGAAATTAACCAAAGGCTTACAGGAATTCAAGAAGCATTTATTCAAGAGTAAAAGGTTCATAACAAGTGAAGAGACTAAATTCGTAATCAAAAAAATTTCCCACAAAGAAACCCGAGGCCTAAGATGTCTTCACTAGTGAGTTATACTAAATGTTTCAAGGAAAATTAATTCCTCTTTACTAGTTCATCATGAGAAATAGAAGAGGAATGAACATTTTCCAACTTGTGCTTTCCAACTTGCGCTTTCCAGCTTGTGCTAGTATTACCCTGATACCACAACCAGACAAAAACATCAAAGAAAATAAAACTGCAGACCAATATCCCTTATGAATACAGATGCAAAAATCCTCAACAAAATAGTAGCAAATGGAATCTAGCAACATATAAACAGGATTATATGCTATAAAGAAGTGGGATTTATCCCAGGAATGTGAGACTAGCTCAGTATATGAAACTCAGCCATGGCATGCACCATGTTAATACAATAAAGAACAAAAAACATATGATCATCTCAACAGATGCAGAACAAGCATTTGACAAAATCCAACACCTTTCATCATGAAAACACCCAACAATCTAAGAAAGCATAGAACTTCCTCAACCCAAGGTTCTGTATGAAAACCCACAGCTAACATCATATTAAATGGTGGCTAACATCTGTAATCCCAGAACTTTGGGAGGTCGAGGTGGACAGACTTCTTGAGCTCAGGAGTTTAAGACCAGCCTGGGCAACATGGCAAAACCCCGTCGCTAAAAAAATATAAAAATTAGCCAGATGTGGTGGTGTGCATCTATAATTCCAGCTACTCAGGAGACTGAGGTAGGAGGATCACTTGAGCCCCGGCAGTTGAGGCTGCACTGAGCTAAGATAATGCCACTGCACTCCAGCCTGAGTGACAACGTGAGATCTTGTCTCAAAAAAACAAAACAAAACAAAATAGTGAAAGACTAAAAATTTACTTCTAAGATCAGAAACAAGAGAGGGATACCTTTTGCCACTTCCATTCAACATAGTATTGGAAGTTCTAGCCAGAGCAATTAGGTAAGAAAACAAAATAAAAGGAATCCAGACTGGAAAGGAAGAACTATTTCTATCTGCACATGAAATTATCCTGTATGTAGAAAATCATAAGGAATACACAAAAATATACATTCCAGCTAATAAACAAGGTTAGTAAGGTTACAGAAAACAAGATCAATATACAAAAGTCAATTGCATTTCTATGCACTAGCAATAAACAACCCAAGAATGAAACTAAGAAAACTATTCTATTTACAATAGCATCAGAAAGAATATGCAATTAGGAATAAACTTAGCAAAACAAGGGCAAGGCTGCTACACTGAAAACCATAAAATATTATTGAAAACGATTTTTACACTGGGCATGGTGGCTCACGCCTGTAATCCCAGCACTTTGGGAGGCCGAGGCGGGCAGATCATGAGGTCAGGAGATCGAGACCATCCTGGCTAACACAGTGAAACCCAGTCTCTACTAAAAATGCAAAAAAATTAACTGGACGTGGTGGTGGGTGCCTGTAGTCCCAGCTACTCAGGAGGCTGAGGCAGGAGAATGGCCGGAACCTGGGAGGCAGAGCTTGCAGTGAGCCGAGATTGCAGCACTGGACTCCAGCCTGCGCAACAAAGCCAGAGTCGGTCTCAAAATAAATAAATAAATAGATAGATTTTTAAAGACTTGGATAAATGGAAAGACATTCTGTGATCATGAATTGGAAGACTGCATATTGTTAAGATGGCGATATTCTCCAAATTGGTCTACAGATTTAATGTAATCACTATCAAAATTCCAGCTACCTTTATTGCAACAATTGACAAGCTGATTCTAAAATGGAAATGGAAATACAAAGGACTCAGAATAACCAAAATAATCGTGAAAAAGAAGAACAAACACGGAGGTCTCATACTGCCCAATTTCAAAATGTACAACAAAGCTACAGTAATCAAGACTATGTCATACTGGCATAAGAAACAGACATATAATCAATGGAACAGAATTGAGAGTACAGAAACAGGCCAGGCACGGTGGCTGACGCCTGTAATACCAGCACTTAGGGAGGCCAAGGCAGGCAGATTGCTTGAGCTCAGGAGTTTGAGACCAGACTGCGCAACATGGCAAGACCCTATCTCTAATAAAAATACAAAAAAAAAACCCAGGCCTGGTGGTGCATGCCTGTGGTCCAGCTACTCAGGAGGCTGAAGTGGGAGGATAGACATTTGAGCCCGTGGGGCAGAGGTTGCAGTGAGCTGAGATCACACTACTGTACTCCAGCCTGGGTGACAGAGTGAGACCCCATCTCAAAAAAAAAAAAAAAAAAAAAGAGAGAGAGAGACAGAGAGTACAGAAACAGACATATTTTTGATGAATTGATTTTCAACAAGAGTTCCAATACCATCCAATGGAGAAAGAATAGTATTTTCAACAAATGGTGCTTGGACAACTTGGATGGCCATATGAAAAAAAATTAAGTAGGAACCCTACCTCACACAAAAATTAACTCAAAATGGATCAAAGACCTAAATGTAAGGGCTAGAACTATAAATCTCTTAGAACAAAGAGAGGTGTAAGCCAGTGTGACCTTCCTTGAATTAGGCAATGGTTTCTTAGATAAGACACAAATCACAAACAACCAAAAAAATGGATAAATTGAACTTCATCAAAATTAAAATTTTTTGTGCTTCAAAGGATTATCAAGAAAGTGAAAAGACAACCCAAAGAATAGGAAAAAATATTTGTAAACCATATCTCTGATAAGAAATTAATATCCAAAATATACAATGAACTCTTGCAACTCAACAACAAAAATTCAAAAATGGGTAAAGAATTAGAATATACATTTCTCCAAAGATGATATATAAACAGCCATAAAGCACATTTTTTAAATGTTCAACATCATCAGTCATTAGGGAAAGGCAAATCAAAACCACGATGAGATGTCACTTCACACACGCTAGAAAGGCTTTCATAATAAAAAACACAAAAGATTACAAGGGTTGCCAAGGATGCCGAGGAATTAGATCCCTCATACATCGCTGGTAAGGATATAAAATGGTGCAGTCACTTTGGAAAACAGTGTGGCAGTTAAGAGGTGAGACCTTTAAGAGATGATTGGATCATGAGGACTCTGCCTTCAAGAATGGATTAATCCTTTCATGGATTAATGTATTAATGGGTTAATGGGTCATCATGGGAGTTGGTTAGCTATCAAGAGAGCAGGCCTGTATAAAAGCCGGTTTGGGCCAGGCATGGTGGCTTACACCTGTAATCCCAGCACTTTAGGGAGGCCGAGGCAGGTGGATCACCTGAGGTCTGGAGTTCCAGACCAGCCTGACCAACATGATGAAACCCTGTCTCTACTAAAATTGGCCGGGCGCGGTGGCTCAAGCCTGTAATCCCAGCACTTTGGGAGGCCAAGACGGGCGGATCACGAGGTCAGGAGATCGAGACCATC
>NW_012113141.1:13822049-13829169 GCF_000951035.1 Colobus angolensis palliatus | reverse complement strand
AAATAAATAAATAAATAAATAAATAAATTAGCCAGGTGTGGTGGCACCCACCTGTAATCCCAGCTACTAGGGAGGCTGAGGCAGGAGAATCGCTTGAGCCTGGGAGAGAGAGGTTGCAGTGAGTTGAGATCACGCCACTGCACTCCAGTCTAGGCGACAGAGCAAAACTCTGACTCGGAAGAAAAAAAAAGCCAGTTTGGCTGTTAGTGTACCTTCCATCTCCATGTGATGCCCTCCACTGCCTCAGGACTCTGAAGAGTTGCCACTAGCAAGAAGGCCCTTACCAGATGTAGCCCCTCAACCTCGGACTTCCCAGCCTCCAGAACCATAAGAAATAAATTTATTTTCTTTGTAAATCACTCAGTCTCAGATACTCAGTTATAGAAATAGAAGACTAAGATACCATATGACCCAGAAATTCCACTCCTAGGCATATAGGTAATACTTAAGAGAACTGAAAATATATGTTCACACAAAAACTTGTACACAAATGTTCATAGCAACATTATTCAAAATAGCCAAAAAGTGAAAACAACCCAAATGTTCATCGACTGTTAAGTGGATGAGCAACAATGTGGTATATGTGTACATTAGAGTATTATTAACCATAAAACGGAAGGAAGGAATGATATCTGCTACAACATGAATGGACCTTGAAAACATTGCGCTAAGTGAAGTCAGACATCAAAAGCCACATAATGTATGATGCTATTTATATAAAACGTCCATCATAGGCAAATCTAGAGACAGAAATTGATGAGTAACTTCCAGGGATATGGTGGGGGGAGGAGTAACTGCTAATCGATACAGAGTTTCTTTTTGAAGTGATAGAAATATTCTGGAATTAGATAGTGGCAATGATTGCACAACTTTTTGAGCATACTAAAAACTACTAAATTGCACACTTTAAAAGGCTAAATTTTATGGTATGTAAGTTTTATCTCCATTTTCAAGTCTATTTAATGAATCTGGCATAAGATAGGACCAGAAGGCTGGCCAGTGGAAGACACCTCACATCTCTGCTCTCCCCGTATGGCCCCAGTTGCAATCACTCAAGTGTACCATCACAACAGCCTCCTTGCTCTCTTCCCAAAACCCTCTCTTCCCAAAACTCCTTTGGGAGTTTCCCACTGTCCACGTGTATTAATCATGCCTTTTCATTTTCTGTATTTTCTGATTTTTTGACACCTGAGGCCTTTCTGATTCTGGAGAGATTGCCCCTCCCAGGAATAGCCAATTCCTAGGGACAGTAAAGGGCTTGCCTGCAAGTGCACCTTCGTATGCAAACCATTCAATCGGAAGCCCATCCCACAACTACCTCCCTTGTTGGGCTTTCACACTCTGAGCCACTGTCTCCCTGCCTTAATCACCCCACAGCCAAATGATGCAAAACTAGAGATAGCCCCTACACCTAAGAGCTCACTTTAGTTATTTACACTGGCCAATCCTAGGCCTGCCTAGCCTGCCTCTCCTTACCTTTCCCCAGGAAATCACAATAAACACTCTTGCCCATGTTTTTGCCCATGTTTTCCCCCACTCCCTCTGCCTCCTGACCCACCCTGGGGCTTCCCCATGTGGCCCTGCATGGCCTGCCGTGTCTCCTGTCTCTAGGGACCTGTGAGTAAAAACGTCTTCCTTTACAAGCCTCATTTCTGGGCCTGCATGTCTTACCATACCCAAATAAAACAACTCCCAGGCATGTAAGCACCGCCCTCCAAACTTAGCTCCACCTCCCCTTTCCCACCTAACTTCTTACCAACCTGACACACCCCAAACTCTCACCACCCCACACTTCCTAGGCATGACATGTTCCTTTGTCATCAAGCCTTTGCCCATGCTGGAGCCTCCACCTAAGTCCCCTTCCCAGTCTTTTTGATTTGCTTATTCCTGTGTCACCAGCAAACCTCACTTCATGACACCCCTTCTGGAGACCCACTAGGACAACCACGTTGTATATGCCACATCCTCCCTCCAAGCCCTTAGTCTATGTATCTGTCTGCTGCTCTTCTTGATGAGTTTCTACGGGATAAGGACTGTGATTCCTCATCCCTGGATCCCCAGGGCTTAGCACAGAGCCAGGAAATTATTGGCAACTCAGTAAAGGTAGAATATGAGACAAGGTCACACCCTGTTACCCAGGCTGCAGTGCTGTGGCACAATCATGGCTCACTGCAGCCTCGACCTCCTGGGCTCAAGCAATCCTCCCACCTCAGCCTCCCGAGTAGCCAGGACTACAGGTGCATGCCACCACCATGCCCAGCTAATACTTTTTATTTTTTTGTAGTGACAGGGTCTCATATTGCCCAGGCTAGGCTTTTATTTTTTTAATACAAGAAATATCCCTGGCCGGGCGTGGTGGCTCACGCTTGTAATCCCAATACTTTGGGAGGCCAAGGTGGGTAGATCACCTGAGGTCAGGAGTTTGAGATCAGCCTGGTCACCAGTAGAGACTGGTGAAACTCCGTCTCTGCTAAAAATACGAAAATTAGCTGGACATGGTGGCGGGCGCCTGGAATCCCAGCTACTCGGGAGGCTGAGGCAAGAGAATCACTTGAACGTGGGAGGCGGAACTTGCAGTGAGCCAAGATCCCACCATTGCACTCCAGCCTGGGTGACAGGGCAAGACTCTGTCTCAAAAAAGAACAACAACAACAAAAAAAGAAATATCCCCAACAGGCAGGTAAGCTCTTCAAGGATGAAGCCTAACTTACCCTCTAAATTCTTCGCAGGACTGAGCACACAGCCGGGCCCGAGTAAAGGCTGATGGGGTGGCTGAGTGAACAGAAATGACGACTGAGCAAATCAGCAGTGGGAGGAGGTGGGTGGGGAGGCAAGACTGGTCTCCCTGCCTGAGGCACAAGCTCTACTCACACTGTTCTTCCCATTCTCGCTCCTCTTTCTCACTGGCTTGGCAATGCAGCTGAGCCTGCTTCAGGGTCCAGTAGAGCTCCTTTGCCCTCTGCTCTTCCTGGAGGCGAATCTGCTCTTCTCCTCGCTTCCTCTCCTCTTCCTCTTTCCTCTGAAATGTCATGGGGACATAACAACATGAGATGACCACAACATTTCAGAAAAACAAGAAAGAAATACCTCTGGGATTCTGCAGTGGGTGGGGCTGAGAGTGCAGCAGTGGCCTCTCCAGCCTCAGTCCCTACATGTATGAAATTGAAGTTACCCAGTAGTCCCACAGACAGTTGTTTTGGATAAACACATAAATTGTCCCTTCTGGTCTTAAAGCTTGAAACTTCTATTTGTTTTATTTGAATTGCTTTCTCAGGAAACGATCCCTCAGGCCTCTCAAAAAGTATCAAATTACTGAAACTCACCAGATCACCACAACCAGACTATGAGATGCCTGACTCCACAATGAGATGATTGCTTCCTAGCTCCTCCCTAGTTCCTGTTTTCATACACATTGTTACATTTCTTACCTGCTACATAAACCCCTAGTTTTAGTCAGTTAGGGAGACAGAGATGGATTTGAGGGCGAGCTCCCATTTCCTGTGCTGCAGCACCTGATTAAAGCCTTCTTCCTGGGCAATACTCATCATCTAGGTGATTGACTTTCTATGCCGCAAGCAGCAGGACCTGGATGGAACCCTGGTGTTTTAGTAATAAAGTGGTGGTGATCATGCCACCTAACTGACAAGGTGGTGGTGAGGAGAAAATGGGTTGAAACAGGTGGAATGCCACAGAATACTACACAGCCATAAAACAGAATGAAGTCACATCCTCTGCAGTAACATAGATGCATCTGAAGGCCGTTATAGTAAGTGAAAGAACACAGAAACAGAAAACCAAACACTGCATGTTCTCACTTATAAGTGGAAGCTAAACACCGGGTACTCATGGACATAAAGATGGGAATGACAGACACTGGGGATTATTGTAAGTGGGAGAGAGGGAGAAAGGGAATGACTGAAAAAGTGCCTATTGGGTACTATGCTCACTACCTGGGTCATGGGTTCAATCATAACCCATACTTCCGCATCACACAACATACCATTGTAACAAACCTGCACATGCACCTCTGGAATCTAAAATAAAAGTTAAAAAAGAAAAAAAAAATGGCTGAGCGCGGTGGCTCACGCCTGTAATCCCAGGAGTTTGGGAGGCCGAGGTGGGCGGATCACCTGAGGTCAAGAGTTCAAGACCAGCCTGACCAACATGGAGAAACCCCATCTCTACTAAAAATACAAAATTAGCCGGGCGTAGTAGCGCTTGCTTGTAATCCCAGCTACTAGGGAAGCTGAGGTAGGAGAATCACTTGAACCCGGGAGGAGGAGGTTGCGGTGAGCTGAGATCGTGCCATTGAACTCCAGCCTAGGCAACAAGAACAAAACTCCATCTCAAAAAAACAAACAAAAAAACAAAACAAAAAAAATAAGACCCAGTTAACTCAGGAGGCACAAGAATGGCTTGAACCCAGGAGGCAAAGGTTGCAGTGAGCCAAAATCGTGCCACTGCACTCCAGCCTGGGAAGGAAGGAAGGGAGGGAGGGAGGGAGGAAGGAAGGAAGGAAGGGAAGGAAGGAAGAAAGGAAAGAAAGAAAGAAAGAAATGTGGAACAATGTGTTAACTCCACATCTTACTGCAGAGGTAAGATGACTCTGTGCCATCCTGGCTGGGCGCAGTGGCTCACGCCTGTAACTCCAGCACTTTGGGAGGCCAAGGCGGGCGGATCACCTGAGGTCAGGAGTTTGAGACCAGCTGGCCAACATGGTGAAACCCCGTCTCTACTAAGAAATACAAAAATACAAAAAATACAAAAATTAGCCGGGCATGGTGGCATGCACCTGTAATCTGAGCTACTCAGGAGGCTGAGGCAGGAGAATTGCTTGAACCCGAGAGGTGGAGGTTGCAGTGAGCTGAGATCGCACCATTGCACTCCAGCCTAGGTGACAGTGTGAGACTTCATCTTGTAAAAAAAAAAAAAGAAAGAAAGAAAGAAAAAGAAAGAAAGAAAAAGAGGACTCCGTGCCATCCTTAGGTGTACTTTCATTTTGGAGGAAGAGGGAGGAAGGACACAGTGAGGGGTACCTGGTCTCTTCCTGAAAGCCAGTGAAGCAGGGTATGATTATGTCTTAACCTTAAGTCTGGATAAAGTATCTTAAAGAGAGAGTAGATCTGGGGGCCCGAAATCTCCCATTTCTGTCCCACTCCTGAGCTCTAAAAAGGTTGTGTCTGTGTGTATTTTCTTCTACCTTTGTTTACATCAGAGTAATATGTATGTGCTAAATGTGCATTATGGACCACAGGCTGCTAATGAAAATCAGCAGTCTCTAAATAACTTCACCAGAACCCAATCCAACCAACCTTAAACCAATGCCTGGAGGCCACCATTTTCAACTATGTTAGCTGTTCCTTTGTTGGGTTACGTCCATATGTCTGATTAATGCTGCTAATCCTTGATTTATCAATTTATCAATCTAGATGTTAAATCTTGCCTTTCTTTTTTGGCACATGCATATTTAGCACTTACATTACCCACAGGTGAACACCCATACTCCATACTTTTTCTCTCGTCAGCCTCACAATAAATTTGCCTCATAATTTGTGGTTAAATCAATAATCAGCATCAAAATAGTTTGCTGCAAAGCCAAATAGCATGCTATTTTCATCAATTCCAAAAAGTAAATTTTTTTAACTTTGTAACATCTCTGAAATTTGGATGTGTTTTACAACTTACAGCTTGCTTTTTAATAAGCAACAATTTTTTCCTCTTAAATAATGATATGTTTTGCTATTAATGGTAACTTAAATTCAATAAAATATGCTAAGTATGGAAGCCTTTTCTTTCCAGTCCTTTTTTCTGGTTTTTCCTGGGTTAATATATCTCGAAGCTGAATACTGAATTTTCCCAAATTTTTCCCAGATGTAGTAGGTCATTCTCTGTGTTTAAACAAGTGCTTTTTCTTATAACAGACAATACAAAAGTTATTTTTCCAAGGGACACACCACCCCGGGTGCCACCTTTTCTTCTCCCATCTGCACTGGTTACCACCTAAGCCTCCTCTCCATCCACCCACCAACGACACACCTCTCAGCCTTCCTTGAGTTGAAGCCCCTGTTTCTTTCTTGAACACTCTGCCATTTTGCAGCAACATTTAACACTTCTCAGCTAAGAATGCATAGAGACACTTTCTGAGTCTTGTCTGAAAATGTCTATATGCCACATTTACATGTAACTGCCAATTTAGCTGAGCACAGAATTTGATTAAAAATAATTTTCCTGCAGAATTTTAAAGACTTCTTTGTCTTCTATCATCCAGAACTACCACTCTGATTCTCATTCTTCTGCACAAGGCATTTATTTTTCTCTCTGGAAGCCCCTGGGGTCTCTTTTAACACCGACGTTCTGAACTTTTTAATATGATGTGCCTTGGTGTGGATTTTCTTGCACCGATTGTGTTGGACACTTGGGGGTACTTTCAGTGTGTAGCTTCTTATCTTTCCAGTCTAATTCATCTTTGCTTAGGATTTCTTTGATAATTTCTTCTCTTCTCATTTCTTGTTTTTCCTTATAGAGCTCCTATTTGTCAAATAATGGTCTTCTTGAGTTGATCTTCTAACTGCCTTACCGTTTTCCTCTCTTGCTTTCCATCTGTTGTCTTTTTTTTTCTTCTTCTTCTTTTGAGACGGAATCTCACTGTCACCCAGGCTGGAGTGCAGTGGCACAATTTTGGCTCACTGTAACCTCCACCTCCCAGGTTCAAGCAATTCTCATGCCTTAACCTCCCGAGTAGCTGGAATTATAGGCACATGCCACCACACCTGGCTAATTTTTGTATTTTTAGGGAGACGGGGTTTCACCACATTGGCCAGGCTGGTCTCGAACTCCCGAACTCAAATGATCCACCCACCTCAGCCTCCTAAAGTGCTGGGATTACAGGCATGAGCCACTGTGTCCGGCTCCATCTGCTGTCTTTTTTGTTCTACTTCCTGGTTGATTTCATTGACTTTTATCTTCCAAACCTTCTACTGAGTTTTTTCAGCTATCACATGTGTAATTTCCAAGCTCTCATTCTTATTCTTAGGTTGTTCTTTTCTCTTCATTGCATCTTGCACTTGTTTTATGAATGCGATAACTCATTTCTCTGAGGATTTTTTTTTTTTTTTTTTTT
>NW_012113141.1:13816121-13821784 GCF_000951035.1 Colobus angolensis palliatus | reverse complement strand
CGATCTCCTGACCTCGTGATCCACCCGTCTCGGCCTCCCAAAGTGCTGGGATTACAGGCTTGAGCCACCGCGCCCGGCCTGGATTTTAGAGCTTTTTCTTCCCACGTACTCTGATTTAGGTCTGTTTCCTCTGTGTGCGCGTGTGGTTAAGTTTGTTTGATTTGGTGCCTGTCATACATGTGAAAGGTTTTCCTCAGCTGTCTGACGTTCCCTGACTATTCATATTCAAGAGAGAAGTAAATATCTGAATAGGAAACTCAGAGAGCATGCTCCAGGCTTCACTGAGAGGAGGACTTTGCTCTAGGGCAATCGTAGGAGGAACCAGCCATGTTGCACTCTCAGATGTAAGTATGTAGAGGCCCTTTCTCTGAGATAATTCAGTGTCTTCTCCTCTGTCCTTCCTGGGTGGTATCATCCGCAGCATTCCAGGAATTGGAGGGGAGCAGGCTGCAGGCAGGACTGCCCGCAGCAAGCAGGACTGCCCACAGCAAGTAGGGCTCCTGGCCTAAGCCCCATGCTTCACAGAAACCCATGCTTTAAAGCACCTTCTTGGAAATTTCCTCCTCAAGTCTCCCCTCAGGACTGGCCAGAAATAAGTCAGACCCCCAGGAATGGTAAGGGCAGGTGGTGGTGTCCAGCTAAAGTGCCCTAGGCCCAGAATAGGTTCTACATGAGCCTGACTCCCTGTTTCTTTCCTTCAGGGTGCTCTCTGATCATCTCCCTTATCAAGGGATTGAGCAGATGTCCCAAAGAGCTCCAGGATTCCTATTTATGAAGTCATCCTGGG
The DNA here is from genome assembly GCF_000951035.1 of Colobus angolensis palliatus. Taxonomy (NCBI): domain Eukaryota; kingdom Metazoa; phylum Chordata; class Mammalia; order Primates; family Cercopithecidae; genus Colobus; species Colobus angolensis. The sequence goes on along the minus strand of NW_012113141.1, from coordinate 13,820,997 downwards.
CCCCAGTGTGGGGGTCCTGGTTCCAGAAGGGTAGCCTAGCAAACAGATGAATCCTGCTGGCCAGCACGGTATTTTTAGCACAGGATCACATGAGATTGGGTCACCAGAATAGTGCTAAAAGGCTGGTTTTATGTGACTCAGATTTTTAATATAAACAAAGACTGCAAAGGGAAATATTTGCCAGCTCTGTACACCCTAGGGGCAACCCTGGCTGCAGGTCCCACCATTCAGAGTTCAGACTTCTCCTTAATCTCCCCATTTCCCTCCTGCTCCCTTTACTCTGCCTGATACCCCAACACCCCAACGTTTCCCTTTCAACTTTCCCTCTTCTTCTGGCCAGAGGGAGGGAAGTGGTAGACTGGAAAAAACAGATGAAAAAGTATTTGGTGAACAATTAGAAGAAGTCACTTACCTTCTTTAGCCCTTAATTCCCAGCTCTTAGAGAATGGGTCATAAGGAAGTCAGAATTTTGTCTATTTTTAGCATTAAAAAATTAATCATTGAATAGGAGAAAAGTCCCCAGTCTGTGTCATGTCAGAAGGAACAAAAATCTTGTCATTTTTAAAACAACGGAGTAAAAATGCACACATCTCTTTTTATCCGCTTGTTGATCCATTGAAATATACCAAAGGACCCACCCTTGACCCACTGGGGTCTTCCAGGCAGAAGCAGGTCTCAGGGAAAATACAGTCAAGGCCTGTCAGAGCCAGAGGGACGTCAACTGCGTGCTGCCACTGCCTTGTGCAGATAAGGAATGTATCCATTTGCTCAGGCCACCATAACGAAGTACCACAGATTGAGGGGGCTTAAAAACGACAGAACTCTGTTTCCTCAATCATGGCAGCTACAATCCAGAGTCAAGGTGTGGCAGGGTTGGCTTCATGCTGAGGACCTTTTCCTTGGCTGGCTGCCTTCTTGCTGTGTCACTCACAGCCTTCCCTCTGAGTGTGTGCCCGTCTGTGTCCAAATCTCCCTTTTCATAAGGACAGCAGTCATATTGGAGTAGGGTCTAACCCACTCGATCTCATTTTAACTTAATTACCTGTGTACATACCTTACCTCCAAATATAGTTACATTCTGAGGTCCCAGGCATTAGGACTTCAACATATGGATTTTAGCGGGGACATAACTCAGCCCATAACAAGGAGATAGGAGCCCAGGAAATGACTGGCATACAGTGGAAAAGTGTATGACTGGTATATGGCAGATAAGTGGCCCTTAGCCACCTCAGATTACAATGCAATGGTCCTACTTCAACTGGCTGTGACTAACAGGAAGCAGCAAGTTAAATGGTAGGGCCACATTCAATCAGTTCTTCTTCACCTGGAGAGTAGGACACCACCCAGGGAACCAGAGGCCTACGGCAACCGCCCATCTCAGAGGAAAATGACTGGTCATTTACTGTGATAAAGGCAAGCTCTTCACAAGGATGGGGATGACAAAGGAAAACATTTTGCAACTACAAATAAACAGCATTACATGTGGTCTTGCTAAAATAACGCTCAAAGCTGACATTGCCTAAAAATTCTCATTGTTGTTGCAACTGTCAGGATTCTCTGACCCATCGGATACCACTGAAAGAAAAGTCCATTTTTCTGAGGTTTAGCAGCCAGAAGGCCAGATGTAAAAACACTCCCCTTCTGCCTAGGAATTAATCGCCTTGCTCTGGCTGCCCAAAGCCCTCTGAGCTGTCCAGCTTATTCAATCTCCCTTCTCCTCATAACCCATCAGTAACAGCACACCACAGGAACCCACAGAGGCCAGGGTCTGCCACAGTCCTGTGGAAAATGTCATCAAGACAAATGTCTTTTCTGGAAGATGAAAAAAATTTCACAAATCCCAAGCCCCCTAAGCAACTGAACAGACCTTTTCTTGGCCAAGGGGACCCCTGAGAAACTTTAAAAATTGAGTTCACAGCCATGATGGGAGAGGAGGTCAGACTTGCCTCTGTAACCACCCATTAGGTTTTCTTCCCTAAGGATTCAACAGAAACCAGCCCTTTTGAAAGACTGATATCAACCAACAGCCTGATGCTGCCCCTCCCTTTTCATGGTTTTGACACAACTGACCAGCCTTCCTTCCTGATAAGAGACCACCAACCAGAGTGGTTCTGGCCAGTCTGCAGAGGATGCACCCTAAGGGCCTTCATGCCCTCTGCTTTGCCTTTCGATGTATAGGGCCTAACTGTAATATGTAGACTCGGCTAACCTGGTCAGCATAAACTCCTGTCTCATTGTTCCCTGCCTCAAAGTGCCTGCTACCAGCTTCTGACCAGAAGCTGTGCTTCCCAGCCTCTCTGAATAGCCACCTGCAGGCTGCAGCCCTTTATGAGAAGTAAAGCTCCCCTTTCCAAATTTATGAACCTCATCATTTTTCAGGTGATAAAGGCATCCTCATTTTGTTGTGAGTCTGGCCCCAGTAACACCACAGTGTTATCATAGGCAGAACCAAGCCTATGCTGTTCATTCCTCCATTGCCAGCTCACAGCACAGGACATAGCAGATATTAGGTGCTCCATAAATGCTGACCAGACAAGTGCATGAGTTATCAATCAGGTAAAGAGAAGACAGTGTTTGTGATGATCCCCAGGAGGGACTGGGTACAGCACATCGTGTTGTTTTGTTGGCGTCAGCCTTGCCTGGAGAAGTTTTGGTAAAGTTTAAACTTTTCAAGAGAAAATTGAGCAGTAAAAAATTTTCCCACCACTTCTAATCTTATTGGAAATAAAGCAGTAATCGATTCTAAAGTTGTATAGGAGTTCATTAAGTGGCCAAAATGAACTCCAAACCTAAAGGAGAAAAAAAAAAAGAGAGTGGCCTTGAATAGAAAATGGAAAAAAAATAAAATAAACAACTGAACAGTATCAACCACGTCTGTTCCTTAAGAATAAAACCGGGAAGAGGTAGGGGTGGGAGGAGGGAGGGAGATCGCAAGCAGAGAAGGAAGGTCATGGACCCCGGGTGGAAGGAGAGCACAGGATGTTTATTGGGCCCTGTGCTGTGGTCTTGAACAGAAGGAGAAATGTCCAGAAGCAATTTTAGGAGTTAAGAAAGCACGGGGGAAAGAAATGCAAATTTTATCTGGCCTCAGGATCTCCTTTTTTTCTAAAGGAACACTTTTATACGCACGTAAATTACATTCAAATGGCACCAGCCACAGCAGAATGGTTTTTAAAAACTGGTTTCCAGCTGTCTCCATCTTCAGAGTTCCCTGTGTAACCCAATACAAAGATTCCGGGATTTTTTTTTTCAGAATGCAGTTGTCATTATTACCTTTTCCGTGACCTGGAGAATTAGCAGAACCTGCCTACATCCTCAACATGAGCTGCCGAAAGTGAGCCCATCCAACTCTCTCCATCACCCAGCTTCTCACCCAAGCTGTCACCTCTCCTCAAGCCTCCACCTATCTCCCTTCTCTGTGGGGTAAAAATCCCTCAGTGGAGCCAGTCTAAGCACTTTCTCCTTCCTGCAAACTTCATGGTTTTGCAGGAAGCTCCCCATGGTGGGAGGGTACTGCCATCTCCCCATCTCCCAGCCTAGGACTTGGATGCTTTTGCTCTTTGCTTTCCCTCATCCCAACATCTAATTGATGCCAAGCCCTATTGATTTCACCACCACCATTTTGCTACATCCATCCCCTTCTCTCCTTCTTCATTGTCATAGATTTTGTCCAGACCCTCGCTCATTGGCCTTGACCATTGCAAAAATCTCCTAACTAGTCTCCTTGCCTGAAAACTCATCACTTGAATTACATCATTGCCATCAGTTGTGCTCCTAAAACTTGATCTGACCATACCCTTCTTTGTATCAAGATCTTGCTTTGCCCACAGAGTAAAGTCCACCCCCTTAAAGTAGCATTTAAGAGCTCCACACCCTACCTCCTTTCCAGGCTTATGTCTGGCTCCATCCATCATGAAATTTTTCTCTCTCCCTCCAGCAGACCGTTTGTCATTCTACAGCTCTCCTTTCTGTCTCTTGTGCTTGCTCATGCCTAGACCTCTAAAGTTACTCCTTTGCCCCCCCATTATACCCCCCGGGGTGTGGTTGGGACTAAGCGTTGCTCATGGAGTTGTCTCTCTCTCCCCTGGCACCCTGTAAGCTTTTGAGAGCCGGTAGTTTATTTCTCCCCTCCTCCCCCACAGCAAACAGCCTCCCCTTACATTCTCAGGAAAAAAGAAAGTATTAAATGAAGGTTGTTGGTACATTCCTACAAGCAAAACTCAGAATGTTAGAACCTTACTGTTGACAGACACAATAAAAATCTCACTTTGGGAAGTTGAGATGGGTGGATTGCTTGAGCTCAGAAATTCCAGATGAGCCTGGGCAACATGGTGAAACCCCATCGCTACAAAAATTACAAAAATTAGCCAGGCATGGTGGTGCATGCCTGTAGTCCCAGCTACTTGGGAGGCTGAAGTGGGAGGATGGCTTGAGTCCAAGAGACGGAGGTTGCAGTGAGCTGAGACTGCGTCACTGCACTCTGGCCAGGGTGACAGAGTCGGACTCTATGTGGAAAAAAAAAAAAAAAAAAAAGGAAGGAGGGAAGGAAGGGAGGGAGGGAGGGAGGAAGGGAGGAGGAAAGGAAGGTTGGTTATCTAAGCCAATCTCTAACCCATGCATAAATTGCTTGGTGAAGCTGTTTTTGGTTATCTACTGCTGAATAACAAATACCAGAAAATTCAGTGGTCTAAGGCCGGGCATGGTGGCTCACGCCTGTAATCTCAGCACTTTGGGAGGCTGAGGCAGACAGATCAAGACTATCCTGGCTAACACGGTGAAATCCCATCTCTACTAAAAATACAAAAAATTAGCCGGGCATGGTGGCAGGTGCCTGTAGTCCCCAGCTACTCAGGAGGCTGAGGCAGGAGAATGGCGT
>NW_012113141.1:13811323-13813583 GCF_000951035.1 Colobus angolensis palliatus | reverse complement strand
AGTGAGCTGAGATCCGGCCACTGCACTCCAGTTTGGGCGACAGAGCGAGACTCCGTCTCAAAAAACAAACAAACAAAAAAAAAACAATAGCAACAACAAAGTGTATATGAGTGTGAGTATATAAATATTCTCCATTTAAATTCACTAATTATTAACATTTTACCACATTTGCCCGAGAGAGAAGGCAAATGTGTTAAAATGTTAATATTGGTGAATTTAAACGGAGAATATGTGAGTATTCATTTTATTTTTTCTTTCAAGTTTTCTTCATGTTTGAAATTTTAAAAAAATAAAATGTGTGGAGGGTAAATACTGTTTCCAAATACTGTTTTCCACATTATACTCCATTTAAAAAACTCACAAGAGGCCAGGCACTGTGGCTCATGCCTGTAATCCCAGCACTTTGGGAGGCCAAGGTAGGTGGATCACTTAGGGTCTGGAGTTCGAGACCAGCCTGACCAACATGGTGAAAGCCCATCTCTACTAAAGATACAAAAATTAACTGGGCGTGGTGGTGGGTGCCTGCAATCCTAGCTACTTGAGAGGCTGAGGCAGGAGAATCACTTGAACCTGGGAGGTGGAAGCTGCAGTGAGCTGAGATTGCACCACTGCACTCCAGCCTGGGCGACAAGAGTGAAACTCCATCTCAAACAAATTAATTAATTAATTAATGATAAAAACTCAGGAAAATCTGCTAAAAAATTTACAACTCATGGGAAAATTAAACAAGGAGAATAATAACACTCATGGTGGATCACTAGGGCCATCTGGCCAGACTCTTAGGTTCACTGAGGGTCTCAACCACAGGCTGTGGATCCAAATATATAACTAGCAAGTGCAATAGGTTTAAAAATAATGGGTACAATCTCATTCACAATAGCAGCAACGAATATTAAACCTAAAGTTTAACTAAAAAAGAAATGTATAGCTAGGCGTGGTGGCTCACACCTATAATCCCAGCACTTTGGGAGGCCAAGGTGGGTGGTTGGCTTGAGCTCAGGAGTTCAAGACCAGCTGGGCAACATGGTGAAATCCTGTCTCTACAATAAATAGTTGGGTGTGATGGTGGTGCATGCCTGCAGTTCCAGCTACTTGGGAGGCTGAGGTGAGAGGATCACTTGAGCCCAGACAGGGGTTACAGTGAGCTGAGATTGTGCCACTGCACTCCAGCCTGGGCAACAGAGTGAGACCCTATCTCAAAGAAAAATAAAAAAGAAATGTGGAGCATTTAAAGAAAATAAATTTTACCAAGGTCCAAAAAGTAGAAGCATATAGGTATATAGATAAAAGTTATTGAAAAAGTTTGGGATTTAAAGGTCAGCACCTTTAAAGGTGTTTTAAAAAATTAGCAAAGACAAAAAGAAGCTTTGAATAACATATCATACTTCTGAACAAGAATATTCAATGATTCAGTAGTGTAAAAATGTCCATTTTTCACAACGACAGCTATAAATTGATGCAATTCTAATGAAAGTCACCGAGGTCTTTGTTGTTAAGAGGGTGGGAGATAATGACAAAATAATTCAAGTTTCCCTGGCAGAAAAAAAAAAAATGGGTGAGATTAGCCAAGGACATTTTGGAAATGAAGAGTAATGGTAGGGTTCTTACCTTAACAGATGTTAAAATTTATTTTAAAGCTACAATAATTAAACAATTAAGTCTGGCTCAGAAATAATAAATCAGAGAAGAAAAATCCACAAAAAGGCCCACAAGTAAGTAAAAAGTAAGAATCCAATCAAGGCAGCAAGTCAAATGAGAAGGGAAAAGACAGATTACATAATAAATAATATGGGAACTACTGGCTCACCATTTGGAAGAAAATAAAGTAAGAGCCCTCTATTACAACACCCTCCAAAGTGAAGGAAAGCTAGTTGGAGAGAAATAAAATCAGGAAAGACATATAAACAATGTAGATTTTTAAAAGCTTGTGATGTCACAGATCCTTCTAAGCATGAAGCAAATAATGACAAAAAAAACTAGACTGATAGATTTAGCCAATTAAAAGTTTAATCCTATGTACATCTGAAAATACTGAAACCAAATTTAAGAAAAAAACACACTGATGAAAATATTTGCAACATACATGATTTGAAAAGGCCAACGTTGGCCAGGCATGGTGGCTCATGCCTGTAATCCCAGCACTTTGGGAGGCTGAGGCAGGCAGATCACAAGGTCAGGAGTTCAAGAACAGCCTGGCCAACCTGGTGAAATCCCGTCTCTACTAAAAATACAAAAATTAGCCGGGCGTGGTGGCACACGC
>NW_012113141.1:13808915-13811273 GCF_000951035.1 Colobus angolensis palliatus | reverse complement strand
GCCGGGCATGGTGGCGGGCACCTGTAGTCCCAGCTATTTGGGAGGCTGAGGCAGGAGAATGGCATGAACCCGGGAGGTGGAGCTTGCAGTGAGCCAAGATTGCATCACTGCACTCCAGCCTGGGTGACAGAGTGAAACTCCATCTCAAAAAAAAAAGAAAATTCAGTGGTCTAAAACAACTACCATTTATTTGTGTATGATTCTGCTGGTTAATAATTCAGGAAAGGCTTGGTTGGATGGCTCTTCTGCACCATGTGGTATCAGTTGAGGTCAATCACTTGGTTGGGGTCATTCACTGGAATGGGCTGGCAGAACCAAGGCTTCGCTCATGTGTCTGGTGCATCAGTGCCCCTCCATGTAGCCTCTTCCTCTCTGCATGGCTAGCTTGGGTTTCCCTACATTATGTAGTCTAGAGTAGTAGGGATTCTTATAGGACAGCTTCCAAAAGTGAGCATCACAAGAGAGGGAAAAGTAGAAACTGCAGCTCTCTTATAGTCTTTCCTCAAAAGTTATATCAGTCCGGGCGCAGTGGCTCATGCCTATAATCCCAACTCTTTGGGAGGCTGAGGCAGGCAGATCACTTGAGGTCAGGAGTTTGAGACCAACTTGGCTAACATGGTGAAACCTGTCTCTACTAAAAATACAAAAAATAGCTGGTGTGTGGGTGTGCACCTGTAATCACAGCTACCTGGGAGGCTGAAGCAGGAGAATCACTTGAACCCAGGAGGCAGAGGTCTCAGTGAGCCAAGATCATGCCACTGCACTCCAGCCTGGGCAACAAAGTGAGACTCCATCTCAGATTAAAAAATAAAAAAGTTGTATCAGTCATTACTACTGCATTCTACACATCACAGCTAGTCATAAGGCTGGCGCAGCCAAAAGGGGAGGCGGACTAGATCCCACCTCTCAAAGGGAGGAGGGGCAAACAATTTGCCACAAATCCCACTTAACCTACCACAGAAACCTTTCAGATCATGTTTCAGCCTAGGCTTAACTATTTCCTGTGATGAAGAGTTCCACACTGCAAAAGGGCAGTGCACTTACAGGCAGAGCGAACAGAAAATACCTCCGCTCATGAACCTGGACGATTCAACTGCACAGTGCTTGCTCTAATGTTGCTAACACTGCCCTAATGAGCCTCTCCAAGGCATTTCTGAGGCTCTTCAAAATAAAGACATACCAAATCAGGATCACTATTTCTAATAAAGTTTAAACATTCACATTTAGCAAATTAATATTTGAACCAAAACAAACACATAATAGTCATAACCTTCCTTGGCAATAACATCCACAGCCTATGGTTGAGACCCTCAGTGAACCTGAGAGTCTGGCCAGATGGCCCTAGTGATCCTTCATGAGCCCCAGCATAGCACATCCCACAATTTCTCACCCACTCTGTCTCTGAGGTTCTCAAGGAGACCACTGAGCAGAAAACCTCCACTCATACCTTAATCCCTTCATGATCTCCTCGTGAGCTGAGCCCCAGGACTCCAGCTCCACAGAGCCACTCTTCCAGTATTTGGAGCTCAGCCCCCATCTGGGGAAGAGGAAGGCCAGAAATTAGAGCAGGTGCTCTCATGGTTAGGAAAGAGATAAAAATAATTGCTTTTCTTCCCCAGCAGACTTAAATAATCATATGCAAAACCCAGCAACATAAACTAAGTATCTCTCCACTGTGGGTTGGATTTGAAATACTATCATGGAGTTATTGTTCATTTCAATAGGTGTGATAATGACTTTTGTGGCTGTGGAGGAAAATGTCCTTCTTCATAGGAGATGCAAGCTGAACTTCTTAGGTTTTGATCAGGAATCTGCAAACTAAGGCTCCCAGGGCTGGAGTGCAGTGGCTCAGTCTCCACTCACTGCAACCTCTGCTTCCCGGGTTCAAGCAATTCTCCTGCCTCAGCCTCATGAGTAGCTGGGATTACAGGCCTGGCTAATTTTTGTATTTTTAGTATTTTGTATTTTTAGTAGTTTCACCATGTCAACTCCTGACCTCAAGTGATCCACCCGCCTCAGTCTCCCAAAGTGCTGGGATTACAGGTGTGAGCCACCGTGCCCAGCCCACATCCTTTTGTTTCTATATTGTTGGTAGCTGCTATTGTGCTACAACAGCAGAGTTGAGTAGTTGTGTGACAGAGACAGCTGGCTCCCAAAGCCTAAAATATTTACTATCTGGGCCTTTACAGAAAATAGTTTGCCAACCCCTGGGTTAGAGTATCATCATCCATGACTTCCATTAAAATTGTTTAGTAAAACAATAGCGGCTGGGCGCGGTGGCTCAAGCCTGTAATCCCAGCACTTTGGGAGGCCGAGACGGGCGGATCACAAGGTCAGGAGATCGAGACCATCCTGGCT
>NW_012113141.1:13799712-13805910 GCF_000951035.1 Colobus angolensis palliatus | reverse complement strand
CCGTCTCTACTAAAAATACAAAAAATTAGCTGGGTGTGGTGGCGGGCGCCTGTAGTCCCAGCTACTGGGGAGGCTGAGGTGGGAGAATGGCGTGAACCTGGTAGGCGGAGCTTACAGTGCTGCGAGTGGAGATCGGGCCACTGCACTCCAGCCTGGGCGACAGAACGAGACTCCGTCTCAAAAAAAAACAAAAAAACTCAATGTTACCAGAAAACCTACTACTTGTTCTAACCAGTACCTGTCAATAGACCAATAATTCCTTATCCTAGACCATAAAATGTGACTATATCATCTCCTTGAATCCTCATAAATATTTCCAGAAGAGTGTTGTTATTACCTGAGTATTACAAACAAGGCCTCATTTCTGGACCAGTGGTTTGGGATGCAAAAGCCCCTAGTTCTGATCCTGACTCTATCCCTAACCACTACTACCTGTGAACTTGGCCAAGCCTCTTCTGTCTGACCCTCAGTTTCCTCATCTGTAAAATAAGAAGTGGATTGGCCCAAATGGTGTGTCAAGGTCCTTCCTGCTCAAACATGACAGATTTCTATTCTCATAAAGCACCCAGTACCAACCAATGGCCAAGGATTGATCCAAACCAGAGGCCAGTCCCAGTGGTCTCGGGGCTAATCAGTTGGCCGCACACAGGGGCCCTATGCGCTGGCCCACCTTGAATTCCTCCTGGATGCGTTCCTCCAAGACTTTGGCCGCCTTGCGGTCTTCCATCTCCACTTTCCACTTCTCCGCCAAGATCCGGGCTTTCTCGTTGGCCAGAGCATCCCGGAACTTCTTGGTGATCTCTGCCTCCTTCTGTCTCCTACCAAGAGAGCACCACAGGTATAAGCTTGTGTGAAAAACTGAAGGACCATATGACAATAGAACTTGAAATAAAAACAATGAGCAATTTTTTCTTGGTCTATCAGAATTCAATGTTGGCAAAGACAGGGAGAAACAGGCAGTCTCAAGCATGGGAGTGTAAATCAGCACAATTGTTCTGGAAGCCAGGAAAACTATGCTAGAAACCCCATTTCCTAGATTTTCTACACTAACGCAAGTGTACAAGGATGCATGTAGGTCAGGCATGGTGGTGCATGCCTGTAATACCAACATTTTGGGAGGCAGTGGCAGGAGGATCGCTTGAAGCCAGTTCAAGACCAGCCTGGGCAACATAGTGAGACACCATCTCTGCTAAAATTTTAAAAATTAGCCATGTCTGGTGGCATGCACCTGTGTCCCAGATACTCAGGAGGCTGAGGAGGGAGGATCACTTCAGCCCAGGAGACCAAGGTTGCAGTGAGCCTTGATCATAGACACTGCACTCCAGCCTGGGAAACAAAGTGAGACCCTGTCTCAAAAAACAAAATAAAATGATAAATAAATAATAAATTTATAAGTAAATAAAACAAAGATGCATGTAAAAGATGCTTGTCAGAGGATTTTTATAATATAAAAAATGGTAAACAATCCAAATGTCTATCAATAAGACCAATAAGTTAGGTTTCTCATATCATATAATAAATACCTGTACCATATAGTAATCTTAAGTTGCATTTTGGATCTATAATTCAATTTGTCAAGGTGTGAATAAAACAATTTACAAAGCATCTATTAACTAAACATTCACTGTGGTTACCTTAGGGGGTGGGTGCGAATTGTTCTTTATTTTGTATAGTTTTCAGTGTTGTTTACATGATTTTAGAATTTCTCAATTAAAATACCATCATTAAGGCCAGGCGTGGTGGCTCACGCCTGTAATCCCAGCACTTTGGGAGGCCGAGGTGGGTAGATCACCTGAGGTCAGGAGTTTGAGACCAGCCTAGCCAACATGATGAAACACTGTCTCTACTAAAAATACAAGAATTAGCCGTGTATGGGGCTAAGCATAGCTTCCATGCCCAGGCCCCACCCAACACCCCATAGCGCCCCTCACCAGAGCTCCTCAGCTTCCCTCTGTGCCTGCAGCCGCGCCCTCTCTGCAATCAGCTCCTCAGAGATCGCTTCGTAGGGCTTGTCACCAGGGCCTTCTCCCATGATCCAGACCCAGACCTCGCCATCTGCCCCTAGGAGCCATTGGATGTGCTTGTCACTCGCTGCTTCACAATAGAAGGAAGAAGAAACAGGTTTGATTTCCAATCAGTAAGGAATGACCTAAGCTGCCGAGTGGTACACAACCATCACATCACGCTACAGAACACTGTCATCTACAAAAAGAATGCCAGTGAGACACTGGGCTGTTGGCAGGTCCACAACCATCTCCCACTCCCTATTCCTCTAGAGAGAAATGCAACAGCCACACCAGCCTGCAGGGGTGGGCGTCCAAGACTGAGCTCTCTTTCTATCTCCAGCAGAGAGAATGTACAGTGAAAAGGAGCCGAGGATGACTAGCTCCAATTTACTCCTAACCTCCCGGCCCCGGCAGTGATACCTTTTAGGTTAACTGCTTTTGCTTACCTCTGCACATAGGCCGAGCTAACAATGGGAGGAATTTAGTGTATAGTTTAAAGCATGGATGATAATAGCCCCTCCCCAAAATGAAGCCCTTAGGAGACAAAGAGGGTGTACACACAAGTAACAATGTCATGTTAAAAATTTATAAGAGCATTGTGACCTGATTAAGGACAAAGAAGTTTACTGCTGCCACCCAGATGTCCATAGTCATTACTCACCCTTCCATCTCAACCCCCCACCTCTTCCCCCTTCCCTTAACATAAAAGAAACCCAAAATTCATATTAGCTTAGGAGGTTCTTTAGGACACTAGTTGCCATCTTCTCGGTTTGCTGGGTCTCCGAAATAAAGTTGCTTTCCTTGCCCCACACCTTGTCTCTCAACTTATTGGCTGTGTGTTGTGAGCAGTACAAGCTTTGGACTTTGCTACAAGAACATCAAGGGACATTGCAGCACTCTCTGAAGGAAGAAACTTGTGTCACTCCCTGGCCAAGGCAGTTAGGAGATAGTGGGCCCGCTCTGCACTCTCTCCTTCATGTCCACTGGCTGGAAATAAGGAATCAGGTGGTGGAGTGAGATGACGCAGCCTGGGGCCCTGAGTCTCCCTGGCCCACAAGAGACTGTAACACTAGCAAGAAATAAGCATGTGTTAAATTCAGCCACTGAGATTTCTCAGTTTGCCTATTGCAGCAGATTCCATTGATTACAGGACTAAAACGAAAATATATCCCAGAAGCAGGGTGCTGCTGAAACAGAAATATAAACTGTGTTACTGCCTTAGCAGTTGGGTGGTGAGCGATATTTAACCGGCTAGAGATCCATGTTATGCAGCAGCAAAACATTCAGTTAAAAAGCTAGACACTGTAACTTAAAAGGCAGACGCCATGCTTTCTGAACTTTTCATTCTAAGGGAGGAGGTTGAAAAATAGAACATGAGGAATAAGTGTTGGTTGCTAGTGACTGTGTTTGGCAAGATGTTAAGAGAAAGAAACGAATTCAAGAAAGAACTGAGTGCTTTGCAAGCTGAAATGAAAAGGGAATAGAGCAAATACAGAAATTTGAGATGTTGTAGGATTGGAAAAAGCATCTCATCATATAGCAGGACCCACATTGCAAGTGATGGGATTTTTAAAGGTTTTGCATGACAGAGCACAGGAAAATTCTAAAGTGAATAAAGTGATGAAGAGCACACAGTACCTGCAGGTCAGGTTCTGTGAAGTTCTTGTGGTGACCACGAGGATGTGCTACGTCCACCTTCAACCACAGGGAGCATCACTGACCAAGCCCCGCAACTCCCGTGCCCTTGTGTTTGCCCAAGGCCCTGCTTCCCAGAGGCTGCTCAGCCTTTTATTGAAGATGCCAGGCTCATTCCCAGGAGACGCCCATCTCCTTGCCAAAAGACCGCTTTCCCTGGACTGCACAACTGCCTACAACACCTCCACCCACTGTCCCTTGCCCGCTCCTTCGCTCAAGGTCAAGCTTGCAATGACTCCTTCAGCCTCCTCCAGCTCCCTGCCCTTTTTCTCTCCCAGACATTTCCCTTAATAAAACCTTGCATGATGGATCCCATCCTGTCTCTACTCCTCAGAGAAACCAGACTGACACAGCCACATTAAGAATGTGATCTCTCATTGCACCACTGCACTCCAGCCTGGGCGACAGAGCGAGACTCTGTCTCAAAGAAAAAAAAAAAAAAAAAAAGTGTGATCTCTCACACTTATTTTTAGAAAAAGCTTCAAGGAAGATGTCCTTCAGGTGAAACTGAGAGGCACAAAGGAGAAGGGGCAAAGGAAGAACGTCAAGTTGAGAAATATATCTAGAAAAGAATTTTAGATGCCGTTACTGGGACATGGAAGCAAACAGAAGCCACCTAAGTTTTTGAGCCTGGATTAAAAAATCTTTGGTTGGTCATGTCTTAAATGGCCCTTGGGCATCCAAGTCTGATGACCAGCAGGCAAGTTTCAAAGGCTTCACTGGTCTAGAGGGTGTGATCCTCAACACTCACTTCGGAGGAGGCCAAGGGGAATTATAGACAAAAAGCCTCATCCAGGCTGGAGTCAATGTTCACTCAAGGAGTTATCTTCACTGCAAGGAAGGGAAACTTCATGGTCCTGACCTGTAGGACTTCAGAAATGCTATAGACTGGAGACTGTGACTTTCACGTTCTCCACTTCTCCAGGTGGCATTTCCTTAGTGGGTATTCTGACCCTGCTCCAGCACTGTGTACAGTGCCTTAGGGGTGACAGGTGTTTAAATGATGTCTCCTCAGCACATTCAGACCTGATGGAGACGAGTGCAGAACCCCAAAGACAGTGGACTTTGAGCTGGATGCAGTGACTCGCTGGGACCTGAAGGCGTCCCCTGTAAGAGGTGGTGAGTGTATTTTAGATGCAGGAGAAGAATGAAATGTGTGGATGGCCAGAATGACAATTTAGGACAGTGACAATGCAATGTCCACCACCCCATGTCTCTTCCTCAGCCCACAGATGACTGACTACATTCCTCAGCTTCCCTTCAGTTCTGTGGGGCCACGTGATTGAATTCTAGTCTACGGAATGTCAGGGAAGGGATTTGTTGTGCCATTTTCAGGCTAAGACAGTTAGCAGCTGGTGTGCCTTTTCCGCATTCTCACTCTTGTCCACCCAGCCGGAAATAAATAGTGGAATTTCAAGGGAAAAAGCAGCCTGATCCATGAGCCAATGTTTGAAAGCAAGTCACACAGAAGAAATATCCAACCCACATCAAACCATGAAATAGTTAAGTAATAAACCTTCATCATATTAATCTACTGAAATTTCAAGTTTTTCTATATGCACATGGCAGCAGTAATTCTCCAGATATATATAGGAGTACATTGCTATTTTTAAGTATGTTACAAGCAATATAGTAGTAAAGAAACAGCGATTTAATTGTGACTGATAGAAACAGAGAGGCAATCACTACTTAGAATTATAAAACTTTCAAATTAATAGTGGGTAAAAATAAATGATAAGAGGATTACCAATCCTGCTAAGAAAGGGGAAAAGATACAGCAACAAAAAATGGGTAGCTATTACAGCAGATACTGCCAATTAACTACCCACCCTCCACGCTTGCCTCACCACAGAACCCCAAGTGGTTCAGGGAGCAGCAGAGATCCCCCGCTCTTTTAGGAAAGGTGAGTTTTGACCCCAGCCTCAAAGGACAAATAACAATTGATCTGGCAGGGCACAGTGGCTCACGCCTGTAAACCCAGCACTTTGGGAGGCCAAAGTGGGCAGATCACCTGAGGTCAGGAGTTCGAGACCAGCTTGGCCAATATGATGAAACCCCATCTCTACTAAAACTACAAAAATTAGCTGGGCATGGTGGTGCATGCCTGTAATCCCAGCTACTTGGGAGGCTGAGATGGGAGAATCGCTTCAACCTAGGAGGCAGAGGTTGCAGTGAGCCAAGATTGTGCCATTGCACTCCAGCCTGGGCAACAAAGCGAGACTCCGTCTCAAAAAAAAAAAAGAAGAAAGAAAGAAAAGAAAAGGCCAATGTCCTCACTATCTAATTAGTATGAGGGCAAAACAAAGTTTTAAAATTTTTTAAATGGGAAAATGCAATGAGTATATTGACAACTGCATGACTCTCTGCACACAGGTAACAACTCCATCAAACTCTAGCCATGGCTTCTAGCAGTATAAGGTCATGTCCCTAGGATGACTCTAGACCTCCATTAAAAAACTCAATGGTGACCGGGGCGCGGTGGCTCACGCCTGTAATC
>NW_012113141.1:13795511-13799662 GCF_000951035.1 Colobus angolensis palliatus | reverse complement strand
GGCCTGAGCGATAGAGTGAGACTCCATCTCAAAAAAAAAAAATATATATATATATATTTTGATCTAATCCCATCAGGTAATATTATTCTCATTGGCAAGTGATTCATCTATGAGTGACAAGATGTCCCCATTTCTGACAAAGAAGATACAGGCAGATGTTCCAGTGAAGGGTTCTTCTTCTCCAAACAAATGGATAAGTCTTAGGAGAAACCTCTTCACTCTTCACTCTTTTTTTGTTTTGTTTTGTTTTGAGACGGAGTCTGGCTCTGTTGCCCAGGCTGGAGTACAGTGGCATGATCTTGGCTTACTGCAAGCTCTGCCTCCCGGGTTCATGCCATTCTCCTGCCTCAGCCTCCCGAGCAGCAGGGACTACAGGCGCCACTACCAGGCTGGGCTAATTTTTTTGTATTTTTAGTAGACACAGGGTTTCACCGTGTTAGCCAGGATGGTCTTGATCTCTTGACATCATGATCCACCCGTCTCAGCCTCCCAAAGTGCTAGGATTACAGGTATGAGCCACCGCGCCCGGCCCACTCTTCACTCTTTTACCCCACCTTCTTCTTCCTGCCAGTAATGAAGCAATGGTTCCTGGAGCCCCTGGAAAACTTTTGCAAGATCACCAAGTATCCCCGAGGATAAAAGCAACATGCTAAGGATGGGGAGGCAAAAGATACAAGGGAAGGGATACTTGGTGATCTTATCGAGCAGCTAAACTAATGTTACCCATTGCAGCACATCTCATTTCCAGATTTCTTGTCATCTGAGAAAAATAAGGAACTTTAAGAAATAAAGTTCTTCAGTTGGCCATGGTGGTGCATGCCTCTAGTCCCAGCTAGTAGGGAGGGTGAAGCAGGAAGATGCCTTGAGCCCAGGAGCTGGAGACTGCAGTGAGCTGTAATTGCACCACTGCACTCATTCCAGCCTGGGTAAGAGGGCAAGAACATGTCTCTTTAAAAGAAAAAAAAAGGAAAAGAAATAAAGTTCTGCATGGAGATAGAGGATAGAATGATGGTTACCAGAGGCTGGGAAGGGTAGTGGGGCTGGGGGTGGTGGTAGTGGGGATGGTTAATGGGTACAAAAATATAGTTAGATAGTGTGAAAGCGAACTAAAAATGGTCTGAGAAGGACTCTGTTGCTCTCTATTTGAGTCGGTGTGGACGAACCATAACCTAACTTAATAAGTATACAAGATTGAAACCCTAACTTAAGAGTATGAGCCTGTAACAACAGGGGAGTCATGGCCAATCCCAGCAGCCATACTTCAGCCACTCATAGACTGCTGAGTGTTCAAACTGTGCTCAAATAAGGCAAACGCCAACCTGTGACCAATCCACCTGTTTCTGCATCTCACTTCCAATTTCCCTTTTTTTGTCTATAAATTTGTTCTCACCACGAGACATCCCTGGAGTCTCTCTATATTTGCTGTGATTCTGAGTGCTGCCCAATTGGCAAATCATTCATTCCTCAATTAAATTCCTTTAATTTAATTCAGCTGAAGTTTTCCTTTTAACAACAGAATGAATGTTTTTGGTTTAAGACACAAAATTAATGGTTATGTTACTGAAATGGAGAACATGGGAAAAAGAGGCTGGAGATATCAATATTCTGTTTTGGCCAAATTAAGTGTGACATGCTTATTAGACATTCAACAGGCAGTTGAATAAAATAGGATTCAGGGGAAAGGATGGGACTAAGAAATAAACTTTTTGAGTCTTCAGTGTACAGATATTTAAAGCCAAGGAAATGGATGGGATCAGCTAGAGAGTGAGAAGTGGTAGAAAACAGAAGACGCCCAAGGACATTGTCCCAGGAGAGACACTCCAATACTTAAAGAGGAGGAAGACCCAAAGGAGATCTGGAGAGAGAGGCCTGTGAAGCAGGAGAACAAACTGTGAGTGCAGTATCCCAAGCCAGGTGTAGAAACAATTTCAGGAAGCAAGAAGAAAGGAAACTTGCAAGTGCAGCTAATGGGTAGATGAGGTAAGGGCTGAGAACTGGACACTGGATTCAGCAACATGGAGGTCACTGGTGATCCTGACATGAGTGGTTTCCTAAGCCTGTGAAAAAGAAGACTTGGAAACATGAAAACATTTAGAGAAAGATATAAAAGCATATCATTATAACTTTGGGGAAGGGAAGAATTTGTTCTATAAGACATAAAAAGAATAAGCTGCAAGATACAATGTTGATAAACTTGAATACAGATTAAAGTTTAAAATTTCTACACATAAAAAACACATCATAAAGACAATTAAAAATCAAAACACCAAGGGAGGGGCACCAAGATAGCTGAATAGGAACAGCTCCAGCCTCCACCTCCCAGCATGAGCGACACAGAAGACGGTTGATTTCTGCATTTCCAACTGAGGTACCAGGTTCATCTCACTGGGGCGTGCCAGACAGTCGGTGCAGGACAGTGGGTGCAGCCCAACGAGTGAGAGCTGAAGCAGGGCGAGGCATCACCTCACCCGGGAAGTGCAAGGGGGAAGAGAATTACTTTTCCTAGCCAAAGGAAACCATGGCACACAACACCTGGAAAATCGGGTCACTCCCAACCTAACACTGAGCTTTACCAAGGGTCTTAGCAAATGGCATGCCAGGAGATTATATCCCATACCTGGCTCAGAGGGTCCCACGCCCACAGAGCCTCCCTCATTGCTAGCACAGCAGTCTGAGATCTAACTGCAAGGCGGCAGCGAGGCTGGGAGAGGGGCGCCCGCCATTGTTGAGGCTTAAGTAGGTAAACAAAGCTGCCAGGAAGTCTGAACCAGGTGGAGCCCACCATGGCGCAAGGAGGCCTGCCTCCCTCTGTAGACTCCACCTCTGGGGACAGGGCATAGCTGAACAAAAAGCAGCAGAAACCTCTGCAGATGTAAATGTCCCTATCTGACAGCTTTGAAGAGAGTAGTGATTCTCCCAGCACAGAGGTTGAGATCTGAGAACGGACAGACTGCCTGCTCAAGTGGGTCCCTGACCCCCAAGTAGCCTAACTGGGAGAGCCTAACTGGGAGTAGCCTAACTGGAGTGGATCTCAAGCAAACTCCAACAGACCTGCAGCTGAGGGCCCTGACTGTTAGAAAGAAAACTAACAAACAGAAAGGACATCCACACCAAAATCCCATCTGTACATCACCATCATCAAAGACCAAAGGTAGATACAACCACAAAGATGGGGAAAAAGCAGAGCAGAAAAGCTCAAAATTCAAAACAATCAGAGCGCCTCTCCCCCTCCAAAGGAAAGCAGCTTCTCGCCAGCAATGGAACAAAGCTGGATGGAGAATAACTTTGATGAGTTAAGAGAAGAAGGCTTCAGTCAATCAAACTTCTCAGAGCTAAAGGAGGAACGACGAACCCAGCGCAAAGAAACTAAAAACCTTGAAAAAAGATTTGATGAATGGATAACTAGAATAACCAATGCAGAGAAGTCCATAAACGACCTGACAGAGACGAAAACCATGACATGAGCACTACGTGACAAATGCACAAGCTTCAGTAACTGACTCGATCAACTGGAAGAAAGAGTATCAGAGACTGAAAATCAAATGAAAGAAATGAAGTGAGAAGAAAAGCTTAGAGAAAAAAGAGTAAAAAGAAATGAACAAAGCATCCAACAAATATGGGATTATGTGAAAAGACCAAATCTACATCTGATTGGTGTACCTGAAAGTGACGGGGAGAATGGAACCAAGTTGGAAAACACTCTGCAGGATATTATCCAGGAGAACTTCCCCAATCTAGCAAGGCAGGCCAACATTCAAATTCAGGAAATACAGAGGATGCCACAAAGACAATCCTCGAGAAGAGCAACTCCAAGACACATAATTGTCAGATTCACCAAAGTTGAAATAAAGGAAAAAATGTTAAGGGCAGCCAGAGAGAAAGGTCAGGTTACCCACAAAGGGAAGCCCATCAGACTAACAGCGGATCTCTCAGCAGAAAAACTACAAACTAGAAGACAGTGGGGGCCAATATTCAACATTGTTAAAGAAAAGAATTTTCAACCCAGAATTTCATATCCAGACAAACTAAGCTTCATAAGTGAAGGAGAAACAGAATCCTTTACAGACAAGCAAATGCTGAGAGATTTTGTCACCACCAGGCCTGCCCTACAAGAGCTCCTGAAGGAAGCATTAAACATGGAAAGGAACAAC
>NW_012113141.1:13793452-13793804 GCF_000951035.1 Colobus angolensis palliatus | reverse complement strand
TAATCCAGCATATAAACAGAACCAAAGACAAAACCCACATGATTATCTCAATAGATACAGAAAAGGCCTTTGACAAAATTCAACAGCTTTCATGCTAAAAATTCTCAAAAAATTCAGTATTGATGGAACGTATCTCAAAATAATAAGAGCTATTTATGACAAACCCACAGCCAATATCATACTGAATGGGCAGAAACGAAGTATTCCCCTTAAAAACTGGCACAAGACAGGGATGCCCTCTCTCACCACTCCTATTCAACATAGTGTTGGAAGTTCTGGCCAGGGCAATCAGGCAAGACAAAGAAATAAAGGGTATTCAATTAGGAAAAGAAGTAGTCAAATTGTCCCTGTT
>NW_012113141.1:13787841-13789335 GCF_000951035.1 Colobus angolensis palliatus | reverse complement strand
CATGTTCTCACTCATAGGTGGGAACTGAACAACGAGATCATCTGGACACAGGAAGGGGAACATCACACACTGGGGCCTGTTGTGGGGTGGAGGGAGGGGGAAGGACAGCATTAGGAGACATACATAATGTAAATGACAAGTTAATGGGTGCAGCACACCAACACGGCACGTGTATACATATGTAACAAACCTGCACGTTTTGCACATGTACCCTAGGACACAAAGTATAATAAAATACATTAAAAAAAAAAATCAAAACACCAAATGAGAGAAAACATTTAAATACCTGTAACCGTCAAATGATCACAACTATTAATAAAACTAATAATAACAGCTAACATCTATAGAGGGCTTAGCTACTAATTGCAGTTCAACATATTTTATATGTACCAGCATATGGAAATCCAGTACAATTTTTCTCGACTGGGGTTCTGTAAGAGAAATAAGCCCTATGAAACATAATTTGAATGACGACTTTTCTCCATTTTCCTAAGGATGATATATAGATAGTACCAACCTATATGCCTTGTGGAAGAGTTAACTCAGCACATATAATGCATCCTTTAGGACAAGAGTTATCAAATAATTAGCTCTTAGAGCCCCTGTACATTCTTTAAAAATACTGAGTATCACAAAGAGCTTCTGTTGTTGTGGGTTATATCTATCAATATTTCCCCTAATTAAAACTGAGAAAATTTTAAATATTTATTTATTTCAAATAATGGTAAATCATCATATATTAACATATACTGCATAATATTTAATGAAAAATAATGATGCATTCTAAAACAAATATGTAATTGAAAAACAGGGTAAAAACACCATGGCATTGATCTGGGCAATTATTTTTTGGATATAAACCTAAAAGCACATGCAACAACAGCAAAAATAGACAAATGGGATAATGTCAAACTACAAAGCTTCTGCACAGCCAAGGAAACAATTAACAGAGTAAAGAGATACTCTACGGAATGGAAGAAAATATGTACGAACCATACATCTGATAAAGGGTTAATATCCAAAATATATAAGGACTCTAACAACTCAACAGAAGAAAATAACCCAAGTTTAAAAAATGGGCAAAAGACTAGAATAGATATTTGTCAAAGGAAGGCATACAAATAGTCAACAGGTATATAAAAAAATGTTCAGCACCACAGCTCATCAGAGAAACGCAAATTAAAACCACATTGAGATATCATCTCATCTCACACCTGTAAAAATGGCTATGATCAAAAAGATGAAAGGTAACAAATGTGGAAGAGGATGCTGAGAAAAGGGAGCCTTTTACACTGTTGGTGGGAGCATAAATTAGTACAGCTATTGTGGAAAATAGTGTGAAGGTTCCTGAAAAAAATTACAAATAGAAGTATCCTTCCCAGCACTTTGGGAGGCCGAGAAGGGTGGATCACGAGGTCAGGAGATCGAGACCATCCTGGCTAACACGGTGAAACCCCGTCTCTACTAAAAAATACAAAAAAACTAGCCGGGCGA
>NW_012113141.1:13771006-13787571 GCF_000951035.1 Colobus angolensis palliatus | reverse complement strand
TGCAGTGAGCGGAGATCCGGCCACTGCACTCCAGCCTGGGCGACAGAGCAAGACCCCGTCTCAAAAAAAAAAAAAAAAGAAGAAGTATCCTATGATCCAGTGATCCCACTACAAGATAAATATCCAGAGGAAATGAAATTCGTATGCTGAAGAGTTATCTGAACTCCCATGTTCACTGCAGCATTATGCACAATAGCCAAGATATGGAATCAACCTAAGTGATTATAAACAGATAAATAGATAGAGAAAATGTGGCACATATTCAGTAAGGTCTCATGTAATGTCATGGATAGGTTCTTGGAAACTGCAACTGTAAGCAGAACAACAAAAAGCCAGTCTTTTAAATAATGTCATTTTGTTCAATGTCATTTTGTTAAAAAGTTCATGAGAAAAAATTGATTTTGTTATTCATCATTTCACTTAAAGTCACAGTTTCCAAGAATCTATCAGTGATGTTAAGTGAGGTCTTACTTGTACACAGTGGAGTATTATTCAGCCTTAGAAGGTAATTTTGTCATTTGCAACAACATGGATGAACCTGGAGGATATTATGTTAAGTGAAATGAGCCAGGCACAGAAAGACAAATACCACATTATCTCACATGTGGAATTTTTTAAAGTTGTTTCTAGGGGATGGGGGCTGTGGGCAGGGAGGGGGATTAGGAGATTTTAGAATTTACGTGTGTGTGTGTGTGTGTGTGTGTATGTAATTGGAAGAATGGCCTTGCTTTACATTTTTGCAAATCTATTCAATGCCCAGCTTAACAGAACACAGGTGGACTACTCATATCTGCTCCTGCATTCAGTCTGTTGCAAAATGTAATTTTGGTTGAAGTATATTTTGAAAAATTGGACTTCATCCAGTTATGTAGTTGGAAAAAAGAAAAGGGAATTAATCATTTTTTCAGATAATCTCTGATACTACATCAAAGCTCAAACAAGTAGCAATTTCTTAAATGTTAGTTGCAATGCGGTATCTGAAACCGTATCAATGAATTTATTGTATTTTATTGTATTAATATTTATTAGCCATGTTAATTTCTTAGTTTGATCAGGGTACCTTAGTGACATAATGTGTTACCATAAAAGGAAGCTGAGTATATGGGAATTCTTTGAACTACTTTGCAACTCTTCTGTAAGTCTAAAGTTAATTCAAAATAAAAAGTTTAATATTTAAAAAGCAAAATAAGTTGAAAATCCATTGGTTTATTTTTCATTTTGAATGAATCTTTTACCCATGCATAATTTTGCAACATTACTCATTGGTTCTTCAGAGAATATTGGTTCACTGAGTCAAGCAGATCTTCCAAACACTGACTTATTTTATTTTGCAACATCTGAAAAGTCACATTTGTAAATATCACCATGAATCTTATAAGAAAAGTCATTGTGTATTTGGAAACTAATAAGCCCATTGTGGCAGACACAAGTTTTCAAAAACTTTAATTTTTGCTTTAAAGCTGAATGTTTATCATTGGCATGAATTCTATCAGTTGTTTTCCTTGAAGTGACAGATTCACTTTATTTTCAAAAACCCAAGTCTGAAAAAAACATGTATAGCTCGTCTGTCAGTGTTCCTTCAAGTAAAAATGGTATTCCACAAATAAAGAGGCTAATTCAGCAAGTAACTTGAACAATCACACGTGCTTTTCTCAAGACACTCATCGTATGTCAGTTTGCAACAGAAACAGTTCATGCATACTTCCCATTTTGTCACACAATACGAAATTTACTGTTTCACCAAGGAGTGAAACCATCATTGATTTTATTGTGAGTGTGTGATGGTGAAAAATACAATGACTACCACCAAAGAGTCACTCACTATTGATTTTCCATTATTAGTACAAACGTAAAAAAACAAAAAAAGGTAAGTAAATAACCTCATAGTGTTATTGTGAAAATAATGTTGACCTTGAAGACCTCCAGGAAAAGCGTCACAGACCCCAGGAATTCACGAACAACACTTTGAGAATCATCGCTAGTGTATCGGAGCTTAATTTTCTTACAAAATCCAAAAATCAAAAATAAAAATAAAAAGTAAACTTGGCCAGGAACGGTGGTTCAGGCCTATAATTCCAGCATTTTGAGAGGCTAAGGCAGGAGAATTGCTCAAAGCCAGGAGTTTGAGACGAGCCTGGGTCACAAAGCAAGACCCCCTGTCTCTACAAAAAGTAAAAAAAATTAGCCAGATGTGGCAGTGTGCACCTGTAGTCCCAGCTACTTGGAAGGCTGAGGCTGGAGAATGGCTTGAGCTCAGGAGTTCAAGGCTGCAGAGGGCTATAATCATGCCATTGTACCCCAGCCTGGGTGACCAAACAAGACTCTGTCTCAAAAAAAAAAAAAAAAATCTGAGAATAAATAAATAATTCCTATACATCAATTGAAAAAAGAATAGCCTTATTTAAAAATATAAAAAATAAATTAAAAATTTTTAAAAGCTGCAGCCGGGCACGGTGACTCACGCCTGTAATCCCAGCACTTTGGGAGGCCAAGGCAGGCGGATCATGAGGTCAGGAGATTGAGACCATCCTGGCGAACACAGTGAAAACCCGTCTCTACTAAAAATACAAAAAAATTAGCTGGGCATGGTGGCGGGCGCTGGTAGTCCCAGCTACTCCGAAGGCTGAGTTAGGAGAATGGCGTGAACTCGGGAGGCAGAGCTTGCAGTGAGCTGAGATCCCGCCACTGCACTCCAGCCTGGACGACAGTGCAAGACTCTGTCTGAAAAAAAAAAAAGGTGCAACAGATATTGTGGTAAATGCTGTTAGTTACCTACCTGTTACCCCTCCCTCCACTGCCTCCTTGCTACTGGTACTCTGAGTTTAATCAAGACAGCAATATGCCTAGTTAAAATTCTAATTTTCTCAGTCAGCCAGATAAGGGTGGCCAATGAATGTAAATAGAAGGTTACCAGGGAGTTGTGGGAAACTTTTTGCTGTCCTGATATCGACACCACCCAGGCTTTCTTTTTCCTCTTCTTCATACCAAAGAGAAGATGTGATGTCAGGAAGCACAATAGCCACTGCAGACCCAAATGCTAAGCCAATCAGAGGATCATGAAAGAAGAGCCAGAGATATTAATATCATAGAAACACTAAGCTGGCCCAGGTCTATTTCCAGATTCTTTTTCTAGGTGGGGGAAAACAATCCTACTTATGGAAATCCCTGGTGATTCGATTTTCTGTTGTTTGCAGCATAACACATTCCTGTCAGATTATTGATATAAACAAGCATCACAGAAAAGAAAACATAGTTAATACGTTAAAAGATACTTAATGTACCACTAATTAAAGATACACATATTAAAACAAGTGTACACACTCCTACAAGATTGGAAAGAATGAATAAGTCTGATGGTCCTAAGTGTTAGAGAAGATCTAGAGCAACATTAATTCTTACAAACTGCTGATAAGGGAAGGTACTAATAAAACCACTTTGGAAATATTTGGCCATATCTAGTAGAGTTGAAAATGCTTTTAATTATTACTAAGGAATAGCAGTTTTAGGTAAATAATTTAATGACTCTTACAAATTTGCCTAGAGAAGCCTGAATAAGAAGGTTGATAAATAACGTTGTTCAAAATATAAAAAACTGGAAACCAGATAAATATCCAACAAGTAAAAACAGAAAAATAAAGCATGGTATATTTTTTTAAATATAGTACTATATAGCAAGAAAGTAGGTTTGAACAATATAGTTACATCTCTTTTACAAATATATCTCTTTAAAACAAATTTAATGGTATATTTTGGGTAGGGGGCAAGGGGAGGGAGAGCATTAGGAAAAATACCTAATGTACTCAGGACTTAAAACATAGATAACGGGTTGATAGATGCAGCAAACCACCATGGCACATGTTCACCTATGTAACAAACCTGCACGTTCTGCACATGTATCCCAGAACTTAGGGTAAAAATTTTAATTTTTTTTAATTTTTTAAAAATAGAAAACCTGAGCTAAAGTGATGACTTTGAGTGTACCAGTCTATTTACGGTTGCTTGCAATGACTTCAAATAAATACTACATTGTGGTATTAAATACAATTTTTAAAATGGTATATTTTTGGGCCAGGGGCAGTGGCTCCCTCCTGTAATCCCAGCACTTTGGGAGACTGAGGTGGGTGGATCACGAGGTCAGAAGATCGAGACCATCCTGGCTAACACGGTGAAACCCCGTCTCTACTAAAAATACAAAAAATTAGCCGGGCGGGCGCCTGTAGTCCCAGCTACTTGGGAGGCGGAGGCAGGAGAATGGCGTGAACCTGGGAGGTGGAGCTTGCAGTGAGCTGAGATGGCGTCATTGCACTCCAGCCTGGGTGACAGAGCCAGACTCTGTCTCAAAAAAAAAAAAAAAAAGGTATATTTTTAAAAATACAGTACTATATAGCAAGAAAATAGGTTTCAACAACATAGTTACAACTCTTTTGAAAATGCAGAACCACTTTGGGGGAGCAAAGGTGGGAGGATGACTTGAGCCCAGGAGTTTGAGACCAGCCTAGGAACACAGTGAGACCCCATTCCTGCAAAATGTAAAAAAATTAGGCAGACGTGGTGGTGCATGCCTGTAGTTCCAACTACTCAGGAGGCTTAGGCAGGAGGATCCTTTGAGCCCAGGAGGTCGAGGCTACAGTGAGCCATGATCATACCACTACACTACAGCCTGGGTAACAGAGTGAGACCCTGTCTCGAAAAAGAAAAAAATGCAGAACCACAAAATTAAATTCAGGTTACCATAGTACAATCATATAATGCCATTTATATAACGATTAAGCAACATATTACTTATGGACAAAGTCTATATTACAGTAAGAAACAGATATAAGCATAATAAACATTGAATTTGCAACAAAGGTTGCATTAAGAGATGGGGAGCAAGATTGTAGAAAGGCACCAAAGTAGGTCTCAACTGAATCTGAATTGTTTAAATAAAAACAAGGCACTAACGTTAACATTTGATAAATATACTATGGGCCCATGGGTATTTACAATATTATTTTCTATTGTGCCTGTTCATTCAAATGTTTTATAATGAGAAATTTTAAAAGCATTGTAAAAAAGATATAATGTGAATAAACTAATTTTTAATCTAAGATATTAGAAAAAGAACAATAAAATAAGATAAAAGAGAGTAGGAAGAAGAAACAAATGAAGACAAAAGCTAAGATTAGTAAAATACAAAGCACATATAGTATAAATACAACTAAACATTTGTTCTTTGGAAAATGTAATAAAATAAGAAACTGCCTGGCATACCTAAGTAAAAATTAAATAAAACAAAAATATATACCATTAGAAATTAAAAGACAATATAAAAAACAAGTGATTATAAAAGAATATTATGTGCTACTCTACCTTAATAACTTTGAAAATATATAAATATAAGCATAAATCTTCATGCTGAGGTTAGACCTTCATGACCTCAGAAACAAGGGTTTCTTAAATATGACAGTAAAAGTACAAGCAACAAATGGTCGCACACATCTATGAACATAATAAAAAGTGTTAAATTGTATGCTTTCAGTCCATGACTGAAGGCTAGGTGCAGCGGCTCACACCTGTAATCCTAGCAGTTTGGGGAGCCAAGTTGGACAGATTGCTTGAGCCCAGGAGTTCAAGACCAGCCTTGACCACATGGCAAATCCCTGTCGCTACCAAAAAACAAACAAAAAAAATTAGCTGGGTGTGTGGTGGTACCCACCTGCAGTCCCAGCAATTGAAAGGCTGAGGTGGGAGAATCACTTGAGCCCAGAAGATGGAGGTTGCAGTAACCCAAGACTGAACCACTGCACTCTAGTCTGGGTGACAAAGTGAGACTCTGTCTCAATAAATAAATAAATAAATGCATGATTATTATATGGCATATTAATTACATCTCAATAAAGCTGCTTTTTTTAAAAAAAGTTTCTTCTGGTGATTAATAGGATAAGTAGGAAAAATTAAGCTACAGAAGATCTAAACAGCGTTGTCAACCAATTTAATTGACATTTACGGAACACTTCACATGACAGCCGAACACTTTCTCTTTCAAGTACATACAGAACATTCACCAAGATAGATAGGATTCTCAGCTATTGAAAAAAAAAAATCAACAAGCATAAAATATTTGAAATCATGTGTGTTATGTTCTCTGACCACAGTGGAATCAATGTAGAAATCAATGACAAAAAGATACTTGAAAAAATTTCTTTCAAACATTCAGAAACTAAACAACACAATTCTAAGTAGCCCATGGATTTTTAAAAAATCACAAGGTGAATTATGAAATATTTTAATTGAAGAAATATTTTAAATAACACATACAAATTCATGTGATGTAGTTAAAGCAGGGCTCTGACATTTATAGCATCAAATGCTTATATTCAGAAAGAAATGTTTCAAATCAGTGGTCTAAGCTTCCACACTAATAAACTTGAAAATAAGAACAAATTAAATCCAAAAGTAAAAGTAAGAAAGGAATAAAAAAGATAATGGTAGAAACTGATAAAATGGAAAACAGAGAAACAAAAAGAACCACAATAAAACAAATGAAAATTAGTTTTTGAAGCCATTAGTGAAACTGAAAAATTTCTCAGCAGACCGATCAACATAGTAAGAGAGAAGACACAACTTTTAGGCATGAAAGAGAGGTCATCACTAAAGATCCTACAGACAAGGGAATTTTATGAGCAACTTTATGTCAATAAGTTGATAACTTAGATAACATGAGCAAATTATTTGAAAGATGCAAAATATACAACAGTTCACGAAAGAAGAAACATACTCCCTGAATAGTTCTATGTGCACTAAAGAACTTGAATTTATATGTTAAAATCTGCCCACAATGAAAGACATTACTGGTACATTCCATCAAACATTTAAGGAAGAAGTAATACCAAATGTATACAAACACAGAAAATGGAAGAGGAGAGAATACGTTCCAACATATTTCTTCAGGTTGACATTACCCTGATATTAAACTAAATATATTTCAAGAAAAGTACAGAACAATATCGATCACACAGATTTTTTAAAATCTTAATAAAGTATTAACAAATTAAATTCAGAAATACATAAAATGGATAAAGCATCATGACCATATATGATTTTATCACAGGAATTTAAGGTTGGTTCAACATTCAAAAATCAATCCAAATAATCCTATCAGCAGACTAAAAAAGAAAAAAATATGATCATCTCAATAGTTACAGAAAAACATTTGACAAATTCAATATCCATTCCTAGTAAAGATTCTCAGCAAACTAGAAATAGAGGGTAGTTCCTCACTCTGATAAATGCATCTGTGAAAACCTACAGTTAACATCATACTTAATAACCAGAGAATCCTGCGAGGAAGTGGCTGCCCAACAGCAATGTGTTCTCTTAACACAAATGCCTTCTGTTCTAAGCTGTAAACTTTAATCTTCTGGAACTTCAGTCTTCTGGAAAAGTTCTTCTAGAACTCCACTAAGCACAGGAGGAATGTGCTCTGCTACTGTTTATCAAGTACTTACAACATACCCTGCTTCACTGGGACCATCATTTCGTCTTCCTCGCAAATCTGGGATGCAGAACTTACCATCATCATCTCCAGTTTAGGCAAGAGGAATCTGAGGCTCAGAGAGTCATGAGTATCTTACCAAAGTCAAATTAATAAGTGGGAACCAGCCAGTTAGAAAGTGGGTAGCCAAATTTGGAACCCAGACACTCTTACCGTCATACATGCCTCTGGCACAAAGAAGGCAAAAGCCTAGCACTCTGTGGGCACAGGGGCTGCTGCCAATAGTGCCAGGTTGTCTGATGTTGTATTCAGCACTGCCCTTGCTGTGTATGAGCAACACAAACACGGGGCTGGTCACACTAAGCCACCACCATCATGCCTTCCAACCTTGTAACTGTGGAATGGCACCCCCCTACCCCAGCTCAAGGCCACACCTCCTATGAAGACTGGACCCTCTCTTGCTGGAACAACAACAAATCCAAGAACAGCTCTCACCGGGGCCTTGATGCCCCACGTGTAGTAGGACTTGCTGTAACTATCACTGGGAAATCCACAATGCCCCACCTCCAACCCCTACGCCCTGTCTGCAGTTCATTCAATACAGAGACATAGCAGAATCAATGTGTCAGTAAGGAGCCCAGACCCTGCTCTCAGTCCTGTTCCTTAAAAGCTCTGCGATCCAAATCACTTAATCTGTAAAATGAGGTAGCTGCACATGTCCTGGGGACAGGCACAGGACATCCTAAATCTTTAGCATCTCAGAGTTTGAGAATGAGAACCCTACCATGGTGCCCAGAAAAAAAGCACACCAGTGAAATAATAGGATAGAAATAAATGATGCCTGCCAGGCGCAGTGGCTCACACCCGTAATCCCAACACTTTGGGAGGCCATGGTGGGTGGATCACCTGAGGTAAGGAGTTCAAGACCAGCCTGGCCAACAGGGTGAAACCCTGACTCTACTAAAAATACAAAAAATTAGCCAGGCATGGTGGCGAGCACCTGTAAGCCCAGGTACTCGGAAGGCTGAAACAGGAAAATCACTTTAATCTGAGAGACAGAGGTTGCAGTGAGCCAAGATTGTGCCATTGTACTCCAGCTTGGGCAGCAAGAGTAAAACTCCGTCTCAAAAAATAAATAAATAATGCCTAAAGCCTAGGATTATGTAATTCTAACAGGACATGGGGTAAATACACATGAAAACGAACCCAAAGAATTTAGACTCCAACATCTAAGGCAAAATCTGTTTCCAAATGGAAAAACCATAGGAAGCTTTGCTGATTCTTGGGTGAGAAAAACCTGGAAAGCAGTAATGCTAGCCACTCTGAGAGATAGCAGAGGGACAGGTAGTCTACAACCTGCTTCCACCCAGCTCCTCTGAGCTGGAGTGAGAGCTGGGGTTTGAGTTACAGGGAGTGCCAAGATAAGCAACTGGTGGCCTTTCTCAGGAGCTGCCCCTGCTGTCCTCCAGGCTGAAAGTGAAAGCAGGGAGGTGCAGAGATGGGGAAGCAGGGAGGGGACAGCATTAGCATCCTGAAATGAGGGGACAGAAAAGAATGCCAGGGAAGAGGGAGGAAGCCAGGGCAACTCAGGTCAGCATCCCCCAGCTGGAGCCCTGAAACAGTGCAGGAGAGGCACCTCCCTCCATGCAAAGTGGAGCAAAAGTCAGTCCTGTTCAAACAGTCCCTGGGCTTTTGGCAGCAGCTGGGAGAAGGGAAGGAAAGGGAAATTGCACCGAAACTCAGGCTCCCTGCTGGTCCACTGATCACTGACCAGCTGTGTGACCCTGGGCATGAGCCTCTGTTCTGGTCTGAAAGTCTGAATGTCTGTGTACCCCTGCAATTCACACAATGAAACCCTAGTCCCAATGTAATGGCATTAGGAGGTATGGCCTTTGGGAGGTAATTAGGGCAAGAGGTAATTAGGTCAACAGAATGGAACCTTCATGAATGGGATTAGTGCCTTTATAAGAAGAGGCCAGAGAGCTAGCACACTTTCTTTCCACCATGTAAGGATACAGGAGAAGTCAGCCATCCACATCCAGGAAGAGGGCTCTCACCAGACCCCTGACCATGCTGGCTCCCTGACCTCAGATATCCAGAGTCCAGGGCTGTGAGAAGCGTTTGCTCTTTAAACTACTCAGTGTGTGATAATTTCTTATGGTAGCCTGGACTAAGACACTGCCACCCCATCCTCATCTACCCAAGCTCTTCGGGAACCTGCAGAAGCAGTGGAAAGGGACAGGCACTCGCTGTGTGTCTCACCCCGTGAAGTGTGGGAAAGAATCTCTTTCCCTGGGTCCTCATTAACATGGCTACTCTTAGACTCTTCTCACTCTTGCTAATCTGATTGCTTTAATTTGCATGGAGGTGGTTTATTAGTGAAGTTGAATGTCTTTTTGCATCTTCCTTGTGATTTGAAATTTCCTTCCTGTGAATTGCTTGTTCATTTATTTCTTCATTTTTCTACTGGCTATTTGTCTTTTGCTAATTGATTTGGAGCACTTCATTATGTTTTCTGGATACATTTGCGTGTTATATATGTTGCAAATAAAATAAAATAAAAATCAAGTCATGTTTCTTTTACTTTTTCTTTTCCTTGTTGTGCTTTATTCTTTCTTTTTTTTTTTTTTTTTCAGACAGAGTCTTGCTCTGTTGCCCAGGCTGGAGTGCAGTGGTACGATCTCGGCTCACTGCAAGCTCCACCTCCCAGGTTCACACCATTCTCCTGCCTCAGCCTCCCAAGTAGATGGGACTACAGGAGCCCGCCACCACACCCAGCAAATTTTTTTGTATTTTTAGTAGAGACGGGGTTTCACTGTGTTAACCAGGATGGTCTCTATCTCCTGACCTCGTGATCCGCCCGCCTCAGCCTCCCAAAGTGCTGGGATTACAGGTGTGAGCCACTGTGCCCAGCCAATGGTGTATCTTTCAATCAAGCACTCTTAGGTTTTATGAAATGCATAGGGGTGTATCTTCCAGGTCACTGAAGGGTAAGATAAGCTGAGGCCCTTAAAGCGCCTAGCACAGGCCTGACAGGCCCTCCATCTGGAGGAGTTCGCCTTCGTATTACAGCATGCAGCTGCCTTTAGGTCTTGCTCTGCCACCCGACCCATCCCCCTTAGCTTCCAGAGTCCCCTTTGCCCCCCCGCTCCCCACCAAAAGCCCTTAGCTGACTAAGGCTGCAAGTTCTTTCCTTGTGGACACAGATTACTCAAAGCTGACAATTAAGGGCTCCACACATTAATCTTTCTCTACAGCCACAAAAACCACCCTCACCGCTGGGGATGCCCAAGCCTGCCAGGTGCCAAGTGCCGTTGCCACCGGTGACTATGGGTGACTCCATGCCTGCTCACAGCAGCCTCTGCTCTGGCTCCTCTCACTGCCCACCTGGTAAGTTGAGGTTTTGCAGCTTCGGAAAGCACTGGTGTTAAAGACGGGGAGCGGTGGGCCCTGGTAGCCTTTGCAGGTGGAGCTGCGTCACTAAGAACCTCACTGCTGGGCCTGAGGACGGCAGAAAGGAAACAAGAGCAAGGTGGCAGGCTGCAAAGGAACCAGAAGCCCTCGGCAGGTGCCGTGCACACCGGGTGGACTTCAGGCACTTTGCACGTGGCTCACTCAATCCCCGCAACCTCCCCTGGAGGGAGGTGGTTTCAGTAAAGCCCGTGCCCATTACAGATGAAGGGTCTGAGCTCCAAGCGTCCAAGGGGGACGCTGAGACTACACCCCTGAGGAGCTCACTCATCTATGCAGCTGTCTTACCTTTCTGGCTGCTATCTGGAGGCAGAACAGGAGGCTGGGAGCCAGAAAGTGAGGCCCCACCAATGTCAAGGCCACAAACCCGGGTGGGGCACCCACTGCACGGCAGGGCCATACTGGATCTCATGGTTCAGGCAAATGGAACAGAAAGGTCTGGCCCCAGCATCTCTCTCCATGCCCCAAATGCCAGCAGAACACAAGCCAAACTCACACACACACACACACACCCCAAGTCCCATCACAGCTCTCAGAGATCCCTAGCCTTTGTTCCACTGGCTGGCTCAGGAGGGAGCCCTGTGTTTAGCCACACAATCACAGTCAGAGAGTCCCAGGCCACAGGCTGTGCCGACAGTTACCAGCAGATCACAGCAATTCTCCGTGGGCTCTTCCTGCACCCACCATGATGCCTCATCTTTACATCATTCATCTGAAAAGCTTATCAGCATCCCAAGAATCAAGAGTGACCCTTCATTGGAAAAACTGAATTTCTTCCAATATATCGTAAAAAGTAAAAGTACATTTGTAAAGTACACAAGCGTTGATGATCTGAGACTCACAGGAAAGACCTCACTCCCTAAGTCACCCCCCGTTGCTGAGACTCCAGAAAAACTGAGTTTGGCTAGGCAGTGATGTGGCTGGTCCCATAGACTAGGGCAAGCGATGGAGCACTCAGGAAGAGGCCCAGACTAATTCCAAGGGGATCTGCCAGCAGAACCAAGAAAGGAAGGAGACGAGCACAACCTGGCTCTTAGGTGCCTGCATGGTGGCAGAAGCTGCCCCCTTGTTGAAGAAGCATTTTTAATTCTCCCAAAAACTATTGGGAAAGAGTTGTTATTCTCATTGCATGGGTGACCTTCCAAAGCCACCCCAGTGGAATCAGGATGAAATTGAGTTGCCTGGATCCATCCACCATGCTATAGGCATTTTGAAAGCAGCATCAAGCCCACCCAAGGGTGGAAAAATGAGGCCAGACGTGACGGCTCACACCTGTAATCCCAGCACTTTGGGAGGCCGAGGTGGGCGGATTACGTGAGGTCAGGAGTTTGAGACCAGCCTGGGCAACATAGTGAAACTCCATCTCTGCTAAAAATACAAAAATTAGCTGGGCATGGTGGCATGCACCTTAATCTCAGCTACGAGGAGGCTGAGGCAGGAGAATCGCTTGAACCTGTGAGGCGGAGGTTGCAATGAGCTGAGATCACATCAGTGCACTCCAGCCTGGGCAACACAGCGAGACTCTGTCTAAGAAAAAAGAAAAATAATCCATGACACTATTTCCCACCGTAGAATCCCTCAGAAAATGAGCTAAGGGAGCTTCCCTTGGGTGGGAAGTCTGGAAGAGTGTCAGGGTCTGCTTGCCTTCCAAATACCCCCCCGAGTTTCAAGGGGTACCTACCTACAGGTGACAGGTGATAGACATCTCTCTGGGGTCAGGTGGATGGCCCCATGTCACCGTAAATCCACTTCTAATGATTTTCTTCTTGTTTGATTTTGGGGCTCCCCTTCAGAAACTGGCAATATCTCATTCACCACCTGCTGCCTTAACTGGTCCCTCAGACCCACACTCAGCCCCACCTTCCCAACTCTCATGGCACAAGAGGCTTCTTACTTCTTGTATTCCTGGAAATAATTAGTGTCCTCCATAGGGCTCTGGACACTGTCCCTCACCTCTAGACACCTCATTTTCTCTCCTTATACACACATGATCAAGTATTTCCTCCAGAGAATTGTTCCTTGAATATTTGCATGATGACAGGAAATGTTTTCTTAACAAAAGAAATGGGGCACTCATGGTAAACAAACATCACTAAGAGACACCAGGGAGGAGATCCTGTCAGTCACCTCCCTAACCCCTTCCTCCCCCTCCCAGCGCTGTCCTAGAATCACTGTCCCCAGTGTCCAGGAAAGGGGTTGTGAACAACAGCTACAAAGAGCTACGGTCCAGATATCCAGGGCATGTGCTCCACTGACTTCCCAGTGTTCCTGTGCAGCATGGCTCCCTAGATAGTCCAAGGGAATCAACCAAAAAGCTGTTGGAACTAACAAAAAAAACTGAAGAAGGAGGTTGAGGAAAACCAGCATGCCAAAATCAATGGTGTCCCGAGAACATATTATACCAGCAAGAATAGGGATGGGGCGCAAGGCAGCTTTAAGCAAGAATTTCTCATGGTGTTTAGTGACTTCAGTGTAACGTGCTAAGAATCCCAACAGTGAGGGGTGCACGGCTTGATTGGACAGATCACATGTACAGTGGGGCAAAGGGGAAATAAAGCATTTATCACTGCCCCTCAGAGAGAAAACACATAGGGAGCAACGAAATCAGACAAAGTGGAGTTAACATCCAAATGACTATTGTTATTGGGATTTCATTATAAAACCTCTACTATGAGCATAAAAAATAAATCTTGAGAGATGAAATACATAATGTAAACAAAATCAACTAAAACCTGATTTACCATCCTTGATTACGCCAACAAAATCATGGGGAAGAATATAAAAATAGGCTTATGTTTCTCATCTTCAGTAGATCATGTTTCATTCCTGATAAAGATAATGGGCTTGAATACATTTACAAAAGTAAGTTTTAAAATACCGTACGCTATTCAATATATATTTTCCAAGAGAGTCTCCTAAAACAAAATGGCATCAAAAGGCTGTGGTGGGAGATACAGGCAAATATGCACCAAGTAAATGCAAAGAAAAAAAGGAGCATTGGTCAGGCTAAAATCCAAGTTCAAATCCTAAAACAGGAAATGTAAATTGAATGAGTGGCCAGCGCAGTAGCTCACGCCTATAATCCCAGCACTTTAGGAGGCCCAGGCTGGTGGATTGCTCGAGCCCAGGAGTTTGACAGCAGTCTAGGCAACATGCTGGAACCCTATCTCTACAGAAAACACAAAAATTAGCCGTGCATGGTGGCACATGCCTGTAGTCCCAGCTACTCGGGAGGCTGAGGTGTGAGGATTACTTGAACCTGGGAAGCAGAGGTTGCAGTGAGCTGAGATTGTGTCACTGCACTGCAGCCTGGATGACACAGCAAGATCTTGTCTCAAGAAAAAATGAAAAAATATATATATATTTCTTTTTAAAAAATATTTCTTTTTAAAATTTCTTTTTAAAAAAAGAAAAGAAAAAAGAAAGAAAAAATAAAAAGAAAATGGAATGAGTGATATAAGTAAAAGTGAAAAGGTGACAGATTTGTCATTACTTATACATATATTATTATATATCAGCCTCTACAACAAATCCCAAAGCACACATATATTCTGATTTCTCTACTTTTAGAGAGGATTTCTGATGTGTAGTGGGTAGAGGGGTCACAATGCGCAGCACACAGCCTTTCACTCAAAAAAGCAATCCTTTAGCATCTGTGTCCTCAGTCAAACCCCTGTCACAGCACACATGTAAGCACCTTAGCCGCTACTCACCCACGCACACTCCAACTCTGCCCCAGGCCTTGTTCTCGATGCTGGGATAGAAACTGAACAATGCAAGCAATATCCATGGTCTCATGGCACTTTCAGGCTAATGGAGGAGACGGACCGTAAACAAGCAAACAGATACGTGGAGCAAGAGGAGGAAGAAGAAGAAAGGGAGAAGTGGAGGAGAAAAGAAAGGAGGAGAGGAAGAAGAAGAAGAAAAGGGAGAAGAGAGGGAGGAGAAAAATGAGAAGAAAAAAAGGGAGAGGAGGAGAGAAAGGAGAAGAAGAAAGAGGGGAGAAAGTAAGAGAAAGAGGAGAGGAGGAGGAGGAGCAAAAGAAGGAGAAGAAGGAGAGGAACAAGAGGAAGAAAGAGAAGGAGAAGGAAGAGGAGGAAGAGGTAAATTCGCAGAGACAGAAAGCAGATCAGTGGTGGCCAGGGCCTGAGCAGAGGAGGGGATAGGAAATGACCATTCATGGCTATGGGGTTTGTTTTTGAAGTGAGAAAAATGTTCTGGAACTAGACAGTGGTGATAGCTGGACAACATTCTGAATGTACTAAATGTCACTGGATTACACACTTTAAATGGCTAAAATGGTAAATTTCATGTTATGTGTATTTTACCATAATTTTTTAAAGACACTTGCAGACATGCTAAGTGCTAGGAAGAAAAGTAGGCAGGTGTTCAAAGAGAGAGATTGGGATGCGGCTCATTGAGAGTGGGTGGCCAGTGAAGAACTCTGCATTCAACCGAGAGATGAATAATGACCCAGAAAAGCCTCATGAGGGTCTGGGGAAACAGCATTCCACGCAGTGGGATGCACATGGTGGAAATTAGCTTGAAGAGGTGGGCAGGTGCCAGCAAAGACCTGTGCCTTTCATGAGTGCCATGAAAGCCACCGAGGCAGGGGGACAAGTGAGCTAACTCGTGTGTCCAAAGGTCTGTGGCTGCTGTGGGAAGGAAATGTAGGGATGAGCTTGAGGCAGGGGCTGCACTGAGATCAAGGCCACCATGGGAATGCTGGCAGGCAGGTGCAGGGCTCCGTGCAGGGGTCTAGGCAGGGATGGCATGCAAGGTCGGGACTTCCATGCCTGGGAAGAGGACACACGGAGGCCAGGAGGGCCCAAGCCCAGCAGGCAAGGTTGCTGTGGTTACCAGATGGGCCCAGGAAACAGGGAAGCCAGATGCCCAGTGAGAAGGACGGTGTCACACACCTCCCATGAGGGCAGTGGGAGTGACTTGATGCTGAGGAATAAAGAGGATGCTAAAGAGGGTGAGCCCTTTAGGCCCCAGGTCAGGACTGCATCTGGGAGCACATCATGAGCCCAGCTGTGGAGAATGGAGGCAGTGGAGGCTGGAGCCCCACTGGGCTCAGAGCACTCCACTGGCTGGAATGAGGGCAAGCCAGGGAGCAGGCATAGGAAAGCTGGCTGCCTGGTAGGAAACCCAAAGGAAAGAAGCAGCTTCCTGAGTGTGCAGACTTGGTTCACAAACAGGAGAGTGAGGAGAGTGGGAAGAGTAGGAGGGAAAGACGTCTGGCTCCCAGGCAAAAGCATCCAGAAGGATGAGGAGGCGGCCACAGAGGAACCAATTTAACAGTGGCAGAAACTGTCAATCAAGATAAAACTGACAGGGCCAGGCACAGTGGCTCGTGCCTGTAATTCCAGCATTTTGGGAGGCCCAGGAGGGTGGATCACCTGAGGTCAAGGATTTAAGACCAGCCTGGTCAACATGATGAAATCATGTCTCTACTAAAGGCAAAAATTAGCTGGGTGTGGTTGTGGGCACCTGTAATCCCAGCTACTTGGGAGACTGAGACAGGAGAATCTCTTGAACCTGGGAGGCAGAGGTAGCAGTGAGCCAAGATCACACCACTGCACTCCAGCCTGGGCAACAGAGCAAGACTCTGTCT
>NW_012113141.1:13743485-13770956 GCF_000951035.1 Colobus angolensis palliatus | reverse complement strand
CTGGTGTGTCTCTTACTTCTCCTGGTTCTGAGGCGACTATGTCTCAAAAAAAAAAAAAAAGATAGAACTGACAGGTCCAAACAGGGAAGCTTCCTTGGTCAGCAGTGTGGACATGTGTCCTAAGTCATGTGTCCCCAGGTCACATCCAGCTCTGGCCCCAAGAACCTAGGATGACTGAGTAAGCAGAGAGGAGTCCACAGGGTTGTGAAGTTCATAATTCCTAACACAGGGTGTGCATTCCTGCGGTGGCCACGAAGAATGAGGAGAGGACGAGATTGCACAGGTCGTGGCCATGCTAGAGGGGTTTGACTTAAGTCTTGCTGGGACATAATGTGATAACATGCCTTCTCTGAGTCTTAATGTACTCAACATACTGGGCAACAAACTTTGTCAGAAATGCGATAGAGCAATAAACATGATGTTAGATTTAAAAAAACCTACCAAGCTGAGGGGTCCACACCATCCACAACAGTATAGAACATCAGAGGGTTCTTGCCAAAGCATAAAGTGAAAACAGAAAAGAAATGCCATGTGCTCAGAGGAGTGACGTGTCCAGCCACGCCCTCGTCTCCTCTCCTTCCTACCTTTCACAGTCCACCTCTAAGCTTTCACCCCAGCTTACTTCTGTGGGTTTCACATGTGGATCCCAGAATCAAGAAAACCTCCTAGGTTCTGTAAACGAGAACGATTCACATCACCAGCATTTACTGGCGCCCTTACCAGGCACAACTCCGGGGCTGCGAGGTCCTTGGGCACAAGGCGCACCTTGTCCTGCCTGCCTGTCTGTAGGGCCACGGGGAGCGTTACTTGAGCCCAATGGATGGCAAAGCCAGGCTTGCCAGGAGCGAGGAATAGTCCCAGAAAAGAGGGGAGAAGGGAGGCTTTAGAGCACTGGGGACGATGGCCCAGAGGAGGCCCGGTGTCACTCTAGGCTGACCAGGACTGAGCCAGGTTGTGCTCAGGGATCCCAAGGGGCCGGCAAACAGCTCAGCAGGGCCACAGCAGGTGCTTCCTTCAGAACAAATGTGTGGGGAGGGGACCAGGAAAGAGGGTGCCTGTGAGTGAGACAAGAATAGCACTGGGTGGTCACAGGAGCATGGAAAACCCAAACAGCGAAAACAAGAACAAGACAAAGAAACAACAAGATAGCAGAAAACCGAAAGGAAGAGAGCAAAAACAGCTGAAATCCCACTCAGGGTGACTTGTCCATGGCTCTTCTGGGCAAACCCAAAGAAGGGAGAAAGAAGACAGTAGCCCAAAGGGTTCCCTGAAATCTCCTCCTCTTCCAGAACACCTAATAATTGTTCCATCCCCTAATTAAAGAAACGCCCATAAAATTAGAAACACAGACTCTGCTGGGCGTGACATATCCTCATGAGCACGCCCGCACTTCTCTTTCAAATGTGTACTTTCGCTTCTCACTAACAGTTTCTTGCCCTTCCTATCATTCTGACTCATTCCTGAGTTCTTTCTCAAGACAGTGTCAAGAGCCTGGACATCAGCTAGGGCTGGGGTCTCACAAGCATGTGGAGAACCTTCTGAGTCCTCTGGCAACATCAACGGAAAGAAGAGAAGATTCCTCCATGGAGCCCGTCCCCGCACACTTCCCGCCCTGGGACACGGCACAACTGCTTTGCACCAAGCCTCACCCTTGGCACTCGAGTCAGCTGTGTTCCCTATGATCCATCTACCCACTGTCTCCAGGACAAGCACTGTCCCATTCACAGAAGTCAGCACATAGTAATGCTGGATAAGTGAATGAATTAGTGAATGACTGAACAAGTGAATGTGTACACAGCTCATTTGTTTAATTGGAGTCCCAAGATTGGAAGTGAATGAATGGAAAAAAATCAGTCACCAGACCCCAGGTCCAAGTCATGAGATGTAGCAGCTGGGTGACCTTGGATGTAGCGCATCACTTCTCTGAGCCTCACCTTCCTTAACTGAAATGAAATCAGGGAGCTTGCCCTGCCACCCTGCAGGGACATGGGAGCAGTAAGGGCTGGGTAGGCACCCAGTCAATGTAAAGCTCACAGGCTGTTGCCACCCTTCATCACAACCCCAGGACACGAAGCAGATCTCATACATCCTGGACCCTGCAGCTGAAAAGCTCTTCAGGCTCCTGGGCGGGGCCAGCCCCCAGGCTCCGCAGTGGCATGCCCAGACAGTTCTAGAAGGCAGGACCAAAGCAAAGAGCCAGGATCCGAGTGGGCTCCTGACCTGGGATACACACATTCCTCAGCGTGCTTCCCTGCTTTTCCATTCTTTATAAATCAGGAAAATTAATTACCAGAAAAAGGATCTTCTGCACCAGAAACTCAAATGAGTTTAATGTATAATTTATACATG
This sequence comes from Colobus angolensis palliatus, assembly GCF_000951035.1. NCBI lineage: Eukaryota > Metazoa > Chordata > Mammalia > Primates > Cercopithecidae > Colobus > Colobus angolensis. Next base: position 13,768,607 of record NW_012113141.1, on the reverse strand, counting down.
AAAATGTAGATGTCAATGTGTGACAAATCTCTGTACAAATATTTTTGCAGTTAAAATTTTAGGCATCTGTCTCCCTCCCAGAAGAGTCATCATGCAGGCAACGCGAGTCCCCAGGGCTCAGGCCGGATGGGGCTGGCAAGGTGGCTTGTCATTCCACCAGTTAGTGATGCAGCTGCCAGCACAGCCCAGCCCGGAAGGCCCCAGCCTTGGCACCAGCCACCTGCAGCCAAGTCACAGCTCTGACCCAACCTCCCCGGCAGGGTCCTGCTGTGTCTTTAACACCGTGTGCCAGCTCTGTGCTGGGCCCAGGGGAGGAAGACAGAGTGGAGTAAGGCCTCATACGCCAGTGCCTTGGAGCCTATTGGAGAACAGGCAAGTAGATGAGGAATGACAATGACAGGGTGGCAAGTGCCAGGGCAGGGTGGGTCCTACATGCCAGGCAGCCACAGAGGAGCAAGTACTGCCCTATGCAAGAGCAACCGTGAACATTCCGGGGCAGGGGGCCAGTCCTGATGGAGTCTGTCAGGTGGATGAAGGCAGGACATTCCCAACACTAAGAACCACTCACGTGAAGACCAGAGACAAGAGCAAGCATGTCCAGATGGTGCGAGCATGGCCTGTGGTACCTGGTGGGGAATGGCCAGCAGTGAGTCTGGCATTGAGAAGAGCCAGATCATCAAGGGAGCTGTGCGCTCAGCCCTGAAACAGGACTTTGTCCTGGATTGAAAACTTCAAAAGGCGAAGCCTTGCAAACTGTAAAGTGCATGCAGCATCCACAGAAACTACCATCCCCAGCAGGACTGAGTCCTGTGCCAAGCCAAGCCTCAGCGGCCTGCCAGTTTCTGGCCCAGGGGTCCCAAACGACTTCCTTCACCCCCAGCTGTACCAGTCCATAGGATTGACTGGCACAAGACTCTGCATACAAAACACCCGAAATGTAAGCTAGGCCCTTGCTTCTCATCTGCAGTTGCCACGACCATTTGGGGATGGTCATTCACTGTGTGGGATGTTCTCTGATGCCCTCTCTCTGGATGCCCAGTGGGACTCCAGGGACAACCCACAGCATCCTCCCGCCGGAGGACCTGGAGGGAGAGGCATAGTCCACAGATGGAGCCCTAGCCAAGAACTGGTTTGCCACGCCTGCCAAAGAGAGAAGAACTGCATGTCTATACCACACCCTGGCCCAGAACCAATGGCAAGGGTCACAAATATGCCCTCGTTCACCCTACCATTGCCAGCCACATCGGAACACAATCTGAAGTCTCAGTGGTGTCTTCCCAGAACTCAGGCCTTCCACAACAAGACAAAGCAAGTCCCAGCTCCCCCACCCCAATAAGGGCCCCTGGGCAGCCTCTGCAGCAGCCTCGAAGCCCTAAGTTCCTGGACAAAAGACAAAAGCACAGGCTCATGGGACCTGATGCCCATAGGACAAGGGTTTCAAGCCCCCAGGCCTCATCACCCCAGTGCCCATCTTGAAGAAGGGCACAGCCTGGCCCTGCTAATTTTTCTACCTCCTGGGGGACTGGTGGCCCATCCCTCCATGACTCCCAGCCACGTACCTCGCTTGGTCTTCGTAGGCCTGAGACCCTTGTCCTGGGCCAGGGACTCCCAAGTCTCCCGCTCCTTCCAGCGCCTCAGCTGCTCCTCCCGCATCTTGTAGAAGAGGATGTGCTTCTGCACATCGCTGAGCTCAGCGAGGAGCTCAGGGTCGATGTACATGTCGTGCAGGATCTGCTGCAGCATGATGCCACCTGGGATGCACTCATCAGAAGGGCAGCCGGCCGGGGAAGCAGGGCCAGGCAGAAGGCCCCAGGGGCTGCTCTGCACTACAGGCTCCTCAATCCGAGGTCACTCTCGGTGCCCCTTCTCTGTGCAGCAGCGTCAGTTGGCCTCAGCTTGCAGCCAGCGACATACTCATCTCCTCTACCCAGGACAGCAAAAGAGGCCAGGCAACAGGACCCAAAGGGGCAACTGGGACTCTGCAAGGGGGAGCACCCACCAGGAGCAATCTAGTCCTTCTGCTGGGTCACCAAGCACGGCATCCCAGCAGAGCCCATGTCTTGGCCTCACCTGGGGTTCTGGGACAATGGGGAGGGCCCAAGCCTCCAGCTCAGCCAGGAAATGCTCAGTCCCAGCCGTGCCTGAGCCGGTAGGTGTCAAGTGATCTGTTAGTGGAAGGTAACAATGACACCAGCTGTATCAATGACACTGCCCCGGCCAGCTGGGAACCGATCTCTCCTCTGCAGATAAGAGGAGGAGAAGGAGGCACACTTGCCTACTAAATTCCATGTCTTTTCAGCCGATTTCAAACAGAGACCAGAGGAGCCTGCCAGGAGCTGCTGGGCCCTTCAGCCCTCTCAGTCCCTCTCTCTGCGGGTTCCTTCGCTGCCAACTTTCTTCCTTTCCAGAACATTTGGCATTCTGAGGTGATGCGTTTAAAACTCCACCTTGAGGGAGGAAAGATTTTTCCTCCTATCTGTGTTATAGCCAAGAAAGAAAACAAAATGGAATCAGTAGAGACAACTGGAGGGATTTTATCACGGAATTCCAGGACAGAAAGGAAGCAGACATCCTTTCCCATTGGCCTATAATGAGATCCTGCAGCCATGCGTGCGCTGACAGATAAACTCTCCAGGGGCCAATTTTAATGGTTGTTGCTAATCTTCTTGTTTGTTGCAGATGTCTGGAGTTGACCAAAAAAGAAAGAAGATGAAACTGGCTCTTCTCTGTGCCCTGATCAGAAAGACACTGGAAGGGCGGGATGTTGACTTCTGCTGGGAGGACTTCTGTTGGGAGGGAACCCACGCTGTCTTTGGTGTGTGAAGGTGAGTAGAAGCTGCTGTTGCTGAGATCTTTAGGGTGAAAGCTCACCGTAAATATGTGCTCAGAGCTAATCACAGATGCCCTTTTATTGGGACAAGGATATTGAAACTCAGAGAAAGTAAGTGGCTTGCCTATGACTTCCTAATGGACAAGTCACCGTATTGGGACTCCCCTATTTTGAAATTTGACATCCACCAGCAACTATGACTCTGTTGATGGTTTGAAAACATAACCCAACCAGGGGAAAACAAACGAACCAACAGGATTTGGCACTGTGGCTTGATTGGATTGGTGACCTTCCTGTCCCCTTCCTTACCCATGAGGATGGAAGGTGGATCAGGTACCCAGGAGTGATGGAAGAGGGGTGGAGAGTTGGCACTCTTCCCCCTCTGCAAGGTTAACACAACAGGAAGATAGACTAAGCAGGTTCAGATGAGCTGTAAGCCCACAGGGTCAAAGCTCCTGCTCAGCTGGGCAATGTCCAGGTCACAGGAGTAGAGTCAGGTGCCCCAACCCTCTCCACCCAAGTCCAGCTGGCTGGTCCCAGTGTGACCCAGACCTTCCTAGAGCCGCCACAGGACTCGCCTGTCCCCTGCAGAGCTGTGGTCCTGGACTCCCATTCGCCCTCCTCTCCCACCTCAGGGCTTGCACCGACTCCCCCACCGGGAGTCCTGGCTCCCTTCAGTTTCTGAGACAGCGGGTCTTCCCCAGCCTCCACCCAGCTATTATCTTTCTCGCTCTCGCCGTGGCTGGTGGGGGACCCCCAAGTCCAGAGAGGAGACAAGGGGAGGAAGGCTCCCAGGGTCTGGGCTCCTGCGGGCAGCTTCTTTCTGTCTTCCCCGGGCCGCCAGATGCCTACGACCACAAGAGGGCACGGGGCAGGGACAACGCTGTAGGGAGCAGCAGGAATGGGCCGGCTGGAGGCGGGCGAGAATGGTGATGGTGCCACCCTGGAGGACCCTGGGGAGAGTGAGGCGGCCGGACTAGAATGACCCCAGCGAGCGCCCATTTTGTGCAACAGAGGGGACCTCGCTGGAGGCGGGGTGATTCCTGGCACTCCCAGGTCAGTGGGGCAGGAGGCCAAGAGACACCGAATCGCGGAGACGTGAGCGTGACCCAGCCACGGATGGCAGCCCGGGAGCGGGCGGGGTGCGGTTTCTGGAACGACCAGCTTCGGCGTCCGCGCGCCTGTCAATTCTCCTGGGCGGGGGCGGCGCTCGGCCCGGCCTAGGGCGCCCCCTGGCGGCCGCATGGGGAGGCACTCGGTTTCGCAACCCGAGTGTGTGGGCCCTGGGTGCGGGAGGACCCCGGAGGACCCCAGGTGCAGGGGTCGCGCGGAAAAGCAAGAGTCCGCGGCTGGAAACCAGGCAGGGGAGCCACGGAGTAGTTACACAGGTTTTCTGCCGGCTTTCAACTGGTCTTATTTTGCTTTCATTTTTCATCCGCCCATGTGGCGTGTTTAATGTTGCACGCGAAAGCAGTTTCTTCCGGGCCCTGGAGGCCCACGCACGCAACAATGTTGTGCAAGCAAGTGACTGGAAACCACCTGAGTGTCCCTCTGTGGGGGTGGGTTGCCCAGCATGGAACTCTACTCCTGTCACAATGAAGTCGACTGTCTGTTTTGGCGAGGGAAGTGACCACCGTTAATAAAATGAAAAGACGCCATGCAGAATACTGTGCACAGGGTAATTTTTAAAATTCTATATGTCTGATTGCTTTTTTGGAGACAAAGGGAAGAATACGGAAGATGACACTCCTAATTGTTTAGCATTGCTTCTTAGCTCCTTCTTGGAATGGGGAGAAAGATGACACTTTAGACAATTCTGTGTTGTTTTATACAATGAGTAGGATATACTTACATAATTCATATGACTGAACTATAATGCATTTCAAAGGTTTTCAAATGTGATATAGAAGAATGGACTTCTGGAGGCTCAGCATCTATGGAGCAGGGACCCACCCCAGAGAGGGACCTGCAGGCAAACCAGACCTGCCTATGCCAGGAAGGCTAGGAAGTGGCAATGGAGAAGCCATCCATGTCCCCTGGGGTTCCTGAGTTGGAAGCGGGCTTTGAGGCATCTCTTGGAAGCAGCTCTGGCACTGGTGTGGAGAGGGCACTGGTGTGGAGAGGGCGGGAGGCAGGGGGAACAGCCAGTGGACTCTGGCCAAAGTCCAGGAGAAGGTGATAGGAACTGAGTCAGCCTTGCCAGTGGGAGCCAAGGAGGGCAGAAATGGGGGTCCCAGAGAGTCAAATCAGGCACTCTGCTTCTACATAAAATCCTTTCAAATCTGAAGTCCATATGACCAGTGATGGCCAGACAGCCCCATCATCTCAGCGCAACTGAGCCTGGCACAGCCACACATAAGGATCGGTGATAGCAAGTGAGAGTCTGGAGTAGTGTCTGCCTTGTCTCCACTGAAAAATTATGGGTGTCAAAATCAACAGCATCTCCTATATGAGTGCAACAATTACTTAGAAAATGCCATGTGAAAAAAAGAAAAGATCCTTTAATTTGGAATGAATTTAACAGTGTGGGGACCTGTAATGAAAAAAAGTAAAAATCTTCGCTGAGAGCATACCTAGAATTTAATTAAGTTTAATAGAATTAAGTTCATACAGGAACACACCACACTGACACTCAGAAAGACCCCGTATTGTCAGATGTGCCATTAATCTGTGTATTAGCCAGTCTCCAATATGGTTCCAGTGATGCTCTCCTCCTGGAACTCATACGCTTGCATAGTCAGTCTCGCATGTATTAGGGTTGGGCTGAGTGGCCAGTCGAATATGCCAGAAGTGACATGTTCTAACAGATAGATGACTGGTTGCACACTCTGTCTGATAACTCACTCTGGGGGAAATTATATTGTGAGAGCCAGGTGGAGAACTGAAGCCTCCCACCAACAGTCATGGAGTGAGGTTGGAAGGGATCCTCCAGCCCTGGCCAGCAGTTTCACTGCAGCCTCGTGAGAGACCCAGAGCCACAGTCACCCAGCTAAGCTGCTCCTAGATTCCTGACCCTCAGAAGGGTATGAGATATATATGTGCTGCTTTAAGGTGTTAAACTTGGGGATAATGTATTATGCAGCAAATTGTAACTCAATATGTATTATGAGTAATACATAATACTCAAAATGTAACTCAGGATTATGCAGCAAAATGTAACTCAAGTTAATGTATACATTGAATATCATTTCGAGCCAAAACTGAAAGGAAATTGGGAAGTAGAGAGAGACTTGACAAAATGATTCCCAAGTTAACCAAAAGAATGAACAGATAAGAAGCAGCCTTGAAAATATTGAGGAATAGTGAACTCTGTATTGTGCCACTGTTCAAATTTATAAAATTAAACATTTTAGTTCTGATACAAGAACAGGTAGGTTGAACCAAAAAAAAGCTCTAGTAAATCATTATTATATGATCAAAATGGCAGTTCAAAGTAGTGCAGAGAGGGTGAAAGCTCAGTCAATGAAGCTGGGACAATTTGCTAGATCCTCACCGGTGATCCTGCCAGCACACCCTTCAGTAGTCATGTCCTCTGGGGGTTCTGTGCATACATAAGAATAATTACTGCAACACCCATCATAACACTGAAAATTTCAGAGTAACTGATGTGTTCAATAAAAGGGGTTTAGATTATAAACGAGAGCACATCCGTAGGATAAAATGTAATACAGCCACTGAAATTGATGTTGAGAAATGGATTGGCCTAGATGGTGCTAGTGACGTGTTCGTTGGTAAGAGGGAAGACAGGTTTAAAATATTATATGTAGCAATGTCCCAGTTTTACATATCTGCATCAGGAAAAAGAATCGTTCCACCCCCACTGCTATCTAAGGAGAGAAAGTAAATTCTATTAAAAGGTGGAGCTCCAGATCTGGGCAGGATCCTTGCTAGGTTTGGCGATGAAGCTGTGTGGGGTGAGCTCAGTTCCTCCACATAACACAGGCCAGGAAATTGGGGTTTCTGAGCTGCAGAGACAACAGGGGAAGAAGAGGGGGAGGTGGCCATACAACCCAAGCTTGTGGCCCACCTTGCCCCAAATCTCATCAAAACTCGTGCTGTGAGATTTTTTTATTACTTTTAAAAATGAATTTAAACTTTATTTTTTTTTAACGAATTTTCTCTATTTCTGCCAGAATAGAGGCAGGGCTCAACAAAGGTCCCTAAAGGACACAGGAGTTGGGGACACATGGGCTGCCAGGAGCAGGAGTCCCCAGACACTGGCAAAAATCATGGGGAGGGCTTGGGATTTTCCTCACCATGGGATCAGTGGCATGTGTCTCTAACAAACAAGCACACCCACACTGACATTGTAAACAACTGTACACACACACACATTCATGATTACAACAGCAGAGCCCAGGGTTGCAGCCAACCGGACCTGTGTCACCCAACTTGCCAGCCCAGAGACCTCCCAGGAAAGTCCTCCCTCCCATGACTCCCTTTCCTCCTCTGTGTGGGGGTAACCACTGGGGGTAACCAGCAGAGTGCGCCACAGGGCTTTGGTTCACATTAGACAGACAAGGTATGCATGAGCCAGCCAGGCGCACAGTAGGTGACAGTGTGAGTTCTGCTTCTTAATCTGGGGCCTAGTTCCTCACTAACTTAGTGATTCAAAGTAATACTGGCTGAGGGAGTGGGCTGTGGTGGCTGACTCTGTCTGACTAGAGAGCATCTCCGTACTCCAGGTTTAAAAGAAAAATTCTTGGCCAGGCGTGGTGGCTCACGCCTGTAATCCCAGCACTTTGGGAGGCCGAGGCGGGCGGGAGGTCAGGAGTTCGTGACCAGCCTGGCCAACATAGTGAAACTCCATCTCTACTAAAAATACAAAAATTAGCTGGATGTGGCGGCATGCACCTGTAGTCCCAGCTACTTGGGAGGCTGAGGCAGGAGAATCACTTGCACCCAAGATCGGGCCACTGCACTCCAGCCTGGGGGACAGAGTGATAATCTGTCTCAAAAAACAGAGAAAAGAAAAAGTCTTGAGTGCTGGACAGGCCTGTGACTCAGGTCTCAGATAAACAAGAGAGAAATACACTGGGTTTCTATGATAGTCGCTAACTCGGGGCTGCTGGCAGTCATGTTTCCCTGCAGGGGAGAGGTCTGCGTGCCCTAGGAGAGAGCTTCCGGCATGCAGAGAGAAGCAGAGATGCTGACGATGGGGAGGAAGCACACTGGCAGTGGTGAGGCTCCTTCCAGCAGCCGCAACCCTGGTTCCTCTCAGTATGTGACCCTCACACATCCTTCCCATCTATGAGAGCCTGTAAACTCCTTTTGCTTAACCTTGTTTTAGGTAAGGTTTTAAACAATTGCCACCAGTGTGTCCTAACCACTCCAGTGGCTTGAGTGTTTCTCCGCTTCTCTTGCCTAGGATGCTGCGGAGATGGACAGGACCGGAGACTAAGGAGGTGAGAATCCTGGGCCACACCATCACTGAAGGCCCTTCCTGAGGTCTGCTTCCCACATGAAGTCCTCCCAGGGCCCCGAATCCAGCCATCCACCTCCTTGTTGGACATAGGCTCCATTAGAAAGATGCGGGGCTCCAGGCCCCCTTGCTCCGCACCTCCCTGTGAGAAGCTGCTGACAGTGAGGGAAAGGTCAGTGAGTCCTGCTAATTAGAAAACATTTTGCCCCATCCAATTTCCCCTGACACAAGGTCACTCAGCACTAGAACAATTAAGTCTCAGCCCAGGACTGACTCTTTTTTAACTCAAAGGGCAGGAAGAAACTCCAGGACCCCAGATGGCAAACTGGCTCACGCTGTGGACAGCCTCCCACAAGGCCCTCTGGGGTCTCCTGGTACCCACTAAAGACCACACAGCCTGCCAGCTCTGCCTGCTGCCTCACTCACTGCAGACGAGTCCATCCACACCACAGGCCCTGCCCACTGGGCTTGAGACCACTCGGACCCAGAGCAAGGAGAAGTAGGGTCCCTGTCCTGCAAGTGGCTGAGAACTTGAGTGAGCCAGACTCCCCCAGGCCAGCGGAGCCCTGTGCCCCCAATCTCTGTTCCCTCCCCAGTGGAACAACCAGGACCGAATTGTAAACCTTTCCTCATTCAGTTCTTAGAACAGTATTGTGAGGAAGGTAATTTCATTATCTCAAGTTCATATTTGAAGAAAGTGAGGCACAAGTTCACATAGCTGTTAATGATGGATCCAGGACTTAAACCCAGGTCTCATGGAACCCTGAGTAGTCCCTGCCCTCCCACCCCCATCCCTCCTCCCCTCCCCACACCCCAGGCTCTTGTTTTCAGCTGGACAGTCCTTCCAGGGTCACACTGCTACAGACCCAAGAGCTACTGCTCAGCCTACCCCTCCCTAGTGACCAAATGTGGAGGACACTGAAGGAATTCATGTGCCGTCTATCCCTTAATCTGAATATAGAGCACATGCATCTCTGGCCCCGTGGAGCCTACATCCCCGCCCAGTGTGACAAGGAGCCCACCATCTCCAGGCCGTCCTGTGGAGCAGAAAGAAGGTTGAGCAGAGGCTGTGATCTAGGCAAATCCACCCACCACACACTGGGCCCTAAGTTCCCTATAAAGGGAGATTTAGACAGCCAGGAAATCCAGTGCCAAGGTTCACTTCCCTAAACCATGGGACCTGGGGCACAGACGACTGCCGTCTTCCAATATCTGTACTCTCTTCTTTCTCCTACACACACAGCTAGACCTTTGTGTCATTTCAGGTGGCTTGTGAGTTCTGGCCAGCAGAATGTGAGCACAAGCAGGGTACTCCCATCCTCCCTCCCTGATCCTCACCTCTTCCCCAACCACCAGCTGACTAGAGATGCCTCCAACAGCTACAGGAGGCTGGACCCACAACAGGAAGGGAGCCTGGGTTCATGAAAGACTGTGTGGAGCAGAGAATTCCCCACCCTAGTTCCCAGCAACTACCGGAGACTGTGGCATGAGCAAAAAAAAATTAACATTTTTCTTTTCCTTTTTTTTTTTTTTTGAGATGGAGTCTCACTCTGTCACCCAGGCTGGTGTGCAGTGGCGCGATCTTGGCTCACTGCAAGCTCCGCCTAGTGGGTTCAAGAAATTCTGCCTCAGTCTCCAGAGTAGCTGGGACTACAGGCTCCTGCCACTAACCCCGGCTAATTTTTTGTATTTCTAGTAGAGACGGGGTTTCACTGTGTTAGCCAGGCTGGTCTTGATCTCCTGACCTCGTGATCCGCCCACCTTGGCCTCCCAAAATGTTGGGATTACAGGCGTGAGCCACCACGCCTGGCTAAATAAACATTTTTCAAAGCCTCCCAAGTGTAGGTGATGTTTGTTCTAGTGGTTAGTCTATTCTGGCTCCATCCTTCTGTAACCACCCAAGGACTGGTTAAAACAGTTTGTTGGGCCCCATCCCAGTTTCTGGTCCCACAGGCCTGAAGGAAAGGGCATACAATTTGCATTTTTATTTATGTATTTATTGAGACGGAGTTTCGCTCTTGTTGCCTAGGCTGGAGTATTACACTCCAGGCGCAATCTCAGCTCACTGCAACCTCTGCCTCCTGGGTTCAAGTGATTCTCCTGCTTCGGTCTCCCGAGTAGATGGGATTACAGGCGCCCACCACCATGCCTGGGTAATTTTTTGTATTTTTAGTAAAGACAGGGTTTCACTACACGTTGGCCAGGCTGGTCTCAAACTCCTGACCTCAGGTGACCCACCCGCCTTGGCTGCCCAAAGTACTGGGATTACAGGCGTGAGCCACCGCACCTGGCCTGAATTTGCATTTTTAACAAGTGCTGGGGTTAATGCTGCAGCTGCTGCTGGTCTGGGGTGATGCTGTGGCTGCTGGCCTTGTGAACCACTGCCCAAGCACGTAGCTGCAGTGTGGGAGTTACTATCCCATTTTGCTGAGGAAATGGTACCACCAGTTCCTGGCCGTCATGGGCACTGTGCTGCCTTCCTGCTGTGCCTCGTCAGTGCCTGCCCACATCGTTGCTCACTGATCATGGCCTGAGAGTTAGTGTCATCAGAGGGAGGGAGAAGAGTTCCTAGAGTGGAAACCCTGGGCTGTAAGCCTGGCTCTGCCACCTCCCAGCTGTCTGGCAGCAGGCAAGTTCCTTAGTCTGAGTCTGTTTCCTCTGATGTAAAAGGGGAAAAGGGTGTTCGTTTGCTCGCCACCCCCATCAGCCTGGCAGCTTTGTGCTCACAGTAGATTTTCTATGAGGACCTCTCACTGATGCACTTGAGTGGCAGAGACTTGGGACTAAAGGAGGACTTCTGGCCCCAGATGCCCCAGTGCCAGCCTCACCCCTGAGGGCCACAGTGAACACCCACATGTCTCACCGCCTCCAAGGCAGCTGACACCTCTCCTGGTACAGGCTTGCAGGGGGAACGGGGAATTGTACAGGGAAAAAAAAAAACCTCAGACTACAATCACAAATTTTAAATGCACACCTTTTCTAGTTATGAGAACTGTGTTGCAAAGAGGAAGGAGTGGAGAGTTTACCAGCCAGGGGATGGAGGACCCCAACACCACAGTTTCTTAGAACATTCATTGCAGGTTCTCTTTTCATACTACCAAAGTCCTCCCACCCCATCCCCCACCAACCACAGCTTCCAGGAATCACTGAGATTCAGAGAAGGGAAATAAACACAAGAACACAGTTATGTTGAAAAGATACTTGAATGCACATGTTGCAAACAAGGCGAGTCCCAGGAATCATTCTGAAGAAAAAGACAGAATGACACTGAAATCCATCATGATGGTTATCCCAGGGAGTAAAGCCTTAAAGATCTCCTTGTCAGATGAGACTTTTAGAATAGACCCGACATTCTGTTGACTTAGAGGAGCTGATGTCATCCTCAGAGCCCAGGTGATACATACATTCCCTGATTTGGCCACAGGGTGGATGGCAGTACTCTCAGCTGAGATGGGAATAGGCGGCAGGGCAGTTTTGGGTGTGGGTGGAATTAGGGGTTGGAGAAAGAGAAGCAAAGTTCAGTGGTTTTAGATGCAGCCACTGAGGTGTCTGCAGGAGTGGACGGAGAGGCAGAGCTAACAAGCATTTGAGGACACTCAGGCTCTCTGGGTAGCAGACATGGCCTGAGTGATCCATTTACTACTGAGAGGGCAGCGAGTGCCCTGGGCTGCCTCCCAGAGTGGCTGGCCCTTACCTAGGGCACCTGGCGGATGCTCTAACCCCTCAGGATTCACTTTTCACCATGAGATACTGACTCCTTTAAATTTCTGCCTGCATCCTATTTTAAAAATGGCTCTGCTGGATGGACAAGTGTTGGAAGGAAATTTGGGAAAAGAAACAGAGATTCTGGTTGTCTTCAGTGGAAAACTATGCACTGGGGCCGGGCATGGTGGCTGATGCCTGTAATCCCACCACTTTGGGAGGCCGAGGCAGGTGGATCACGAGGTCAGGAGTACGAGCCAAACCTAGCCAACACAGTGAAAACCTGTATCTACTAAAAATACAAAAATTAGCCAGGCGTGGTGGCACGTGCCTGTAATCCCAGCTATTTGGGAGGCTGAGTCAGGAGAATCACTTGAACCTGGGAGGCAGAGGTTGTAGTGAGCCAAGATTGCACCACTGCACTCCAGCCTGGGTGACAAGAGGGAAAGTCTGTCTCAAAAAAAAAAAGAAAAAAAGAAAACTATGCATTGCTTAGGGCGCATCCTTCCAGTTATCTGATTCTAGACTTTCATTGCCTTTGAGCTATTTTTACAACTAAGTTGTAGAGTTAATGCAAAATAATTCTTGTCTATGGATGTGCATATAATATATACGAATGAGGTTCAATTGACCTTTCTCCTCCACAAAAAAAAACCCAGCCAGTTTCAACATTCCTTTACTCCATATAGATTTATGGTTCATTGTGATTTCTCTTTTGAACTGGCTGTTAATCTTAGCAGCACTCTCAATTACTGAGTTAAATAAAATATTTGGCATATGTACATGTAATATTTATGAGTCATGCCTTTTTTAAAAAAATTATCTTTAACAGAAGGCACAGGAAGGACCACTACCTCTCAGAGATGGAAAGGCTTGCCATGATCCACGCAGCACAAAGCCCACCCCCAGCCATATCATCCCAGACAGGAAGGGTGTAGCCTGGGCTTGCATACCTCCAAGGACAGGGTGCTCAGTCCCTCCTAGAGGCCACTTCACGTCTTCCCATATTGGATCACAGCTCTGACTTTAAAAGACAGAACAAATACAAATCTAAAACTAGAAGAAAACACTATGGTCCTTCCTGCTGACAGCTGAGTACTTGGGCCTAAATCAGCATCTACACACGCGGCCTGCAACCCTGGGTTCCGTGCAAAGGCAGCGTGACTGAAATGGCTGCAGGGGGAGCGAGGAGAGAGGACAACACAGGCTCGCAGCAACGCTTCCACTGCCTCAGAACAAAACCCTGGATTTCCTGACCTTCCAGCAGTCCATGTGTATTTTCAAATACCTGGTTTTTCTCAGGGCACCAGGACAAGCCGAGCAAGGCCCACACACGCTAGTCTCACACATGTCCCCCAGCACCACCCCCAGGTTCCCAGCCCTGCCGAGCTATCCTCACGAAGACGGAGGAGGTGTGGAGGAGCACCCAGTCCCACTCTGAGGCCTCAGGTAAGTCCCAGCACATCCCAGGGCCTCTGTTCTCTTTATGAGTGGGACTAGATAGGGTCCACCAACCGTCCAAACATGATGTCCTGCTGTCTTCAGAGCGCATTATCCCCAGCGTTGACGTTCACAATAATGCCCTTTCTCCCCGTGGACCATCCCTCCTGGGCCCCAGGCCTCTGTGGCCTACTTGCCCCTTGCCTGGTGATGGCCACTCTGCTGCTTCTGGGGGCTCCTGGGCAACTTCGGCTGTGCTGGTTTCTGGTAGGATCTGCGCTCCAGGCAAGAAGCAACCCCCTAGCTTGCCTCCCCACCTCTATGGCAAAGAAAGCGAACAGACCTTGAACTCGAAATGCCGGCTGAGGCTTGCCGCAGACCTCGAAGCCCTGTTCCTAAAGGGACAGGGAAGTGGACCGTTTCATTTCAGCATGGTTCAGTCTAAGCTGTCTGACATGCGACCCAGGCAGCTTTTTCATAGGGACTGGCAGCCACAGATAAAATCCCCCAATCATTAAAACTATGTGAGCAATAATTCAGGGGATGCATACTAAATAATGTGGATCTTTGTTAGATGCTTTACCCATCTCAACTCATTTAATCCTTGAAACCACCTCACAGAGTAGGAGGTTTTGCCACCCTACACCCACACACACCAGCAACGGTCAGGCAGCAACAGGCACACCCCAGCCCTGAGCACCTACTCATTAAAATGCGATCCCACCTCCCAGAACTCCTCTAAAAACATGTTTTTTTTCTTATACACCATAAGAAGTAATTCCAATAACAAAACACTGTACTTTTTTTTTTCTAAGTCCTGGTAAGTGCAAAACCCTGCAAACAACTATAATGCCCATCCACAGCAGCACGATGGCAATAGTTGGCAGCATCCCCAGCCTTCGTCCCCCTCCTAGAGGATGCTGCATTTCACAGCCACATGGTTTCAGTGGGATGATGAAGCATGAGGAAGCGGGGCTCCCTTCCCTTGCTGGCTTCACCACCACACCACCCCCATCAGGGGGAGGCTTGGGGTTTTCTGTAGTCGACTCCTTCCCTCCACCATAGATGAAGGGGACGCTGTGGAAGGCAGAGCAGAGAGAAAAGGAAACAAGATCCTGCTGACGTCACTGAGCCACTTGGATCAACCCAACCTTGAAACTCACCCCACCTTTGGACTTTCCAGTTTCGGGAGCCAAAACCTCCCCTCATTGTTTAGGCCAGTTTGAATTGGGTTTTCTATTACCTGCGACTGTAAATGGACTCCTCTGGTACAAAGGCAAGGCCCATCTGCTCTTGGCACACTCCTACAACTGATGGCGTGACTGTGAAAACGCACTGTGGATCAGTATATTAAGTAACATTTATAAAATACTATGTAAAATGATTCCATGGGTGTGATGACCCAAGTATATGGATGGATATTTTCAGGAAGGATTCCTAATACTAGTTCCCTCTGAGGAACAGAAGACATACTTTCACTTTTCACTTTACATTCTCCTATGTTTAGATTTTTATTTAAGTGTACTTTTTAAAAAGACTAGTTTAAAAGTTGTTTGAGGTGTCAAAATTATAGTCCAAGGTGATAAATTTATTCTGGTAGTTTTTTTAATTTTTTAATTTTTTGAGATGAAGTCTCCTCTGTCACCCAGGCTGGAATGCAGTGGCTCGATCTTGGCTCCCTGCAACCTCCGCCTCCCAGGTTCAGGCGATTCTCCTGCCTCGGCTTCCCAAGCAGCTGGGACTACAGGTGCACCCACCACACCTGACTAATTTTTGTATTTTTAGCAGAAACTGGATGTCACCATGTTGTTCAGGCTGGTCTCGAACTCCTGGCCTCAAGTGATCTGCCTGCCTCAGCCTCCCAAAGTGCTGGGATTACAGGCATCAGTCACTGCACCCGGCCAGTTCTGGTAGTTATTAAACCACGCATTGGAAGCCCCTGCTGGAATATAAGATGTAGAGCACAGAAAGAAAGCCGAGTGAAGAAAGAATTGTTTTGGACCCTTGTAAGGAATCCTCACATCCTCCTTCTCCAAAGCTGGGCTCCCTGAAGTTGGCAATTTCATCAAAACAGTAGCTACTTAAAAGTACCCTTAACTTTTTCTTCCAAAGTAACACAGTAGCCCCAAGTTCTACAATGCCCACTTCGTGTTGTCCTGAGGCACCCTGGAGATGTCAAAAGCATTTGAGAATGGACATGCCTTTTTTTTTTAAGACAGAGTCTCGCTCTGTCACCCAGGCTGGAGTGCAGTGGCATGATCTCGGCCCACTGCAAGCTCTACCTCCCGGGTTCACACCATTCTCCTGTCTCAGTCTCCCAAGTAGCTGGGACTATAGGTCTATAGGTGCCTGCCACTACGCCCAGCTAATTTTTTGTCTTTTTAGTAGAAACGGGGTTTCACCGTGTTAGCCAGGATGGTGATCATGCCTTTAATGCAGCCTTGAACAGGAATGGCCAAGCCTTGCCAACTTGATAAGGAACGAAAAAGGCTCTAATGGTGTATGGTTCCCCAGATTTCTGGAGGGCATCCAGATGAATGAGAACAGGGCTGCAGGTGGTCACCTGCAGCATTCTCCTGGGCACGATGACAGACACAGGGAAGTGTCTCTACCAAGATCCATCATGGGGGACAGGTTCCCATAGTCCCAGACACGCAACCTAAAAACTGTGGACAAACACCTGTATAACCCTAGAGCTGGAAAGGCCCACCCCTGAAGGTCATTCAGCACTCCACCCCACACCCCCAGCCAGCACAGCTGAAAGCTCTGGATCAGTGGGTGACAGGCTGATGCATCTGACATTTGGGCAAAGATCTTCCCATGACAGCAGGATGCCTCAGGTACCAGGGCCACTGCTGCCTCCCTCCATTCTCTGCAGTCTATGTTCCTCTGAGACTGCTGGCTAAGAAGCCATCAGGTGGGTTCCCTGATAAGACTGAGACCCTCTCTGCTCTGCTGGGAGCCTTCCAACACTGCAGCCACCTACACTCACATGCGTGCCCGTCACCTCCCCAGTGGCCTCTGCATGGAATCTCCCAGAGAAATTCCATGTTCCAGGAAGGTTCTGCATCCATTAATTTTCATTGTTAGTCATGGGGAAACCCAGTGCCAGGCTTCTTGTGGACCATGCAGATGGTTTTTCAGCCCAGCCCACAGCCCTGCCCTGTGGGAAGTGGGATTCCCTGGAGGCCGGTGAGGACAGCTGCAGCAGAGTCCTGAGCAGACGGATGGGAGAGGCCAGAGAACTGGCGAGCCCGGGCCTCTGAAGCAGAGAAGCAGAGGACGTTCAGGAGGTGCAGTGTCTGGTGCTAGAGGCCGAAGGCCAGAGTTGACAACTGGGATAAGCAGCTTTCAGCTACGTGGGGCATGGTGGGTGGTGGAAAGGAAGGGGTACAGACAGCCCAGATAAGAAGCTGCCTGGGAAAGAAAGGAGGGAGCCATAGGGCCTAGGCAAGTTTTTAGGATGAGGAAAAGAAGGCCAGCGACAGGAAGAAGGGACAGGAAAAATAACGTGACAAGATCCTGAGGGGGTGGGCCAGGGTTGGGGAGGGGGTACAAGAAGGACCCCAAAGCTTTAAAGTGAGCATGTGCATGGTGGGGTAAGGAGAGGGTGCCAGTGCCACAGCTGGCCTCCAACCAGGGAAGACAGGGATTCAGGACAGGCCAGTGCTGAGTGAGGAGTGCACAGGAGGCCTACCCTGTACCTCTGTGCAGAGAGCCAATGCTGGGTGGAGACTGCCAGTGCCCGGCTCTCATCCTTGCTTTCTTCCCATTCCTCATCCAACTATTCAGAGTGACATGATACAGCTGAGAACGGCCAGAAGGGTCTGTAGTTGAAAGACAAACCCAACTCTGCAAGTCACACCGAGACTTCATCCTGAACCAGGTCTACAGGAATAGATGGGTCAGGCCTGCAGGAGCCTTCCAGAAGCTCTGGCAGGGAGGGTCTGCGGCCACCCACTCCCCCAGGGAAGGCTGGATCAGAGGCATCTAGTGAGGCAGGCACCACCACCAACCCCCTTCAGAGAGGCCGGCACACCCAGGACACAGTTCGTGCAGCGGCAGTGCCCAGGCTTCAATCCCGTGTCCCCACTTCGACTCAGTGTCCCCAAGCTCTTGTGCCTGGATCAATAAATAGTATCGCCCAGGGGTGGACAGAAATAACCTAGAACAATGTTTCCTCTAGACTGAAAGTGCTGCCATACAGAATCTTAAAAAAAAAAAAAAAAATGCACTCAATGAAATGTAAGTCAGATTGTGCTGATGATGGGCTGCCTCTACCATCCACCCTTCTGTAAGGTCTACATACCCTAGCCCTTGGTTCCTCTGGCAGCTGCGTTTACCACTGAGATGCTTAGCAACATCTTGATAGTGACCCCAAACAAAAACGACCAAAACAACAGCATTAATATAAAGATATATTCCATAAAAGAGTTTGGCAGTCAACGAGAAGCATCACACTTCCGAAAAACACAAGCGTTCTTCTTCTCCTAGTCTACAGAGAATTGTAAAAAACAAACAAACAAAAAAACCAGGAAAAAAAAAGATAATATCATCAACAAACAGCCACCAGTATACACCACACTAGAATGTACACTCCGGCAAGTAACTGAAGGTTGCACTCGATCCCTGAACGACGAGAAGTGGTCCGAGCTATGGCAAAGCGTTAGAAAGTAGCCCAGCTAGACAAATGCCCCAGCTATCCCCAGGGGAATTCTTCAGTACTTAAGAAGACTTCATTTCCAAGAGCAGGCCCCAGAAAAGTCCTGACAGGAAGGGTGGACCAGTGACCACCGATATCCGGTCACCAGAAACAAAACGCCCGGACCTTCTGAGCAGCTGCAGCCTGGGGTTGTGGGGCTCGGCATGGGGCGTGGTTGCAGAACGGCTGTCTCCAGAGAGAAGCAAATGGCAGGTCAGCCAGCCCTGGGTACGCAGCCGCAAGAGGAGCCCTGGCCAACTGTTTCAGGCTAGCCATCTTGAGCTAGGGTTCCCTGGGCTTGCAGTGGGGAGGGTCAGCATTCAAGTTTTGGGTGACAATTTCAGTAGCACCAAGACCAGAAGACAGTGAGGCCCCGCTAGGGAGTGGGGGAGTGCTTGTACGTGGGATACATGGAGGGCGGCTGCAGTATGTGGAGGGGAAGGAGAGGCTGTTGTGGGCTGGTTCTTAAGACACTCGAGGGGACTCAAAAGGGTTGGCTCCAGCCGTGGACACTATGTAAGGCTGCTCAGAGGAGAATGCTGGAGGAGAGGAAGAGGAAGTGAAATGGTGTGAGAACATTCTTACCCCTATAAATAAACTATTTACACACTTTAAGAAAAGGAGAGCCGGCTCTCAGTGAAGAACCATGCCCACCACCCCACTGGCGCCATCAGGGCTTAATGCTGTCAAGACCAGAGGCAGTTCTGGCACCGGGAGAAGAGCTGGTGGACACAGGGGGGCAGTGGACAAGGCACTCCCGTGGCACCAGTCCACGCACTGGCTCAGGCTTACTTCACTTGAACATGGCTGAGGATCCTGCAAACAACCCCTGATGTGTGCATGCCCCCGCAGACCGCGCTGGCACTCAGAGGCCCAGCAGGGCCACATCTGTCTCCCCAGTTAGGCCCCTGTGCTGCTTGGCTTGATGGAGAGAGATGCCTTGTCCATGCCTGTGGGTCCCTCTACCCATGGCCCACCCACAGATGTGGCTGACCGAAAGCAGATGTCTGGATGCCAGTGGAGAGGGGACCAAGGTGTCCTGCAGACGTGCTTGAGCTGCAGGGGGACTGAGTCAATCCCTCCTGGCAGCCACAGGAGCCCTCTCTGTCTTTCAGAGTCACCACTCCCACATAAAGACACATTCTCTGTCTCTGGATAGACTCCAGAGGGATACAGTCACAAGTCTGGGCAGGTAACAAGGGGGCCCCTTGGTCTTCAGCACCAGCAAGCAGAAACAGAGAGGTCACGTCACGCTGAGGCTGAAGATGGGGAGCTGGCTCTTGGGGTGTAGGCTCCTCTCCCTCTGGACTTATGGCTGACGGCAGAGAAAGGCTCTAGCTTCCCAGTGTGGCTCAGCTCGGCTCCCTCAACTCTGCTCCTTAGAAGTGATGGCCGGCCTTCACCGCCTCAATGTCCGAGATCAGGGTCCTTGCCAGGAAGATGCCAAATATCTGAAACCAACACCAGCAGAGTCAGTGACCATTGCTGGGGCCCAAAGGCAGAGGGCAGGGAGCGGAAGGTGAGGTTGGGAGCTCCCACTGCACGCCTCTCCTCACCCCCTCCCGCTGCAACTGAGGATGCAGAGATAGCACCGTGGAGCCAGTGGCACAGCACAGCTACTCCTCCCACAAAAAGGGGTTCTAGGGTCTAGTCTGTTATATCCCCAGAGCCTAGAAGAGGCAAACCACAGGTAGCACAAGCAAAAGAGACACTCTGCCCTGCCTCCAACATGATTAAGTGCGTCACAAGCCATGGGGCAGGACATGCCTATCCCTGGGTTAAACCAAAAATAACAGGGTCACCCTGACTGTTTCTGATTCCCAAAATAATAAATCTTGAGTGTTTCCCGTAAACGTCGATTCCACAAAAAGACCAAGGCCACCCCCAATTTTGGCTGTGCTAATATCTGAAGGTTCATCCCAACCTTGGTGAGTGGGAAATCGTGAGAGAAGACTGATGTTCTTCTAACGTGAACAGACGAACATGAACTTCGTGACCTCTGGAAATGGCTTTTTTTTCCCTTTAAATTCTTGTGTGGTTCTAATTTGACTAGTCAGTCCTTCTGAAGTCTGATTCTTCCCTTGCCCATTTTGCAAATAACTTTTTTCTTTCCTTTTCCAGTTGCTTCCTCCTATTTCTTAGTCTTCCTTGAAGGAGGAAGGCATGTGTGGGTGGCTGGTGGCCCTGGGTCCACCTCAGTCACCCTCTTCAAGGCAAGAACAGAGTCAAACACTTTATAAATGGTGTTATTTTCCACACAAGAACTGCATCAGTGGACCCAGAAGCTGCAGCTTCTTGGAAGCCCTGAACAGCACTGGAAAGACTCCTGGTTTCTCTGATCACTGAATTCTTGACTTTCTCTGCCACTTCTTCTCCTGGCAGTCACCGACCAGCCCAGTCACTCCAAGCCTCACTGCCCGCTCAGCCACCAACATCCTCCCACATGTGAAACCTGATTCAAATGAACAAGCACAGCCCGGGAGGGGAAAGGATGCCACAAATGGCAGCTGGCCTCAGAGGATGTCTCATGGACAGGGAAGATACCTGACAATCCCAGCCTAGGGACCAGACACAGGAGGAGAGGTCTCGCGGCGAGTGCACACACCTGAGCCTCAGGCCACCCTCAGGCCCCAGGTGACCAAGAGTTTAGCCTCCCCATCTGCAGCACTTGATGGCTCACCCCGAGCACACTCCTGACCCACCTCTAGACAGGCAGTGACCCTTCTGCAGCCCACCGGGCCCTCTGGAGAGGGCTGCCAATAGGACCTGTGCAGGGCCACAAGCCCCTCCCAGCCTGCCCCCGCCCAGAGGGTGCCCCTATAGGTAGTAGCATTTATAGAAGCCACCAGTCTTCTCCCCAATACGTTTACACACATACACTCTCTCAGCGTTGGACATCTAGTTGAATCCCTTTTTTTATTCTGCAAATCCCTTAATACCATACCCAAGCTGGACCCATGCACTCTATGTTAAGGGCCCAACCTCACATGAAAAAAGGCCACCTGCCAATCCTACAGGCTCCCGGGACACACCTGCAGCAGCGAGATGGCGATGAAGATGCCAGCCACAATGTAAATGTTCCGCGGGAGCCAGCTTTCCAGCGCCTGGATGCAGCCTTTCGTGAAGATGGACTCGTCCCACTTGCTCTTCAGCTGCAGGAAAACACCACAGGGGCCTGAGCCTTTGGCACGCACAATGTCCCCACCCTGATGCCCTAGCAAACTCCGGCAAGGAGCAGTGCAAAGCAGGGTGGGAACGAGGGATCCAGGAGGCAGGCAAGGACTCTCCAGGAGATGCTTGTCGGCTCCTCCCAGCCTCTGCCCCTCGCTGGGCACCGTGCCATCGCACCACCTGTCTGACCAAAGGCTCCCTGGCTGTTTCCCTTCAGGTCTCCAGAGATTTCAAGACCAACTTTCTCAAGATTCCCTTCCCCAGTGTCCACATCTGGAGAAAGAGAAGGGACTTGAAGGCTTGGAGAAGGATGTGCCTTTAAAGGGAGAGAAACCTGGAAAAGGGGGTCCAGAGTCTCCTAAGAAGAGAAGAAGGGTGCTTCTCAGAGCGGGCATCCCACTGGTAAGCTCGGCTCCAGGAGACAGAGCCAGCAGGCAACAGTCACCAGCCAACCGGCTCCCTCCAGTGCTGACCCCGGTGGGGTATCAGTAACCATCCCAGCACACACCCCAGCCCTGCCCACCCCACACAGGGCAATCAGCCCCAGCCCCCTCACACCTATCAGCTCCCTCCATGGCAACACAATGGAGCATTAGTCCCTACCTTTAGAGGTGTTAGGGGCTAAACTGTGTCCTCAAAATCTATACACTGAAGTCCTAACCCCCAGGACCTCAGAACGTGATTGTATTTGGAGACGGGCTCTTTACAGAGGTAATTATGCTACAATGAGGCTATCAGGGTGCCCCCTGATCAATATGAAGAGCATCATGCTAAGAAGAGGAGATCAGGACACAGACATGCACAGAGGGGAGCCCACATGAGGACACAGGGAGAGGACAGCCACCTGCAGCCAGGAGAGAGGCCTGGAACAGACCCTTCCATCACAGCTCTCTAAAGGCACCCATCTTGCCAGCACCTTGATTTTGGACGTCTAGCCTCCAAACTGTAAGAAAATAAATGTCTGCTGTAGCTTAAATTTCTGTTTGTGGTATGTTGTGACAGCAGCCTTTGCAAATTAATGTAAGTGGCAAAACAACTCATAATTAGGGAAGCTGATGTTGATACAGGTTCTTATCTTAGTCCATTCAGGTAACTATAATAAAATACTATAAATTATGTGGCTTATAAACAACAGAAATTTATTTCTCACAGTCCTGGGGGCTGGAAAGTTCAAGATCAGGGCACTGGCAAATTTGGTGTTGGATGAGGGCCCACTTTCTGGTTCATGGATGGCACCCTTTCACTGTGTCTTCACACAGTGGAGTGACAAATAAGCTCTCTGGGCCTCTTTCATAAGGGCACTCATCCCACTCATAAGGACTCTGCCCTCATGACCCAATCCCCTCCCTAAGACCCCACCTCTTAATACCATCACATTGGGGCTTAAGTTCCAACATGTGAATTTTGGGGAAACACAAACATTCCGTTTACAGAAGTTTCTCCCTGTAAAATGCAGATCCCTGAAGAAGGACAGTTGCCCAGGCTGTAGGGACACATCCCTCGTATGCACGGTTAACAGGAGGGGTCTCTGTAGATTCCTCGAGACTCCTCCCTTTTAGAACAGCAATCATTCATATCTCCAAAAACCACTAGAACAAGGACTGGAGTGGGGTAGGGTCTTGCTTCTCTTTGCATCCAAGAGCACACTCCCTACAGCCTAAAGGAAGTCCTGGAGGACACAGCCTCACCCCTGCCCCATGCCTGTCTCCCTCTTTGTCACCACTGCCTCCACACAGAGGCCAGACCAAGGTACATACACTCCTGCAGCTGTCCTCTTAATGAGAGACATCTTCTGGGATGCCAAGGAGCCTCCTAAAAATGCAGTCTTTGTCCCTCAAAACTTCCATCCCACCTCTTTAAATGCAGCAACTCCTAGTTGTTGGGACTGCGGCTCACAAGGCTTGGAATCACCATTACTGCCCCCAGGGGTCCTGCTGCCAGCTCAGGAAGCGGTGTGTGTGACCCTGTGCCCATGCTCAGCTTAGGTGGCATCAGGAGCTTCACTGCCCCGAGTTTCCCCACTTCAATTTGCACTTGTGCTAAATCAGGATGTTGAACCATAGGGAATGAAACCTAAAGAACTCTTCAAGTTGTATACACTAGAGCTCTCACCTGAATCCTGACATCATATCCACACTGTGTGTTCACAACTTTTTGCTGCAAGAAAAGTAGAAAAATTAGCTGCTTTTGGTGTCTCAAGAACCTAATGGTAAGAGGCTCTAGAAAAGACACGACCAAACACTAGCAAACATTTGTGCAAATTCCATTACAGCTCACATCCTTCAATCACGCCACCAACTAATCCTTCAGGCCAGGACAGAGTGGCAAACTTTCTCTGTGAAGGGCTAGACAGTGAATATTTCAGACACATACTCAATTCTGCTTTTGTTGCATGAGAGCTGGCACTGACAATTTGTAAACAAACAGGAATGGCTGTATTTCAAGAAAACTTCATGGACACTGAAATTTGAATTTCATATAATTTTCATGTGCCCCAAAATATTATTCTTCTTTTGATTTATTTCCAACCATTTAAAAACATCTGAAAGCATTCTTAGCTCACAGGTCATGGAAAAATAACAGGCCAGATTTGGCCTGGGGGCTACAGTTTGCTAGGAGGTAACACCTATACTTGGAGATAAGAATTATACATGCTAAAACCAACACTTACAAGACTGGTGCATTTCACAGTCGCAGTGGAGACCTCAGAAGAGCTGTGCAGTTTCAGCAAATCTGAGCCTCTCCTGGGCTGCAGAACTTGCCCATATAATAGTGGTGATGCTCTGCCTTCTCAAAGCCCATAACCCAGGACCAGGCTTTACATAACTGCACCGAGAGCTGGCAACATGCCCAGTTCTACTCAGGCTCAGCTCAGGCAAAATTCACAGCTCCTTCACGGGTCACCCCAACAACACAGCTTCTGGAACCCAAGGACGTTGGCCTTGGATTGGGAATGCAAATAGGTATAGAAAGGACATGACAGGTGCAGTGGCCCACACCTGTAATCCCAGCACTTTGGGAGGCTAAGATGGGCAGATCGCCTTGAGCCCAGGAGTTGAAGACCCCATCTCTACACAAAATACAAAAATTAGCCAGGAGTGGTGCTCAAGCCTGTGGTCCTATCTACTTGGGAAATTGAGGCCAGAGAATTGCTTGAGCCCAGGGAAATAATACTGTTTTCTCCTGCCTCACCCAGAACACTAAGGCCAGGGTGGGTCATGCAAGCAGTGTTCCTAGAATATACACACGTCGGATTTCAGAGCTGGGCAGCCTTGAGGAGGGCGTGGAGAGAGCACACCCGCTCCTCAGACGTCCATGAGAGAAAAGTACCCCAGAGCACTGGAGGAGTCAGGAAAGCTGCTGGGCTTCAGGAAGGGCGGGCTCCCTGTGTCCCAGCACAAGCTAACTCACCGCAGGATCTGGCACACAGCAGGAGAAGGGGACCCCGCACTTCTCTCGGCTGTAGCTGGCACCGCTGCAATTGAAGTAGACGTTGAGATCCCAGTCTTCAGGGCCATATGCGCCACAGCACTGGTTCTGCAACCACAAAAGCCAGAACTGTTAGGGGCTCCAAGACAGGGCCATGGCTGCCCAGCATAGGGCAACATTCATGGTGATGCCAGGCTAAGTCTGCCAGCATCTACCATGCAGAGAAACCAGGGCCCGCCCCGCTACCCCCCATGTGCAGAGATGCTAAGCTGGCAACACAGGCAGCCCTTTCAGAAGAAAATAGCTGGGCTGTAGCCCAGGCCTGTAACCTCAGCGACTCGGGAGGTTGAGATGGGATGATGGTTTGAGCCCAGGAGCTGGAAATAAATCTGGGCAACACAGCAAGACTGCACCCCCGCCCCCCCG
>NW_012113141.1:13715972-13742635 GCF_000951035.1 Colobus angolensis palliatus | reverse complement strand
GAACCCAGGAGGCAGAGCTTGAGGTAAGCTGAGATCTGACGACTGCACTCCAGCCTGGGCAACAGAGCGAGACTCCGTCTCAAAAAAAAAAAAAATAGCTGCTAAGTGTCTGCTCCTCAGAAAAGAGGTCCAATTAGGGTGAAAGGTAACACAATCAAAGCTCTGCCCCACACCTGGGGCCTCTGCCCTCCCCTTCCTATCATCTAGTGTGGCTACAAAGAAAATCCTTATTTGACTAAAAAGTTTGTAAAAACCAAACACTGAAAGCATCATTGTGAAGTTGACAGTGTCTCTTCCCCTAAAAAACTTTTTTGCATTTGCCCTTACAGCTGACATGGTTATGGCAATAATCACAACAAATGATAACAGCGATTTCTGGTTGTTTTGTTTTGCTTACTTCTCAGGTAAAATCATCTCCCCCACACCTCCACTGTTCCACTTGCTTTAGTGATTACCCGAAATTTCACCCCAAGGAAGCTGTGTAATTTACTGAATCCCTCTCCTGGGAAGTTTTTTTTTATTATTATTAATTATTTTATTTATTTATTTTTTTGAGACAGAGTCTCGCTCTGTCGCCCAGGCTAGAGTGCAGTAGCGTGATTTCAGCTCACTACCAGCTCCGCCTCCTGCATTCACGCCATTCTCCTGCCTCAGCCTCCCGAGTAGCTGGCACTACAGGCGCCCACCACCACGCCCGGCTAATTTTTTGTATTTTTAGTAGAGACGGGGTTTCACCAGGATGGTGTCAATCTCCTGACCTCGTGATCCACCCGCCTCAGCCTCCCAAAGTGCTGGGATTACAGGCATGAGCCACCACGCCCGGCCAGAAGTTTTACTTTTAAAAGAAAAAGACATCAATGGAGAAAACTATGTTTTTAAGGCAATACAGGGATGAACCACAACCTAGCATGCTGACACCAGCAAGCCAAGGGTAGGTGAAAATGAAAAAAGGATGGTGGCACTAAACAGAAAAGAAAGGAGAGGTATGGAAACATGGCTGGGATTTGGTGACTTTCACAGACTTATATACATTAGTAATAACAATACAGACAAGGTCTTTGGTACCATAAATGGGTTTTGCTGGATCCCATAATACATGAAATAAAGGTGAACAAGTTTTGGTTAATAATGAGAGTGAATCATAGATTTTTAATGGTTTCTGATTTATTTTCTTCTCAAAAGCAAAGTGTTCCATATGAAAAGTTCTTAAGGAAGCTGGGCTTTCCGTCAGCACACAGATCAAACAAGAGCCTTGCATTGCACAGGCTGACATGGCCAAGGAGTGGGTTCCTCCCCAGGTGGCTGGGACAGCTGTGTTCCAAGCCTCCAGGTGCAGCCACACATGAGAGGGATAAGAGGGATGGAGACCAGATGGAGTAAAGGCCACAGCCTGGGACTGCTTAGACAAACCCCTGGGCACATATTCCAGGGAGGTCACATTCTGCTAAATCTGACAAAGCTTCCTCCAGGCAGCCCTGGCTTCTTAAAAAGGAAGGGGAAAAGGTCCTGGGGAGGAAGGGGATAGGAATAGCCTCAGACGGTGAGTCATGAGCTGTGGGGAAGAAGCTATGCCTTACAGTATGCAGCGCCTAAGGAGGATTGCAGCTGGTGTGGCTATTGGGCAGATTGGAAAGATCTGGGGCCGAAAGAGGAGGGCCAGGCACATGGGGGTGGGTGTTCTCGGGTGCAGCTGGATTTGCCTGTCTAATCCCAACGGGAAAGGGCTGGCCCACCGGGCAACCACAAGTTGGCAAAGTGGAACAGACCAGAGGCAGGGTGGCCTGTTCCACGGCCTCCCTGCTGTCTGCCAAGCTGCAGGCAGAAAACCCACAGAGGAGAGAAGGCCTGGTGCCCCTGCTAGCCTCAGCTCCGGGCAGCACAGCAGGCCACAGGGGGGCGCATGCTCTATCAGGGGCACAATGGGGAGGTGCTTACAGCTTTCTGAAGGGAGTCAATGAGGTTCTGCAGGTCGATATCGTCCCTGTAGGACTTGATGTTGCTCTCGAAGAACTCCCGGAATCGGTCCCTCACCCAGTCCTGGAACAGGAAGGCCAGCACCGCCACAGCCAGCTCCAGGAAGAAGATGAGCACGATGGTGCCACAGAACTGCAGGGGAAGGGGACGGGAGCAGGAGTCACCACCCCACCAGCCTGCACCCCCACACACATAACCCCACCTGACCCGGAACCACCATCCTTGGCAGAACGTGGGCTGTGCACCTGAGAGTCCCACACCGGGGCCCCGAGAATCCCACACTTGGTTAGCTGGGTGACTCTGGGCAATTTCGCTTCATCTGTAAAAAGGGGTTATTTATCCCTACCCATGTCACTGCATTGCTGTTAACAGTCACATGAGTAAAAAAGTGTGAGAAAACTCCAGGCCAATGTGTCAATCATTTGCTATGAAGCAGCCCTCCTCCCTGGACAAGGAGGAAACCCTATCACACGAACGAATGGCTGCCCTACCCCAGCTGTTCCACCTGGACCCTCCAGGGCAGCCTCCTGGGGTATCGGCTCCTTTAGGACAGACACTGTGCCCAAGACACTATCTGACGACTCCCCCTACACACACAAACCCATTGAGTGCCTACATATCTGTCACCTCACTTTACAGATGAGAAAACTATGGCTATGTCACTAGGTACATAGCTTGCCTGAGGTCACATAGTTCATGCAGGACATGTGAGTTCCCTGCAGGGCTCTTTTCAATTCTGGAAGTGCCAATGTTATCTGTACCAACTCTGCATGAAAGTATATGATCATCAGCTGCATAAAGACCCCTCCAGAAGCTCTCGGCTGCCCCGGGCCACAAGGAGTGGTGGCATTCTGCAAGGGGCCAGTGCAGCCACAGGTCCATATCCCATCAGGGCAGACTCCCAGCCTGCAGTCTGTGCTCTCACAGACATTATCACTGGCCATACAAGACACTAAGCAGCTTGCCACAACCAGCAAATTTGGAGTAATCTTTCAAAGTAAGAAAAAGGAAACACACACGCACATGAGGCCTGCCAAAACGTAATCTCTGTTCACATAAAAGCAAGATGCTAAACACAGTTGTTGTTGTTTTTTTCCAGAGAAAAAATTAGGGGGGAAAAAAAAAAAAAGCCCATAGCTTTGCTTTTAAAATTATGTCCAGGAAAGAGAAAGCTTGATCTAATCAAGTCAACAAACAATACAGTGCAAAATATGATAATGTGTTTTCCCCACCAGGTATTATTTAACTGAATATATCTAAAAATGAATTGGTATCTAAATATAAAAGTAAACTCTTAGTAATCTGCAGTTCTGCCAGGAAATTTGGGATTCTGACTTGTACATCCAATAGACTCACACATCCTTGGAGAAGGGAAGTGATTTAAGGTTACTTGCAACATCTTTTGATCTTAGCCAGGAAGGGCAAAGGACAGTAGCAGACAAACAGTTCTTTTAAAACTTCTGAAAGAAGATTAAAGGCAAAGGAGCAGGGAGTAGAGCTGGCCTACAGGCAGCTGGCTCCTCCCACCAAGGGCTAAAAACCAGAGGGTACCTAATTCTCCTGTCGAGAGGAACCAGCTTCTCTAGACAGTAGGGTGCAAAGGGCTACCTCCTGCACCCAGGCAGCGGCCTGGGGGAAGCTCCTAAGAGCTGTCACCTGCTCTGACCAGGTAACATATAATCCTGCCCAGCAGAGCTTGCACCCCATTCCATCCTATCCCACTCTTGTCTCTGTGGCCACTCACAAAGTTGAGCAGGCAGATATTCTCCCGCAGAGCCCCCACACAGCCGGCGAACCCCAGGGTGAACATCACCACGCCCACCATCAGGACCAGCACCACGGGGTCGATTCCATGCATCCGGGTCACTTTGGTGAGGTCGGACAGCACACCCTGAAAGAGACAGAGAAAGCAGGGCAGCATCGGCCCGGAAGGGGAGTCAAGGATGACACCCTGGGGGGTGCAGGTGGTACTGAAAACAGGGACTTGTCTCCCCAGGCTCAGTCCTCTTGTTAACAGCCAGGCCAGAGTCCGGCCCCATCCATGCCCTTAGGGGCCCCTCTGACCAGCAGATCCTTGCCCACCTCAGGTCCCAGAAAGTGTTCCTGGCCTCCACCTACGCTGTGAGTTCCTCCTAGGCGGCCACCAGGCTTCTTTTGCAGCCTGTGGGGTGCCTATTCCAGGCCTGGAGGGAAATTGGGCTCTGTGGCCTGTGGTGAAACTGGTCAACCTGGTGGCTAACCTTGTTAGTCCCCTAATTTGGCACCTAATTAATGAGGAACACTACTCTTCTGAGATGAAAACAGCCTCAATATGAACACTCTTGTGGAAAACACGCCCAAGGGCAGGCCAAAGCAGTGCTGTCCATAGAAGTTTCTACACCAATGGAGGTGTTTTAGACTATATCGCCACTCTCTGGCCACAGGTGTTATGGAGCACTTGAAATGTGGCTAATGAGACAGAAGGACTGAATTTTAATTTATATTCAATTTCAATTTAAATATAAACACAGTCATATAATGGGCAGAGCAGTTCCGTAGGGTTTGTAAAATGCCAAGAGGAAAGCTGAGCCCTGGAGATTGAGTCATGTAGCATGTTTGCAATTCTGTTTCTTAGATGATGGTTGAACTAAGGGACTTGAGAGACCACAGCCCCCCTTCCAGTCACTGATCTCTGTTACAGTTTAACTGCCTCTTTCATTGTTTTTTACTAACTCAGATCAGATATCATCTAAGACCCAGGGACAATTACATCTTCAGTGTGGAATGTTAAACATACCTTTCCTGAAAGAAAAAGACCGCCTCAACTAATCAGAACATTGTGACTAAGCATCAAGACATACATAGGTGTCTGGGCATGGCGGCTCACGTCTGTAATCTCAGCACTCTCGGGGGCCAACGAGGGCAGATCACTTGAGGCCAGGATCAAGACCTGCCTGGCCAACATGGCAAAACCCGATCTCTACTAAAAGATACAAAAATTAGCCAGGCATGGTGGCACATCCCTGTAATCTCAGCTATTTGGGAGGGTGAGGCACAAGAATCTCTTGAACCCGGGAGGCGGAGGTTGCAGTGAGCCAAGATTCAGTCACTGTGCTGAATCGGTCTGGGCAACAGAGCCTCTGTCTGGCTTTGTCTACATAAATAATCCCAAGCTCCTACACTTCGAACAGGAAGGCTGACTTCCATTCTTTGGAATTTGTGCTTCCTGGGTAGCCCTGTCCTCAACATGTGTGCTTGAATAAACTCTCTCTAAACTAGGTTCTGGCCTTTTTAATTATTTTAAATCGACAGATTTGCTCCACACTCAGGGCCACACCCGGTTAGGCGGCTGCAGTCCCAGGGGCAGCCACACGGTGGTGCTGTGAGGCACAGATTGAACCTGCTTCTGGGTCACAGGGGCACAAGGACATCGCACCCCAGCTCTTGCCCTTTTGGGGTTCACAGGCCACTTGGAAGTTGCCCAAACCGGAAGGTGGGCCTTATCCTGTTCGTAAGGCCATGGCAGGAAAGCCTGCAGACGTAGGTTCTTCTGCCTCCTCCTGCTGGAAGCAAAGCGATGTTCCACTGAAGGAAGAAGGCCTGGGCCCAAGATGCTAGAGGAAACTTTAGTCCTGGCTCTTTCCGGCCAGGCCTGCTCCACCTTACTGCTTCCCTCCCTTTCCCCCTTCCCTCCCTGGCCCTTTTCAGCCCTCACCGCTTCCACAGAACCCCTGCCACAGGGCAACAAGCAGCAGCACAGCCCTACCCTGCCCATATCCAGTCTCATCCCCTTCCTGGAGCTGCAACTGCCCCATGTCCTTCCAGACAGTAGATGCCAGGTCTCCACTCCTCCCCTCTCCTCCTGAGGAGAGAGGGCACATCACCCAGCCCCGCTCCCTGCTCTTTCTCATCCTGGAGGACAAGGGCTTCAACAATAAGCATGCCTGTGTTCAGGGACCTGCTCGCTTGCTCCCAGAGGCACATACAGGGTCTGGAAGTTGGGTTGCCCCAAGCCTGCTCTGGGCACAGCTGCAGACAAGAGCTGAGCTCTCCACATCCACAGGGCTCAAAACCCAACCAGCCCAGCTCAGCCCATGCCTCCAGCAGCCAACACTATCATGTGGGCAGAGTAGGCAAGAGTTGTGCGTGTAAAGATTAACAACTACACACCTTGACACTATACAAGAAATGCTTGTTGTCAGGGAACAGACTGGAGGAGGGAAAATGAAGTCCAACGAATCTGGTTTTGGCTGCCTGAAGCTCAGTGTCCTGTGATAGTTACACCTACCTTTTCGCTCCATGCCCACAGCCCGACTCCAAGGAAGACAACTCCAGCCAACTAAGTGGGGCAGAGGAAAGAGAGAGAGGGAAGGAAGTTAGGATGGAAACCAACACTGTGAACATGCTTCACAGAGCAAAGTCCACACTGCCAGGCAGAGCATGCTCCTAGCTCACATCCCACATAGCCCCTCAGGCCCTGCAGATGACAGATAACCTGAACCTACCTTCCTGAATGTCTGGACAAACTCCTTCAACCTCAGCTGATCATATGCCCCAGGGAGGGAAGAGGAAAAGATCTCACAGCAGACTCCACCCTGGAGAGACTATGGGTCACAGATATCAGGCTGTGCCGTTTCTTCCCCTTTTTGCAACCCTGAACTCATTTCAGTGCGCTATCTGGTGTATACGAAGACACCACCCCTTGGGAGGGCTAGCATCCAGGTCCCCTCAGAGGTTCCCAACGCACGATGAGGCTGCATAGGACCGGGCACCACTACACGGTAAGGATGGGGGGAAACAGAGCCCAGGATCTCTGCCACACACCCCAGCTCTCTAGCCCTGGAGATAAGACTCCAGGCACAGATAAGCAGCTATCCAGAGGCCCAGGCCAGGGCTGATCCTCCTCCCCACCGTATCTACACCGAGCAGAGGGTGCACCTGTGCTCAGGAAAGGCTGGGTTTTTAGCTAGAGAAAATAGGCCTGCTCTAAGCAATAAGCTCACCCCAGAGGAGAAGCACCCCCAAGCCCAACTTCCCACCTGCAGGACCCTATACCCCATGTGCACCACAACAAAAAGGGGCCCTCCCAAATACATGACACAGGTTCCTAAACCAGGGAGGGCTTTTCCACATAGAACAAAACACAACGTGGGCTCTGCTAATAAAGCTGCCTCCTATTTTTCTGTGACTACTTTACACCACACTGCCATTTCACTGCCATTTATCACCATCTCACGATAAATAACAGGACCACGCTTCTCTATGACTACCAGTGATCTCAAGCCTTGAGCCACTTCTGCCTATTTTACTCAGTAACTAGCCCCAAGGGCAAGAATGGAAAGAAAGGGCTCAAGGAAAACCCCAGGAAGTCTTACCCAATCCTGAAAGTAATCTGTGATCCTCTTCCGGATCACAGATCACTTTCAGAAAATGCACAAATGCCCAGTATTTTGTATGAAATTTTAGAGGGTTCACAGCTTCCCACTGCTGGCTCCCACAATGGTCTGTGAACGTTAAGTGAAGAACCCCCACCAAGAGCTAATCCCTCCATTTTACAAAAGCAGAGGCATTGAGGCCCAGGGAGGGCCAAAACCAAAGTGCCAGGCAGTGGGGAGAAGGGCTGAATCACAAGTCTCAGTTCATTCATTCACTCCTCACTCATTCATTCAACAAACATTTACGGAGTACATCCCAAGTGCCAGATACGATCTCAAGTACCAGATACAGCACCAAGCCAAGGGGGCAGAGCTCCCTGGGCTCATCCCTAGCCCTCGGTCCTCCCCATGAACTGACTAGGTGGGAAGGGTTTTCCTGATGGAATGCATGACCGCTTCGTTTCCCCCCCCAGGTGTCTTACACTGGCACGACAAGCGAGCCTGCAGGCGACTGGTCACCACCTGCCGAATCCTGCAAGCTCCATCCCCACCCATCTTATTCAAGGCCCCCAGTCACCTGCCTCCCTCTTGCCAAAGCTGGAGGCCAAGACTTTTCCTTGTGGTATCTGACCTCAGTGGTCACAGCTGGTCATTCTCTCCTCCTCCAAGCACTCCACTGACACACTCTGCTTCGGGGACCCCAAGCATATGCCGACTGCCTTCCTCCCTGCTATTCCTCCTCCTCCTTCAGACCCCTCTAGACACTGGTGGGCGTCACTCACAGTCCTAGCTCCTTCACCCTGTCCTGAGCCCTCTCAATGATCTCATAATTCACAAGGCTTAAATACCATCTAAACACTGCTGACCAACATACCTAGATGTCCAGTCCTGGCCATGCCCCCGGTCAAATACCCTAATGTCTAGTTTACTTGTCCTCCAAAGACAGCTAATGATATTTCACTCTTATTCTGCCCCACTACGCAGCCTTGGTCCCCCGACCCCAACCCAACTCATGCAACTCTTCTCCGTCTCATTCAGTGCCACCACCTTCCACCCAGCAAGTGTAAGAGAGAAAACCCAGACCCTAGGCTTGGTGCCTTCTTCCTCTTTTGCTCCACACTCAACCCAGAGGACCCTCTGCTGGTTCTGCCTCCAAATACACGGTGCATTCAACCAGCTTTTCTCCAGAGTCTCTGCTCCCACCTGCCCCGGCTCAACCCATTCGGGTCTGGATCCCACAGGGGGCTCCTCACTGGTCCAAGCAACGAGACCGGTCCTTCAAAAATACAGAGCTGGGAACTCCCCTCCTCGAAACTCTGCAGTGACTTCCCACGCAGACCTAGAAGAAAATGCACGCTCTCTCCCATGTCTCCCAAGGGCCTCTGCAGCCAGGCTTTGCGTATACCTCCCAAGGCATCTCCTTCCCACCTCCAACCCACTCCCCGGGCCACCCTGACATTCCTTCTGTTTCTTGAAGTCATCAAAATCACCCCTGCCTCAGAGCCTGGACACTCTTCCCTCAGCCTGGAATGCTCTTCCTCCATATCCATTCCTGACTCCTCCCTCACTGCGTTCAAGGCCTCCTTTTACCACCCTTCGTGGAACTGCTCCCCATCTCCCACGTGTGACCTCCTCTGTTGATTTTCTTTGTGGCACTGATCCCAGACCACAGGGCCTGTCTCTCTATTGTGTCTCCCCAGCTAAGCCCTTCTAAGGCCAGAGGTGTTATCTGTTTTGTTCAGAGTTGCAGCCCAACAACGAGGAGGGCTTGGCCCACAGTAGGCACAGAGCAGGCACGAGTGACTCCCCAGGACCCAAGACCAGGACAGTGCTTGCCTGGGTCCTTCTAGTTACCCCTAGGCGCACTTTTGGGTGTGATTCGATCCAAAAGCATTTTGAGCAAATGTGGGCCAAGAAAAACTCAGCCTGGCCCAGTTCCATGGGCCAAGCTCTATATAGGGGCATTTGCCTACGGTCAGAGTAGAACAAGCCCAGAGGCCGATGCCCCATCCAGCATTCCCAACAGACATTCCAGCCCCTGCCTAACCACTTTCCAAGACAGTCCACTCATCCCCTGGTGCCACATGGGACAGGTGAGAAAAGTCTGCCTTAAAGACACTCAACAAAAACCACTGCTGGAGCTCCCCTCTCTCCTCCCCACTGCACTTCACAGCTCACCCCTTCTCTCACCTTGACTACTAAGTCTGACTTCTAAGTGTATCGTTTCCCACATTAATACCAGCCTCAGGCTGAAAACAGTGGCTCATAGCAATTTGGGAGGCTGAGGCAGGAGGATTGTTTGAGCCCAGGAGTTCAAGACCAGCCTGGGCAACACGGCAAGACCCCATCTCTTAAAACAAACAAACAGAAAGTTTTAAAAAAAACTAGTTGTGTGTGGTGTCACATGCCTGTATTCCCAGTTACCAGGGAGACCAAGGTGGGACGACTGCTTGAACTTGGGAGGTCAAGGCTGCAGTAAGCTGAGATTGCACCACTGCACCCCAGCCTGGGTGGTGACAGAGTAAGACCAGTTCTCCCAAAAAAAAAGAAAAAAAAAGGGCCTCAGTTCCATCTATATTAATAGGTTTCTGTGAATTCATGCTGAGGTGCTATATTAATTGCTCTCCCAGGTGACTAAATAGATACAATAGGAAAAGGTGACTGGTTTCACACAAGGAATTTTGTTCTGCACAAGTTCTCAAAAAAGACCCATGACCTCAAGAGCTGTTCATATCCCCACCCTCAGGGGCACAGTGCCCATGCAAAGGTAGGCCCTCAATCGCCCCTTCCCCAAACACAGGGCCATTTACCGCTCTGCATATGGCCCACAGACCATACCCTCCTTCACTTGCTGATCTTCTCAAGGCCCCCAGGGAAAGCCCTGGCTGACTCTGTTTGCTGGGGAAGCCAGCTCCCTACCACTGCGTGCAGTTCTCTTTCTCTCAGCTCTAAGAATAAGGGCTTGGCCGGGCATGGTGGCTCACACCCGTAATCCCAGCACTTTGGGAGGCTGAGGTGGGCGGATCACCTAAGGTCAGGAGTTTGAGACCGGCCTCACCAACATGGAGAAACCCTATCTCTACTAAAAATACAAAATTAGTTGAGCGTGGTGATGCATGCCTGTAATCCCAGCTACTCGGGAGGCTGAGGCAAGAGAATCACTTGAACCCAGGAGGTGGAGGTTGCGGTGAGCCAAGATGGCGCCATTGCACTCCAGCCTGGGCAACAAGAGCAAAACTCCGTCTCAAAAAAAAAAAAAAAAAGAAAAAGAATAAGGCCTCGTGTTGTTTTCCATTCTGTCTTAAAGGAAGAACTAAAGTTAACTCACACCGGAAAGACAGGAACTTGGGGATCACATGTCAGATCATGGGTTCAACAAACAGTGACCCAGGGCAGGAACTCTGAGTACCAACAAATCTGGTTTCAGAGACCAGGAGATTGAGGGAGGACCAGACAGGGGAACTGACCTGCCTGAGAGCTCACATAACAGTCCCATGAATGAACCGGGTCACTGGCCCGCTTCACCCCACGGTACCCTTCCCTGGAACTCTGCAGCAGATGGTCTGTGGGGCCAGGCTGGGTGAGCCCTGACTGCTATGAGCCCTGGCTGCCAATCTTCTGGGAGTGAGGGGGTTCAGCTGAGTACCCTCCAGCCTCAAGTGACCTTCTTTGTCTCCCTCCTATGACCTAATTGAATTACCTACTGAAGAATGGGGCCCAGCTCTGGCCCAGCTTGAGGGGAGGCCAGCCTTCTGTTTGCTGGACCAGCGAGCTCCTAGACTGCTATGGTCACTGTGAATAGCTGCCCTTTCCTGGGAGCTATGCACTGCATTAAACACTTAATGGACCTAAGGCTATCCCTCCACATCCCATAACACTGGCTCAATTACCCTCATTTTTCAGATGGGAAAGCTCAAATGTAGAGCAATTTGGTCCTTTGCCCAAGGTCACATGGCTAGCTGGTGGCAGACTTAAGAACCAAACTTGGATGCCTCTGACCCTGGCAACACATTATCTTACCACCCACAGAGCAGCTGCCTTCCACACAGGGGCACTCACACAAGGGCCCGGGGATGTAGGAATTCCATAGGGGGGCTTTGGGGTTGTGCAGCTCTAAAGCCAAATGATCCACACTGTCAGGTGGTGAGACCACTTGTGTCCCAACCAGGGCAGGTGGACAAGGCAGCAGGGCCTCTTTGTGGGTCACTGCAAAGATTAAATATTGACCCTTCACCTTAGGAAAATGCCCCTGCGAAAGGCAGGAGGTCCTCCTGGGGCACTCTGGGCTGGTCCAGCCAGAGTCCAGACACAAGAAATCCACTTACCACATAAGCAAGCACATGGTACTTTACCCAAGCACAATCAAGTCACAAAGGAAGTGACACCCAGCCAGGCCCTGCTGAACTGGAGGAGAAAGATGCAGCTCCAAGCAGGTCAAAGGCAGCCTCTCACCCATGATTTAATGGCCTTGGCTCCTTGCAAGATTTAAGCATGTATAAAAGTACTTGGCAACTCCTGCAGGCCCCAGAGGCCTTTCTTCAGCAAGATCAAGGCGAACCACCAGCAGCAGGCGATGCTCTCAGGCTCTGCCCTGCTGGCCTCTGGGTCTTGCACAATCCATGCGCTGACTCAGGCTGACATTCACAGAGCCTCTTCCCCTGAACAAAGCCGGCCCTGGGTCCAGTCTCTGTTTATAGCTGCCTAGTGACAGGGCCTCATGCGAGTCCGATACCTTTTCTGAGCCTATGTTCTCTACAAAACAGGAATGATCTTTCCTAGGTCACAGGAAGGTTGTAAAGATTAAAAGAAGATCCTACGTGACATGCTTACTCCAGGCACAGAGCCAGTCTCAAGGTGGCCATGCCCTCCTGCAGGGCAGGCAGAGCAGAAACGTGGGGGACGCTCGAGGATATGCCACAAGCATCTGCTGTCCTGAAGACACTGCGTCTCCTTCTCGTGATGCTGGTGTTCTGTACCCCACTCCCCAATCACTTCCAGCACCAGCCTCCGTCCTAAGACAAAGTCCTCCTTTCCAAGGGCACCTGTATAACTGGGCTTCTGGAGACAACAGTGAAGCACAGCTTAGGGAAACAGGGCCTTCTGCAGGCTTTTCGAGTGAGGTAGGAAAGGATGATGGAAAGAAAACACCAGGGAGCGGAGGAAGCCAGGACTGAGTCCCAGCTTTGTTCCTAACTTACAGAGTCAGGGCCTCGAGGAAGCCATCCCTCTCCTGGGTCTCAAGTCTGCCAGTCAGCAAAATAAGCAGCAGCAGGAGACCGATGACCTCCAAGGACCCATGCACATGCACCTCCCACCGGCTAAGCTTTGCCATTATAAATTACACCAGATGGAAACCCCAGGGTCCTGGCACTCTCCAGAATAGGAAATCCCAAATCCAGGCCTGAGGCATTCAGGAAACAACAGCGACACTTGTGGCCACTTGAAATGCTGATGATTCAATTGAACTTGAGGCCAAAAAGGACCAGAGGGTGCAGACCCCAGACCCAACCTGGCCCTGAGAGCCCAGTGGGCCAAGGGAGGAGTTGCAGTTAACCGTCCTGTGTTGAAAGTCTGAACCAAGCCACTTGTCAGTGGGAGTTCGGAAGGTCTGGGAGCCAGAAGGGATGCTAGGACTTGGCTTCCTTACGACACAGGGAAACAGAGCCCAGAGCAGGAGGTACCTTGCACGGGGTCACACAGCTATCACACCCCAGCTTTTCCTCCTGCCAGAAGGGTGGTTCTGAGAAAAGGCAACAACATGTGCCCTCCCAGCAGAGCCAGAGAACCCAAGCGAGGGCCCCATTGTGGGGAAGGACTGCGCAGAGGGCTCCAGGGGCAGCTTCCACAGCTGTCTCTGTGTTGCCAGATAACAGGGAGTTGACCCCCACTGAGCCCCGCCCAGGAACCTGTGTCAAGGCCCTTGAAAGGAAGGAAGGCGGAGGGAACACAGTCATTCAAGGGAGGTGACAGGCAGTACCCCCAGGAGAGAAGAAACCCCCACCC
The DNA here is from genome assembly GCF_000951035.1 of Colobus angolensis palliatus. Taxonomy (NCBI): domain Eukaryota; kingdom Metazoa; phylum Chordata; class Mammalia; order Primates; family Cercopithecidae; genus Colobus; species Colobus angolensis. Next base: position 13,729,304 of record NW_012113141.1, on the reverse strand, counting down.
TAACTTTGGCACAGTTCACAGTGATTAACAGTGGGTAGAAAACCAAGATACTAAAGCAGTGGTCAGCACTTTTGTAAAGGGCCAAATAGTAAATATTTTCAGCTTTGTGTGCTCGATGATCCCCGTAGCAATTACTCAACTCTGCTGTTATAATGGGAAAGCAGCCATAGATAATACGTAAATGAATGGGTGTGGCTGTGTTCCAATAAAATTGTATGTGTAAAAACAGGCGGAAGGCCAGGTTTGGCCTGCAAGCCGTGTCTGCAAAGCTCAGCTCTAAACTATCACACTAAAACCATCTGGACCTGGAGAGGAAAGACGGGATTTCCTCCTCCTCAGCCACACAAAGCCTGGGATACCCTATACTCAGGTCTCCAACACTGGTATGTTTTTATATCACTGTAACAGGTCTTAATAGCCTAAAACTGTAAATAACACAAATTATATATCCCCACAATAGAATATTACACAACAAGAATAAATGATCTCCAACTATGTACAACTGCATAAATGAATCTCACATATGATATTAAATGAAAGATGGCAGACACAAAAAAACTTCATACTGTTAGGGAAGAATACTTAGTGGAAAAACTATAACTAACATCCAACCAAAAGTTACTAGATAGGCAAGAAAAGGAAACAAGTGAGCTACAAGAGAAAAAATTCAGTAAATAGAAGACACAAGTATGACAGAGAAGATGAAATTGCAACAACTTCAAAACAAGTATTGCAAATATGTTCAGGGATTTAAAGGAAAATATAAATATGATAAGGAAAGAAATTGGAGACATAAAAAAGACCTAAATGTAACTACTAAAAATAGAAACTATAATACTAGAAATGAAGACTTCACTAGATGGGTTTAATAGCCAGTGAGACACTACAGAAGAAAAGATCAGTCAAGCTAAGACAAAGCCACAGAAACTAAAGCAGAGGGTAAAATGCTCAACAAAATAAAAACTGAACAGAGCCTCTGTAACCTAGATAAACAATGTCCTAGGGAAATGGGACAGGGAAGGGGAGAAAAAGGGTGTACATTTGAAAACATAGTGGCTAAAATATTCCAAATCTGATGAAAACTATAAACCCACAAATCTCAAAGGCCAATGAACCCCAAACAGAATAAACACAAAGACAACTATACCAGCACGTATAAAATTGCTACAATCCAGAATAAAAGGAGAAGCTCCAGAAGTCAGCCTGGAGGTGGGAGGAGACACAAAGTATTTTTACCAAATCAAGTGAAAACATATCAAAATGTGTGGGATGCAGAAAATGTACAGCTTCAAGTATTTATATTAGGAAAAAAAGATCTAAAAATTAGTGATCTACTCTTCCAGTTTAAGTAGCTAAGGAAAAGCAAAATAATCCCAAAGTAGAAAGGAAGAAATAATCAAAATAAGAACAGCAATTAAGGTGAATGTGAATGTACTTAATGCTAACGAACTATACACTTAAAATAGTTTCAATGACAAATTTTCTGTTATGTATGTTGTACAATTAAAAAATAAAAAATAATTTCAAAAGATTTTTAAAAAGTAATTAAAAAGAGAAAACCAATAGAGACACTACCACCTAACTAAAAAAAGTCAGATACCAAAGAGTTTAATTTATAGCAACAGGAGACAGAACAACCATCACCCAGGAAAGGGGTGGGGTGGGGTGGGCATGACTGTAGGGGCACAAGGAAAGTTTCTGGGGTGATGGGAATGTTTTATATCTTCATTGTGATGATGGTGATTATGTGGCATGTAAAGCTGAGATTGAACTGTACAGTTAAAATGAATAAATGTTATTCTATCTAAATCAGACATCAATAGAAGTGATCATTATAAAAAGGATTTCCATTAAAGAAAAAAAGAACAAACAAGAAAAATCACTCCTGTAGACTATGCCACGCTGATTATTTACCAGCCAAGGAGGCCGAGTTATACAAGTACACCAAGGTACTTAAGACTTGAAAGTATGTGTAAGCATTTAACAGTCCTGTGTGCCAGGCAATAATCTCAGAGCACCTTGAACATCCCTTCCTCAGTAATCCCAACTGGTGGTCCCAGGCTCACCAGTTGGGATTACTAAATTGGGAAAATTGGGGGCTGAGGCCATGCAGGCATCAGCACCACTGGCCATTCCTTAAGTTCTAGTGGAGTTTCTGATTAAGCAATCCCTGTCCTCTGCCTTGGCAAGCCTAAATGCAGAAACACACACACACACACACCCCCTGTGCCAAAAGACGGTCAATTTCCTATGAATTGGGGCAGTCGTTCTGGGGATGTGATTCTGACTGTATGTCAGGCAGGTTAAAACAATGTACACACCTTGTGACCCATTTAATCTCACTCCCGGGAATCTATCTCAGCAAATAATTTCCCTCCCTTCCCTAAAGGGAAGAATGTGTATTACATAAACTAATCATTGCATCCTTATCTGGGATAGCAAAAAAATTGGAAACAACCTAAATGTCCAATATGGGAATTTCTAAAAATACGGTTGGAAAGATAATGTTGCAAACCTGGAATGTTTTATATTAGTAGATGGTGCTGTGAAAATGCATATCTCAAGACTGCAAGGATACTACTCACAGGATATGAAACTGTGTGCCTGCATACAGGACACTGGGGCATGGAGGAAGAAATGCAGTAAACCTGGGATGCCTTGTTTAGCATTTATGAATTTCCATGCAATTACAAAAGTTGATTAAATACTACTTGAAGAGAAAAAAGGACATCTTCCCAGCAGTGAAAACAAAAATACACTATATACATTATTAAAACACTAGACTTTTCCCTTTTGACTGCATCACCGAGATGGAAATGAAGAAATCATGTGCCTGAAGATCTAGGGATCAGGCCTTGGTGTCTGATATCAAAGGCACAGAGTTCAGCTCAAATAAGGACAATTCTCCATCCGTCGGAAGAGCCCAGAACAGCAGACTATCCTGTGAATTGGCAAGTCCTCTATAAAGAGGAGCATAATAAAGGTCGGATGAAGAGAATAAGACCCTGCCCGCAAAGATGCCCTACACAAGGGTAAGGAAAGAGAGCTGATCTTCCCACCTTGGGCTTGTCTTCTCTTTCTTGTGCAGGGTGGCCACATGCCCAGATTTGCACAGGACAGGCCTGGCATACACCCGTTGTTCCAGGAACATTCTCAACAAACTCTCTCTTACTCTCAAAAGTTGAACCATAGATTACATGTTCACCCTACTCACAGGAGGCATCTGTGACTCTGAAGGAAGAGGCCTCAAGCCATGCTGGTCACAGAGCACAGATGTCCATGGATCTCATCTCACTCAGAAACAGGCTGCACAGAGGCGAATTCACACATTTTTAAAAGGGTAAGCTCAAATAGACCCAAGTCACTGAGAAAGCCAATGGCAGAATGTCATTTTTTAAAAATTTTTTTAAACTACAGATAAGCAAAGGACTCTCCTGTGTAACAAAGGCCTACAGTCTGCTTAGAAGGGGTTTCAGTTCTTCACTTTTTAATCCATCTGTGAAGCAGATCCAGGCAAGGACTTCATCCAACCTCAGCATGCAGATTAAAGCAATGCTTGTGTTGGAAACCAGCCCTGGAGTTGCAGACATCATCCAAATCATCCCTCTAGAGGATTCACTGGGCAAACTTAGAAAACCCCAAATGCTTTGTGGAACCAGTGGGGGGTACAAATGAGCAAAGACAAAAGGCCAGATGCCACTCCTCCAGTGTACGCCTCTCCCAGCTTCCCTTCCTCTGCACATCAAAGTGAGATCTTCTGTACCCATTAACCAACAACTCCCCAATCTTCCCTTCCCAGGCTCCTAGCAACCAGCATTCTACTTCCTGTCTCTATGATTCTGACTACTCTGGGCACCTCATATAAGTGGAGTCATACAGTATTTGTCTTTTTGCGTCTAGCTTATCTCACTCAGCACAATGTCCTCAAGGTTTACGCATGCTGTAGCATGTGACAGAACCGCCTTCCTTTTTAAGCTCTTTCACATCTGTATAATGTCACATTTTGTTTATTCACTCAATCATCGATGGACACTTTGGTTGTTTCTACCTTCTGGCAACTGTAAATAATGCTGCTATGAATGTGCACATGGGTGTAGAAATATCTCTTCGAGATCTTGCTTTCAGCTCTATTTGTTATACCCAGAAGTGGAATTGTTGGATCATACGGTAACTCTATTTTTAACTTTTGTGGAACTACCATACTGTTTACCATAGCAATTGCACCATTTTACATTTTCACTAACAATGCACAAAGCTTTCAATTTCTCCACATCCTCATCAACATCTGTCATTTTCCATTTTTTAAAATAATAGCCATCCCAATGGGTGTGAAGTGGTATCTCATTGTGGTTTTGATTTGCATTTCCTAAGTCAAAGTGAGATTTTGCACTAAAAACAGGTCTAGCACAACCAAAGAATGATTTTTTTAATAAGTAAAAAACACTAGCGCTCTCAAAAAGCCATGTTGCATGGAAGCATATTTTCCCTAACATCCTTGTGATAAGAACCTCATGAAGCCCATTCCATTCTCATTCTGTAAACCAAGAGGTTCAGAACAGACATGCAAACTTCAGTGGCAACCACATTTCTTATCCCAAGCAGGTTTTAACAATCCCCGGGAAATCTTGGCCCCAAAGTCAGAGAGCTTAAAAAAAAAATCTATTAGCGACCAAAGGGTATTTATCTATAAAGAATGCTATTGTGAAAAAAAAATTTTTTTTTTTGAGACAGAGTCTCACTCTGTCGCCCAGGCTGGAGTGCAGTGGCGTGATCTTGGCTCACCGCAAGCTCTGCCTCCTGGGTTCACGCGATTCTCCTGCCTCAGCCTCCTGAGTAGCTGGGACTACCGGCGCCCGCCACCACGCCCGGCTAATTTTTTGTATTTTTAGTAGAGACGGGATTTCATTGTAGCCAGGATGGTCTCGATCTCCTGACCTCATGGTCCGCCCGCCTCAGCCTCCCAAAGCGCTGGGATTACAGGCGTGAGCCATCACGCCCAGCCTATGAAAATAATTCTAAGTGAGGGCAAACTACTAAATAAAACATCATATTTGTTCCAACACCTAGAATTGGTCACAGAAGCAACAAGCTGCCTTCTGCACGTTGAAACTTGCCTGCTGAGTCCAGTGTCCACCATCAGCATGTGCAATCCTTCTGCACCACTGCTCACTGTTAATTCATTAAACAAAATACAAATAAAAACACTGTGCAAAATCATCTACCTGGGCTTTGCTTCAAAATAATCCAAAGGGTTGGGCGGGGAGATACAAACCAAATAAGCTAGATGGTGGGAACATGGAGCTCATTTTATTATCCTACTTTTATATTTTCTCCATTTTAAAAAAAGAAAACTTATCTGAGGAGGTAAAGGCTTGGGCATTCCACTTTATACATTTTCAGCAACCTGAGGCAAGACACTAGGCAGCTGAGAGTGCTACATCACAAGGAAAACACTGAAGCTTAGCCAGGTCACTCAGCTCAGGGAGACCCTGGGTGCCCAGAGCCAGCCCAGCACACTCCTGCTACACCATGAGCTTCCCAGAGAGCTGTGCGCCCCAGTGTCAGGCCTCACCCCACATTGCCAGCTCCAGTGCAAATGAAGACTGCACATCACTACCAGGAACCCAGTGGGGAGGGTCCAGCAGCTTCTCCCTAAGCAAGGCACTTGGCCTCCCACTCTTATTTCCCAACCAAGCTCTCTCATGCTTGGTCTTCCTGGCTGTTCCTGTTTGTTCCTTCCTGTTCTGCCCCAATGCACACTAACTGAAAAATGATTAACTTTCAACACACACATTGCCAAATCTGCAACAGGCGGAAAACACTGCAGCACCCTTCAACCACCAAGCAGACTTACTACCATGCTGGATTCATGCGCTCCACTACTGGAATATAGTGCGGCAAATGTGTTACCAGGCAAGTTAGTAGAGCTCCCTGGTGTCAAAAACTCTCTCCTGAAACCCTCTGAAGAAATGAAGATACCAGGGCCCTCAGCTACAGCAGTAGTGGGAGAGTGTTGCTCTAGCTGCAGAAATTAAGATGAGAGTCAGAGGTTGAGGCACAAAGCCAAGCAGCACACCCACAGAGGGGAGCAACTGGGCGTCCAAGTGTCCAAGTGTCAGACTGCCTGCCTAGCCCAGTGACCCTCCACCATATACTTGGCTGGGGGTGCAGGATGGTGGAGGGGGAACACCAGTTAAGGCCAAGAGGCTCTCCAGACAGGGAACAATGCTGCTCTGAGAAGCCATACATCATAAGGATGGAGCATGGACTCCCGCATTAAGAGGGACCCAGAGGCACCACATCAAATATCCAGCAATGCCCTATTTCAGGAACAATGATGCAGTTGCTGGTGCAAAGTTATCAGAGCACAGGAAAAGATGTGGGCTAAAAGACCAAGCCATTGAATCCCACCTTATTTCTCTAGGACAGAAAATCCCCAAACACACTAAGATAAATCACCAGGAGATGAGGCTGTAAAATCAAGCTTGCAAAGCTGAGAAGACTTAGTAAGTCTGCCTTGTTTTCAAGAGTTCCAGTCCCAATAGAAGATGCCAAATCTGCAGTACAAGCAAAATATGACATCATGGCCACTCATTCTATCCTCCTTTCTCCACCTACACCCACACAGATATTCATAAACTATGTTTAATGGTTTTAAAAGCCTCTGTGCATGATCATGTCCCCAGGCCCTCCTGCACAGAATCAATGTCTGCCTCTCCCTGGACCAATCTCACTGGCAATAAACACATGCTATAACTCCCTTAACCCCCTAACCATCTCCAGCCAGTGTCCAACTTTTCTTCTCCTCTTTAAGGCAAGCATCCTTGGAAGAACTGTCAAGAGTCATTCCCTTCACTTCTTTACTTCCCATTGGCTCCTCAGCCAACTCCAGCTGGGTTTCTATCCACCCACCCCGATCCACTACCCAGAGCACACAGTGGTCTCACCAAGTTCATCAACAACCTTCACTTTGTCTAAGCCATGACCAATGTTCTGTCCTCATCCTTCTTCGCCTCCCTGCACCATGGTTGACTGTGCCTTTCTACTTTAAAGGCTTCTACAACACACAATCTCCTGGTCTTCCCTTTACCTCGGACCACTCGCTCTCAGCCAACTTGGGAGTGGGTTTTCTTCCTCGACCCAACCTCTAGCATCGTAAGGCTCAATATTCAGACCTCTCCTCTTCTCAGTCAACACACCCATTTTCCACGCTCTCATCTGGTCCAGCCCTTCCTCTGATGGTGGCTGGCCAAGACTTCCATCTCCAAGACAGTCAGCAACAAAGGAAATGGTATCTCCCTGAGGCTGGCTATGAGATAATTTAAATGTACCCCCCTTCTATCCCAAATCCCATCTCAGAACCTGGTCATTCTGCAGAGTGACTCTCCAGTCACTCCAAAATCAGATCACACCACCCAACTTACAAGCCTTCCAATAATTATTTAAAGCAGTAAAAAATAATTACAACTATTTATTGAGACCCGTGTGATCCTTTGTGACCCGGCTCCTGCATGTCTCTGTCCCTACCTGTGTCCCTTCTCCCACTTACTCAGCTCCAGCCACATGGCCTTCTGTTTGTCCTTTGCACACACAAAGCTCATTCCTGCCTCAGGCCTTTTGCAGCTGCCATTCTGTCTGTCTGGAGCAGTCTTCCCCAGATCCCTGCTTGGCCACCTCTTCATTAGTGCTCAGTTTTCAGCCCACAAGTCACCTCCACAGAATGCCTTTCCCTGGCCACCCTAGCTAAGGAGCATCTCCCTCACTGTCCTGTTGTTCAGGAGGCTAACATGGCTCTTGGTTACACATAAGCACTACAAGAATAGCACTTTATTGCCCTTGTCTGCTATCACCTCCCAGAACCCAAAACAGGGTCTGGCTCATAGTCAGATGCACACAAAGTACGTTGCTGCTGATGTCTCACTGGGGCACTCCCAGGATCGGAACAGGGGGCAGGTGAGGGAGACAGACAGGCATCTGGGTCAGAGTCCCAAGGCTACCTGAACCCCCAAGGCTGGGTTGGCCTTACTGTGGCTTTCAGTCACCTCAGCCTTCAGCCTTCCCCCATCCCCACAGTTGCAACTGGTTCTGTGAGGGTAGGGGTCATTGACCCTGCCCACCACCTTATCCCAGAGCTTTACGTAGTGTCTCGCATATTAAGAGTGTGGAAAACCATAATTTACTGAATAAAGGACTAAACAAGGGAATGTGGTCACTCTCATCCACTTACCCAGAAGATGATGTTGTAGCTGAAAAGGAGGTACTTGTACCAGCAGCTGACCTTGGCGTTAGAGTATCTATAATAGTGCATCTTCTGAGAAGCAGAATCTGCGGAGAGATGTGTGACTAGTGAGATGACAGGCTCAGCGTTAAAACCTCTCCCCAAAACCTGCTCATAGGCAGATTCCAGAAAGCTCCCGATCATTTCCCTCACGACCCTTTACCGGTCCAAGCAGAGGCCTACTACCAAGGCCAGGTATAGGTAACGCAAAACTCAGGTTGAATCAGCTCTCTATAACACAAACGAAAGGAGAAGGGACATTTTTGAAAGAAGGAAGAAAGACGCTTTTTAAGTGTCTTTTAAGTAACCAAGAATTCTGCTTGGAGCCTTCCCAAATATTGATCTCATCACTTCTTGACTGGGAATTGATTTTTTTTCACTTCATGGTTTAGGAAACCATTCAGAAAGATCACATGACTTGCCCAAGGACAAGAGAGCAGTGATAGCCCAGGATTGGAACCAAGGACAGGGGACTTCACAGTCCACATTCTTTCCACCCACCAGAGCCAACAGAAGAAACAGGGGCTTGACCACAAAGAGCCACATTTGGGAGACGAACGTGCAGGCAGGTCTGGACATGATCCAACTGTGCCCAGTGAAGAAAAGCCAAGATGAGGGCTCCATATTCATTCATGCAGCATTTTCTGAGAACCTCTGAAGCTCAGCCCTCAGAGGTGAGGAAGGCCACTGGAGCCAGCAGCCATCCCCCTGCTCCCTCCCTCCCCTGTCACCTGCACCCCGCCCCCTCACCTCATCCCAGACCATAGCCATAGTTTTGTCCTCCAGGGCTGTCATGAAACTTGGACTACACAGCCTATGTGGGAAGACCCTGTGAACTACAGAGTGAAGGGTGGGGCCACTGATTTTTATCTGTGTCTAACCCCCAAAGCAACCTCACAGATCCTACCGCAGAAGGGTGCTATTTCTGAGGGACTTTTCTGAGGGCCTGGGCTACCTTTACTGCTTTCCTTTTTGAACCCCAGTGGCAATCCAGGTGGACCCCTAAGTCCTCCACGGTCCCCTGCCCCCAGTGCAATGGCTGAACAGTGGGAAAGGAGGGAGTGCCTGAAGTGGACAGGTAGGAACAGGATCAGAGGCCCGCAGGGCAGTGGTTCCATGCCAGCCCCCTGCTCACCCCCCAGCTTCCCAGGTGAGGAGAGTAACACAGCACAAGGCGAAAGCAGACAAGGCCACCCTAGAGGTGAGGAGGCGACCGACCCACATCCGCCAGTGAGAAACCAGCTTCCACGTGGTGGCTACTTGCAAAACCCCTTCCTGTGAGGCTGCCACAGCCGGCTGGCTGCTGCTCTGCAATGTTCTCAGAAAGAAGTGCCAAGAAGGGACATGAAACCACACTCCTCTGGAAACGGAACCTGTGACCGCTCCACCTCTCCCACGGTGTGGAATCAACAGGCACAGCCTAGACACCACCACTCATCCACCGGCCCCTCCTTCTGTCTGACCTCAGGAACCAGCAGGGGAGAACAACAGGCAGACCACTACCCAGCTGCCCCATCCCCACCTCCCGCCCTACCACCGCCCCACCAGCAGAAGAGCACGTCCATAAAACTTGCCTCCAAGAATGAGTGTGTGAACACAACCACCTGCTGCCCAAGGACTCTACAGGACACAAGGCCACACACGAGGCCTAAACACTGTCTGGGCCACACAGAGTGGCTGCAGGGAGAAAAGGAGCTCTCAGGTAGAGACAGAGGCGCCTTCCTTCAGCAACATGACCTCAGCCCATCCAAGTCCCTGCTCTCTCGGGACCTCAGTATCCTCAACTAACGTGGGGCTCTTAGTGACCTACCCCTAATGTCACTGGCATGAGGGGCCTGGCTGGCAGCATCGGAATCACTTATTCTAAATACAGATCCCAGCCCCCAACACAAGGTTCTGGTAAGGAAGTCTGCGTTGGAGCCCTGAATCTGCATTTCTGACAAGTCCCCCACCCCCGCCCCCACCGTGATACTGACATGCCAGCAGACCCATGCCCAGCAGATCAGGTATCAGCTTAGGCACCGAGGGCTGCAGCAGTCCCCTTGGAGATCTTACAAAGGTAGATGGGCCTGTGAGCTATGATACAGCACACAGATTCACAGAGAGGGGCTCCTTGTAGGCAACTAACTTAATGGTAGCTATAGCTAACATTCACCAGCTTGTTTCAGATTACAGGGCCCCACAGCACTGGGTTGGTTTGCTAATTTTTTGTGTAGGTAGAGATAGCAGTCTCACTATGCTATGTTGCCCAGGCTAGTCTCAAACTCCTGGCCTCAAGCAATCCTCCCTCCAGGGCCTCCCAAATTGCTGAGATTACCGACACGAGCCACCACACCCAGTCAATGGTTTGGCTTTTTTAATCGTTCTTTTTTTCCCCTTCAGGGGAGGGTTGGGCTACCCAACTATAAATCCATGACTGGATTAATGCATATAGAATGAAAAAAAACTTTTAACCTAAAACTCAAGTACATTTATCACAGAGAACTGTCAATTCAGCTGGAAACACCCTATGAGGCAGGAAAATGTTCTAAGCAGTAGAAACTCTGTTCCTTTTTATGGACAAGACAATCCTGCCCCGCCTTTTTCTCGTGGTTCCCAGAGGAGCCTGGAAAGTAGAAGGCGGTGACCTCCAGGGAGCTGGGCCTCAGGAACTGAGGAGGGCTGGTCAGGCACGGAATCAAATGCCTTGGGATCCTAGAGAGTGCTCCTTTGACCTCATTTAACCCAACCCTGTAAAGAACTCTCCGGAAGCAGTAAGAAAAGCCAAACTTCCCCCTTCCTTCTTGATGAAAGCTCCACAAAGAAACCAGTTCATTAGCAAACGTGTCTGTGTTGGTGGCTCACCTCTGCTCCCCTGCCCGGGGCCTTCGCAAAATGACTGTCCTGTGGCAACACAGGGAATCTCAACCTGATGGTCCCCGGTCTCCTGTAGTTCACAACCATTAAGTGCATAGAATATGGAAAGGCTACAGGGAACACTTCAGGGGGATGCAGCTGGCAGGGAGGCCAGTACTTTGGAGCAACGATTCTCCATGGGGCGCCTGGCTTCCCTGACCTGACCATCTGCTGCTTCACCTTCTACCCAACACTCATGACCAACCAGGAAATAATTCTGCTTTCAGATGCTGGGGTCCACACCTACACCCGTCAGAGACTCTCATAGCCACTGAACTCCAAGCCCTCACTCCCTCCCTGGTAACATCAACACTCCAAACTACACTAGCCAGGGCCACACTGCGGAATAACTAGGAAGAAACCCCCTCTCATCCAAGAAGAGGTGTGCCACACTCAGACAACGTATCCTGATACACGTGCCACTTACAACCCAGAGCACATGCACCACCAGCATTATACCACTTTTGGCCATTTTTGTACAACCCAGGATAACCCCATGAGGTCTAGAGGTGGGGCTGTCCCAGTGACACTTTTTCCTCATCCTCAGCCCACAGAAGAGGAAACTATGGCAAGAACTGTTGCAAGGAAACATTTCAGTTTTCCTTCACCCCCCTCCCCCACCCCTGCCACCCACCTAACCTCGGGAGAGGGAGGGAAGGCACCTCTCACTCTGTCCCTCTCTGCTCTGTTGATCAGCAGGTTGAAAAGCAGGTCCTGACCCTCCATGGGGCTGGCAGATCCTGGTCTCCACACAGTTTAAGCTGAGGGAGGTAAATGGGAGACTCATTTGGACTCCAGCCTAAGCCACATCCTCCTACACAGTGTATGGTGGCCTTCTATCTGTGGAGGGGTAATGATGGAGCTGCACAACAGGTGTGGCTCGGAGGCTTCAGAACCCCAAGGGAGGAAAAAAGGACTGAGCACTCCTGAGCCACCAAAGGAGCTACTAGTGCATTTACGCAAAAATGCAGGAAGGCTGATAAGGCAGTAGTGCTGAAACTAGAACCCAGATCTGACCCGAAATGATTCCCGAGCATCTCATGCTCGGACCATTCCCATGGTCCCTAGCATCTCACCTCATTTGCTAAACCACATCATACTGAAGGAAGGCAGAAGTTAGCCCTCTATGAGCAGACGCATCCACAATGAACACCAACACCATTTGTCTTACACACACACACACACAGACACAGACACACACGCACGACTAAGAATCTTCCTAAAAGTAGAGATGGGTAAACTTTTCACAAATGTTAAGTACCATTCCAGCAGAGGAAGAATCTCCAAAAGCTATTTTGTGCGCATAGAAAAAAAAATTAACATCTCAAACTGTCTCAACTCTAAGAACATGATAGAAAATACAGCGTCAGTGTGGCAGGAAGGAGGCACGTTTATCAAAATACCAACTTTTCAAAATGGGGCAGAGGGAGACTTGTTTAACAGTGGTGAGATAACTGGTTAGCAACTTGAGGGGAGTTAAATAATAAGCAAATAACAATTTACAGATTTAAAGGGCATACGCACGCACACGCACGCAAACACCACACCCAGAGAACAGGGTTTTCAATTCTATTTTACCCTCCTTCAACTTTTGAGGCAACAGGAAAAAGCAATTTAAAGCACAACACTACCAAGCCTGAACAGATAACAAGTCTAAAAAATCCCCATGATTAAAAGTAACAATAAAAACGGAAACACAAATGGTATCTGCAGCTGAAAAAATTACGACAGAGTAAATATCTGCAACCTATAGAGAGAGTCACACTTCAAAAAGACTCTCGTTGTATACAAATGAACAAAGGATATGAACATCATACACAAAGGAAAGAATAACATAACAAAGGGAAGAATAACATAACCAATGGAAAAACAAGCCTGCGCAACATGGCCAAACACCATCTCTACAAAAAGTAAAAAAATTAGCTGGGTGTGGTGTCTGAAGTCCCAGCTACTTGGGAGGCTGAGGTAGGAGGATCACTTGAGCCCAGGAGGTCAAGGCTGTGATGAACAGTGATCACACCACTGCACTCCAGTCTGGATGACGGAGCAAGACTGTCTTTAAAAAAAAAAAAAAAAAGGAAAAATATTCAATGTCACAAGAAATAAAACTTAAAGACAATCCAGACATACTATTTCACACTTTTTTTTTTTTTTTTTTT
>NW_012113141.1:13713900-13714209 GCF_000951035.1 Colobus angolensis palliatus | reverse complement strand
GAGGCAGATGGATCACCTGAGGTCAGGAGTTCGAGACCAGCCTGACCAACATGGTGAAACCCCATCTCTACTAAAAATACAAAATTAGCCAGGCGTGGTGGCTCACGCCTGTAATACCAGCTACTCAGGAAGCTGAGCAGGAGAATCACTTGAACCAGAGAGGCGGGGATTGCAGTAAACCAAGATGGCGCCATTGCACTCCAGCCTGGGCAACAAGAGCGAAAACTCCATCTCAACAAAAAAAAGGAAAAGAAGGCCGGGCGCGGTGGCTCAAGCCTGTAATCCCAGCACTTTGGGAGGCCAAGACGG
>NW_012113141.1:13690021-13713035 GCF_000951035.1 Colobus angolensis palliatus | reverse complement strand
TGAGGCGGGCGGATCACCTAAGGTCGGGAGTTCGAGATCATCCTGACCAACATGGAGAAACCCTGTCTCTACTAAAAATACAAAATTTAGCCAGCTGGGCACAGTGGCTCATGCCTGTAATCCCAGCACTTTGGGAGGCCGAGGCAGGCGGATCACGAGGTCAGGAGATTGAGGCCATCCTGGCTAACATGGTGAAACCCCATCTCTACTAAAAATACAAAAAATTAGCCGGGCATGGTGGCAGGTGCCTGTAGTCCCAGTTACTCGGGACACTGAGGCAGGAGAATGACGTGAACCCAAGAGGCGGAGTTTGCAGTGAGTCAATATTGTGCCACTGCACTCCAGTATGGGCGACACAGCGAGACTCCGTGTCAAAAAAAAAATTAGCCGGGCGTGGTGGCCCATACCTGTAATCCCAGCTAATTGGGAGGCTGAGGCAGGAGAATCGCTTGAACCCGGGAGACGGAGGTTGCAGTGAGCCGAGATCGCGCCATTTTGTATTATTCCCCAACTTTTCAGTTTTAGCATTCCACTTTCTACCTTGGAAGAGGAGGACTTAACCCTTTACTCCCCACAAATCCCTCTCCCTGCAAGCTACCCCTCACGCTTGTCCTTTCCAATCTCTCCACTGATTAAACTGCAGTGCTGGCTGGAGTAATTTTCATAGCTGATCTTCTTATGACCATGTGAGCTATCAGAGTGAGCAAGATAACACATGATTTCATTTCTTTTCCCGTACAACTTCTTGTTTTGCTTAATTTTCTATGAATTTATCAATATTTAACCGAAAATTTGGTATCAGTTGTCTAAATCTACTCTCAGTGAGTTTTTTCACATCTGATGTTTTATTCGTATTTCTTCTTCAAAAAGAAATCCTCCTGGGGCCTTCGGAGGTCCTTCCATCTGGACCAATGCACAGAATTCCCTTTACATCTTTTGGGATACACCCTAAAGAAGATCCGGTCTTTGTTCACCTTCATGGAGAAATCCTTCAATGCGAAAGGTAAGTTTTTCACATCCAGTATGTCTGAAACATTTTTATTCTACCTTCTTTTTTTTTTTTTTTTTTTGAGACAGAGTCTTACTCCTTCACCCTGGCTAGAGTGCCCTGGTGCAACCTCAGCTCACTGCAACCTCTGCCTTCTGGGTTCCAGAGATTCTCCTGCCTCACCCTCTGGAGTAGCTGGGATACAGGCATGCACCACCACACCCAGATAATTTTTACATTCTTAATGGAGACAGGGTTTTGCCACGGTGGCCAGGCTGGTCTCGAACTCTCCTGGTCTCAAGTGATCCGCCTGCCTCGGCCTCCCAAAGTGCTGGGATTACAGGATACCTTCACTCTTGAATGAGTTTGGCTGTGTGCAGAGTTCCAGGCTGGGGATCAATTTCATTGAGCATGATGAAGGCATCACTCCCCCACCTCCTATATTCAGATGTATCGAGAAGACCCAAACCACTCAGATTTCTAATCTCCTTACTTGACCTGTTTCTTTCTCTGTGTAACTTGTGTATCACCCCTTTCTCCCAAGCATATTGACATTTGAGGGTACTAGTTTGGGTCTGCCTTCATCTACTTGGCTCAACATTCCATAGGCCCCTCCATAGAGAAGCTAATAACCTATTTCAGGCAATATTTTCCTCAATGATTTTGCCACTTGCATTCTTCTGTTTTCTCTTTTGGTTAGCTCCCATCAATTGATGTGGGAAGCCTGGCTGATACTTTAATTTTCTTAACTTTTCTGCCTTACTTATTATTCATCTCCTCATCTGTTTGCTCTATTTTCTCAAAGACTCCCTGAACTTTATTTTCTAATAATACTACTGATATTTTTGCTCTGCCCTTATATTTTTTTAATTTTCAGATAACTTTGTTTTCTAACTGTTCCTTTTTCTTGTATCCTGTTCTTATTTCATGGATATAAAAATTTTTTTCAAAATGTTCTTTCCTCTAAATAGACTTCCTTTCAAATTGCTTTTTCTCATTTGTTTTGCTTTCCTCCATTAGGCACTTTCTTTAGCCATCTAGTAATCCCTGGCAGTCCTCATGACTAAGAGTGAATGACTCAGGAACTAGCTGGAAGCTCTGAGTCCCTGGGCAGCTAAGTTTCTGTCTAGGATGAGCTGGTTGGGTCACTGGCTGGGAAATCCTTGCTGTGAGCATCATTTGTATTGTTTTCCCATCTTGGGCTGGTTAGATTCCACAGTGAGAACCGTTTTCATCTGTAAGGGCCTGGCTGTCAATGTTCTAGAAGCTAAAAGGGGTTAGAAGGCTAGAGAATGGAGGTGGTCTCTATATTAACTCCCAAGAATACCTGGAGGCTCCTAGGCCCTTGGTTTTTCCTTCTGCAGAAATGTGCAACATGCAGCTAAAGTCGGAGAGGCCAACACCCAGCATCATGGTGGAAGGAAAGGGATCGAAGGATATAACTGCATCAGCTGCTTTCAAACTATTCTTGTACTCAGCAACCTCTGATGCCCACGCTCCCCTCCCCCCACCAAAAAGTCTCATGCCTTCCACTCCTACATTATAAACCGAATCATTCATGTACTCTTTGCTTGCAAAATTTTTCTTGCTGTTGTTTTATTTCTCATTCTCCCTGTCCTCATGCATTGATTTCTTTTTTACAACTCCCTTTATCTTATGTGGGGTTTTAGGAGAAAGCAAAATCAGATGTGTCTACTCAGACCACTATTTTGTACCCAGAAGACCTCTAGGAAGATTTCAAAGTATTTTTAATTGCCACCTTTTTACTTAGCAAAGTGAAAAAATCAGGAAGTATAGTCTATTACTACACAAAAGAAAGGGCAAAAGAGACTTGGCACATGTAATTAAGGTTACTAATCAACTGATCTTAACATAGGGGCATCATCTGAGCAATCCAATGTAATTACATGAGCCCTTAAAAGCACAGCTTCCTCCCAGCTGAGGGCAGAAGAGGAAAGCAGAGAAGCAGCAACAGGATTTGATGCACTGTTGCTGGATCTGAGTAGAGGGGCCACATGCAAGGACCAGTGAGGGGCTCTAAAGGCTAAGAGTAGCCCTGGCTGATAGTCAGCAAGGACTCAGTCCTACTGTAGCAAGAAACTGCACTCTGCTGAAAACCTGAATGAGCCTGGAAGTGGATTCTTCCTAGAGCCTCCAGAGAGGAGCATAGCCCTGCCAACAATTTGATTTGGGCTTTGTGAGACCCTGAGGGAATAAGTTGAGCTATGCTGGGCTTGGACCTCTGACCTACAGAAATTGTGAGATTTAATACAGGCAGCCTTCTGCAACCACAGTTCTGAATCCACGGATTCAGCCAACTGGGAATGAAAAATATTTGGGGGAAAAAAAAAAGACACAAGTAAAAAATACAGTAAAACCGCCTGCAATCCCAGCACTTTGGGAGGCCAAAGCAGGTGGATCACAGGCTCAGGAGATCGAGACCATCCTGGCTAACATGGTGAAACCCCGTCTCTACTAAAAGCACAAAAAATTAGCCAGGTGTGGTGGCAGGTGCCTGTAGTCCCAGCTACTCGGGAGGCTGAGGCAGGAGAATGGCGTGAATCTGGGAGGCAGAGCTTGCAGTGAGCCGATATCATGCCACTGCACTATAGCCTGGGCAACAGAGTGAGACTCCGTCTCAAAAAAAAAAAAAAAAAATACAATAAACAACTATTTCCACAGCATTTACTTTTGTTTTTGAGACAGGGTCTTGCTCTGTCACCTAGGCTCGAGTGCAATGGTACAAACTTGGCTCACTGCAGCCTAGACCTCCCAGGCTCAAGCAATCCTGCCTCAGCCTCTCAAGCAGCTGGGACTATAGGAGTGTGTTACCATGCCCAGCTGATTTTTAAATTTTTTGAAGAGACAGGGTCTCACTATGTTGCCCAGGCTGGACTCGAACCCCCGGGCTCAAGCAATCCACCTGTCTCAGCCTCCCAACATGATTGTATTATAAGCGTGAGCCCCCGCACCCAGCCAGCTTTCACACTGTATTAGATATTTTTAAGTAATCTGGAGATAGTTTAAAGTTTAGGAAAGAATGTGTGAAGGTTATATGCAAATACTATACCATTTCATATTAAGAACTTCAGCATCTATGGATTTTGGCATCGTGGAGGAGGTGTGCCCTGGAACCAAACACCCTTGGACAATGGAGGGATGACTGTATAAAAAGGATGGGGAGGTCGGGCACCATGGCTCACGCCTGTAATCCCAGCACTTTGGGAGGCCGAGGCAGGTGAATCACAAGGTCAGGAGTCCAAGACCGGCCTGGCCAAGATTTTCACCATCTTGTCACCATCTTGAGACAACCCTGTCTCTCTGAAAATACAAAAATTAGCCGGGTGTGCTGGCAGGCGCCTGTAATCTCAGCTACTTGGGAGGCTGAGGCAGAGAACTGCTTGAACCTAGGAGGCAGAAGTTGCAGTGAGCTGAAATCGCGCCCTTGCATTCCAGCCTGGGTGACAGAGCGAGACACTGTCTCAAGAACAACAACAAAAAGGATGGAGAAAGGGGGCAGAAAAAGAACATCAACTCGGAACAGAGTGGACCTTTAACTTAAAACTTTTTTTCTCTTTTTAGAGACAGGGTCCTCCCACCTCAGCCTCCCAAGTAGCTGGGACCACAGGTGTATACCACCACACCAAGTTAATTTTTAATTTTTTTGTAGAAATAGGGTTTCACTATGTTGCCCAGGCTAGTCTCAAACCCCTGGCTCAAGAGATCCTCCCTCTGCAGTCTCTCAAAGTGCTGGGATTATAAGCATGAGCCATCACGCTCAGCCCAAAACTTTTAGATTTACAGAAAAGCTCATTATCTCTCCTACTGCCAGATTAGCTCTATCAAACATCACTGCAACACAACTCCCTCAAGAACCAGCTGTTTGTGAGCCTTGGATCCAGATTAAACTCCGGCCAGTGCTTGGCAGCCCCACACCCAAAGGAGTCAGGCCCCTGGCTCCTCCCACAGGGACCTTCAGACGGGGAGGATGGCCGCCTGCATCCCTCCAACAGGGTCTCCTTCTACCTCCAGTTCTTTAGCATCCCGATTCTGCCTTGCCCTCCTTGGATGATGCCCATTTCAGGAGCTTGCTGGAAATGTGAAATCTCAATTCCCTTCAATCTGCATTCCACTAAGATCCTGAATAAGACGAAAATTTGAGAAGCTCTGAGACAATAGACTCATTTTTTATATATACATAAAAGGTCATGAGGGAGGAAGAGGGGAGAGAAGCCCCAAAGGAAGGAAGCCGGATGACACGACAGTAGAGAAAAGTGAACTGAGTGTTGGGAAAGCCAGGCCCAAACCATGTGGCCTGACCCTGCACAGAGGCACTGCGAGTTCCCCAGGCTTCCCTGGAGTGACGTGCCTGGAGTGTCTGCCCCTCCTATGGGATCATCACATGCCTCACAACCCTCCAACACTACTCTGCTGACGGTTCCAGAGATCTGCATCTTTCCACACAAGCACCAGGCACAAATACCAGACAGAGCATGGACCAAGGGGCCCCACCTGGAATCCCTAAGCCTTCACCCACCCGGACACTCAGGAGCTTTCCTAAACTCCTCCCGCTCCAATACCTCCCCTCCCCTCCCCTTTACCTGAGGGCACAGGTCAGTTCCTCATGACCTCACAGGGAAGGTCTGAAGGTCTCTTACCCAGCTCTCTACCTCTAACCCCACCCCTCCTCTTGCCCCTCTTTTTCCTAAGGACCCAACTGACAATGACAACACCTACCACCCATATCCTGAGCTATACCCCATGCCCCCCGAATTATCCTTGCTATCCCCTTCCCTCTCATTCTCTGAAGCCAATCCTTCAACACCACTTGGCCTTTGAGGCTCCCAGAACTGGCCTCTGACCTGATCACAGGCCCATCCCAGGGAAGGGCAGCCACATCCCCCAAGGAAGGTGGAGTTCCTGCTGCACCTCCAGTAGCACCTGGGGCCTGGACATTCTTACCATCTGAGAAGGGGGTCTCTAGAGCCCACTAGGTGCTGGGGAACATTCACAGACCAAAGGAACAGGCAGGCCCAGGGAGAGAAGCCTAGGAGGAGGCAGGCGAATATGAAAGGGAACGGGCCCCAGTAGGAAAGAGAATCACTAAGGCAGGCCAGGGCAGGCTGCTCAGCTGCCCACAGGAATCTCACCCTCTGAGGGTGGAAGGAGGGGCTCGGCTCTCTCTGACTCACCCCTCAGAGCCAGAACTGTCCATGTACTTCCCTGATCCATTCCCTCATTAACCCAAACACCACACCCAGGGGCCACCAGAAACACTGCAAAATCAGACACCGTGGCATGTGAACCTATGGATTATATCAAAAGAGAAAAAAAAAGTAATTAAAAAAAAAAAACCACCACGGTGGCAGCAACCACTCACTGGGGTGAAGAAGTTTGACTCTTTACTGTGGGCACTACACAGCTGCACAATGTCGGGGTGGCTGGATCCCCTACTTTATCACAGGGTGACAAACACTACCCTGGCACAGTGTGGTGAAGGTGGGCCCCCGGCTTCCAAGGTCATCAAGCCCCTGACCGCCAGCTCTGGACGGCCTCCACGCGGAGGCGCAGGAGAGGCTGGGCCCCAGCCCTGAGCTCCACTGGGCTCTCCAATGGGCCTGAGGGTCTCAGTGCCTGGCATCCTGTAAAATCCCTGATATTAGCGACTGAAGCACTATGAATTTCCACCACCAAAACCCCACAACCCAAAACCTGCTGAGTTTCAGGACACCGAGGGGCCTCCTCATTAACCTGGTGAGAGGAGGCCTCTGTCTACCTCAGTGCTGTCACCAGGAAAGCAGCAGAGTGGGTGGATGTGGGTCAGGGGAGGCCTCAGCAGGAAAAGCACTGGGCCTGGAATGGAGGTCACCTAGTCCAGTGACTTCCAAGCTTACTATTTTTATTATTTTTTAAGCTACAGGAGGCTTTGTTCAAAGAAACTCTGACCCAGAAACCCAACATAGAGGCAGGCAGAGCAGGACACTTTTATCTTCAGGTGGCTGGGGAAAGGGAGACTTCACAAGGTGCACACTAAAAACCACGGGCCTGGTGCGGCTGATGCCACGCTCCACAGGACAGCAGAATGGCTCAAGGAGCTGCCTCCAGAATCCTATGGCGACTAGTTCAACAGAACTGTAATGGGCCTGGAAATGCATGTTTTGAAGAGCTGTCATTCACAGCAGCTTGAAAAAGCCCCCACTGGCCAAATCTGGAACAATCTGAGTGGCAAAATAAACAATAATAACAATGGATTTTAACTCATTGAATAAAATAAGAATTCATGAGCCCATTCTAATACACACACAGAGATAAACAAACAGGAGAGAAGAAAAGTTCTGTGTAGAACAATGATACATAGCTACAGCAGTTCCGTATAGTTAAATGATAAATGTAGGAGGAATCATGGAATTAAATCATCGCATTCAACACCCAATACAGAAACAACCGACTATGCCAAGAATCTGCAACGGGTCCTAAAACCAGTGATGAGTTTGATGTGAAATAGCATACTATATTTGCATAGTCTCAAAGTATCTCCCCACAGGACACTCACAAAAGAACAAAACAGTAAGCTAGAGGAGAGAAACCCAGCAGACATCACCATAAGCAAGTGATCATTGTTAGTATCACCGGTAATGACTCAGACCCACATCATGTGCCTCCCAAGGGGATGTACCCAGGACTCACCATTTCTCCAGTATTTCTGACAAAACTGCAAATCTTGCATCTAACCATGAGGAAACAACAAACAAACTTAAATTAAGGGAGATTCTACAAAATAACTGGCATCAAGTAACTCAAACACAGAGTTTGTGGTCCTTCTTAAAAAAAAAAAAAAAAGCAAAAAACACATTCAGGCCTTGGGCCCCACTGGAGATTTTCACTTTTACGTTTTTGAGACAGGGTTTCACTCTGTGACCCAGGCTGGAGTGCAGTGGCACCGTCACAGCTCACTGCAGCCTTGACCTCCTGGGTTCAAGTGACCTTCCCGCCTCATTGCACACCTGCAGTCCCAGCTACATAGGGAGATGGGGTCTCCCTATGTTGCCCAGGCTGGTCTCAAACTCCTGCTTAAGCCATCCTATTGCCTCGGGCTCTCAAAGTGCTGGGACCACAGGCATGAGCAACCACGCCCAGCACCCATTAGAGATTTTCAGAATGATTCATCAGGCAGCTCATTCAACTGCACCAGCAGCCTCGGGGCAACACCTGCCCACCTAGGTGAGGCAGGGCCTGGTCACCCACACCTGCCAACCACCCTACCCCCACTTCTCAAATGGCTGGGCAAAAGGAGGCCTGGCACCTTGGCTTCCAAGCTGATGTCCCCACCTACTTCCCTCTGCCATTGAAGGTGAAGCTGCCCACTCACGGGAGGATGCCAGGCCAAGGCAGGCTTGGTGCACGTGCCCTATACCCTGATCATCATGACAGGCCTGTTTCTGAAAATCTAAGTCTACAAGAAATGTCTATACACAGCATCCTTTTACATGCCCCTGGTAAGAGCACATCAGAGCCTCTTCCTCACCCAGTTGCAAACAAATGTGGAGAGTCTGGGCCCAATCTACACTAGTATTCCCAATGTGAACAAGAACCCACGCCAAGGTGCTGTGCCTCCAGACTTCAGGAGGACTGGGCTGGGCCCTGTGGCCTCCCTAGATCAGCAAGGTTGAAGCAACCCACCTAGCAATCCATCAGTGCACAGGCTCGCTTGCCAAGCCCATGGGGGTGAAAAGGCTATTGCTGTGGGAGACAAGCACCTGAAGACTTGTTTCTACATGTTCACGGCACTGCTGCATGCAAGACACCCAGAATGAGGCCGTGGAGACCAACTCCAACTCAGAGTGGGACCTGTGCCTGACTCAGGGGACTCAGAATATGACTCCCTTCACTAAATGCAGTCAAAAAGGTGCTGGAGGGCAGAGAGGAGGAGGTGGTGGTGGTGGTGGCAAGCTGGTCAGGAAATGCTCCCTAGAGCAGCTGTTTTAAATGTGTACTAGATGAGGGTAGCACATTTAGAAGCTCCCCAGTTTGGGATCGAGCTGTGCCTGAAGATAGGGAGGAACACACTACAACCCAACCTGGCAGCAGGCAACTCTCTCACCCCGAGACTGACCCTCCAATGAAGATGATTAACAGAGCCTTCAGTGTATCCCCAGCTCCAGGCTGGGACCTGCATGACGATACCAAGACAAAACCAGCATGGTCATCCTTGCAGGGCTGACACCGTCAGGGAGGGAGCCACTCCTGAACACCACATTTTCCAAATGATGAGTGGCCCGTTCCTGGAGAGAAATAAACTTTGCTCCAATAACTGGGTCTTTAAAGGCTGGCTGTTATAGGAGCTGTTCCAGTAGGCTGCAGGGATTTGACCTACATGCCTAATGTAGATTTGAAGTGTTCTCTTTGTACAGGTCACAAAGACACTACATAAGAGAGTTTAGAATTATATTTACTCCTCATTCTCTATGTTTCCATGCCTGAAAGGCATACAGATTATGGCTCTAAGATGCTTAAAAATCTTTGTATACAAAATTGCACAGTCAGCTAGAATATACTGTCAGTCTTCCATATACCCACAGGTTCCACATCTACAGATTCAAGTAACCAGGATCAAAAATATTCAGGAAAGGCTGGGCACAGCGGTTCACACCTGTAATCCCACCACTTTGGGAGGCCGAGGTGAGTGGATCACCTGAGGTCAGAAGTTCAACACCAACCTGACCAATATGGTGAAACCCCATCTCTAATAAAAACAGAAAAATTAGCTGGGCCTGGTGGCGCACGCCTATAGTCTCAGCTACTCAGGAAGCTGAGACAAGAGAATTGCTTGAATCTGGAAGGCAGAGGTTGTAGTGAGCTGAGAATGCGCCATTGCTCACCAGCCTGGGCAACAGAGCAAGACTCTGTCTCAAAAAGAAAAAAAAAAAAAGTACAAATGCTTTAAATTATATAATACTTACATTGCATTTACACTGTATGAGTTATTATAAGTAATCTAGAGATGATTTAAAGTATATGGGAGGAAGTACATAGGTTATATGCAAATACTACTAAGTGTGGGGGCTAAAATCTCCCTTGGAGACAGGACACCAAGGGACAACCGTACTGTGTTTTAAGACAAAAACCCCACCTCAAAGGATGGCAAACTGGTAAATTTCTGAGTCTAGGATGGGACACTTTCCAGCCCACCCCAGGCCTGCCTCCCCCAGCCCGGGGGAAAAAGATTTACAGAGCTAAAACAAAACAAACAAACAAAAATCCTTTCCAAAGAAGCCATGAAGTGAAGCCCAGTGGGGAAAAATAAAACTAAGTGTGCCTTGTGAATGTCAAAAGAGAGGAGGAAGCGGGGGCAGAATTTTTTAAACTGCAAATCAATGGTGAGAAACTACTGGAAAAGGCTGAGAGGAAATCAAGAGTCAGGAGAAAGCAGATCATCCCCTAAAACAGAGCTAGAAAGGCAGGGGGCCCCTTGGGTAGCTGAGCAGGAGAGTCAGGGTCTCATTCCCAGGGATGCAAGCTCTTCCCCACAAAGCCCCAACCTTGACCAGAATGCAGGGGTTGTGCAGGCAGTACAGTGAAATCAGGACAGCCACCTCAAACTGTTTTCTGCTGCAAAACTACTATAAAATACAAATTTACAGTCCCTCTTCTGGACTATTTATTTATCTTCAACATACACCAAAACATCTTTATAGAAAATGCTTTGTGTTTCTTCCAAAAGCAAACAACATTTACGACCTGATTCTGATCCTGTTCTCCAGCTGGAACAGGGCAGGGCAAGTGGCACCAGATGGCCAGGGAGGCTTAGGGCTGCCCTTTCACCCAGGAGGGCTCCAGTTATCCCCCACCCCCACCCCCATCCCCATGCCCCAAAGATAACCTCGACAGCAGGGCTGTGGGCCAAGGGGGCTTTCTCGATCTAGCTCCATTCCCAAGACATCGCCAGCACCGAGGAATAACTGCTGTATGCTGCACACCCAGAGGGGAAGGACTGCAGAGCCAAGGCTGGTGAACCTGTTTCAAGTCGACAACTTTCAGGAAAGCAAGCGGGTAAAGACTGCAAAACCACGAAACAGACTAACAAAGCAAAGGCGCAAGCATGACAGTGCGGCTGGCTGAGGCTATGCTTCTCAAACATGAAAGTGCATGCAGGCCAGGCACGGTAGCTTGGGCCTGTAATCCCAGCACTTTGGCGGATTGCTTGAATCCAGGAGGTCAAGGTTGTAGCGAGCCTTAATTGTACCACTGAGGGCACAGTCAGACCCTATCTCACAAAAAATAAAAAATAAAAATTTAAAAAGCATTTGAATCACTTGGGTCACCTTGTTAACAATGCAAATTCTGATTCAGCTGATCTGGATGGAGGCCCCCAAGGTTCTATAGCTCAGTAAGCTCCCAGGTGATGCCCACCCTGCCTATCAGCAGGTCTGTGGATGGCACTTTGAATAGTAAGGATGTAGCACTGACACACAGAAGGAAAACCACGATTCAAGCAAGTCATGGGAAGAAAGCCACCCATCTTTATTGTGCTTGATTTGTGAGGATGCAATCAGCTTCCCTGGAGGAATGCTTTAATTTTGGGATTTGTTCGGGATTTTGGTACATCCCACTGGATTCTCACAGATTATTTTTATTCCCATTTCTCAGCTGTAAAAGCTACTCTAACCAAATGACAGAGACCTGCCTCTTCCAAGACTACCGCCCTCCTATGTCGTGCCCAGCAGAAACACAGCCTACAGCAGTAGTGACACAGGCTGTACCCTGAAGACAATGGGAGGAAGTCAGACGGGCAGCAGGCACAGGGGGGCCTGGCACGCAGTGCTGGTTAGGGCTGGCAGGCCCAGAGGATGGAGGCTGGGCCAGGAAAGGCAGATAAAGGGCCAGAAACACAGCCTGAAAGGTTACCAGGAAAAGAACATTTTGTCTCCTAGAACCTGTTAACAAAATAGAGGCAAAATTTAAACCGAGTCTCCACCCCCAAAGAGGCATGGGGATATTGTTTTCGTTTTTACTTTTAACAAGTTTGTTTCTACATTTAAGAGCTTGGCCTCACTTTGGCAAGAGGTAAAATTAAAAGCTTTACTTCCCTCTCCCTGGATTCCACTTCACAAGAGAGGGGCTACACTAATAAACAAAAGTAATGTGCCATTTCCAAGAAAAGCCAAGGCAAGGTCCAAGGTAAGACTACTCATCAGTGAGCTCCAGGAGCCACACTCAGCATCTGGGAGTGTGTGTTTGGGCTCCGGGTGGATCGGTTTCCATTTGAAAACTACGGGCATCTTTTGAGGTGATCATCACCACCGATCAAGAACCTGAGGAAGAAATGCCCAGGAAAAGAGGGGCCCTTTGTTCATTCCATCTGATGACATTTTCTTCCAAAGGATCCTGAGTTGGCAAGAGAGATTCCAGGTTGTGACCAACCATTTTGGAGTTAGATTCACAGAACTCCAAGGGTTAAAATGTTCCCGGAGTTCCTCTAAGCAACACTTCCATTTTCCAGTCAGAATCTGCACCCCAGGAAGTGACCCGCCAAGGTCACCCAGTAAGCCAAAATTCAAACCCCAGCTTCTACATTCATGTGTTTTTCCCAGAAAGAATGTACTGAGCTGCCTCAATTGTGACTTTCCCAGTCTTGTTTGGGTCCAACAACCTGTAAACTAAAAATAAAATTCTAAGCCCCATAACCAACTAAACAGACCCTCTTGGCCACGAGGACCCCAGAGAAACCTGAAAAACGGCCCTTGGCCACGACGAGAAGGGAGGTTGGAAAGGCCTCATTACATACCTCCTCCATTTCGGGATTTAGACACAACAACTGACCATCATTAATATTAAAATAGAGATCATTAAGACTAAGAAACAAGACTCTTTGTGACAATAAGATATCGAAATATAAAGAGGATCAAAGGCCATGCCAGACAAGGGTTAAGTCACTCACCCCACTGCTGTAACCCAGTGTATTGGTTAATGGACTTCCTTATTTACCAGTCCTTTCTGCTGACTCTTAAGTTTTTGGACAAAGCTTTACTCCTTTAACTAATTGCAAACTAAAGAATCTCTGAACGCACCTATGACCTGTAAGCCCGTTTCACAATATCCCACCTTTCTGGGCTTAACCAATGCGTATCTTCCATGTACTGACTTATGCCTTTGCCTGTAACTTTTGCCTCCTTAAAATGTATAAAACAAAACTGTAATCCGACAGCCTCAGGCACCCTTTCCCTGGACCTCTTGAGACTACTGTGCTTTTCCCGGGCCACAGACACTCACTGGATTGGAATAAACCTCTTCAAAATATTTTAGAGACTTTGGTTTTTCTGTTAACATACCCCACCCCCCCAAGTGGCATCTGTGTTTCAACGCCTTTCACGGTGAGCACCAGCTCTTTTTGCTTTGAGTCCTGTAGGTGCTACAACATTTGCTAAAACAAGGGCTGGGTGCTGTGACTCACACCTATAATCCTAGTGCTTCGGGAGTCTGAGGTGGACAGCTTGAACCCAGATGATGAGTTCGAGAATAGCCAAGGCAACATAGCAAGAGCCTGTCTCTACGAAAAATTTTTAAAAATTAGTCGCGCATGGTGGTACATGCCTGTGGTCTCAGCTACTGGGAAAGTTGAGGCAGGAAAATCACTTGAGCCTGGGAGGCCGGGACTACACTAAACCATACTCATGCCACTGCACTCCAGCCTGGGCAACAGAGCAAGATTCCATGTCAAAAAATAAAATAAAATGAGGACACTCCAAGGTGCAACCCTATCTGGGGCTGAGGCTTGCTTCCTGATTTGTAAGACTTGGCTGATAAGAGAATCAAGTAAACCAGCCAGGATGGGTTTTGAAAGGGTGAGATAAAATGCTAAACACATGAAAACTAGTGGGAGTTATGAGTTCTATACAAAACAACTCTATTTCAAAGGCAGGTGCCTTACAGATTCTGGCTGTGGTTTAGAAAGGAGACAGTATGGGTTGGGGCGGGCACACCTCAGATAGAGAAGTCAGACAGTGGGTGAGAGTGGCCTTCACCCCGCCTGCAACCCCACACAGAGCTAAAATTGTACCCTCAGAGACAATGCTCATTTTGCCCACCAAAAAGTGGTCAGGGAGAGAAAGGACAGATTCAGATATGAAGGAGCAGGGTACAGTTCCCCTCAGTTAGAGAAAAGTCCTCACAACCATAGAGACCAAAATAAAAAGTATTCTCAACCAATCCTGCCTCTATTTTCAACAAGGACCAGGAGATTAAGAATGAGCATCCTTTGTGCCTCGGAGTGGCTTTTTCTGCCGAAGACCTGGAGGCTAACTCGCTCTCTCTTTAGTGTGCACCCTCGGTGGCCCAAAACAGGTGAGACCTCTCTCTGTTCCCACTGTAGGTGTCACTATCTTTGTGATCCAGTAAGAGGGGAGACTCTGTGCTTCTCTCAGCATGGCTGGGAGATAGGGGTACAGCCAGAGGAATCAGGGGTGCAGTCAGGGGGCTGCCATGCCTTTGGCTCAGTGGGCAGATTCATGTCACAAGGGTTTCCACTCTGCCGGCGCTGTGTGCTGGCTGTCTGCTGCCCGCTGCCAGCCTGAGATTCAAGAGCCCGGAGATGGCAGAACAAAGGAAAATGGCTGTGGCTCCTGCAGCGGGGGTGGCTGCAGGCTGAGCTGCCAGCACACAGGCTTTTCAGCAGCTGAGTGCTCGCGTGAGGAACAGGGGACACTGGGCTGAGCACTGAGGCACAAAGAAAGTGGGGGGCCTGGGAGACTAACAGCAACCCAGGCACGTGCCTGGCCCCCACCCAAGGGCACAGCTGGGCCAGGAAGACTGGGCAGAACTCACTCCCCAAAGCAGTGGGCAGGTGGCCGACAAGCCTGGCACCGGCCACTCCTGCTCCTTGCCCACCTGCTCAGAACTCTTACCTAGAGGTGTTCCAGGCAAGCACAGGGACCTGAGAAGGGCGAAGGGGGATCTTGACAGAGGGAGAAACTAGAATCTGAGAACACATCATGGGCCTTGGAGTGGCTCAAGGCTCTCTGCAAATGGACCTCTATTAAGCACAATGGGCTCCTGCTACCAGCAACAATAGCTGCACTGACCACTCCCTCTCTCTCCCCCTCGCCTCCTCTTCTAGTCCCCTCCCACCCCACCACCCAAAAAAAACCTACAATGGGAAGCAGCAGGAACCAGGGCAGAGCCCCTGAATAGCTCCACTGTGAGGCCCCAGTTCCCGCCTCCTCAACCCCACAGGTCAGCCCGCACTGCCACCAGGCCACAATAGAAACCTCTGTGCTAGAGGCCGGGCGCGGTGGCTCAAGCCTGTAATCCCAGCACTTTGGGAGGCCAAGACGGGCGGATCACGAGGTCAGGAGATCGAGACCATCCTGACTATCATGGTGAAACCCTGTCTCTACTAAAAATACAAAAAGTAGCCGGGCGAGGTGGCGGGCGCCTGTAGTCCCAGCTACTCGGGAGGCTGAGGCAGGAGAATGGCGTAAACCCAGGAGGCGGAGCTTGCAGTGAGCTGAGATCCGGCCACTGCACTCCAGTCCGGGAGATAGAGCCAGACTCTGCCTCAAAAAAAAAAAAAGAAAAAAAAAAGAAACCTCTGTGCTACCAAGGACCCACGCCCAGACAACGAGCTGCACACGGGACGCTCTGGCGTTCTCACAGGGACTACATGTAACTGCAATGGTGAGAAATTCTCTGACTAGAAGGGTGGGAGAGCCATGGCAGGGACACAGATCTCAAACCCACCAAGTCAGGGTCTATTTAGGAGGACTATCTGCCAGCCAGCCCTAAAATCTCCCTGCTTCCCACCCTGCCCTGGCATGGGGCAGTGAGAGCCACACAGGGAAACAACCAGAGAGCTCCCAACACGGAGTGGGCGCCTCCAACATGCCCTCACAACTGTTCCTCCTTCCCCACTCATCCCAGGAAGAACCATACCCCGTTTCTGTTCTGAAAGGAAGCTCCTGCTCAAAACACAAAACCCATCTATTATTTTCACCAGGTGCCCTTTACACAGGCTTTTAAAATCACAGGGTGGCAATCAGGCCCAACGCGGCCTGAACAGGGAGGTCTGCAGAGCAACGAAAGGCCAAGGGAGACCACAGCAGGGGGCCGATCCTCACACCAACCCCTGACACTGCGGGAAAATCTGTTCCTCTAAAAGCTGACGCCAGCTCCAGCTTGTTGCAACCAACGCTCCCCCTTTGCACCCTACACAGGTCCTGCAAAGTCCTGAGGTCGCTGGAACCCACTATGAGAAGCCTGCTCCCCTACTACACCCCAGCTCGCTCTGGCTGACTCCTCACACTTTTGGGGGTACAGGCAGCATGACCCACAGGGCCAGCCAAGGGCTGTAAATATGGAGCTCATGGAGACAGGCTGGCCTGAACTGAACCAAAGACGGACCTGGGTGGGAACCAACAGGCTGGCACCCCTCATGCCTTCCCAGTAGTTTCTCCAGTTCTTGTCTCTGTAGAAGGCCAAGATCCCTCCAAAATAAAACTCCGTAAACTTTCATTCCCCCTTTCGGAAGCAAAGCCGCATGTTTCTTTTCCTTTTACACACCTAATGCAGTAACTCCGCATCTAGTCATTTCCACTACAGACCTAGAGCATGCATGAGACACTCCTGCAGCTTAGCCTATAGAAACACAATAGTGAAAGAAACCTCAAAATCCATCAATAGGGGGCTGGTAAAGTGAGTCATCATTCACTGTACAGCAGAATCATGCACTGCTGTTAAAAAGAATGGACTAAACTGTGTGTGCTAAAATGGAACAATCCTGGGGTAAATTTTTAGAGTAAAAATCAGGAAGTGCAAAACAGCGTAATTAGTTTACCACTGGGGTAATAAACAAGAGAGGAATACAGACACGCTTGACTAGGCACTGAACATCTGGTGACAGGGGCCTCAGAGGACTAGAACTGAAGGGGTCAGGGATAGAAATAGGAGTTTTCACTGTGTATCTGTGTTATGTGTTTTTCATCATGTATACATTTTTGTAAATAAAAATGTTAAACCTAAATTAATATGTAAAACACCTAAAGTTTGTGGCTAGACACACAATTTTATCTGTAGCTGTCTGCAGGCAGCTTCTGGTGTTTCCCTAGAACAAGGCAGAGTTAACAGGGAGGGGAAAGGAATCAAGGGGAAGGAGGGGGTCAGGCAGTAGCAGCCTCAGGAATAAAGACTCACCAACTCACTTAAGACTCCACCCCAAGTCCCGAAATAGAAAGTTTTCCTAAGAAGAGCAAGAGCAGATTCTGACAAAGGCACAAAAGAAACCAGACCATCTGCTGCTAAGCCCACTTCGTGATAAAACTGTAAGACCCTAAGGTCCAGGCAATGTACGCGATGCAGGAGAGGGGGCTGAAACCCAGGCATCCCAGGCCTGCACAGGGACCCTTCTCTGAGCCCTCCCGAGTCATCAGTGGAGCTCGAGGTCCTAGTGCTATGAACAACATCCCAGTTTCAGCAACTAAAGAAAGCTATTTCAACAGATTTCTAGGCCTGGCCCAATTCCAAGGACAGGCTAAAAACAGTTTCTCCAAAATCCCAGCTCAAAACCCCATTCCCTAACCACTAAACTCCATGTACCTTCCAGGAAACGGAAGCTGCAAAATGGAGCTGTGAGATGCACTTGTAGATTTATTCCTCACTAAAGGGATACATATATGTTGTTTAAAAGCTTCCTTTAACTGACGTGTCAATAAATACTCTGCACTCAGAAGCACTGATATACTTCCTCCAAGTGATTTTTCCCCCTAAGGAACAATACAAAAACCATTCCAGCCTTTCCTGCTGCTGAGGGGAATGACACAATGACCATTAGAACCTGGACCGGCCAGACCATTTGAGTGAGAGATGTGGATGGCAGGGAGTGGTTCACAAACAGAACTCTATCTATGTAGAATAACTCCCCCACCTCACCCCACCCCATCACATCACATCCCATCACATCCCATCCCACCCCACTGCCACCCCCTAGGCCACCAGAGCAGACAGAAATAAACACCTCCTAATGACCTCAAGCTCAAAGACTGCCCAGACCACAGGGAAAGAAGGCCAGAGAAGGGGAATGGGTATATTTGGTTCCCCTTACAGAATAAGATGCTTTCTGAAGACTGCTAAATATGTTCAACAAGTAGCCCCTGAATTAAGAAGCACAAATGAAGTGCCCAGGAGTCTGACACCAGCCTAGGCAACATAGCAAGATCCAATCTCTACAAAACAATTTTAAAAATTAGCTGGGTGTGGTACTGCATGCCTGTGGTCGCTGCTACTCAGAAGGCTGAGGCGAGAGGATCACTTGAGCCAGGAAGGTGGAAGCTGCAGTTGTGATAGGGCACTGCACTCCAGCCTGGGCAACAGAGTGAGACCCTGTCTCAAGAAAAAAAAAAGGCACAAACGAGATCTCACAACAGTGAGAATCACACTGGCACTTGAAGCCCTCATATCTCATTCTGCTCCTCTCTGTGGCTCAGTGTAAGCCCTCAGCAGGTCTTGCCTGTAATCGTACAATCCTCTGTGAAACCAAGACCAGCCCCTCTCTGTCTTTCTGCAGGAGTGAGCAGAGCCCACCCTAGGCACTAATCCTCAACACACGAAATCCTGGCACCTGACTTTGCCACCTCATCGATCATGCCATGGAGGGGAGTGTCAGGGCTACCCTACGCCAGAGGAGCCCTCAACTAAACCTGCCCACCCCACCCCATCCTGGGCACATGCCACTTGCTCCTCTTTGCTTACACACTTAGCATCCCAGAGCCCTTGGGAATGAATCCCCCACCACTACCACCAACTCTGATTTTGGCATGCCCCCCTCAAAAACCTATCCGCGTTTATCACTTGTATTTTACAGGAAGCTACTAGAGTAACAAAACACAATGACTGTGGCAAGCAGGATGGCTGCAGAGAGCAGGGTTCAGTCACCACCACTGATCCGCTGCAAGGGTGGAAGCTGGCCACAGAGCCTCTGGGAAGGAGGGAAGGCCCCATCCACAGCTGACAGGTTTTCCTTATTACAGCAAGAGCCTGGTTCCTGAAAAGCTGACTGTTGAGACAAGATCAGCCTCAAGAAAAGGAGGCAGGCCAAACAGGGTCACCTGTGCAGGGGAGGCTGGAGGGAGCCGGCCCTCAAGAGAGGCAGAGTCTGATCAAGCAGAGAGGAGGGCAGGAGAGAAAAGGAGGAGCCTCACTCATGAAGGAGGAACAAAGTAGGCTGGATGCAGGGACCTGAAGGCCTCACACAGAAGGAAGCTGGTGAAGCTCCCAGGAGCTCTGGCTAGAAGGCCCCAGGAGTGTGCAGTCCAGGCAAGAGGAAGAGATCCCCCACAGCACCTCCCTCTGCCCAGCTCAAACAAATGGGACAGTCAATCCCCAGGCTGATGGAGGCGGGAGAGAGAACCACAAAGTTGTCAGACTGGTTTGTCCAGGACAGGGAGAACAGGAAACACAAATTGCAGCAAGAGCTCAGTTTCAGGGGCAAAAAAAAAAAGAAGAGTAGTCCAGAATAAAATGGCTGTGGTCTGACAGCCAACAGATTTGGCAATAGAAGGCTAGCGGGGGATAGCTGTTACAAGCAGCAGAATTGGTGGGTTGTAGGGAAATGAGGACCCAGGTCCATGCGATTTCCTGGGTGCAGAGGGGAAATCCAGCAGGCCAAGAGTAAGGGAGCCAAGGGACAAGGGGCCAGCAGATGCTGAAAAGGACCAAGGTTTCTGGAAAAAAAGAGAGTGACACAAGAAGGAACACCTACAAGGAGAGAAATCTGTCCCCTATTCTTGCACTGGCCCAAGCTCAGGACCACTCACACCTGTCTCCTGAGGGACAGGCCAGTGCAAGAAGAATGGACAGGACACTGCCAGCCATGGGATACTGACAGAGATTCTGTCCCTGACCAAACTTCATTTCTCTGAGCCCTCTGCTCACCTGGTCCTGACCTAGGGCTCCTAGCTCCATTCTCTCAGAGCCTAGTTTTAGCAAAAATCCTGTTAACCAGAATCCCCCACCCTCAATATCTAATCACCCTGGATATCTGATCGTATTTCTCATTCTCTGCTATCTCCCAGGTAAAACCTGATCACCCTGGCCTGCCTGCAACAAGAATTCAGTTAGCTAAGTTTAGTAAAAATTTCCCTACCCTCTTAGAAATGTTCAGGAGGCCCCACGCTCCACTCCCTGGCTGTAAGTTCCCACTTTTCTTTGTTGTATTTGAAGTTGGCCCACTCTCTCTCCCCTACTGCAAAATCCCATTGCCATAATCCTTACACCTACTGCAAGTCGTAAATACAGACTACCTTACCAGTTTAACAAGCGTCAGAATAAGTTTTTCTTTAACCAGCTCCCTAAGTCTTCCTGAACCCATTGCTCCCACCCCTCACTCAGGGTGTGTAAACTACTTGGTCTGGGGCTGTGGCTGACCTCCCCTACCAAGCCCCAGAAAAAGACCCTGTCTGCCTGGCCCAGGGACACAGGAGAGGACCCTGAGCACAGCTGGCGGACACCTAGATTGGAGACAGACACATTCCTACTGCTGAGAGTCCCACAGCATCCCCAGGATCACCACTCAGACCTCGGGGTACAAACAAAAGAGATTCGGGAGACACACATTTCCTTCCACTGCTCTGGGGCCTCTCTCCTGGATGTTACAGCTACGAACTCCTCTCAAGGCCGTGGAGTGTATAGGAGCACAGGCCCCAACAGCTGGGACGCATAGTCAGGCAGGAAAAACCCAGAGAAGATTCACTAGCCCCTTGTTCCGGCCCCTCCCCAAACCTTATCCATGCAGGACAGCCCAACTCCAGCTCTCTCAAATGCCAGGAAACCACAAAGACTCTGAGGCAGCACCAGGAGCTCACCTCTTACCAGAATCCCAGAAGCCACTTTAGAGACAACTGCCCCAGCTCTCAGGCTCCCAGCTCAGGCCAGCACAGCCTAAGGAGGGAGGAGCCAGTTCCTCCAGCTATCTAGCTGGAAGGCACAGGCTCTA
The DNA here is from genome assembly GCF_000951035.1 of Colobus angolensis palliatus. Taxonomy (NCBI): domain Eukaryota; kingdom Metazoa; phylum Chordata; class Mammalia; order Primates; family Cercopithecidae; genus Colobus; species Colobus angolensis. Next base: position 13,692,066 of record NW_012113141.1, on the reverse strand, counting down.
GGCCTTCTCCCTGGCTGCTCAGTTGGGAAGCAGAACAGACCGCAAGGGGTGAAGAGTTTCAATCCCAGCCTGCCCAGGCCCACTTAAGCTCTGGTCTCCAGGCCTGGCCTGCTGCCTCCTAAAAGAAAACCACAGCCCCACCCAACCCTACCCAACCCCACCAAGCCCAAGAGTGGAGGAAGTGGGGTTTCCAGAATCAGCTGCTGGTGAGCACTTGCTGAGTGCCACCAGAGATGGCAGCTGTCTCACACCAGTGTCACGCCTAACTCAGGGGCTTTGGATCTTGTTTCTCAGTGTACTCATGCTTCACTGCAACCCGGTGAGACAGGAAAGGCAGCCTTGATTCTTCTCACTTTACAGATGAGAAAATTAGACAGCTTTTTTTTTTCCAGGAAGAAAAAAAAAAAAAAGACTTGTGTAGGTCACTCAACTAGAAAGTAGATGCAACTTGAAAGCTTGCCTCACCACTGTTCACTCTGCAAGCTGGACAGGGTTATTCATCTTCACATCTCCACGTTTAATCGGCAGAGGCACTGGACACTGCCTCCCTGCCAGGGCCTGTGCTCTCACTTGCCCTGTCTAAACCAAAAGCATACGCAGTTAAGGGAGAAAATGGATGTGAAGATGCTATGAGTAACCTCCCTGATTCACAGTTAGAGAGGACACTGCTATAATGGAAGATAAGCAAACTGAAATGCAGGCATTCACCTAGACCAAGGGCTATCAAAACTTCATTCTACGCAGCAACCTGGGTACTCTGATGGCCTGCCAAGAGTGAGACCACTGCTGGAGACCACCACCACCTCTCACTCCACTAGCAGAAAAACGGAGGCCCTGGAAAAGGTGGAAATATGCCTAACTAAGGAGAGTGAGTTAATCATGAGGCGGAAGAACCTGAGGCCTTACCACCTCCAACAGTGTCTGCTAGCCCCGAGGGAAATCACCAGAGACCAAGCAGGTGACCAGGCACAAAATCAAGGGCCACAGTGTGAATGACTCCTTAAAATCCTGCTAAGGTGGCCTAAGGGGGAAAACGCAACTAACAGAGGGTTGCTACTCCCTTCTACAGACCAGGGATCTAGCCCCACACTCAATCCCATCCCCAATGGGAGTCCACCTTCAGTCACCTCACCACCACTGCTTTCCATACCCCTACGGCTGTAAGCTCAATCCCTGAGTCCCACAAACGTGCGGAGGACCAGGCCTGCCTGGGTAGCACTACCTGCTTCTGCTTCTAGGAAAGGTGGCTGCCCCTACAGGCCACATCCAGGTAGGGGATGGAACATGCAAAATGTCCAAGGACTGACAAGGCAGGACAGGGACAGGCAGCAGGAGCCTAATCCCCTTCCCATAGGCATCTTAAAGGCCACCAGGACTCAGTGGCAGGAAACAGGGATCATCATGCTCTCTGTCCCTCTGTCCAAGCCATCAGGAGTGTTCCCACTAATCACTATGGGTCCCCCCAGTGAGGACAACATAAAGAAGATAAATGAATATGCAGTGTGAACAAGAAATAAACTTCTGTTGCTTTAAGCCTTTGAGACTTGGGGATTGCTGTTACCACAGCAAACCGTGATCTATCCAGACAGACACAGGCAGTGACTCACCAATCTTCTGCATGTGGCAGTGTTGGTCTTCCCATTCCCTGGCCTGAGGGAGACAGAAGCTACATCACCAATCAGCAGGGGTTCCGGGGTACCTGCTATGTGCCCAGGCTGTGCTGGGCAGATGAGATGTGTTCAGAGGCAGGGACACAAGGGCACCTTCACTGAAAACACTCATTAGTTCCACTGTGGGCCAGGCTTGTTCAGTATATGAATCTATTTTAATCACCTCTGAGAGGAACATATTGTCTAAATTAGAAATGAGAAAACCTGGCCAGGCATGGTGGCTCACGCCTGTAATCCCAGCACTTTGGGAGGCTGAGGGAGGCGGATTACTTGAGGTCAGGAGTTCGAGATCAGTCTGGCCAACATGGTGAAACCCCATCTCTACTAAAAATACAAAAATTAGCTGGGTGTGGTGGCACACACCTGTAGTCCCAG
>NW_012113141.1:13687364-13689448 GCF_000951035.1 Colobus angolensis palliatus | reverse complement strand
CCCACCCCAGGCCTCCCAAAGTGCTGGGATTACAGGCATGAGTCATTGCACCCGGCCATCACAGTTGTTTTCAAGGATTAAATGAGTTATTACAAGTCAAGCTTCTAGGGTGTAAGTCTCAATAAACTCACTATTAATATCACCATGAAACCTTCCACATAGCTGCTATAATCTTGTCCTTCACTAGATTTTATACCAGCAAAGTTTTCCCAGGCCTGGCACAATGCCACTTTACAGGCACTGCCAAAAGGAATTCTACCTCAGTTGAAGTTAAATGGGTCAAATTCCTGAGCACATGGTGGCCTAGAGTGTGGCCTCAGGAAATAGTTCCAGAACCCAGGGAACTTCACTGCCACCACAACCTTCAGGGCAGGGCCATCTCCTCTCCCACTTCATCCTGTCACTTCCCACATGGGAAGGACCCTCGCCAGTCCTCAGAGACTAGCACAGCTGCCCAGCTGGTGAAGGGAGACACTTCCCTGGGCAGCCAACCATTCTGCAGCTCCATGCCCTTTCTTCCTGGGGCAGCCACAAACCTTCAGAAGCACCCATGGACTCAAACCCTCATCTCCCTGAATGATCCTGCTGTGCTGAGATCAAGCCCAGCTCAATAAACACTACTGAGCACCTATGCCACGTCCAGCCTGGGTTCTAAGACCACACCAAGTTTACAGCTGGTGAGGGACTTTCCAGACTTGGAATAGTGCCTGCAACAATGCCTCGAACCCCACAGAAATCTGAACCATGCTTTGTTAAGTAAACTGAGGATGACATTAGGTGGTCCAAGCAGTGGAGTTCAGAGATGCGGGGATGGACATACCCAGAAAGTCTCCAACTGAAGTTGGGGTGCAACACAATGAGAAGGAAAGGGAAAACACATCTGGTGGCCCTGGGTTTCCAGGGCCTGTCACTATAACGTTAGGGATCGGGGTGGGATGGGATCAGACTGCATGTGGTGGCTCACACCTGTAATCCCTGTGCTTTGGGAGGCTGAGGTGGGGGGATCTCTTGAGCCCAGCAATTTAAGGCTACGATCACACCGGCAGCTAAGGGGATAGAAAGGCATACAGGGCCATGATGGTGGAGTATGGGCTTCATTTTGGGGGTGCCAGGGCTCAGGAAGATCCCTGGAAGGAAGGCCGACCCCATCAACCACTCGGCTGGCTTAAATGTGGCAAGGACATAGGGCTGCTCCGATAGCCTGTCCCCAGGTTTCCCTTCACAAATTGAGAAGGGTAGCCAGAGGACTCAGCAGGCACTAACTGCTTCTAGACTTCAAGGTCAAGGGGCGAGGGGAAGGCTACTTTTGAGGATTTGGCAGGCCACTCTCTCAGTAGCCCAAGAACAACCCCCTCTCGGAAGGGAGGAAGATCCCCTGGAGAGCAGACCACTGCCAGGAGCATACCTGCAGAGGTTCCAATACTATGCTCTGCACGGACGCTCAAGACCGCCTGACCTCCTGGATAGCCGCGCCAGAACACCCAAGGAGTGTGTGTGACACCGCCGCACTCACCACCGCTCCGCGCCCAGCACCAGGACAGTACCTGGGCCCACAATTTCGCCCGACTCCCCCTAGCACAGACCGCTTCTCGCCGGAGATCAACCTTAAGTCCCCAACACAAGTGCTCCAGCGGTCCGAGGGCCAAAGTTTCTCCACACAACCTCACACAGGCACTTCCTACCCACCCGCACCCCACCCCGGGGGTGGAGGAGAAGCAGCAGCGGCCGGAGACCAGCACACTCCGCAGCCACAAACCTCACTCTACCAGAACTCTGGCTAGGTCAAGGGGTCAGGCTTTGCTCCCAAACACAACTCCATACGACTAACGCGGAGAAGCTGGGTCATCGCCTACTCAAACTCCGGCCGCCCCAAACCCAAGCCGGGCAGAGTGGGACCCACGGCGGCGTGGGAGACTGACCACAACCACGGCGGGGCAGGGGAAAAGGGTGGCCCGCCCCGGCCTACGCCCACCCCCACCCCGGACCCGAGCTCCGGAGGGCCGAGGGTGGGTGGCTGAGCCGAAAGGGGCGCCCATCCCAGAGCTCGCTGCTGGGGACGAGAAGCAGAGCTCCGAGCGGCAGCG
>NW_012113141.1:13674953-13686654 GCF_000951035.1 Colobus angolensis palliatus | reverse complement strand
AGGCCGGGCCTGGCCCGGGGCCGGGCACTTGTGGCCGCCGGGAGCTCTCTGAGCCGTTGCCCTGCGCAGACGCCACTCTGGCCTTGTCAGAGCCGAACCTGGGAGAAGCACGAGCTGTGGGAGGCGGCGTCTCGAGGGATACACGGGATGACCGTGGAGAGCGGGCGAAGGATTAGGAAAATGGCTGTGGTGGAGATAAGAGGCGTTCCTGCCCGGCTTTGGAGCCTGGGGGCGGGGGTAGTCTTCAAAAGATGGAAGGGGAAATGGTTTTTATTTCTTTGTAAACCGAGAAGTAAGGACACGCTCCTTCTGGCCTTGGTGCTAAAAATACCAAGCTTTCTTTGGATCGTGGCTGAGATTTGTTCCTCACCTTTACGCTAAAGAGATGGCTGGGACGATTCTTGTAGGGTAGAGGGATTTCCAGGGACAGCTAGGGGTGGCTCCCCAGCCTCAGCCTCCCTACCTGTAGAATGAAGCATGGCACACTCTATTTCTTAAACTTATTCGGTGGCTGAGGGCCGAGTGGTCTGCTCTGTTGGGTAACACCAAACAGGGATCTATTAAAACTGGGCTAAGACTGGTTGCCACATGCCAGTACAAGCAACCAACTGGTTAATTCCAATAGAAGGGGGAAATCTTGAAACGGAGACTGTTCAGTCCATTCCCAGGTTTGTTTGGGTTTTTTGTTTTTTGAGCAAAGGTATCGTTTTATCACCCAGGTTGGAGTGCAGTGGCATGGCCGTGGCTCACTGCAGCCTCGACCTCCCGCCTCAGCTTCCCAAGTAGCTGGGAGCACAGGTGCAGGCCACCACGTCTAGCTAATACTTTTATTTTTTTGTAGAGACGAGATCTTGCTATGTTGCCAGTGATGATCTCAAATTCCTGGCTCAAGCAATCCTTCCACCTCTGCCTCCCAGAGTGCTGGAATTACAGTCATGAGCCACTGTGCCTGGCTAATTTTGTTTGTTTAATTAAGGGGGATGCAACCTGTCTGTGACCCCCCAGGCAGCTCAGGAACCTCCCTGGGAACCTGTCCATTCATTCAGCAGATAGTGAGCGCTTGATTGAGTGCCTGATATATGCCAGGCCCTGTGTGCATGGTGGGATACTTCAGTGAACAAGACAGCTGAGGCCTTTTGCCGGATAAAGTTAATTTTTAGTGGAGAAGACAAATACATAATCACAAGTTGAAGTAAAAGGCTGGGACAAAAACAAGGGGCTAGAATAGAGAATAAAAGCTACCTAAGATGAAGCATTCAGGAAAAGTGAGGAGGTGATGCTGAATTTGAAGTCAAGAGTGAGGAGTTAGCCTTGGGAAAAGTTGGGCAGAGACATTCCTCGCTGAGAGCAGTAGGTGCCTTTTCAGGGTAAGTTCTGCATGGGTCAAGGAGCTGAAAGAAAATCAGTGTAGCTGAAGTTTCAAGCCTAGGGGAAGAGGCCCAGGATGGAGTGGGAAGGTGGGCGGGGGCCAGAGCATGCAGGGCCTGTGGGCTGTGTCAAAGAATGGAGACTTTGTTGAGCCTTGGAAGGGTTTTATGCAGAAGACTAACATGTTCTGATTTAAGGCTGTGTGTGGGTGTCAGGCAAAAATAAAAGCAGGGAGCCAATTAGGCTTGCCACAATCCAGGCCAAAGATGATGGTGGTTTGAACCAAAGTGGTGGTCATGCTAAGATGAGTAGTTGAGAGTTGCTATTTTGGACTTAACAGGACACACTGATAGGAAGGACATGGGGGCAGGAAATGGAGAAACCAAAGATAACTCAAGTTTCTGGCTGGAGTAAGTGGGTGGACAGTGCTTCATTTATTGGATCAAAAAGCAGCAACCACATCTCAGGGAGTTACATCAGGAATTCTGTTCAAGCCACATGGAGCTTAAGATGCCTGTTAGAGATCCAATGGAGTTATCTCATCACTAGGAGCTCAGAAGAGAGGCCAGGGCTGGAAAGGGGCTTTGGGATGGATCAGCATAAAGATGCTCAAGGTCATGGGATCTGAGAAGGACACACAGGGCTAGGCGGTGGATGCAGAAGAGAAGAGAGTTCAGGAGGGACCCAGGGGAACTAAAGCAGGCAAGAAGACTGAAAAAGAGGCTGGGGGGCCAGAAGGAGAATCAGGAGAGCGCTGTATCCTAGAGACTGAGAAAATGTTTCCAGAAAGCAGTTGTCAGCTGTCTTAGATGCAGCTTAGAGATCAGATAAGATGAGGACTGACGCCTGTTGGCTCTGGCAACATGAAGGCAGTTGGTGAACATGGTAAGGGCAGTGTTCCTGGAATAGTGGAAGCCAGGCTGTGGTAGAACTACCATGTTTGCACAACTTGTGTAACAGGGAATGGAGAACTGGGAGGGATCTAGAAAGGATATGGAAGCATAGGATGCTTTGGTAGAGATTGCTAGATGCCCCTAGTAGTAATTCTCTCTTCCCTTCATGATGGAATTTCTAATTCTGTCTGGCCACATGGCTTCCCAGAATAAAGGCAAGTTTCTCAGCCTCACTTGAAGCTACACTTCATTCCACCTAATAGGAAGTAAGTGTAGGAGGAGTCCATGTGCAAATTCAAAACTGGCTTTAAAGGGAAGTCATGTGCTGTTTCCTGCCTGGTAGGATATATTGATAGCTGGAGCTCAAGCATCCATATTGGATCTTAAGTGGAAGCCAAAGTGTTGAGGATGTTAGTAGAAGTGAGAATAAATGTGGATCCTAATGTGTAGGGAGCCAGCACACATTTGGACTACCTACCTCTTGACTTTATGGGAGAAGGACATTTCTGTCTTGTTTAATCCTCTATTTTATGGCACATGTAGCCATATCTATTTCTAACATTTGTTAGCATAAAGAGGGGTTCGTTAAAATATGGGAGTCACTGAAGCAGGCCTGCACAGTGATAGGAATGATCTAAGAAGAAGGCAGGGGCCATGATAGGAAGAGCAAATGAAAGGAGATAGGGTATGGGCACTAATGAGGGTCACCTCCTACAGAGGGACACCTCCACCATTTTTAAGGAGAGTAGTGTGGAGGCCAAGAGGAGGTTTCTAGTAAAGGCTGGGATTGGGACGATGATTACTCACACCTGGTGATTTCTGCTTAATCGTGGATGTGCAGGAGGTCATGAGCTAGAACAAGGAGGAAGGAGATGGGGAAGCCAGCTTTGCAAGCCATGGACTGAGTGGTTTTGGAGATCTTGCTGGCCTGAGCAGCGTCTGGGAGATGTGTCCTTTCTGGAACAGTTGGCCACACTGCTGCAGGCTATGAAAAGTGTGGTGGGAGTACCCACAAAGCCAGCATGGCCATCCCCGCCATGCCCCAGACAGTCACATCTGACACTCACCTGCCATTCCCAGCTGCAGCAGAGACCCAGAAAGCTTTATCTCACCCATTCTGTTTTTTTTTTCTTTTGAGATGGAGTCTCACTCTGTCACCCAGGCTGGAGTGCAATGGCGTGGGCTCCCTGCAACCTCTGCCTCCTGGATTCATGGGACTATGGGCACGTGCCACCACACCCAGCTAATTTTTGTATTTTTACTAGAGATGGGGTTTCACTGTGTTGGCCAGGCTGGTCTTGAACTCCTGACCTCGTGATCTGCCCACGTTGGCCTCCCAAAGTGTTGGGATTATAGGCGTGAGCCACCATGCCCAGCCTATCTGACCCATTCTTACAGCAACATGGAGTGACTTGAGAGAGCCTCAGAGAGTCAAACTGCAAAACAGGTCTATTGCATTCTCCTTTATTAAAAAATAAAAAGAATTCAATATAGACAGCCCCAACTCATAAAAGGGTTGTATTGTAACCAGTGGTTTACTTTCCTGGCTAGCACCTAGAACCATAATTGCCAAGCATATAACTGAATTGTAGTGCAGGCTGCAAGCCTAACGTACGGATTGTGGGAAGCAAAAACAGTACAGGAAGGAGGAAAAGAAAGAAGCTGAGAGTTTTGCTTCTTTTTTCCGGACCTGAAGCTGCCACAGATAAAATTTTAAGTGGAAGAGCTTGCCCTTTGTCTTCCCCTGACTTCTTCCATAGCCCTCTTGTGTCGGTCCCCAGTGCTGCACTCTGCAGCTTCTGTGTGTTTACAGGTCAGTGGGCAGGTCAGGGTGAGATTGAACAGAAGAGGGAGTTGGTGTCCAAGCTCTCCTAGTTCTCAACATCTTGATCTTGAGCAAACCACTCCACATCCCTGAGCCCTGCTGTTCTTATCTGTAAAGTCAAGGTAATACTAAAACCCACCTCAAAAGCTTGTAATAAAAATCCAAAGAGATAAAGTTTGTAAAACTTCGAAAAATACCAGGTAAGCTGTAAAGAACTCTGTTACCAGGGAAAGATGACTTATTAGGACCAGACTACCAAGGATTAGTTGGGACATTTTGGTTGGAAATGAGAACCCCACTCAGACTAGCTTAGGTCATCAAAGGGGAGATACTGGAAGGAGCCTCAGATCGCTCATAGAATTGAAAGAAGAACTTGAAACCAGAGTGACACTGAAAACTGGGGGCTGATCCTGACAGCATCCCAGACCAGGGGCCCCCACCCTCCGTTTCTCATAATTGTCACAGTTTGCCATGTCAGGTATGTGACTGAGGAAGTCTACACTCTAAGTCGGTATGAACAAATCTCAGGAAAGGATCAGCCAGGCATGGTGGCTCACGCTATAATCCCAGCACTTTGGGAGGCCAAAGCGGGTGGATCACTTGAGGTCAGGAGTTTGAGACCAGCCTGGCCAACATGGTGAAACCCCATCTCTACTAAAAGTAGGAAAATTAACTGGGTGTAGTTGCGCATGCCTGTAGTCCCAGCTACTCAGGTGGCAGAGGTGAGAGAATAGCACTTGAACAGGGAGATGGAGGTTGCAGTGAGCTGAGATTGTGCCATTGCACTCCAGCCTGGGCGACAGAGGAAGACTCCGTCTCAAAAAAAAAAAAGAAAAAGAAAAGGATCCTAACTGGGTCAGCTCTCGTCTCATATTCACTCCTGGACCCATTCTTACAGCAACATGGAGTGGCTTGAGAGAGCCAAACAAACTCTTACACAATTAGTGTGGTGAGGGAGATGAGAGACCATAATTGGACTAGGTCTGGGTCAGATGCCCATGTCTGCAATCAATAGGGCAAGGCCCTATGCAGAAGAAGGGGGAGTGGTATGTGCAGGGCCAACATCATCATTTTTAGCAGTCTTTTTTTTTTTTTTTTTTTTTTTTTGAGATGGAGTCTCGCTCTGCCGCCCAGGCTGGAGTGCAGTGGCCGGATCTCAGCTCACTGCAAGCTCCGCCTCCTGGGTTTTACGCCATTCTCCTGCCTCAGCCTCCCAAGTAGCTGGGACTACAGGCGCCCGCCACATCGCCCGGCTAGTTTTTTCTATTTTTTAGTAGAGACGCGGTTTCACCGGGTTAGCCAGGATGGTCTCGATCTCCTGACCTCGTGATCCGCCCGTCTCGGCCTCCCAATGTGCTGGGATTACAGGCTTGAGCCACCGCGCCCGGCCTTAGCAGTCTTGTATACTAAGTATTCCTTAGGCCCTGTGCAGAATAGTGACATTGTTACATCTGTGCTTTAGAAAGATCCCTAAGGCTGCAGTGGGAAGGGAAGGTGGGAGGGAGCAAGATTGGAATAAAAAATGGTTAGGAAGGAAATGATGAGGAAATAGAAAGAGGTGGACAGAATCAAGATATATTTAGGAGCTAGAACTGAGAAGTGACTAATTGCATGGGAGAATAAGGAATAAAGAAACGTCATATTCTGGTTGCATGGGCAGTGGCGCTATTCACTGAGAAGGAACACAAGAGACCCTGTGTGGATGTATATGTTTGGTGAGAGGTGATGACTTAGACCTCTTCCATTTGAAGTGTTCCTGGGTAGAGTGGAGAGGTGTATTTTGCTGTATGGAGTTAAGAGAGACAGCTAAGCGGAAGTTATCAATTTGGGAGTTGTATCCATTTGAAATTGTGTTTAGCTTTTCTAACAATAACCCAAGGCCAGGTGCAGTGGCTCACATCTGTAATCCCAACACTTTGAAAGGCTGAGGCAGGAGGATAACTTCAGCCCAGGAGTTTGAGACCAATCTGTGCAACATAGTAAGACCCCATCTCTTTAGGAAAAAAGAAAGAAAGAAAACAGAGAGAGAGGGGAGAAAGAGAAAGAGGGAAAGGAGGGAAAAGAGGGAGGGAGGGAGGAAGGAAGAAAAGGAGGGAGGGAGGGAAGAGAAAGAAAACAGCAGCACAACTATATTGCCTTAACTACATTCGGCTTTCTTGCTGTAGTTGTAGGAAAAAACTGACACAACAAGAAGTCTAAAGGTAAGCAGAGCAAGGCTGGTCAGCAGCCCCACAATGTCATCAGGTCCCAGCTCCTCTCTGTTGGTCTGTCTGGCTCTCTTTAAACAGGGCAGGGTTGGCTTGTGGTCGTCATACAATGGCTGCCCCAGCTCCAGCTTCCCACCCACATTCCAGACAGAAGAAAGAGCAGAAAGAATGAAGGAGCAACACCTAAAACTTACCCAGAAATCCCCAGACTACTGCTTATGCCTCACTAGCTGAGTGCAGTCACATGACAAACTCTAACTCCAAAGGAGGTTGGGAAATGTCTAAAAAATTAACTCCTGTTTTAAAGAAAGAAGGGAGAATCGATATTGAGGAAGCAGCATGTGTTAATTGAAACCATCACAGTAGAGGAGATTACTTTGGGATGGGGAGATGAGAAGAGAAAAGGACCAATTTTGGAAAATCAGAGAGCAGAGGGACCACAGAGACTGAGGGAGACTATCCAGTGAGGTAGGAGGAAAACCAAGAGGGTGGAATGGAGGGAAGTCCAGGGGCAACAAGTGTTTCAAGAAGAGGGGAGTGGTCCCAGTTTCCAGGGCTGCAGAGGGCCAGTGAAACAAGGCTGAAGAGCAACCATGGGGTTGATAGCTTCAGAGAACTGTTTCAGTGGCGAATTGGGTCAAAGACAGTTAATAGTGGGCTGAACAGCAAATGGAAAATTAGAGAGAGGTTGTTAGCTGGAAGATGATGAGGATAAGCAGTTGCAGGAGGGTGTTTGTTTAAGAAAGGAGAGACTTGGGCCAGGCACAATGGCTCATGCTTGTAATACCAGCACTTTGGGAGGCCCAGGTGGGAGAATCGCTTCAGCCCAGGAGCTCCAGGTGAGCCTGGGCAACATAGTGAAACCCTGTTTCTATTAAAAGAAAATAACAAGAAAAAGGAGAGACTCAAATATGTTTAAATGATGAAGGGAGAAGGCAAGAGAAGAGGGGAGATAGGAGAGTCTGAAGGAAGAGAGAAAATGCTTGCTAGAGAAGGTGGGAAGGATTGGTGTTCAGAACAAGAGGAGAGAACCAAACTGGAGGACAGCAGGACCTTCACAGAGACAGGAGGCAGGAAGACAAGCTGGGTGAGGATTCAGATGTTTGTGGGTTTGGTGGGGCTTCCTGAGGGAAGAGGTCTGCTTTCTCTGGAAGTAGACAGAATGGGCACCTGCTGAAGGTAAGTGGGTGTTGGGTGGGATCCAAGGATTTCAGAGAAAATAGGAGAGAATGAGAAACACCTCTGAGCATGAGCAAGCAGGAATGTTTAGGGAAGGGTTGCAAGCCCAGCTGCAAATGGAGACCCAGAGTGAGAGTGACACACATCTCAGATTACATGACCTTTTTCATCAGTACTCAGCAGCTGGGGTAAGTGCAAGTGCAGAGAGCACAGACAGCAGCAGGATTGATCAAAATTTGAGGTTTGCCAGGAGAGCATGATAGAAAAACAATGGTGCAAAGGATTCAAGAAGGTTGGAGATAAAGCAGTTGAGGTGTTGTATCCTTAGTCTTGGCTACTAGGGGAGAGAAGTGACAGCTGGAGGGGCTAGTAGATAGGGGGAAAGAAGATGAGGCTGGGGCTGGAGAGCCCTCAGCATGTGAAGAAGGGAGATATGGTGCACAAGGCTGTGGTCAGACAGAGGTGTGTATTCATGGGACCAGGTGATCGAGATGGAAGAAATGAAGAAGCCAATGGCCCTGAGGGTGAGGAGATCAGGACCAAGAGGATAGTGGGAAGATGGGTCACTCCATCAGTATATGGCAGGACTTGAAGTGCAGGCAATGGCAATGAGCTAGGCACCAACAATTTGGTAGAACTTTTACTTCAAGCTCAGTTTTGCACTGGTGTTGCCTTTCTTGACGAAAGAGGTCAAGGAGCCTTGGGGAAAAGAGAACAGAAAGGAAATTTATTTCTTGGCCTGTCATTCAATACTTGGCCTTTTTGTTCCAGAACAATCTATCTTAAGGAATCTGCAAACTTCTAGAAGGCTCCTACTCTTATTTGCATCTATAGCTTCAGCCATGGGATGTCTGCCTGCCAGTGGTGTCCCCTACAAACAGTTAGGACTAAGATTTGTGATAGGAGCCCATGTGTGAGGACAAGACACAGTGGAACACCCTTTAATGATGGCATCTAAGACTGTCTAAGCAGATGGTGATGACAAGGAGTCCCATCGTCTCTCTGCCCTCAGTTGCCCATTTCATAAACTGAAGGTGGCAGAGAAAGAAAGGTTGTTTAATAGGTGATATCTTATGGGCCTTTCAGCCCTGTGTGTCAACCACACTGTAATGACTCCACATGGGAGAAGAAAGTTTTGCCAAAGAAGAAAACCCCAGATGTGACCAAATAAGACATCAAGGGAAGGAGCAGATCCTAGATGTTAAGAGCAAGTATAATACCAGGAATCGAACTGCCTGAGCTAAGTCCCAACTCTGCCCCTGAAAGCTAGGTCCACTCAGGGCGGAGAGCTGCTCATGTCTGCCCAGGGAACTATGGGATCTATGCAGATGTCAAAGCCACTTGACAGCACAGAGTGTTACTTCTGGAATTAATCTCATGCAAATTGACCTTCACAAAGCTCTGACTTAGTAACATAAATGTGGAAAGGGGGCTCAGAGGGAATCACCTAGCTGATAAGTGGTAGAAGCAGGACTGTCAGCTTTATGACCACACCCGAGTCCCCAGTCTGTCTCAATCTCACACCCAGAGATTTGAGGGTCTGCTAAGGTCCTGGGACCTCTAGGCACAGACACTGGTAGGAGAGCCACTGAAAGTTCCCCCTACCACTATAAAGTAGAGGAGAGAGGCATACCTAGACTCATCTGACACAAAGTAGAGCACAGATGGATGCTGCAAACATCACAGGTACCTTTCCCTGTCCCTGTCACAGCTCTGGGGACTTTTAGTTGGTTCCATGGGAGAATCTGGTAGTCCCTGGGGAGGGCTGCCCAGCAGCTGATGTTGCGTGCACACACTGCCACCTAGAGGCAGTCTGAGGAAACTCCAAGTTTATGAAACCACGTGTGTGTGTGCGCAGGCGGGTGTGTGTGTGTGTGTCTGTGTTGGGGCAGGAAGGGAGGGCTTTTCAGTCCTTGTCTGGCACTGCTGATTGTCTCCTGGAGCCCTTGGCTCTCCTCCACAACCACGTGTCCTGCCCCCAGCTCCTCCTCAGTATCTGCAGATCCTGCTCCCCATTCCCGGCAAATGCTACTTTTCCCAGATGCTGGGAACATCTAACACCTCTTTCTTCCCCCTCTCATCCCCACAGGCTCTCTGCCCTCTGTGCCACTCCTGTGTCTTTAGAATTCTCTGTGCACTGGCCCCACCCATCTTTATGGCCAGATCCCTCTCCTGAGCTCCAGTTCCCCCTCCCTCACACTAGAAAGAAAATCTGATCCCATCAGTCCTCCTCCTGCAAACCTTAGAGGTTCATTTCATGAACACCAGCTCCTTCCCATATTCTACAGGGATTAACCAGGTCTGGCCTCTGAGTGGGCTGCTCCAACCATATTCTGATCACAAGCCTGCCTCACATACTGTGACCTAGCCTGTCACCTCTGGTTTGTGACCACCTAGACCACACTTCAGGACCCACTGTGTTAGATTAGATCATTCACTTGGAATTGCCCCTGGCAGAAGGAAGCTGCCCTGCCCAGGGCTCTGCCCCACCCCCATCCCTGGTGCAGGGTGCAGCCTGTGCCCACTAAATGAGTGATGGGTGGGAGTTACAAAGCCCCCTTGTCTCATTTCAGGGCAACTGCTGGGTGATCCCAACTCAGAGCTCCTGTGGGATCAGTTGAGGCCTCACAGCTCAATGTCGCCCTCCACTCAGTCCTGCTCCCCTCACTTCTTGCATACACGTTTCTGGACCAGCTTCCATTTCCTGTGCACCTGGCATATGCCATCGCTTTGGCTCAGAACAGCTTTTGAGTTCTTCTTTTCCTTTGCCTGTCTGAGCACAGGAAGTAGAAGCCACCCAGCACAACCTCGCAGCCAGGCCCTTAGGAGAATTGGCCAGCAGAGGTCAGGATCTAGTACTGCCTCCACGTCACCCACTCTTCATTCTTGCTGAGACATTGGTATCTCATTTATCTCCATTGTGCCAGCAACTTCTGGCCAGCTTCCCCTCAGGGCTTCTCCCTGCCTTCTGCTGGTCAGCTGTCACCATCTGCGCCCCTTCTGGGGAAAAACTCTGTACAGGTTTTACAGGTCCCTGGCGAGTTCACAGAGGCCTGAGTTAGGATCCAGGGTCCACCCCTGGTCCAGTTGATGTGCCCAGGATCGAAGTTTGTGGTGCAGACCATGGAAAGTCTGGGTGCCTCCAATGGAAGGCGTGGCATGGCCAACTCTGAGGTCCCCAGGATGGGACAGCAACATCTGGGCACATAATGTCTTGCCACCTGCTGCTAAGGCTGCTGACTGCAAATAATAAGCAAATTTAGAGCCACATAATAGCATTTGTAACTGGTTTTAGTATGCATATACAGATCCAGTTTTGTAATGATTATGTTATTATTTGTCAATTTTTAAAGGCGTTTGAAACATTTATGAGACTGAGTCATTACAGTTGGGAAGAGTGTAACTGATTACATTTAATGTTTAAATGTTCAAGAAAAATCTACTTTCTAAAAATTATCGTCAACGGAAGAATGACGAGGTTCATATATTTGGCTCTCTTGAGTCATGAAGGCTGGGGAAAGATGAGAGTCCGATAAGGGAAGCCCAGAGCTCTGCATTGCAGAGACTTTAGACTTCCTGCTTCAAGCAGCACCTGCTTTCCCAGGAGCTGGCTGCGCTTTGGCCCCCAGGATCCACACCCCAGCCCCTCCTGGCCAGAGGCATTTGCCCTCCTCCTGCCTCTGTGTATAAGCAGTTCTGGGTGATAACCTAGCAGCAGAACTGGCCTTCTCTCCCCCTGAGGAAGCCTAGCACAGTCATGAAGGGCACAAGGGAGGGCCAGTACCAGCTGGGTCCACTGGCTCAGGAAGATTGGCACCCCCCCAGGACACTTAGCCGGATTTGTGTCCCTTTCCAGGCTCCTGCACATGCAGGTCCATGACACTTCCTGTGCTCCTTGAATCAAATGGATTTCTTACAGTTCTATATGGCCTGAGTTTCACAACACAAATAACCCTGAGGGGCTAAGGGTGAGGGCACAAAAACTTCTTGTCAGTGAACTAGCTAGGGAGGTTTACCAAGCACACGGTATGGTGCATTTTTATTACTCTGTTAAAAGTGTGTGATTGGCTGGGCGCGGTGGCTCAAGCCTGTAATCCCAGCACTTTGGGAGGCCAAGACGGGCGGATCACAAGGCTAGGAGATCGAGACCATCCTGGCTAACACGGTGAAACCCCGTCTCTACTAAAAAATACAAAAAACTAGCCGGGCGAGGTGGCAGGCGCCTGTAG
>NW_012113141.1:13673493-13673833 GCF_000951035.1 Colobus angolensis palliatus | reverse complement strand
CTGGGATTACAGGCGCCTGCCACCATGCCTGGCTAATTTTTGTATTTCTAGTAGAGATGGGGTTTCACCATGTTGGCCAGGTTGGTCTCAACCTCCTGACCTAAGGGTGATCCACCCACCTCAGCCTTCCAAAGTGCTAGGATTACAGGTGTGAGCCAATGCTGAAGGGGGCCAGCCCCTCCACACCTGCGAGTGTTTCTCGTCAGGTAGGACAAGAGACTGAGAAAAGAAATAAGACACAGGCTGGGCGCGGTGGCTCAAGCCTGTAATCCCAGCACTTTGGGAGGCTGAGATGGGTGGATCACGAGGTCAAGAGATCGAGACCATCCTGGCTAACACG
>NW_012113141.1:13664094-13668557 GCF_000951035.1 Colobus angolensis palliatus | reverse complement strand
GCCAGCCATCTCGCCCGGCTAGCTTTTTGTATTTTTTAGTAGAGATGGGGTTTCACTGTGTTAGCCACGATGGTCTCGAACTCCTGACCTCGTGATCCGCCCGTCTCGGCCTCCCAAAGTGCTGGGATTACAGGCTTGAGCCACCGCGCCCGGCCTATACCACATTTTCTTTATCCATTCATCCACTGATGTATACTTATCTTGATTCCACATCTTGGCTATTGTGAATAATGCGCTGCAAAGAACGTGAGCATGCAGGTATCTCTTCAACATACTGGTTTCATTTCCTTTGGATAAATACCCAGTAGTGGGATTGCTGGATCATGTAAGAAGTCTACATTAAAGAACTCTATACTGCTTTCCATAATGGCTGTACTAATTTACATTCCTGCCAACAGTGCGTAAGGGTTCCCTTTTCTCCACATCCTTTCCAATATTTGTTTCTTTTGTGTTTGTGTTTGAGATAAGAGTCTCACTCTGTTGGCCAGGCTACAGCGCAGTGGCACAATCCTGGCTCACTGCAACCTCCACCTCCTGGATTCAAGCGATTCTCCTACCTCAGCCTCCTGAGTAGCTGGGACTATAGGTGCACACCACCACGCCTGGCTAATTTTTGTATTTTTAGTAGAGACAAGGTTTCATCATGTTGGCCAGGCTGGTCTCGGACTCTTGGCCTCAAGTGATCCGCCTGCCTCGGCCTCCCAGAGTGATGGTATTACAGGCATGAGCCACCACGCCCAGCCCCAAGATCAAGATTTTTGACTGACTCAGACTGTGCTGGGAGAGCATTTAGTGTAGCAAGTGGGACCAGCACATCCTGTTATATGAAGAGTGCAATTAGAGGCATCTTCTGCTGGAACAAAGCTCTGCAAGGAGCTGCTCTGCAAGGAGCTGCCCTGTGGACAGACTCAGAGAGGCATTTTCGGGGACTCGGGTATCTCCCATTGGCCACCCCTTAGCAACTCTCACTCTAATTGTGGCTGGACCTGGGCCTTAACGAGTGCTTCTGCAATGAGAAACTTCTGTCATCAACTCTTTGGTTACTTTCAAGTAACAAAGGCGGGAAAAATATTTGTCTTTACCAGGTTTCAAAATGAGTTGCTTTCTTAGCATCATCCAGAGATTTTCCTTTTTTTAAAGGATCATTATGAACTCATTGATTTAAACATCTGATGTGTTTTGATTCATTGCCATTATTCTTACTGACGCTCAAAGAGTCCCATCTTTGACAAGTGAGAGTTGTCTCCTGAGTCTGTCCTTTATACAAGCCCTTAGTAGTGACTGAGAGCTTGCCTGGTGTCTGGTACAACAAGATGTTACAGGCTCATCTTGTACATTTTCTGCCCCAACCCTGCAATCAACCATTTCCCCAAGGGGTTCCCTTTAGCAGAAACTGATATTGGAAGACCATGTTCTGGGCTCAGCTGCCTCTTGAGAGACTTTATTCATGTTTCCTGGCTGAACATCATGGAAATTAGGGCACGGGTGTCTCTTAACTAACTTCAGTACAGACACAGACCAAGACTCGGCATGAAAGGGGAAAATTCCTCTGCTTCTTAAAGATTTCACAATTGTTTGTCAATGTAAGGCAGTGGTCTTCCACCTTGCCTACATACTACAATCCCCTAGGGAGCTCTACAAAATACTGATGCCTGGATCCATCCCCAGAGATTCTGGTTTAACCGGACTAGGATCTGGACTGAGCAATGGCGTGGTTTTTTTGGTTTGTGTTTTGTTTTGTTTTGTTTTAGTGTGAAGCTCGCAGATGGGGCTCAGCCCTGACTGTAATTATTCTGTATTTGTCTTGACACTTTTACCATCTATATATGGAGCTTACACAATACTCTTTGCAAGCCTTACACATTTATGTAAATTGTATCCTACTGAATGTACATTCCGAAGCTTTTTTCCTTAGCATTGTTTCAGCCCATCCAAGTTGATACTTATACCTCTAGCTCGTTCATTGTAACTATTTTTTTTTTTTTTTGAGATGGAGTCTAGCTCTGTCACCCAGGCTAGAGTGCAGTGGCACCATCTGGGCTCACTGCAAGCTCCACCTCCTGGGTTCATGCCATTTTCCTGCCTCAGCCTCCCAAATAGCTGGGACTACAGGCGCCTGCCACCATGCCTGGCTAATTTTTTGTATTTTTAGCAGAGATGGGGTTTCACTGTTAGCCAGGATGGTCTCAATCTCCTGACCTTGTGATCCACCCACCTCGGCCTCCCAAAGTGCTGGGATTACAGGTGTGAGCCACCGCGCCCGGTCCATTGTAACTATTATAGCACAGTAAAACCTTCCACTACCCCATCATTTTCTGCTGTAAAATGATCAAAAATTCATGAGCAGTTATTGTCCAGGAGAAAAATCGGGACGGTAACCTTGACTCCTCTTTTTCTTACATCCTATATCCAAATAGTTCAAGAATCCTCTTAGCTCCTCTTTCTGTCACATCCTACATCCAATAGTTCAAGAATCCTCTTAGCTCTGCCTTCAAATATACCCATCATGACACTTCTCACTATCTTCTGTGCTCCCACCTGGTTGCCACCACCGTTATCTCTTGCCTGGATCATTGCAACAGCCTCCCAAATGGGCTCCCTGCTGCCACCTTTGATCCTCTAAAATCTATTATCTTGAAGCAGCCAGAATAATACAAATCAGAACATGTCACTCTTCTAAAAACCCTCTAAATGAATTCCCATCACTCCCAGTAAAATTTAGAATTGTTTCCTATCCTCTATTGCTAACTAGTGTGTGGGCTGACCTTGACCATCATTATACAATACAGAAAGGTGACCAGGTACAGCTGGAAGAAGCATGTCCTTGAAAGGACCTCCCCACACCTCCCTAATCCAGGGATCTAATCCACTATCATCCTCAATTGTAACTGTCTTCAAAACAAAATGACAAATAAGTCCTCCTTTAAATGTAGAAAGGATGTGAAGGGTTAAATGAGAACAAGTCAACTTTCTTTCCCCTCCCCTCCCAAACATAAACTGACAAATACACACCTTGCTTGCCCCATGGGGCACTGGCAATCCAGAATGGAGGGAGGGCAGCCAGCACTGGGGAGAAACTTCAGTCTGCCCTGACTGCATCCACCCTCTATTCTCACAACCCCTACAGCCTCTTCCCCATAGCTCACCTTCCCTGCCCTCCACTCCCCTACACTGCAATGGTATGCCTTGCTCTGGGAAAGGGAGAATAGGCATTGCTTTTGAGAAATCTGCATATTGGGGGAGAGGACATAGAACCAGGTAAACAAAACAGGCTAGACCCCTCCCTGTACTCCCCTAGTCATGCTTTACTATCCAAATCTCTGCCTTGAAAGTTCCTCCAGCTGGGGATTCCCTATCCACCCATGTCCACACCATCTGTGACCCTTGCCACTGCCAGGCCCAATGAAAAACTCACCCTTCACCCTCTGAAGACTTGCTGAAAAAATCACTGACAAGAGGCAAATTAACAGGAGAAAAAGCAAACAAATTTATTTGATCATAATTGTATGTGAGCCTTCAGAATGAAGACCCCAAGATACAGGGGAATTGTTCATTTCTATGTTTAGGTTCAACAGATTATGGACTGTGTAGAAACACGATTGGACAAGAAGGGTAGGATCTAATAGTAATAGACTGAGAGGGGAAACCCAGCAAGGCCTGTCTAGATTCTTCTTGGCCTCTCTGCGCAGCATTCCTTCCTTCTGGACATGGGATGGGACCCTCTCTGGAATGGGTATGACAGTCAAACAAGGTAGGTCAGATCATTTCTTTCTGACCAGTTTTTACACAGAAAGGGGAGTGGGGAGTGAGAGGACCGTTTTTAGGTTTTATGACTGGCTTTGGGTAAAACCAGTTCTGGTTTCTGATGACCTGCCTTGGGGAAGAGGGATTCTAGTTTCTATGAGTAGCCTTGGGGGAGAATGAGAGGCCAGAAACAAGAGGGCAGGAGAAGGTCAGAGAGAAACTTTTGCTTCTGGGGCTGCTTCTGAGCCCTTCGTTTTAAAGTATCAGAGATGATCAGGGGCAGCCTGGCTCTGGGTAAGGTCTCCCGACGTGTGAGCGCTGGTCTTCCACACTGGTTGCTGAGCTCTTTTAAAGGGTGGTTTTCAACCTTGGCTGCATACTGGAATGACCCCAGGAGCTTTAAGAAATATTGCTGGCCTGGCGCTATGGCTCATATCTGTAATCCCTGAGCTTTGGAAGGCTGAGGCAGCATGACTGCTTGAGCCCAGGAGTTCGAGACCAGCCTGTGCAAGAGTGTAAGAACCTGCCTCTACCAAAAAATTAAAAATTAGTTGGGTGTGGTAGTCCACGCCTGTAGTCCCAGCTACTAGGGAGGCTGAGGTGGGAGGATATCACTTGAGCCCAGAAGTTAAGCCTGCAGTGGGCCATGATTGCATCACTGAACTCCAGCCAAGGTGACAAGCAAGATTCTATCTTTAAAAAAAAAAAAAAAGGCTGGG
>NW_012113141.1:13632168-13663824 GCF_000951035.1 Colobus angolensis palliatus | reverse complement strand
AAAAAAAAAAAAAAAAAAGGTGCTTGGAGCCTACCCCAGAGATTCTGATTTAATGATTTTTACACTGCAACCCCACCCACCCCCAACTATGCCAGGTGCTTCTACTGTGTATCCAAGATTGAGAACCACCAGCTTTACGGCAAAGACATTTTCCTACAATCTTTGAATTGTCTTGCATTTCTTTGCATATGGATTCTCAGTTAATGAAATAAATAAAAAGAAAATCTGCAAATGCTTGTTAAAGGCTGCTGAAGCTTCCAGTCCAAAGCCCACAGAGATTAATGACTTTAAATTGTATGGTCCTTTAGAATCATGCTTCTCAAAGTGTGACCCATGGACCAGCAGAATATCAAGATCACCTGGAACCTGTTAGAAATGCAGAGGCTGGCAAGGTGCGCTGGCTTACACCTGTAATCTCAACACTTTGGGAGGCCAGGAGTTTGAGACCAGCCTGGGCAACATACGGAGACCCCCCATCCCTACAAAAATAAAATCTCTTGGGTGTGGTGGCGTCCACCTGTAAGCCCAGTAACTTGGGAGGCTAAGCCAGAACAGCTTGCACCCAGGAGTTTGCAGATGCAGTAAGCCATGATTGGGCCACTAACTACACTACAGCCCGAGTGACAGAGCAAGATCCTGTACCTAAAGAAAAAAAAAGCAGAAACTCAGGCCCACCCAGACTGCCTACTGGAATCTTGAGAGCTGCAGATAATTGATTTTCAGCACAAACCATTTTGCCCACCCCGGCCACTGAGAGACTTGAACAATCACTAGCATAGTGTCTAGCGGCTCAAGGCCGTGTCTCAGGGATAACCCAGGCCCCTTTGGGTCCCTGCCTGGGGAAGCTCAAGGCTGCCAAAAGAATTTACCATTTGTTTCAGCCAATGCCTGATCATAGGTTTCTAATCTCCCTCTTGTTTTTTTGAGATGGAGTCACGCTCTGTCACCCAAGCTGAAGTGCAGTGGCGCGATCTCGGCTCACTGCACCCTCCACCTCCCAGGTTCAAGAGATTGTCCTGCCTCAGCCTCCTGAGTAGCTGGGATTACAGGTGCGCGCTACCACGCCCAGCTAACTTTTGTATTTTTAGCAGAGACGGGGTTTCACCATGTTGGCCAGGCTGCTCCTGAATCCCTAACCTCAGACGATCCACCCACCTTGGCCACCCAAAGTGTTGGGATTATAGGCATGAGCCATGGCACCCAGCCCCTCCTCTTCTTAGAGGACTTACTTGATAAAATTTACAATTGTAAATCCTTTCTGTCCCTTTGAGGGATATATGTATCTTCTGCTGCACAGGAATGTGTTTGTCACTTTTTCTGGAAACCATCCCTTTGTCATATAATTATCAGGAATTATAAGGCCGACTCCTGGTCTCAGGAGGAGGCTAGAATCCTAACTTCGATAGATAAACTTGAGAGTTAGTAGACATAGATAGCCTAATCACATTGACCAATCTCCTTAACAGCTTTTTGTAATTTTCCACTTCCCTAGTTCTATTTGAACCTCCTCCCTCCCCTCTTTAAAATTCCATCACCTCTGCACAGATTGGAGCTAAGCCCAGTTCTACACTGAGGACTCTCTCCTTCTGTAATAGTTATTGAGTAAAATCTGTCATTATTGCCTTTAGCTAGTGTCCAGCTTTTTCTTTAAGTCTCCATTTTAATAAGGTCCTTACATGATGTGCATGTACATTACAGTCTGAGAAGCAGCCTCATAATACTTACCATTCCCTCAGTGACTTATAAACAGCCCTGAACGGGAAGGAATTACACCCATTTTGCCAATGAGATAGATCTTTGCTTAGTATCACACTGGTAAACTAGAAATTGAATATGCCTCATGACTCAATCCAGTGCTCTTTCCAAAATGACACGCTAACCAGAAAGAGAAGACCACACTGCATGTGAGGACCCAGGGGAAAAAAGCTAGTGAGAGCTCAAAAAACCCAAAAATGTTTCTCTTGATGCATCTCCATTGGTGCAATGTCCTCTCAGGCTTTTTTTTTTTTTTTTTTTGGAGTTTCGCTCCTGTTGCCCAAGCTGGAGTGCAGTGGCACGATCTCGGCTCACTGCAACCTCTGCCTCCTAGGTTCAAGCGATTCTCCTGCCTCAGCCTCCCAAGTAGCTGGGATTACAGGCAGGTACCACCCTGTCTGTCTAATATTTTGTATTTTTAGTAGAGATGGGGTTTCACCACGTTGGCCAGGCTGGTCTCGAACTCCTGACCTCAAGTGATCCTCCTACCTCGACCTCCCAAAGTGTTAGGATTACAGGCGTGAGTCACCACACCTGACCTCAGGTTCTTCTTTAGTTGCAAGAGAACTGTTTCAGCATCAAGTGTCTTAGGTATTAAAGTTGTAAGTTTAGGTATTGAGTACCAACGCTGTGCAAGTACCAAAGGCTGTGGCCTCAAATGCTGCAAAAGCCCAGACCATTTTGGGCCTGTGCATACTCCGTGCAGCCACTGCTACATGAAGTCAGATGCAGGCATGGTCTTAGTGGGTCTTAGTCCTGAACCACTCACCCCTAACTCACTCTGCATACTCAATCCCGATGCTCTCCTACTTTCCCAGCTTTACGTCCAACGTCAGTATCCATTCTTGCTTTCCTGGGTAAACACTGATAGCCTTCCCCTCCTGGCTGGGCCACTCCCCTGGGTAAACACTAATTCCTATTTCCACCCCCACCTTTCTACTCCTGGGCCAGTTTCATGCCTTGAATAGACTCCCTGCGGCCAAGCTCCCTGGTGGCTCTTGATGATGTCACTCAAACTTACATGAGAAAATTCAAACAAAAAAGATTAAGAAATTAAGTTGTATTTCATCATCTCTATGTCCTTTCTTCTGATTTGCCAAATTAGGCTAAAAGACCAACAGAAAAACAGCTGCCAATCTTAAACACTTCCAAAGTCATTCCTCTAGGAAAGACAGCAAAATTACTAACATGAATGATGGGATGAATTTTTCCTGGTCATTTTCAAACCACTTAGATAGCTAGAACCACAGGAATCCCCCCAGGCACTTTAGCCCTTAGCCATGGAGAATGCTGACTTTTTTTTACTTTCAGCCAATTATATGGTAAATATAATTATTAGTTTTATCAGAAAATATTGTACATATAGGTGATTTCTGATGCATAATTTTATTAAAGGCAGAGATGGTCACTTCTTCTAGAGAAACAGATCTCTGAGGTTAGAATGGAAGATAACGAAACGAGAGATTTCACTTTATAATTTACCTTTGTCAAACTATCCCGGAGCATGTCAATTCTATTATGAAAGTATTACTTCGACATTGTATAACCAGTTATTAATAGAAAACATACATGCCAAAAAACCTTAAATTCTGTAATCTTCAAGTCAATCATCAACTTTTCTTGGATTTTTGAAGACCCAAAAAGAAAAATAACTTCAAACAACAGCACTCAAACACCATATGCATTTGTAATGAGGCACAGCAACCAATTTTTTTTTTTTTTGAGATGGAGTCTCAGTCACCCAGGCTGGAGTGCAGTGGCATGATCTTGGTTCACTGCAACCTCTACCTCCCAGGTTCAAGTGAACCTATCCTGCCTCAGCCTCCCGAGTAGCTGGGACTACAGGTGCCTGCCACCACACCCAGCTGATTTTTGTATTTTTAGTAGTGATGGGGTTTCACCATGTTGCCCAGTCTGGTCTTGAACTTCTGACCTCAAGTGACCTGCTCACCTCGGCCTCCCAAAGTGCTGGGATTACAGGTGTGAGCCACTGCACCCAGCCCGGCAGTCAATTTTAAGCCTCGTATTTTCCAGGTTTTAGCTTAATAATCCCCATTAGTTTTTCAGATTTTTGTCAGTCTTGTTTTGGTGCTATTTTGCCTTACTGGGCCTAAACAGAGTATTAAAATACATTAATAATCCATACTGAGAGTATAAATGGGTTTCTCACTCCTTAGGGACACAAGTGGAAACAACACATCCCATGAAGACAGGTGAATGCCCCTGGTTATCCCTGAGCTGGGCAGTTTCACACAATCATTTTTTCTCTGAGGCCAAAGTCTGTGGTTTGATCATCTTAGCAGCTTCCAGAACAGAAAGTAGGTTTACTTTGTCTCCAAATTCTTTTTCTCGGTGCTCGAGAAGAATGCCCTAAAAGGAAACAAGAGGTAATGTCAGTCCTCATCCTAAATCGCTCATTCATGAGACAGGGATTGAGGACCAGCTGTCTGTCAAGCCTTTTGCTTGAACAGCAAAGGACACAGATCCAAATATGGCCTGGCTCCTGCCCTCAAGGAGTTCAGTCTTCGAGGGAAGATAGACCGGGGAAGGCCACATCTATCTGGCCTGTACCAGCAGCTCTCAAGAAGCAGGAAGTCAGAAGTGATAAAGCACGACAAGGACAAGCAGAGAAGGCCTCACAGATGATAAAGCATGGAGGGTAACCAGGATGTTTACAGGTAGAGAAGCAGGTAAAAGAACATACCAGGTGAAGAGAAAAAAAATGAAGCTAACACAGAAAGGCCCAAAGGTGTGGAAGTGGAGCTCAGAGGTTAGACTTCGGAAGGCACTGAACGACCATCTATCTAAAAGAGAGACCCTCTTTTTCCTTTAGTCTCCTAAGAAACTGGAAGTCATTTTCTTCTCATACAGTGAAGAAAAATGCACTAAGACGCAGGATAACCCAAAGTTATCTAAAGTCAGAGGTGGTTAAAAAAAAAAAAAAAAAAAATAACATGTTTGAGATCAGCATCAAGGAATCCTTGTTAGAGTTCTTTGATTCATTACATCTGGAAGCTCATCTTAAAAAGAAAATCTGTAAATACACTGTGTCATTATTTACAGAGACTTTAAAAAAAAAAAGTCCCACCACACTGGTGATTATGGGGAAGCAGATCAGAAAATTATATTTACTTGCTCAATAAACCATAATACAGACATTAAAAACACAGGCTGGGTGCAGTGGCTCACACCTGTAATCTCAGCACTTTGGGAGGCTGAGGTGGGCGGATCACTTGAGGTCAGGAGTTCGAGACCAGCCTGGCCAACATGGTGAAACTCAGTCTCTACTAAAAATACAAAAATTAGCTGGGTATGGTGGCTCAAGCCTTTAGTCCCAGCTATTCAGGAGGCTGAGGCAGGATAATCCCTTGAACCTGGGAGGCTGGAGTGCAGTGAGCCAAGATCATGCCATTGCACTCCAGCCTGGGTGACAGAGCAAGACTCCATCTAAAAAAAAAACCAAAAAAAAACACCAACAAAACACTAAGAATATAATAATGACATAGGAAAATGTTCACAATATACTGTTAAATGAAAAAAGAACATCTAGTTTAGTAAGGTATAATTTTCTAAAGCAAAGCAAAACAAAAGGAAAGTTCACTCAGCTTTGTTCCAATGGATTGTCCATGGTGGTTGAGCTCATAGGATGGTTTTCCACACCTTCTAATATTCTGCTGTTTTTAAATTTTCTGTAGCACAAATACACTTTTTATTTATTTAGAGATAGGGTCTTGCTCTGTTTCCCAGGCTGTAGTTCAGTGGTGCGATCATAGCTTACTGCAGCCTTGAACTCCTGTGCTCAAGAAATCCTCCTGCTTCAGCTACCCAAATTGCCAGGACTACAGGTGCATGCCACCACGCCGGCTAAACTTTTTTATTCTTTATAGAGATGGGGTTTTGCTATGTTGCCCAGCTACTTCTTCTTTAAGAATGCTTTCAAGATTGTTATTAAAAAGAAAATTCAGGCCAGGTGCGGCGGCTCACGCCTGTAATCCCAGCACTTTGGGAGGCCGAGGCGGGTAGATCACTTGAGGTCAGGAGCTTGAGACCAGTCTGGCCAACATGGTGAAACCCTGTCTCTACTAAAAATACAAAAATTAGCTGGGCAAGGTGGCAGGTGCCTGTAATCCCAGCTACTTGTGAGGCTGAGGCAGGAGAATCGCTTGAACCTGGGGGTGGAGGTTGCAGTGAGCCGAGATCGTGCCATTGCACTCCAGCCTGGGCAACGAGAGAAACTCTGTCTCAAAAAATAAAAAATAATAAAAAAAAAAGGAAATCCCCACCACCCCAATTTTAGACTACAATAACTCTGCACCCAACAAGAACTGAGGTAAGTCCTGAAGTTCAGCTAGCCAGTTAACCTTCCACCTGGGAGAATGAAGGCCGGGGGCTCCAGGGAATACCAACAAAGTCAAACACACCTAGCAACATCAGAAACGTGCCAATAGGGCCCATGAGCACCAGATGAGTCATCACCAGGCAAGAAAAGGCTGGCAGGCATGCCAAGCCCTGCCCTAGAGGCCATGAGAAGGCAGAGGCGGGTAGGGGAAGGAACCCCACAGTGTCCGAGTGGGAAGAGGATGGGCAATCCACTGGGGAAGTGGCCTGCCCAAGCATAAGGACATCAGGAAGTGGTCGCTAGGAAACACCTCCAAGGAGAGGCTAGGGGACAGGCAGGACAGGAGAGGCTAGGGGCCAGGCAGGACAGGGCAGGGTCTCCGGAGTTTGACAGATTTGAGTTCTTAAGTTTCATTTTCATTGTACCACTTAGCCATGTCTTTGGATGAGTTATTTTAAATCTCTAGGCCCACTGCTGTATATGTAGATGGGAATAAAAATGCCTAACATCCTAGATTGGTTGTGAGGAAGACATGAGATCATGTACTTAAGCACGTAGAACAAGACAGGCACTTACTGGTAACCATTATTACTAAGACATTTTGACAGATTTACCAGAAAATTAGCAAATAGGTTTATGATAAATCAGACACCATTTTATGTTTAATTCTAATACAGTCAAGCGAATCAGTTACCAAGCTGTAAAAGGAAGATGTAAGAAATCAAGCTTAGGCCGGGCGTGGTAGCTCATGCCTGTAATCCCAGCACTTTGGGAGGCCGAGGCAGGTGGATCACGAGGTCAGAAGATGGAGACCATCCTGGCTAACATGGTGAAACCCTGTCTCTACCGAAAATACAAACAAATTAGCCAGGCGTGGTGGTGGGTGCCTATAGTCCCAGCTACTCGGAAGGCTGAGGCAGGAGAATGGCATGAATCCAGGAGGTGGAGCTTGCAGTGAGCCGAGATCGCACTACTGCACTCCAGCCTGGGCAACACAGTGAGATTCCGTCTCAAAAAAAAAAAAAAAAAAGAAATAAAGCTTAAACTTGAAGGATTTCTATTCCCTTTTATTCCTCCCAAATTGGGAAGAGTATGTAATTATCAACATTAATAGTGAGATCCAACAATGCAGATAAACCCCATCTTTCTACAGAAAGAAAACACTTTCTACACGTTAATGTCATATCCAAAATTGACAGAGACAGGCCTAGAAGTCAGGCCACCAGTTTCCAGGTCCTTCTCCCATACCCTTCCCTCATCCACTTGCTTTTTTGAGAGGGAGTCTTGCTCCGTCGCCTAGGCTGGAGTTCAGTGGTACAATCTCAGCTAACTGTAGCCTCCACCTCCTGGGTTCAAGCGATTCTGCTGCCTTAGCCTCCCAAGTAGCTGGGACTACGGGCGCATGCACGACTACACCCGGCTAATTTTGTAAGTTTTTCTTTAGTAGAGATGGGATTTTGCCATGTTGGCCAGTCTGGTCTGGTCTGGAACTCCTGGCCTCAAGTGATCCGCCTGCCTTGGCCTCATCCCAAAGTGCTGGGGTTACAGGTGTGAGCCACCATGCCCAGCCCCCTCATCCACTTTGCCCCATTCCTGCTACACATCCTCCTGGCCTCTGCTGACACTGCCCTCCAGGGCAGGGGAGCCACCATGGCTCAAGGCTGCCTAGACTCTGACACAAACAACTGCCCACCTGGCTCTTGGGCCTACAGAGACCCCATTCCTCCTTTCCACACCTTCCCCTAGGGCTCCATGCTGCTTGTGGAGCCTCAGAGCCAGGACCTGTAATAACAGCCTGTTTGCAAAGGAGTCAGATACCTTTCCTAGGCCAGCCCTGATACCAAGATCCCCACAGGAAAAAGCATCATCTCCCCGCCACCTCCTTGCCACTTCCCCTAATTAGGCCTGGTTCTATTCCTTATTTTCTCCTCTTATTTCTTTTTCTTTTTTTTTTTTTTGAGGCGGAATCTCGCTCTGTCGCCTGGACTGGAGTGCAGTGGCCGGATCTCAGCTCACTGCAAGCTCCGTCTCCCGGGTTCACGCCATTCTCCTGCCTCAGCCTCCCAAGTAGCTGGGACCACAGGCGCCCGCCACCTCGCCCGGCTAGTTTTTGTATTTTTAGTAGAGATGGGGTTTCACCGTGTTAGCCAGGATGGTCTCGATCTCCTGACCTCGTGATCCACCCGTCTCGGCCTCCCAAAGTGCTGGGATTACAGGCTTGAGCCACCGCGCCCGGCCTCCTCTTATTTCTTTTCTATCATCCATCCATGGTGGCCTGGAACACTGCAAGGGAATAAATTTAAAAACAGAATAAAACTATGCTTTTGTTCAAGCACAGAAAACAAAACTTAAAGTCAGCAAACCCGGGTTCAGGCCCCAGCAGTGCCACTGATGAGCTGTGCTCCTTGTGCAGCTGCTCATCCCTTCTCAGTTCTAAGTTCCTTGTCTGAAAAACGATCAGACTGTCTCATGGTGTCACTTTGATGAGTGAGTAGATTCAAGTATGAGGTACTAGCAGAGAAAGATGTGTGATAAACAACAACTGCCTTCCCTTCCCTTCCCTTCTTCATGTTCCCTGGCTTGTTAGACGGAAGGCTAGGAGACCCAAAACAGGGAAAGTCAACCCCTACTCCTGCCTCTGGTTGGGGTCTCATGCTCACAGACATAGACACAGACACCTACAAACCACAAGTAAACACCAAGAACTCACCTGCTTTCCTGATCCCACCACGAAAACTCCCCCAAGGATGAAGCCTTCTCCTTCCAGGTTTCCAGAGAAGCCTCCATTCCAGGCTCGGAAGGAGTTGTACCACACTCCCAGACGGATAAATCCCATAAACATCATCTTCCGCCTTTGTGGACCATAAAACTTTTTCTACGGAGTGAGAAAGACAGATCCCATATGAGTACTCTACATGCCTGCCTTCCTCAAGCAGGAAAGGCCACCGACAGAGCACTGGTTCTCAGGCAAAGACTCAAAAGGCTGCTGGTTCCAGTCTTCTCTCCCACCCCACACACACACACTGCCCACATCCAAGTCCGCTCTTTTTTTTTGTGAGATGGAGTCTTGCTCTGTCACCCAGGCTAGAGTACAATGGCGCAATCTCAGCTGACTGCAATCTCCACCACTTAGGTTCAAACGATTCTCTTGCCTCAGCTTCCCAAGTAGCTAGGATTACAAGTGCCCGCCACCACGCCCAGCTAATTTTTGAATTTTTAGTAGAGACAGGGTTTCACACGTTGGCCAGGCTGGTCTTGAACTCCTGACCACAAGTGATCTGCCCACCTCGGCCTCCCAAAGTGCTGAGATTACAGGCATGAGCCACAATGCCCAGCCAATCCAGGTCCATTCGCAACTGCCAAGGAAACAGAACTCTGCTGGGTCCAGTTTCTGACCTCAAGGTAGGCCTGACCTAGGGTGACACCCGTAGCTTTCAATTCTGACTCTACCTTCTCACTGGCCTTCCACCTGACAGGATGGTAACAGTGCTACCATCTGCAGAGGTGGGAGCAGAAGAGAAATAAATAAATGAATTAAGGGACAGGGTGTGGGGCTTTGTACTAGGCCCCCAACAGTGGAGGAACCTGTTGGAGTTTCAGCTATTTCCTACTCTCCCAGTTCACAAGGCAGGAAAGGCTTAAGTAATACAGATGCTCCTCAACTTACAATGGGATTATGTCCCTGTAAACCCAACATAAGTTGAAATATCTTATATTGAAATGCATTTAATACACCTAACCTCATAGCTTAGCCTACACTACCTTAAACATGCTCAGAACACTTTCATTAATCTACAGTTGAATAAAATCATGTAACACAAGCCTATTTTATAATGAAGTGTTGAATAACTTATGTAGTTTATTGAATATTGAATGTGAAAAACAGAATGGCTGTATGGGTTCTTGAAGAAAGGTAGAAACTAAAAGCTTATCACTTCTGCACCATCACAAAGCTGAAATATCATAAGTCAAACCATCAGATGGTCAGGGATTGTCTGTAACTGAGAGGACAGCTTTAAAATGTCTGATCATGCTCTGCTCAGGGGACTGAAAAAAGGCCTTGCACGTTCAGGACAGCTGAAGGGAAGGCCAGCCTCCAGCTCCAGGTCAGACATGCCTGGGCCACCCGACTATCACACAGCTGAGCACAATCCCCAGCACTCTGTGTCTAAAAGTCTGCCAGCACACACACCTTTTCATCCAGGAAGATTTCTCCTTTGAAATAAGGCTGGAAATCCTTCACTTCGGTCCTGATGTGCTCCTTTACCACTGCATAGAGGGGGACGCCCAGCTGGTCCAACATGCTTTTCAGGGAGGACAGATCCGCAGCTTCCTGTGGAAGACACAACAGTTCAGGGACATCTGTCCCAGCTGGCTGTGGGCCTCCACATAGGGTGTCAGATTTCCTCCGCAGCCCAGGCTCCTTGTCTTCTCCAGTGGGAAGCAGAGGCAAGGCTCTTGTTATGGCTGTCCTAACCACAGCCTGGGCGCAGCCACACCCAAACACAACCTCTCCTCCTGCCCACAATGCTTCTCTCCTGCCTCATATCCCAGCCCCTTCTGTGCACTAGACCAAACTAACACAAGGGCCCAGTCAGACACATGCTCCTCTGGCCATAACCTTCCTTCTCTCTTCAGCTCAAACCTACCCTCTGGAAAGGCATCCCTGTTCTAAAAAGATCTCCCTGGCTAGTCCACCCTGAAGTAAAGCCCTGCTTCTCTGTGCATATCCTATCTTCCCTGTTTGGTGACATTTTCTGTACTAAGTCTGCATGTTACCACTAAGTTGAATGTTGTCTCTTAAATTCCCAAATGTTTCTAATAGTTAGAAACTATGTCTTCCATTTCTTGGAACCCTCAGTGCCTAGAACATGGCTGGGTATAAAACAGGTGCTAAATACCAGGCGGAAAGATTGAAGGGGGACAATGGGGAGAATGCAGCTGAGCTGAGAGATGTAGACACCCTTGACTCTCAGGAACTGTGAGCTAGATGAATGAGGGAAACTGCATGAGTCATGGTAAAGCTTCAACATTAAGAACTCAATTTTTTTTTCACATTTGGTGTCAGAATTAAAAGAATGAGCAGCAAATCCTTTTAAATGCAGTCTACTCATCTCCAATACAAATACACTGTTGCATGGTTGCAACTACATTTAATTTTTCATTTGTTTTCTAGAGTAAGAAAAAAGACAACTAATGAGGCAGAACTGATTACATTTATCAAGAGTTTTAGTGACTGGCAAATCTTGCCCTAGAGCAGAGGACTACAATGTTTGATATAATCAAAAACCACCTTGTTGTGATATGAAAGGTCTTTTTTGAGATGGAGTCTTGCTCTGTCGCCCATGCTATTCGCCCATGCTGGAATGCAGTGGCACAATCTCAGCTCAATGCAACCTCCACATCCTGGATTCAAGTGATTCTCACGCCTCAGCCTCCTAAGTAACTGGGATTATGGGGCGCACCACCACACCTGGCTAATTTTCTGTATTTTTAGCAGAGATGGGGTTTTGTCATGTTGGCCAGGCTGGTCTTGAACTCCTGACCTCAAGTGATCCACCTGCCTTGGCCTCCAAAGTGCTGGGAGTACAAGTGTGAGCCACCGCACCTGGCTTTTTTTTTTTTTTTTTTGGTCTTGCCCTGTTGCCTAGCTACAGTGGCACAATCATAGCTCACTGTAGCCCTGAATTCCTGGGCTCAAGCAATCCTCCTGCCTCGGCCTCCTGAGAAGCTGGGACTACAAGTGCACACCACCATGCCTGGCTGATTTTTTTTTTTTAAGAGAAACAGGGTCTTGCTATGTTGCCTAGGGTGGTCTCAAATTCCTGGGCTCAAGTTGATCTTCCCACTTCAGCCTTCCAAAGTGCTGGGATTATAGGCGTGAGCCACTGCACCTGGCTGAGATGAAAGGTCTTACTCACTTTTCCTGGCTCTTTACTCCCGGTGTGGCACTATACAAAGGCATGACGTGGAAACTGAGTCACATACCTGCTATTTGGGCCATTCAAAATAACTCAGACTGCCATCCACCCATCTTTTTGGAAACATAAGTTGCCACTAAATGTTCTATGTCGGCACAGATCAGTACAGAGGAAAACAGATTATAATTAGGGAGAGCTGTTGCTCTTGGAACCTTCTGGATTTTAATGGCCCCGAAAAGTCAAGTCAAAACAGGCTTCCATGCTGTTGCTGACTTGTCAGCCATTGCTGACTTAAAAATAGAGGAAGGGGCCATAAGCCAATATACATAGGTGACCTCTAGCAGCTGGAAAAGGCAAAAGAAATGGATTCTCCCCTATAGCCTTCAGAAGGAATGCAATCAGTTTCCGCTTTGAAATTCTGACCTCTAGAACTACAAGATAAATCTGTGCTGGTTAAAGCCATTGAGTTTGAGGTAATTTGTTACAGCAATAGGAAATTAATACATCTCCCTGATCAGGGTGGCTTTGTTACAGCCTCTGTAACTGTTTCCTCCTCTGTAATGAGAATAATAAAATGAGAGTAAAACAACAAGCTGTATTTCCAAGAGCTATGGTGAGGACCCACTGAGATAGCAGGCACACAGTGCCCTGGGGGTAGGGTACTGCAGGCATCACATGTATCCAGCAGTGCAAGCAGATTCTTCATCAGCCCAATCACACAAGCATGGAGAGATCGGCAAGGCTGAAAGGTGGTGCCTCAGGGAACCAGAAGAATGATGATGACAATTTGGACAGGGCCACAGCCACTGCTTGAGATGCAAAGTTGTATCAAGAGCAGGAACACCGTCATTCCCAGTTTTCTCCCAGGCAGGGCAGTAATTTCAGAATCTGGGTCTTCTGCCACTGACAGGCTGTGTGATCACAAACAGGCCACTAACCACTCTGGTCCTCAGTTTGCCCACCTACAAAGGGACAAGGCTAGATCCAAGTATTTGCAGTGTTCCTTCTGACACTAGCATTTTGTGTTTCAACAATCACAGTTCCTTCCTTTCATTGATAAGCTCCATTACACATAAATAAATGATGTTTTCCCTTCAAGGGGCCAACCTGGAGACCACCCAGTCAGTGAGCTCCAACTTTCAACAAACTCTCATGCCAAATGCACTACTGGCATGACTAAAATCCCACTGAGCTACAGATTCAATGCCGAGAGCGCACAGCAAGGAGGCAGAGCTAACATGTGAGTATGTGGCTCTCAGTTGTCCACGATGGACTCTAGGAGCTCCCCAAGGAGACAGAGACAGGCAGATCTGCTCTAATAGGTGGCCTTGAAGTGTTTCCTCTGACACTGCAGCTTCGTCACAGGGAGGGACTGATCACACCCGAATCAGGAGGAATCCAGGCACCTCATATGTCTGTGCTGAGCATCAGAAGCACGGAATTGGACCTGGTCGCTGCCCCTGATTAAACTGGAAGATGGTCCAGGACTCAGAAGGTATAGCACAGGGTGAAAGGCTTGGGAATACTAAGGGAAAGTCAGATGTGTTGCTAACCCCAGTAGGAGAGGGTGAGTTGTTAAAAAAAAAAAACAAAACCAAACCAGAAATAGAGCACAAATCAAAAGAAATACCTAGAGCAAATAACAGAACAGACCATGTGGGTAAAAGGCTAAAGCTGGCTTACGGGCCCTTGGTTCTGGCCAGAAAACAATGGCCCCTACTTGCCAGGATCGTTCTCTGAATAGATCTCATCTGCACTCACCTCTCGACAGAGGAAACAGCCTGGCCTCCGCACGGCCATAATCACAGCTCCATTTTTTTCCCATAGCTCCTTTGCTTTCAAAGTCCTTGGTTCTAAGGGAGAAAAAAAGGAAATTCGGTATCTCCTCCCGGCCCAGCCCCAATCACTAAGCAGCTCATGAACCACACTAAGCCCAGCTGAGGTCAGAGACCCGGGCCTAGCAGAGGACCTGGATAGGCATTTCACACGTGGGGAAAAACACACAGGAAACACAGACCGAATACTCACCTTCCTGAGGAAAGTTAACCAAGCTTAAGAATCCTATTATACACCCAGTAGGTCCCTCCCACCATGAAAATCTTTTTTCCAACCTGAACATTCAGAAGTGGGACGTTTCTGGAAAAATGGCCATTTTGTCTATTGCTGATGTCATCAGATATTGTATAATAATCCTTTAGAACAGAAACATGGTCCAAACTGAAAGAGTCTCAAATTTTTAACCTAAATATGGTAACTGCAATATTATTAACAGAGGAGGATAGAAGATGCCTCGGAATAAAATGCTTTGGGGTATTACAGTACTGTAGTTCAAGCCCAGCTCTAAGGTCCAACTAAGTCTGAATCTAGTTGTGTAACCCTAGGCAAGTTATTTTTGCTCTTTGAACCTCAGCTTCCTCATTTGTAAAATGCAAATATCTAGTAGTTCCACTTTGGGCTACAGGGCATATTGAAAGATGAATATAAAAGTGCTCACCATAATGTCTGGTAATATAGAGTTGGTGAGGGCTCAATAAATATGAGCCCTTGTTATTTTAGTATTTCCCAGAGGGATCCATATTCCTGTGGATGTTATGTGCGGAAAAAAAAAGTGGGGTCAGGTGGGTGAGAGGGTGAGGAGAAGAGTCTGTAATCAAATAAGTAAGATTGGGAAACCCTGGATTGAACAAAGCTTAACAGGTCTCTCTCTGTCTTAGTACCTTACTAAGGTGACCTACTATAAACCTGTACAATCTCCTGCCTTCCTTTGGCAAGCTTCCCTACTTACTAAACAGATGACGATGACTTCCACCTGGGGGGCTAACACAGTAACCATGTCATCAATGAGACCTTCACCACTCCAACTCTCTTGCCACACCACTGGCATGACTGAAATCCCACCATGCTACAGCTCTAACACTGAGAGCACACAGCAAGGAGGCAGAGCTAACACATTTGAGTGTGTGGCTCTAAGCTGTCCACAATGGACTCTTAGTGGTCCCCCAGAAGAGGGAGACAGGCAAGTTTGCTCTAACGGGCGACCTTGAAGTGATTCCTCAGACACCGCAGCTTCTTCACAAGGAGGGGCTGGCCATGCCTGAATCAGCAGCAATCCAGACATCTCATTCTAAAAAGCATATGTCTGTGCTGAGCATCAGGAGCATGGAATTGGATAAAAGGTGTCTCTCATACATGTTCACTCAGGAACTCCTTTTAGTTTGACGATCCCACAAGCCTGGAATTCCTCAGAATACACTCTGGAAGCACTGGTTTAGTAAAAGATTGTAATTATTACTAAATATTATGGAGCAATTTATCATTATAGTTACAGAGACAACAACAGAGAATGAAAAATGCTTTTGATAAGAAAAGCTAAAATATAAAACAGCACTCAAGCCAAGCACAACTATGTAATATGTACACATGGAAAGGAATACGCCAAAACATAAATTACTGTGTTAGGGTAATACAATTATTGCTAGTTTAAAAATTGTTATTAAATTTTTCCTAATGTTGTTACATTATCTTTTCAATTAAAAAAAGGAGAGAGTTTAGAAAGAAAACAGTAAGTAAGCCTGTATCTCAGCTCCTTGGAAAAGTACTGAGACCTGAAGGGTCACCACTTACCCTTCTCCAGTGTTTTCAGGTCTATATCCTCCAGGTACTCCAGTGCTGCTTTCTGGGGCTTGGACAGAAACACGTCTGTGTTGGCAAGCAGCAACGCCAAGGCAGCAGCCCCCAGGGCTCCTGCACCAATGGACCACATCCCCATGGTGAAGAAACTTGGGTCCTGGAGGAAAGACATTTCTGGAGATTGAGAAGAAGGAAGAAGGCGTTACTGCTCCCACAGGGTAGCTGGAATTTCATCTTCCAGGCAAGGCTCTGGCAGGACAGCCAACCAGGAGGTCAGGACAGAGGAGGGGAGCAGCAGTGTCAGAGGCGAGACTGGACAAGGGCTGCTAAGCACCTGCTGCTATCAGAACTTGGGGATGCAGCACACACATGGAGGTTCCTGCACCACGGAGCTCACCAGGGCGTCAGCAGTGATGACAGAGAAAGGACAGCCGTCTCAAATGCTTCTCTTGCTGCTCTCTCTTCTCATGCCCAACGTTGCAGCCCCCAGCTCCTGTGGAGCTGTGCCGAACTATGTCCCCTGTAGGCAGACTACTTCCTCATTCCCCTCCTCATCAATGCCTAATTCTCCCTCACAATCCAGGCGGCTCAGGATCACGTGCCTGGGTAGGGGTAGCTTTCTCTTCTGTGATCAGAGGATACTTAGAACACCAACCACACTGTTTTGTTCCCCTATCTTCTTTCCTCTTTAGTTTGAGGACCCTCCAGAAACAGGGACCATACCCTACTCATCAAGCCCCCAGCCCGTGCCCAGCAGGGCCTCATTCATTATAGGTAGGCAGTAATTTCTCCCAATTGAGAAGAGCTTTATTTCTCCCTCATTATAAAAACAAAATAGGCTTACAGTAAAAAACAAAATGAAGAAAATACATGAAACCATAGTTGATAAGAAAGCAAATACTCTCTGAAGCTACCACCTACTGATGGCCACTGTTAAACACTGGTGTTTAGTAATCTGACTTTTTTCTCCTGTGAACAGAACTACACAGATGTCTGCCAAACAAATGCAGGTGTTATATCAGAAAGAGGAGGTCCTGGCAGGGCACGGTGGCTCATGCCTGTAAACCCAGAACTTTGGGAGGCCAAGGCGGGTGGATCACGAGGTCACGAGATCAAGACCATCCTGGCCAACATAGTGAAAACCCTGTCTCTACTAAAAATACAAAAATTAGCTGAGCATGGTGGCGCACGCCTGTAATCCCAGCTATTCGGGAGGCTGAGGCAGGAGAATCGCCTGAAACCGGGAGGCAGAGGTTGCAGTGAGCTGAGATGGTGCCACTGTACTTCAGTCTGGTGACAGAGCAAGAGTCAGCCTCAAAAAAAAAAAAAAGAAAAAGAAAAAGAAAAGGAAAGAGGAGGTCCTATGGCATCTGCAGAGGAGGCTGGGCAAAAGATAGCTCCATAAGGTAAGGGTCCCTGCAACTGAAATGGAGCTCCAGGCGGGTTCTGTCAGAATTCAGCCTTGTTCCTGACTTCTGCCTGGGTGCCTGAGGCTCTCTCCAGCTAGGAAGACTTGTGCCTGTGGGTGGGAGCTCCTGGAAGAAGCCCACAAGGTACCCCCACCTCCAGCCTTCCTTCTCCCAACAACCACTTACAATATCTATCTTTCCACTTGGTCCTCACGCCATCCTAAGCTCTGGCATACCCTGGTGCCGTCCTCCCTAGGTATCAGCCTGCTTCTGTGTGCTTAGATCACCGGGGTAGGCCTGGGAGTGGGTAATTGTGTGGCCCACCTGACCCCAGCCCATCGAACCTCCAACTCAAGTCTCCCCTGCAGGACTTGGCCAGGAGAGGATGTCTCCAAAGGATCAGGAAAGGCCCTGGAAATCCGAATGTCACTGCCAAGGGTGGGGGCTGTGAGGGGTGCACTGCATGAGGTGGGGGTGGGAGTGAGTTGGTGGTGACTTTGGGAAGGAAAGGGTAGGTCAGACAGGCACTGAAGCCACCTGGAAATTCAGATTTAAGAAATAAAAGAGGCAGCCATAAAAAAGAATGAAATCATGTCCTTTGCAGCAACATGGATGGAGATGGAGACCATCAGCCTAAGTGAACTAACCCAGAAACAGAAAATCAAATACCACATGTTCTCATTTACAAGTGGGAGCTAATCAATAGTACACATGGACATAAAGATGGAAATAATAGACACTGGGGACTGCTGAAGAGGGGAGGGTGGGGGGCAGGGTGGGGTGAAAATTACCTATCAGGTATAAGGGTCACTATTTGGAAAACGGGTACACTAGAAGCCCAGTCTCCATCACTACACAATATACCCATGTAACAAATATGCATATGTACCCCATGAATCTAAAATAATTTTTTTTTAAAGGAATGAGAGAGAACCTTGGTTGAGAACAGTGGCTCATGCCTGTAATCCCAGCATTTTGGGAGGCTGAGGCAAGAGAGTTGCTTGAGCCCAGGAGTTTGAAACAAGCTTGGACAACATGGGAGGACCTTGTCTATAAAAAATCAGCCGGGCATGGTGGCACTCGCCTGTGGTCTCCGCTACTTGGGAGGCTGAGGTGGGAGGATCACTTTAGCCCAGAATTCCAGCCTAGGTGACAGAGCAAGACCTTGTCTTTAAAAAAGAAAAAAAAAAGAAGAAAAGAAGTTCCAGGTAAGGCGGGTAACCAAACAAAAACAACATCTAAGAAAGAGGAATTTGGCATCTATATACTTGGGAAGAGGAAAAAGAAGGGGAAAATCAGTGCCTGTGTGTGCTGGGGAAGGGGGTGCTGTTATGGTGTGTCTGACATGAAGGACCTGTGCTGAGAAAGAAGAGTTTCTTACTACCCACTATTCAAAATGTAACCCATAAATGGCACCACCTACAAACACAGAATCTCAACCCCCACCTTCGAACTAAGGAATCTCACACTGCCTTTTAGTCAGACTGGCAGACAATTAATTCATAAGCACATTAAAGTTTGAGAAGCATTGTGTTAGAGCAAAGAATTCAGGACTTCGTGCTTGGTTGGCCATCAGCCGCCAGAATAAAGTCAAGTCACGAGGGCGGTCTGGCCTTGGAGAGCTGGGCCCTCCGCCAAGACCCTGAGAACAGAACATTACAGACATGCACACATCTCTACCCCTCTGCCTGGAATATCCTATTTCATTCTGTGCTTCACGACTCAAAGGCCTCTTTAAGAAGGCTTCCCTGATGTTCTGCCAGCTCCCTACTTTCAGCCTCCCACTTCTACCCCCAAGAGGTGTTGATCCACCCCTCCTCAGTTCTGTGTCCAAACATCACCCACATTTCTCCTGATGTGCTTGACACACCGGTTTGGACCTGTCAGATTTCTCTCCTTTGGGGACATTCTGCAGTTTATCTCTGAATCTCTCATGCCTAGCACAGCGCACATCTGGTACAAAGCAGGCTCACCACAAGTGCAAGCTGAAAGGTATTCAACAGAATTGAATGACAAAGACAATGGCTTATGGACAACCAAAGTTCTTGGGACAAACAGGAAAGAACCTGACACAGGCCTGTTTCCAATTCTTTAATTTGGCAAGTTACGCATTATTGGATTATAGTTCACAGAACAATTAGGAGGAAAACCACAGCTCTTATCTCTTGCTGTAAATAAGAAATTTCCCAGAGCCTGGAACAACTTCTGTACCTTCATGCATTTCCAAAACGTTTCTGGATTTCTGACTTGTGTGTATGACTCAGGAGCACATGGAATGGTCTCTGATCACAGATTTGATGGGCATTTCTATGTCAGTATACAAAGACCAGCTTACATCCACCCCACAAATGGACTCTCGGACTCCTAGGACACATCAGTGCATTCAGATACTCCAGGGCCCCTCACAGTCAGCTCCACATTCTTCTAACACACCCCTGCCGCACTCAGAGGCAAACAGCCTCCACCCTCCCACTGCCCAGTGGTGGGCGTTTGGCATGTTTGCTCCTAGGCACAAGGGAATTCAATTCAACTAGACCCAACATTTATTTCCAAACATTTATTCAGCACTGACCTGTTCAACAAATGATGATTTGGGAGGACATAAAATGATACAGAATCCTCAAGAAAATATGGACCTGGCACACAAATAACAAAAAAATCAAGTAGGAAGGTGAGGCAGCTTGGGCAAGCTATGGGCATGAGGCTATGGTGGTGCAGGAATGACAGCCAGTCTGAGTAGCCACAGACGCACCCAGAAGGAAGTGGCTTTGGAGCTGGTGTAGGACACAGGAGGCAGCATGGACAGGCTATGTTGGGATAGGGCCAGCTAAGCTGGGAGACAGCAGGCTGACTGGGGCAGGTGTCAGTACTGAAGGAACCCTGAGAACTCAAACTTCTATGTTCCAAAGTCCCCACCTCCATACCTCAAGTTCAAGGGCTGGGTACAAGATCCTGTCCGCAAAACCCCCAGAAGTGCTGTCTTCCAACCTCCCACTGTGATCCTGGAAGTGTGAGCAGAGAATCAGCCCTCTGGGGCGGTGGACCCCATCCTCAGGCACTGCAGCACCATGCTGAGAGTGTTATCAGGAGCAGTGGTGAGCATCAGGCCTCTTCATGGACCGAACGCACCCAGCGGACCTCTAACAGCCAAGTTTTGTGCCAGAGAGCAGCACGGAAAATTCACTTTCAGGAATAACTGGCCAGCACACAGGCCTAGCCTCTTACCCAAGTCCCCTGGGCTACAAAGCAACTCCCATCCTGGCATGTCTTGAAGCATGTACTACTGTGACTTGCTGCACAGTGAGCAGACCCTGAATTCTGAAATCACAATTATTCCTAGGCACAAAAAAGGACAAAGAAAGGAACTTCAATTTCTAAACAGAAATGATGCATTTTCACATGGTCCTGTAAGATTGCAGAGGTATGCAGGCCAGCAATCCTTCGTACCTCTGCAGTCAGTGGTCTTAGAAGCCAGTCAGTAATGGCCTAATTTCATTCACTCAACAGTCTTGTGATGGAAAGATTATCCTGTTTAGCAGCTAACGCTGAGGTTCAGAGTTCAGTAACTTCCCCTGTGTCACAGAGCCAGCAGGCAGCGGTACTATAACCTGGACCCGAGTCAACAGGAATAGGACTCCAAAGCTTGAAAGACTACCTTTCCTCCCCACACATTCAGAAGTGGGTTTACATCTGCTATAACTGTTGATTAACAAAGAAAAAAAGAAAGAAGTGGGTCCTGGAGATCCAGGAGTATGATTCCCTTTGTCTTAAAGAG
Source organism: Colobus angolensis palliatus (assembly GCF_000951035.1). Classification (NCBI taxonomy): domain Eukaryota; kingdom Metazoa; phylum Chordata; class Mammalia; order Primates; family Cercopithecidae; genus Colobus; species Colobus angolensis. The sequence goes on along the minus strand of NW_012113141.1, from coordinate 13,642,995 downwards.
AACTTTTTTTAATCACCTTATTTTTTCAGTCATCATGTACAGTCAAACTATGTTTACTCTAAAGGAAATTTACCATATACCAGATGTTCCTTCTCTTTCCTCCTCCTTTCTGTCCCCCATCTATTAAGGAAAGGGTCAGTTTCTCTGGAACAGAATAGCAGGGTTGTTTACAGAAGAGCCAGCCCCCACCTGACACAGCTGTAGCATTCATTTTCCCACTGCTGGGCTTATCTCATCCACCCTCTCCCACAGAAGATGAAGCAGGATAAAGCCACAAACAAACAACAGCTGTGGCAGCTCAGAGTGGCAGCTCTGGTCTGAACATGGGGGCAAGAGGAGGAGACCCAGTGGGGCTCCCTAGGCTAAGCTGAGTCAATTCCTCCCCAGGTCCCATTTTTTTTTTTCAACTCCGTGAGGAGGTTCCTAATGATCCCCAGTGACATCCTATGAGTCTGACAAAAACAGGTCACTTTGGAGTCAGAACATTCTAGGTTCCTCACCACCACCCCCACCCCCAATTTCAGTTTCCAGCTTTGAGACCCTGTCTTTTCCCTATACAAGGCAACTCCCCTCCTCACATGGTCTCCTACCCCCAACCTCGGACACTTCAAACTTGGGAACAAGGTACTCACCATCCACAGCGTCCACACCTCTGCTTCTCCTGACAAAGAAGCATACCCAGGGGTGAGCAGGCGGGCCTGGGCAGGCAGCAAGGGGAAGGCTGGAGGCGGGACTAGGTCCCTAGGCTCAGTCACTCCACAGGCAGGACCAGGCCACCCAGAAACCCTGGGGCTCCTTCAGCTGCCAACAGCCAGTCTCCAGAAAACATCTAAGTGGAAAGCTGCCATGGCCCCCTAGCCCTTCAAAAAGTTGAGCAAAGCTTTGAGTCATCTGCAGTCATGCAGATTATAACATTTCCCAAGTGCCACCAGACTCCTTCTCTGCTATCCAGTGCAGACTAAAGAAGCAAAGCCCGCACACAGCCTACATGTCACACTAGTGCAAATAGAAGATGTCCCTTTCTCTGTGGCTCCTTATGCAGCCTGTTCCCTTGTTCCATTTCTCACCCCAGGCCGGAAAAGTCAGCTGGCACCTCTGAGGTCCCTCACCTGCTGTCTATTCTTTACCTCCCTTTGCTTTCCCTTCCTTTTCTGCCACATCGGTGGCTTCCCTCAACCCACACTCCCTTCCTGGGTGACTTCTCCTTCCAGCACTTCACCCACCACTTTGTTATTGACTTCCAAGTTCCCACTGCTGTTCTGACCCGAAGTTTCCACTTGGGGATTTTGTAGGTATCTCTGTTGTACCACATCCAAAACTAAAGTCTACTTCTCTGCTGGAGTTCCATGGCTCAGTAGATTCGGGGTGGGGTGGGGCGGGGGCGGGGATTCACATTTTACTGTTCATTTGCCTTCACTGCCCACATCAACTCAGGAAGTTCTGTCCATCTTGTAAAATGTATCTGCTACCCATCCTCTTCTTGACCTCACTGCTGCTGTCCAAACCCAGGACCCTGTAACTCTGTCCCTAGCCTATTTCAAGAACCACAGAACTGAACCTGGCTGGTTCTAGTCTGGTCCTCTATAGTTTATTTTCCATGCCGTAGTCACGGCGATCCCAGCACACCCCAATCTGATTACATCCTTGCCTTGCGTTCAGGCTCTCACTAATTCCTTGGCATGCCAGCCGATGGGGCCCTCCACAGCTTGGCTTCAGCTCACCATTCAGGCCTCACCTCTGCCCCTGCAGCACCCTTTTCAGACCACTCCCTGTGCAAGTGTTGCTCATGTTGTTTCCTTTGCCCGGCATGCCCCCCCACCCATGCCAACCACGTAAATGCCTACTTATTCATAAGGCCCGGCGCACATAACACTTCCTCTCCAAAGCCTTTCCTGAAAGCCCCGACAACTGACTGCTCACTCACCTCTTCTATAGCATGCATCTGCTCACTCACCTCTTCTATAGCATGCACCCATAACCCTGCACAATGCACAAATGGATTTTGTAAATTTTATTTATTTACATGTCTGTCTCCACAATATGGTGGCACAATGTGTTGTCATCTTCATTTCTGCATCCCCAGCACTCAATACAGATCCCGGTAATTACCAGGCATTAAATGTTAATGAAATTATCTGAATTCTACTCTTAGAATTCCACAGTGTGGCAGACTTGGAACTTACAGCTACTCAATTCCAATTTCAGCTCAGTATGAAAGGTAATTTTGGACAGGGCTAGCTTGACATTAAAGAAAACACTCTAGCTTGGGACTTAGGTAACCTTAGGCTGGGTCCTTACTCTCCTGCTCACTAGCAGGGCAATCTGACTTAAGCTATGAAGACAACTCGGGGCCTGGATCTCATCATCTGTATAGACAGAGGAAGGAACTCAAAATTATATGAGGCTGTCTTAGCTCTGACATCCAAAGACTCTAAAGTACCATGGGACTGCAACTACAGCGATCTGATGTCCAGAAAGCCATGGGAAGCCCTGCCACCACTGTTCTCCTGCTGGGTGTGCACATTCACATTGCCTCCTTCCGGGGCCTAACTCCTGACTGTTCCAGGAGCTGCCTCTGGGCAGGAACTGATAAAGTCTTAATGAAACAAAGTATCAGCACTGGGTGAGTTAGTTCATGTCTGAAACAAGTAGAGACAGCATCATATTCTAAATATCAAGGGTACACCTGCCCAGCCCAGCCCCACCCAGGGAATCCTCCCTCTTCAGAATGAGCGGGCCTGAGGCAGAGACAGGGGAGAAGCAAGAAAGGGTGCTGAGGGAGACAAAAAACTAAGAGTGCACATGGGCCTCCTTGCCTCAGGCCCTCAGTGAACAAGGCTTGAAAGGATGCTTCATCTTCCTTCTCTGATCTCCTCTGTTCCCCTCTCCTTCCCTCAAGGCTCTCATTCAGCTCCATTTTACTGAGCAAATGAGGAAACTAAAGCTCAGAGAAGGAGCTGGCTAGTCCAAGGTCACATAGGAAGAACAGGTTGTCAGTGGCTGCGCTGGGACTCAGGTCTGGGTCTCCCAACTTCCAGTCCATAACTGTTCATCCTGCATCGGACACGATGAGTCCTGGGCAGCCAACCACAGGCCAGTGGCCTCTAAGGCTGGAACAGCATGGGAGTCCGGGCTCAGGAAGTGGGGCCCTGCAGGTCTTGAAGCCTGTTCACTGGCCTCAGGCAAGCTAAGAGCAAGACTGCCCCTAAACAGGGCCTGGGAAATCTGCTGCCTGGAGAGAACATCAGCTTCTCCCAAGCCCAGTCCTTGGTAAGCAGCTTATAATCCGAAGCCAAATGTCTTCTTAAGGGTCTCGTTGCCTAGTCTCCGCTGAGAAGTCATTCTGCACCTCTTCTCCCCACAGGAACAAGACTCTGTCCATCCTTGTCTAGCAGACTGATGATGCAGGCACATAGAGCCTTACGAGCAACAGATGCCCTTCCACCCATCCTTGTCTTCAAACACCACAAAACTAGTCACTTGCAATGAGCTCTCACCTACCTGCCTCAGTCTCCAACTCTCAGCCCTGCTCCTTGGGGTGTGTATCTGCCTGGTTCTGGCCCAGCCCTACTCTCAAACGCCAGATTCAGAAACCTCTGAATAGATGCTGAAAGCAGCACCAGCCCCCACATTCCTCACTCTTGGGCGTATCTCAGGGTTTCCCAGTAGCTGATTATGTCCTCTTGTTTCCTCAAGCTGTAGCGGCCCCTCAAAGAGCAAGCCATTCTAATCTCACTTGCACAACCTCCTGTCTGGGCTCCATCAAGTTACATGAGTGTGGATAGGAAGGCAAGGCAATACCACAGAAGACACTGGGCTAAAAGCCAAAAATCCTGGGTTTTCCCTCTTTGAGAGTTATTTTATTGAACCTCAGCGTCTTCTTAAAAACAAGGGCACTTTAAAGAGTTGTCATAAAGATTATATAAGAAGGGCAATTTGCAATGCGGCAACGCACTAGAGTACTGCAAAGCAGCATTATCTTTCTCTCCTTCGCAGGGCTCAGATTCACTCATGCCCCTATAAAGACAGGATATCTGAAGCAGGACAGACACAAAATACTGAACTTGGTCTGATGGGAACACTGACTTGTCTCAGCCCCTTCCCGCTCCATGCTATTCCTGTAGTAGCCAAAACTGCCTCCTGCACTAGCAGCGCCAGAGAAGGCAAAGGGCACTGCCCAGCTGTAATTTCCCTGTGCCAGAGGCCACTGAGCTCAGAGGTGAGGCTGGCTCCCTGCACAGCATCTCGGGATGGTTCTTGCCACACAAGCCACAGCAGAAAACTTAGAGCTTCTGCTAAACATTTCACAAAGAGGCAAGAATCCAACTGGCAGAACAGCTGCCTTCTTTTTTTTTTTTTTTGAGACGGAATCTCGCTCTCCCAGTCTGGAGTGCAGTGGCTCCATCTCCGCTGGCTGCAAGCTCCGCCTCTAGGGTTCACGCCAATCTCCTGCCTCAGCCTCCCGAGTAGCTGGGACTACAGATGCCTGCCACCATTCCTGGCTAATTTTTTGTATTTTCTAGTAGAGACGGGGTTTCACTGTGTTAGCCAGGATGGTCTCAATCTCCTGACCTTGTGATCTGCCCACCTGGGCCTCCCAAAGTGCTGAGATTACAGGCATGAGCCACCGCGCCCGGCAGCCTTATTTCTTAGATATGGACAGAGCCTGGGGCTTAAGCCCTAGAGTTCCAGTCCTATCCAAACTTTCTGAGCACCATTTAAATGATACGAGATTAGACAATCATCAGAAATGTCTTTTGTACTCCTTCAGGAGTAATGCAGAAGGTCTCAGCTAAACGACATGCTCTTATAAAAGAGGGGAATATAGGAAAGGTCCACACCAAGAACAACTAATACCTAACTTTAATTCTTGCAGGCTGTATAAACCTGGACAAGGAACTGTTCTGCATCAGTAAAATGGGAATGCTTCCTTAATGACCTTCTACAGAGTTGCAAGAATCAAAGGATTAAATGTATAGGAGGTGCCTTGTGAAGTACCTCACAAAAAAGTGCAATAAATACGATGTATAATTCTTCTTTATTTCTAGAGCAATGATTACCCTCAAAACGTTATTTGTACCCAAAATGAAGTTTTCTGATGAATGAGTATGGTAAGGAGTCAGGGTTTGCAGCCGAAATCCCAACCCTCATTCTCCAAAGCTGGGCCCAAGCAAGAGCATTCAAGACTATTCAAGCTGACTCCTTCACAATGCTTTTCAAAACAAATTCTGATTATTTTCTTTTTAAAAAACCACCTGCCAGGTTCAAAGGAAAATACATTAAAATAAAACAAACAAAAAAGCTGAGTTCTGGGTTGCTGGGCTGTGGAGACAGCATGGTATGGTGAGAAAAAGAGGCGCAGGAGCAGCTGTGAACCCCAGTCCGACAGTGGACTCTCGTGTGCGCCTCCTTCCCACAGCTCTGGTCCGGCTGGGCCTTAATTTCCCTTCCTTTGCCTCTAACCATCTCCACCTGCGCCTTCACCTCCCGCCCCAGCAACAACCCTGGGGGCAGATTGTACATCTATCTTTTCCTTCCTAGATCTCAGCAGGGTTATTAAGTTTACAACTGGGCTCTACCCAATTTAAAGTCAGGTGTTTGTGACTCTTGGGAAACAGGGGGAACAGGTGCCTCTCAAACGCTGAACGACGCTAGAAACCGTGCCCTCTTAAAAGGCACGACCCTAAGTGGGCACAGAGACGAGGACGAGGACTGCCAGGTCCACATCTGGGGCTGGTCCAGCCGGGCCACTCCCAGGCCCACGCTCCAGGGCAGAGCCCTCTCCTCTGTTCCTTGTCCCAACAATTCGCGAAGGTCGGCGCCACGGGCGTCACTCAAGGCTCGGGGGCGGGGACGGAGGGGCCCCTAGCCCGCCGCAGCAGCGCCGGGTCCCCGTCTCCGGTCTCCTACGCCCGTGCGCAGGGTTTTTCCACCGGCCGCCGCGCAGGGTGGCGGAGAGGACCTCGTCCTCTGAGGGAGCGCCAGCGCTGCGGTGGTTCCTAGGGAAGTTGGCGCGAGCCCTAGGGGCGCGCCTCACCAGCCCAGCACCCACCCTACCGCGCGCCACCAGCCCTGCCTCAGTTTCCCCGCTTACGCCGCGGCAGGCCCCGCCTACAGACATCACATGCCTCGCGGAGCCCCGCGCGCGGCACCTACCTCAAGTGCCTCCCTTCTGGCCTTCTCCCGCCCCGACGCCTGGGCGCTGAGGGGCCAAACCGCCCGGCCCCGAGGGTCCCAGGGGCGGGCCCCGCGCCTGCGCAGTTTCGAGCCTGCGCTCCCTCGCGCGCCGCCGCGCCACCGCCATGTGACCAGACCCGCCCCCCGTGGGAGGAGCTCCGGGCCCGCCCCCGCCTCGCCGACCTCCGGGCCGCGGTCTCCCAGCCCCGGTGGCGCTCGGGCGTGTACTTAACCGGTCCTTTTACGCACAGCGCTCGGTCGGTCCACTCCTCGTGTCCGCGAACCGAGGCCCCGATGCGTTCTTCAGGGCGCTGCCTGGGGCAAAAGAAGGCGCTGGACACCCCTAATGGAGTCTGGAAGCACCTGTCCTGCAGCCGAGGCCGGCCAACTTCCTTCCAGTCTTCAGCCTGGTTTAGAATAGCTCTTTTGATAGTTTTGTTTTGTTTTGTGTTTTTAACCTCCATGGGGAGGGGGAATCTTAAGGACCGACGCATTCCGATTAGCCCCTTCCAGTTCTATATACAGATTCAGAATTGCCAACCTCTATGCTCCACCCACGTTCCCTTTCATCCGCAGTGCTGACTATGGGGCAGAGAACGGTGAGCCGCAGCCTGCGGACTCCGGGGGACGCTGAGGCGGGTTGGTCCCACACCTCCCATCCACTTATTCCTCGTGTTGGAAGTGCCCACACTTTCATGAAAGTAGGAGGTTGTGTCTGGCGCGCTGGCTCACGCCTGTAATCTCAGGGCTTTGGGAGGATCGCTTGAGCCCAGGAGTTCAAGACCAGCCTAGGCACCATAGTAAGACTCCATCTCTACGTAAAAAACAAAAACCAGCCAGGTATAGTGGCGCGTGCCTGTATTTCCAGCTACTCCGGAGCTGAGGTGGGAGGATTGCTTGAACCCGGGAGGCGGAGGTTGCAGTGAGCCGAGATGGTGCCACTACACTCCAGCCTGGGTGAGCGAGTGAAATTCTGTCCCCCCCCCAAAAAAAAACATATCGGTGACACAATGCAAAGACCAGTCACAGGGCAGCATAAGGTGAAGTGACAAAGCAGGCCAATGCCCGCCCATCAAAGGTGGCCATTTGCCTGCAACACCTTCCCCCCTTCATCTGGGAACTGCCCACAGGTGTACAAAGTCCAAAGGCTTCCGTGATTCACTTCCCTGACTTCCCACTCAGACTCCATGTTCCATGTAAACTTACAGCAACACTTGGGGAGCTTGATCTATTCAAGGGGGTCTCTCTTCAACCAGACGGTGAGTTCCTCCACTTCACCTCTGGGACCCCAGAGCCTGGCCCAGGGACAGCGCGAAAATATACTTAGAAAATGTTAGAGGTGGATCTAAGTTGTGGGGTAAGGGAGATCAGCCTGAGTGCCCATGCAGTTTTCCTGCAGGAGTTAGGCATATGATTTGAAGGCCAGAAAACATTTCATATACTTTGGTGCAATGTGGGTGTAGTTTAGAAAAAAAAAAATGTGTGTATATATATATACACACACATATTTTTGTATATATATACACATATTTTATTAGCTATCAGACGTAGCCTGCTGTATATATACATATTTTATTATATATGTATATAATTTATACATATTTTAATATATATAATATACATATGTTAATATTATATATAATATATACCTCCAGAGGACCTTTCTTTCGTCTCCCTTATTTCTCCTTACCTTGTGAAGAGGAGCCGGAGAAGGGTCAGTCTTTCCATCCCGAAACAGGAAGTTCAAAGGTGAGGAGGGTTTGCAGGGAAGGCCACTTAGAACAAAACAGGAAGTCATCTCCTTGGGAAATGAGTTCTCGGAGACTGACCATTAATGACAGAGCCATTCAGGGGTTGGGGATAGCAGAATTCTGAGGAGGAAAGTCCCTGAGGCTTTAACTGTGATGTAATTACCAATCTCATGCAAAAGTCATGATTATATTTACACTTCCGTAACATTCTGAAGCTCTGGACTTCAAAAACCAGGCTACATCTGATAGCTAATTAATATGTTCCTCACATTCCCACGTTTCTTTTTGTACAAGAAAGCACAGGCTGAACTCATTAAAAAACAGTCATTAGACCAGAAAAATAAGTTATGGGCAAGCAGACACAGGAAAACTTTGTTACAAAGCTCAAGGACTAAAACCAAAAACCAAAACAAAACAAAAAACCTGAAGAATAAACCAAAAAAAACCCACCAACCTGCCCAGTTTGTAAGAGCAAAATAATTTAAATTTGTGAAGATTGTAAAGTAGCCTTAGATTTTGAATTTCGGGTGGTAGAAATTAAGGTTGACTAGAAGCTTTGTGATAACTTTAGACAATGTTACCATCTTCACAGGGGCTGGGAAACTTTTCTGTCCCTCACAAGTCCCATAGGGCAGGCAGAAAACACTGCTGGCAGGAGGCAGATCTGGGTAAAGACTTCTAACTCTTTCATCATAGCACTTCTAGATTCAGCTGGCTTCAGCTTCATCTGCTATTCAGCAGTGACTGAAGAGTCAGCAGCATAACATCATCTTTTTAAGCTGGTTTCTGGGCTTGCTGGGAACAGTTCAGGAAGCAGCTAGCATCAAGATGAAAATAAGGCAAAAATTGGTGCTTGACTTCAATATGTCAAGCCCAGGTTACCATTCTGTGGATGTGTAAAAGCGAAATCAAGAACAAGACTTGTATGTGAATCACAAAAATAGATGTGTATAGATCAGCTTCAAATATTTTCTCTACATGCCAATATCCCTGAATTCATTTCAGTGTCAAATCATGGAGTAACATTTTATAAGATTTTACTTTTTAAAAAAATAGAGATGGAGTCTCACAATGTTGCCCAGGCTGGTCTCAAACTTCTGGACTTAGGCGACCCTCCACTCTTAGCCTCCGAATGTGTTGGGATTACAGGCGTGAGCCACTGCACCTGGCCCTAGAAGATTTTATTTAAAGTCATTTAAAGTCAACTCATGGAGTACAAGCAATGACCATAACTCAACTGAAGGGTCAACAATCTAAGCCGCTATGACTACATTGACATGTGTGCAGACAATGACAGCTGTCACATCTGTTACTACAATAGCAGTCATAGGACACCACTAAGTGTAATGCGTGACCCAATTTCAGACATGTTAAAATGTGAACAAATGTGCAACTTAGATATTACAAGCTTTGCTATTCTATAATCAAGTAGGGTTTAGTCCAGGAATGTGAGTGTCAACATTAGTAGATCTATTAGTCCATATGAATAGAAAACAGAAACAAAACTGCTTATCATATTAATAGATGCTGAAAAGAAATCCAGTAAAAACTGCAGACTTTCCTAATAATAGCCCTAAGTAAAATAGGAATAAAAGCAAATCACTTAAATGTAATAAAAACTCTTTATCAAACACTGAAAGCAAATTTCTTACATGGCAAAATGTTGATTTCAATTAAATAAGGAACTAGCCCTTTATCTCCATAGTATTGGAGTATTAAAAATGCAATAAAAATGAAATAATGTAAACATTGGTAAAGAAGACTATCACTTTTTGCTAATCATATGATTTATCTTTATTTTTATGTTTTGAGACAGTGTCTTACTCTGTTGCCCAGGGTGGAGTGCAGTGGCACAATCATAGCTCATAGCTTACTGCAGCCTTGAAATCCTGGGCTCAAGCAACCCTCCCACCTCATCCTCCTGAGTAGTTGGGACTGTAGGGATGTGCCACTGTGCTCCGCTAATTTTTATTTTATTATCTTATAGAGACAGGGTCTCACTATGTTGCTCAGTCTGGTCTCAAACTGCTAGGCTTAAACCATCTTCCTGCCTCAGCCTGCCAAAGTGTTGAGATTACAGGCATAAGTCACTTAACCTGGCTTTATTTTTTTTGGTAGAGACGGGGTCTTGCTATGTTGACCAGGCTATTCTTGAACTCCTGGGCTCAAGCGATCCGCCCACCTTAGCCTCCCAATGTTTTGGGGATTACAGGCATAAGCCACCTTCTGGCTAACTAACCTCAGATATTCTATTAAAAGTGACTGGAATTAATACAATATTATTTTCTAATAATAGAAAATTCTAATATATAATGTATTATATGCCAGGGACTGTTCTAAATCTTCATATATGTTACTTTATTTAATCCTTGTAACAACCTTTACAAGGGTTATTATTAGCCATTTTATGGATGAGGAAACTGAGCACAGAGAATAATTTGCACAGGTCACACAGCTAGAACATAGTGGAGATGGGATTAAGTCTCTTCCAGTTTGGCTCTATCACATTAAATACCATGCTGTATTGTCTCTCATGAGATTATTTAGAAAGATGGCAGGATGCAAGGGATACATGCAAATACCAATAAGCACCTATAAATGGACAGTGGAAAAATGTTCAATTCACAATTGTGATGAATACTCTAAAATATTTGGGCCTTTGGTGAACCAGAATTGCAGGACTTATGTGAAGGAAACTAGAAATGTTATTAAAGTTCTTAAAATAAGATGAAAACAAATTGAAAAAAATACCATGTTCTTGATTAAAAAACCTTGATTATCATAAAGATATCAGGTATCTAAATATATATATAATATATGTATACTCTAAATATTTATTTACTCAACAAATATTTGTTGAGCATTAATACATGCTGGATATTGTTCTAAATGCTGGAAA
>NW_012113141.1:13624523-13632118 GCF_000951035.1 Colobus angolensis palliatus | reverse complement strand
AGCCATTTGTGCAAAGTACTCTATCACCTAGCCATTGTAGCCATACCAAGCCGGGCTTCCTACTTCCCTCTGCTCCCCTTGGTTTCCTCCTGTGAAGTAAATCTCACTGACCCTTGATGCCGCTCCAAGCATATATAATATATAATATATATGTATAATACATATATATTATATGTATAATACATATTATATATATATATATTTTTTTGAGACGGAGTCTCATTGTGTCGCCCAGGCTGGAGTGCAGTGGTGCAATCTCGGCTCACTGCAACCTCCGCCTCCTGGGTTCAAGTGATTCTCCTGCCTCAGCTTCCTGCATAGGTAGGATTACAGGCAATATATAAATTTAATTACATTCAAACTAGAACTCTCAAAGTATTCATTTTGAAAAAAAAAAACCCTGGTGCAGTATTTTTAATGTGAAGGTGTGGCAGACCCAATTGCCTGCCCAACAGTTATTCCCCACTTACTTCTTTCAAACAGACCTGCCATTGGGGTTTAGGTATGGGACCAACTTTCTCTGAGAATAGGCCTCAGTTGGTCCCTACCTCAGACTAATGAATTGGTCTCAACCAGTAACTGTAATTAATTTCTATCCTCTTTTGCCAGTGATTGCTCCCAGAATGAGTATATGACCCAGTTCTGACCAATGAGGCACAAGTAGTCTATTGACGCTATTTTATTCTTTTTTATTCTCAGAAAAAAACAGAGTCTCATAAGCATAGAGTTCCTGCTTCCTGCCTTTGGATGTGGCTGCTGTGCTCAGTTCTGTGCAGTCGTGTCATGACCATGAGGCACAAAGCAGAACATACGATCTGGTGAAGCAGAAGGAGGCAGAGGGAGTTTTATGGCTGACACAGTTGCAGGATTGGTCTGATGCCGTCCAGTCTCCCTCTAAGCATCTTGTTAGGTGAATAGTAAAAGTTTGTGTTGCTTAAATCAGTGTTAGTCAGTTTTCCTTATCACATCTCAAAATACCATAAAGTCATTGCAATTCAAATCACTGTGGTATTGGTACAATCAGATGGTAACTGTGGGTGGAGACCAAGCAGTATTAACTTGACCCCTAGAGAGGCCAGAGGCTGAGGTGGGCCACATGGCAACCAACCAGGGTTACGTGATTGAGTCCCTTGAACTCCTGGGCTCGAGCAATCCTCCCACCACCAGAGTAAAGACTCTGGACACCAAGGCTGGAGTGGGCTTCTCTGGGTGCCAGTGCTGTGTGTATTGCCACACACTGATGCCAGGAAAGCAACACTGTCCAGGACTCTCTAGAGAGAACACTGGAAGTTCCATGTTTGGAACTTTGCTAGAATCTGCCCTGTATGCTTCTTCCGGATGATTTCAGTCTGTATCCTTTTCCTGTAATAAACTATAACCATGAACATAACAGCTGTCAGTGGGTTCTGAGTTCCTCTGGTGCATTATCAAACCCACGGATCTTAAGGACCTCCAAACTCACATTTGGTGTCGGAAGTGAGGGTAGCATGGACTGTGCTGCTTCTAACTCATTGATGTCTTTGATCAGTTTGGGGGCATCTGGGTTATGCTAGCATAGTAAAACTAGTTAAGAACCTTTCTATAGATTCAGTTTATTAGATTGTATTTTTCTGAAACATGGTCCATTTCCATTAAGTTTAAAATATATTTATTTAAAGTTGTTCCCTAATGATTTTCTAAAAGCTACTTCCCCTGCCATTTGCCATAACACATGTGGATCTGGAGGACATTATGTTAAGTGATGGAAACCAGACTCAGGAAAATATTGCATTACTCCCTTTCATGTGGAATCTAAGAAAAAAGGAGCCAAATATACAGAGTTAGAGAATAAAACAGTAACCACCAGGGGTGGTGGGGGGAACCAGGGTAGGAAATGGGGAGATGTAGGTTGTAGGATACAAAGTAGTGGATATGTGGGATAAGCAAGACTCGAGGTCTGATGTACAGCATGAGGATTATAGGAAATAAAATTGTACTGTATTTAGGATTCCTGATAAATGAGTGAATTTTAGTTCATCTTTTTTTTTTTTTTTGAGACAGAGTCTCGCTTTATCACCCAGGCTGGAGTGCGGCATGACCTCAGCTCACTGCAACCTCCACCTCCCGGGTTCAAGTGATTCTCGTGCCTCAGCTTCCTGAGTAGCTGGGATTACAGGTGCATGCTACTATGCCTGGCTAATTTTTGTATTTTTAGTAGAGATGAGGATTCGCCATGTTGCCCAGGCTGGTCTGGAACTCCTGGCCTCGAGTGATCCACCTGCCTCGGCCTCCCACAAGTGCTGGGATTACAGGCGTGAGCCACTGTACCAGGCCTCGTTTGAGCTATTCTTGCCTCAAAAGCAAACAGATAAAAATAGGTACCTGTGAGATGATGAATATGTTAATTTGCTTGACTATAGTAACCATTTCACTATATGTATCCCATAACAATACACGCTAAAATTTATTTTAAAAATTAAAAAAATCTACCTGTGGTTATCTCCCATTTCTTATCCTGAGATCAATTTCCTTCTCACTTTTTTGACTTGAATTTAAAACTTTTTGTCAGCTTTAATAAAGTATAATTTTTAAGTTTCAGTATAGTTGAGGTAAAATTTGCCAGTAAGTGTATGATTTGAAGACTGGTGACAGATGTACACAGTCATGTACCATCACCACCATCATCATCACATAGAACTTTTCTTTTACGCTCAATAGTCCTCTCATACCCCTTTGTGGTCAATCCCTTCCCCTCAGGCTCCTGGGTCCAGGAAACTGCTGATCTGTTTCCTATCTGTTTCCTAGTCTTGCTTTTTGTAGAATTTCATACAAATGGCATCATGCAGTATGTAGTTTTCTTTTTCTTTTTGTTTTTTGTTTTGTGTTTTTTGAGATGGAGTTTCACTCTTGTTGCCCAGGCTGGCGTGCAATGGAACGATCTCGGCTCACTGCAACCTCCGCCTCCTGGGTTCAAGCGATTCTCCTGCCTCTCAGCCTCTCGAGTAGCTGGGATTACAGGTGTCTGCCACCATGCCTGGCTAATTTTTGTATTTTTAGTAGAGATGGGGTTTCACCACATTGGCCAGGCTGGTCTCGAACTCCTGACCTCAGGTGATCCACCCGCCTTGGTCTCCCAAAGTGCTGGGATTACAGGCGTGAGCCACTGTGCCTGGTCCAGTATGTAGTATTTTGTATTTGCCTTTTTTTTTTCTTTTTTTTTTTTTTTGAGACAGAGTCCCACTCTGTTGCCCAGACTGGAGTGCAGTGGTGTGATCTCAGCTCACTGCAACCTCTGCCTCCCAGGTTCAAGCGATTCTCCTGCCTCAGTTTCCTGAGTAACTGGGATTACAGGCGCACACCACCATGCCCAGCTAATTTTGTGTGTGTGTGTGTATTTTTAGTAGAGATGGGGTTTTGCCATGTTGGCCAGGCTGGCCTCGAACTCCTGACCTCAAGTGATCCGCCCATCTCAGCCTCTCAAAGTGCTAGGATAACAGGCGTGAGCCACCGCACCTCGTGTATTAGGCTTTTCTTACTTAGAATGATGCTTTTGAGATTCCTTCATGTTGTCATGTGCATTAGAACTCCATTCCTTTTTAATTGCTCATAGATATTCCATTGTAGATGTGCTTAAATTTGTTTATCCATTCACCTGTTAATGGATATATTTGATATAATCAGGTTGTTCCCAGGTTTTGGCAGTTATGAATAAAGCAGCTGGGAACATCTGAGTATTACCTTTGTTTGGACATACACTATCATTTCCCTTGGATCAATATTTATGAGTGGTCATGTGGTAAGTGTATGTTTAACTTTGTAAAATATTGTCGAACTCTTCCAAAGTGACTGTATTATTTTCATTCCCACCAGCAACACATGCAAGTTGCTACTTGCAGATGGTTTTTGGGGGTGGGAGGAGAAAACAGAAAAAAGTAGTTCCAGGCCAGGCATGGTGGCTCACACCTGTAATCCTAGCACTTTGGGAGGTCAAGGCAGGTGGACCACCTGAGGTCAGAGGTTCAAGACCAACCTGGTCAACATGACGAAACTCAGTCTCTACTAGCCGGGCGTGGTGGTGTGCACCTGTAATCCCAGCTACTTGGGAGGCTGAGGCAGGAGAATCGCTTGAACCTAGGAGGTGGAGGTTGCAGTGAACCGAGATCGTGCCACTGCACTCCAGTTTGGGTGACAGAGCAAGACTTCATCTCAAAAAACAAACAACAGAAAAAAAAGAGTTCCAGTACATCCTTGCTGATACTAAGTGTTGTCAATTGTCCCTGGTGTTTCTTCCACCGACAGCATCCTAGCTACTAGACCCTTGAAGCCATTCTCAATGCTTTAGTGTATATTGTCCAGTTCCTATAAAAATGCTGCAGCGATCCAAGGACAGTTAAGGCTCAGACTCTACATCATGTTGGGTACCTCTGATCCCATCTCTTCTCTTGGTCTTAGAAATCTCAACATCTCTGTGAACCCAGCTTCTCCAGCTTCTCCTGGTTTCCAAGCATTGCATAGTTTCTCCTTCCCCGTGGGGATGCTCCACTGTGACTCCCCATAGTTATACGGGAATAGGAAACTTTTACTACTCACTCCCTATTCCCAAGAGCTTCACTCTCGGCTCCTTAGATTCCCTGTTCAGGGAATCTGAATAGGAAGGAACAGCTGACATCAAATGTGCCTCTATCCCAGTTCTGGCCTGTCTTTCTTCTGACTGTTTCTGTGTCTGACTATGTGCTTGACATTGTATGTGCATAGAACAAGCTCTAGGAGGAAACTGCAGATCGGTAACAGTGGGTACATTCTGGAGAGGGGAAGGTTCGCTTTTCAGTTTATAGACTTGTGTGTTGGCATTTTTTAAGCAAAATAATTTTAAAAATAGCTACAATTTTATTTTATTTTATTTTATTTTATTTTTTGAGACGGAGTCTCTATCGTCCAGGCTGGAGTGCAGTGGTGTGATCTCAGCTTACTGCAAGCTCCGCTTTCTGGGTTCATGCTATTCTCCCATCTCAGCCTCCCGTGTAGCTGGGACTACAGGCGCCCACCACCACACCCGGCTAATTTTTTGTACTTTTTAGTAGAGATGGGGTTTCACCGTGTTAGCCAGGATGGTCTCAATCTCCTGACCTTGTGATCTGCCAGCCTCAGCCTCCCAAAGTGCTGGGATTACAGGTGTGAGCCACCACACCCAGCCAAAAATAGCTACAATATTAATAAATAAAAGTTCTCATAGCCCACATCTTGTGTGCCCCTGCTCTGTATAGTCCTACCTAGATGGGCCTATCTCTCATTTAATTTTTAATTACTATTAAAAACCATCTGCACTTTCAATGAGGCTGGAAAGACACTCGGAGCTCCCAAACAGAAGCCTGTCTGGTGAGACAGCCTGCTCCATTCACTAGAGAGTCTCCCAAGAGACTCTCAGTTTCAGTCTAAAAATGTTTAGAGGAAAACAGCATTGTAGAGGGAGTCTAGGTTTGTCTAACACAGTTCAAATTTTTGTCTCTTTTCCTGGTGTCTCATTCAGGATAGCATGTGTCCCAGATACAAGAGTTGGTTGGGACAATAAAAAGCATTGTTTCCCAAACCATCAATAACTTGTTTTGGATAACACCCTGCTGCCACCAGCCAGTTCTTCTGAGAGACGACAAAAGGCTCTGACCTGCCTCCAGGCACCTTACCTGCTGTTCTCTTGCTGATGTCATAAATGATCAATAGCATCCCCTCATAGGCACATTGTCAGGACACCTAGAGAGCTGTGTGAAGCCAGAAGATACTGTTTCTGCATCCCAGGCATGTTGGTGAGCCTCAGGTGGCTGGGTGGCCAGGACTCTTGCAGGAAGGAGCTGAGAAGTGGACATTCTCCATACTCACCTCAGCCTCAGCAGAGGGGATATCAGCTCCAAGCTTTTGCCTGGCAGGGTCTCCTCTTTTGTGATTTAGAGTCCCCGTACCCCTGATAGTTGCCGTGAAAGTGGCCATGGTGTAGCCTGCAAAGCAACGCCTATTCTCCACCCTTGGATCTGTGGCTTCTCTCTGGTCAGACACTGTGCATACTCAGGGTGGCTGGGAATGGAGATGGATCCACCCAGGGCTCCTAGTGGGGATTCTTGTGGGGTATTGGGGGTACTGTGGCCCTTTTCTAGAGTACTCACATTTCATTAAGAGGCCTTCACAAGTCTCAATCTCACATACCCTCTGGTATTCAGCCACATTGTCCTTCTTACGTGTTTCCAAACATGTGGATGCCTTTGCACACATGCTGTTCCTCCAGCCTAGACTGCCCTTGCTTGTGCTTTTGCGCAGTGGCTCATTCCTGTAATCCCTGCTCTTTGGGAGGCCTAGGCCGGCAGATCGCCTGAGGTCAGGAGATCAAGACCAGCCTGACCAACATGGTGAAACTCTGTCTCTACTGAAAGTACAAAAATTAGCCAGCCATGGTGGCAGGCGCCTATAGTCCCAGCTACTCGGGAGGCTGAGGCAGGAAAATCAGTTGAACCCTGGAGGCAGAGGTTGCAGTGAGCCAAGATGGCGCCACTGCACTCCAGCCTGGGGAATGGAGTGAGACTCGTTTCAAAAACAAAACATGGCACCACTGCAATCCAGCCTGGGGAACAGAGTGAGACTCATCTCAAAAACAAAACAAAACAAACAAAACAAAAAAAACTCCTCATCCGTCAGTGCCATGTCAAATATTATCTTTGTAAAGCCTTTCTTCACTTTCTGCCTGAGTTAGTTCACTTTTGGGCTCCCACAGTTTGATCCTGTGTCTATTAGCACACTCACTACCTCTCTCTGCCTCCTGCCTACACAAGGATCTCAAGGGTAGAGACTGTGCCCTTCATATCTACACTCTGAGGCAAAGGTTTGGTGATTGGTATTGAGAAGAATGGCTTGGATGTCCTCATACTGCTCTGGGGTGGACATTCAGATTGTGGAAATGAACCCAGAGAGGAAAGTTTTGATGAATCAGCCCAAGTCTTCACTTCATTTTTCTTTAACAAGGATTCTGTGGTTAACTGCACCCCAATTAGCAGGCACACCTATCCTAAAATATTAATCATTTAACTATCACCCATGGCCCACTGAGTCACTATGCTGGGAGGGGCAGGTGGCAATGATTCCAAACATGTCTGCAAGTCTGATCCTCAGCCAGACCTTTCAACAATGCCACTCAGGAGAGAAAACCAAACTTTTCTTTCAAAGGAGAATTATGGATTTCCCCCAGGGGGACAGTATGCAGGACTGAGTTTGAAGGATGTTTTCTGCACACCTGGCATGTAATCTCTGATATTTTCCAACAAGTCAATGCATGGCTTATCCAGCAAATTACTTACATTAATAGACACCCATTATCTCTACTGAAAAGATTTCTTAGATAATGCTGTGACTGAAGTTTATAATTATACTGCAGAATGCCAGACCTCTCTGTGCAAGGCCCAAGTTTAGCACTATTCTAGCTCCTTCTGTTGGTACAGCTTTAGGACTTTATTGAGTGCCAAAAATCTTAGCTTTGAGAGTCTAAAATTCCTAAAATGAATGTCTCCTTGCAGCATCTGAAGTGTTAATTTTAATTTGTTCATTTTTCAAGAAGAGTGATGTTGTTGTTTTTATTT
>NW_012113141.1:13606725-13623513 GCF_000951035.1 Colobus angolensis palliatus | reverse complement strand
ATAAAATGTGCAACCAAATTCATTACATTTTAAACCTGAAGGGCCAAGTCAGATATCAAAGAGATATTTACATACCCATGTTCATAGCAGCATTATTCATAGCAGCCAAGAGGTGGAAGCAACTCAAGTGTCTATCAACAGATGAATGGAGAAACAAAATATTACACATGCACACACATACACACACACACAATGGAACATTATTCAGCCTTAAAAAGGGAAGAAATTCTGACACACACTACAACATAGATGAATCATAAGAACATTATGCTAAATAAAATAAGCCCATCACAGAAAGACAAATACTATATGATTCCACCTAGAGTGGAATCTTATGAGGCACCTAGAGTAGTCAAAATCAGGCCAGGTATTGGTGGCTCACACTTATAATCCCAGTCCTTTGGGAGGCCAAGGCAGGAGAATTCCTAGAGGCCAGGAAGTTGAGACCAGCCTGGGCAACATAATGAGACCCCATCTCTAAAAAAAAATTTTTTTTATTTAGTTGGGTGTTGTGGTGCATGCATGTAGTCCTAACTACTCAGAAGGCTGAGGTGGGAGGATGGCTTGAGCCCAGGAGTTTGAGGCTGCAGCAAACCATGATTGCGCCACTGCACTCTAGCCTGAGCAACACAGCGAGACCCTGTCTCAAAAAAAGAGAAAATCATAGAGACAGAAAATAGATGGTAGTTACCAGGGCTGGGAGGGGGGAAGAAATGGGAAATTGCTGTTTAATGAGTACAGAGTTTCGGTTTTGCAACATGAAAAACTTGGAGATCTGTTGCACAACGGGAACATACCTAACATTACTGAACTGTAACCATTTAAATATGATTAGGAATAATTTTATGTGTTTTTGTTTGTTTGTTTGAGACAGGGTCTCACTCTGTTGCCCAGGCTGAATGAAGGGCAGTGACATGATCATAGCTCACTACCACCTCGACCTCCCAGGCTCAAGCTATCCTCTCACCTCTGCCTCTCTGAGTAGCTGGGACTTCAGGCATGTGCCATCATGCCTGGCTACTTTTTAAATTTTTTGCAGAGATGGGGTCTCACTATGATTCTCGGGCTGGTCTCAAACTTCTGAGCTCAAGCAATCCTTCTGCCTTGGCCTCCCAAAATGTGGGGATTACAGGCATGAGCCACTGTGCCCAGACATCATGTGTTTTTTTTTAACCACAATAAAAAATTTAAACAAACAAACAAAACTCTGAGGGGTCTTCAGGATCACCTGGTCCATCCTTTTATACACAGCACAAAGACTTGTCCAAGGTCACCATTCACTTCCTCAAGGTGACCTGATTTACAGCCAGATGCTCATCGTACTCCAGCAGCTGTGGTGAGCTACCTCTCCTCTTCTGCGGGGGAAAGGAGGTGCCCAAAGCCCTGTGGCGCTCTCAAACAAAGCCAGGTCAGTGGGGAGAGGCTCTGCGAGGCTCTAGATTCTCATCACTCTCTTTGTCTTCTTTTCCATACCCTCATTTGCCTGCTGGGTTGCTGATTTTTACTGGACACAGATTTTTAAATTTTATTTTATTTTGAGACAGAGTCTCGCTTTGCTGCCCAGGCTAGAGTGCAGTGGTGTGATCTGGGATTACTGCAATCTCTGCCTCCCAGGCTCAAGTGATTCTCCTGCTTCAGTCTCTGGAGTAGCTGGGGCTACAGACGTGTACCACCATACCCAGCTAATTTTTTTTTTTTTTGTATTTTTGGTAGAGATGGGGTTTCACCTTGTTGGCCAGACTGGTCTCAAACTCCTGGGCTCAGGTGATCCACCCGCCTCGGCCTCCCAAAGTGTTGGGATTACAGACGTGAGCCACCGTGCTCAGCCTGGACACAAATATATATATATATATATCCATGAGAACAAGTCAAGTGCCACCTTGGGTCTGTTTTTGAACTTTTCTCCTGGATCGGAGACAGGCACCTTGAGTCTTGAAGATGACAGAAGCCCGAAGCGTTGGCAAAGAATGGTAAAATGAGCACACCTAGCACCTGGGGAGACCTTTCTAAGCCTGGGGTCTGCAGTCACATTCCCAGTGGACACAACCTTATCTCAGATTAGAGTTTTTCTGGCCTCCAGGCTGGGTTGTTTGTTGGCCTGGGTCTGCATGCAACTTTCTGCTCAGGCTTAAGGAGACTCTACTACAAGCTTGGAGGCCTCCAAAACACTCCTGATGCAGAGCTTTAGTGTCACTGAATGCAAAACTCTTTGCTAGGTATTCAAGGTGCCCTGCCCTGACCCTAATCTCCTTTTCCTATCATTTCTCATTGGAAACAAACATTACTTAGTGGTTAAAGCTTGGACTCGGGTCAGGGTTGAATTCTGCTTTGGGCTTTATCTCTGTAACCTTAGGTAATCATTGATCTCACTGAGCCTCAGCTTTCTTTGAAGAAAAATGGGGAGATAACAGTATCTAGTGTGTGAGGGTTTGATGAGATAATACCTTCCAGATCTTAGTCTAGAACCTGATACACTGTACGCACTGTCTTTTAAAGCACTTGGAAACTTGAGCCATTGTCATTGGCAGAGATGCCCTCTGCTCCAGCAGAATAGGTCCACTTACCAGATCTAGAGGTGGTCTGTTGTTCCAGCCTCCATCTCTGCCTTGCTTTGCTCTTCCCCTTTCCTGGAGAATCTTCCACAAATCCTACTGAGACCCAGCTCAATGCCAACCTCTTTCTAAACGCTTCACTGACCTTCTCTGCTAGAAAGTATCTAGCCGGGCGAGGTGGCAGGCGCCTGTAGTCCCAGCTACTCGGGAGGCTGAGGCAGGAGAATGGCGTAAACCCGGGAGGCGGAGCTTGCAGTGAGCTGAGATCCGGCCACTGCACTCCAGCCTGGGCGACAGAGCGAGACTCCGTCTCAAAAAAAAAAAAAGAAAGTATCTGTGGTGGAGATTGATTTGTACATGTCTGGGTAATACAGTAATTGTGAGGAAACTGCTAAGGATGGGTTTTGTTGAACGTGCCCTCGTGGGTGGTCATGGAATGCAGGAGGCCACAGGACCTGACATAGTTGCTTTGGCTTCCTCTGGGCATCCTGGAAAGTTCTCTGAGAAGTTTCCACAGATTCTGTCTTCATAGGAAGTCTGAGACCTCAGGGAGGTACCTTCGTGACCCATTATTGGCCACTGCAAGTCTTGAAGACAGACATACCCTTACAAATGGCATAGGGGTATTGCATGGACCTTCCTACTGGGCTGTAGGCTGTGCTTCAATTTACTAGTAAATGGAATTCTGGGTGGTAGGGTCCTCTTCCCTTTGCACCATCCTGAGTCCATGGCCTTGACCTCTGCCCCTCCATCTCCTGCCTGTGTAAGACCCAGAAGTCCAGCCTAATTCTCCTTTCCTATATCCACAGCAAATGCTCCTGCCTTGAATTATTTTAGGACTGTGGTTCCTCTCCTGGAGCATGATGCCAATCAGCCTTGTGTAATTATTTAGTATATGATTTGCTCTTTTACTGGATTAGAGGCATCTTTAGGGCAGGGATTATATTGGACTAATTTCTCTTTCCTGCGAGGAACCAAGCATAAGACCCAGATCATGCTCAGTGGCTAGGTACTAAATTGTTATAACTATTAACTTAATTGTTGTAATAGTTAAGACTGTAACTACCAATGACCACACGCTCATGATCTGCCTCGTGCCATTCTAAGTGCTTTGCATACATTATCCGCCATCCTTACATCAGTTCTGTAAGGAAAGCATTGATACCCTCTTAAGGAGGACTGGAGGCTTAGAGAGATTAAGTGACTTGGTCAAGGTTGTAGAGCAAGAAAAAGGTAGAGTTGGAGTTGTAATTCAGTCTCCATCTGAATGGAGAGATATGCAGGTGGCCATGTGAAACCCGTATGGAGCATCACTGCATTTGTACAATTTCCACCTCAAATCTGAACCCCGTCATGCAAGCCTGAAGACAGGTGGCTTCCCCCAGAGAGCCTAGCCCAGCATCATAATGTGGGCTACCATCAGTTAGACCCAGTCTGGGGCTGCCAAATTAATGAGCCCCTAGACTATCCAAGACTATCTGCAAAGCAGCTTCTGTTCTTTCCCTGGCTTCATCTTTATAGCTGTCCTCAGTGAGATAAGCACTGAGGAAGAATTTAAAAAGGCCATTAGCACATCAACAATGAGAATAGTCAGCATCACCTATGCTGAGGCTTTGCCTGGGGCCAGAGGCCAGGCTTTGTACAGAAAATTGGTACCTTTAGGGTGCCAGCAGGGTGGAGAACTTGTCCTTGTCTGCACCCTATTTCATCCTGATTTGCTCTAAACTCTTCATCAGAACCTGAACCAGAGTTGAGGTCCACATGGATAATCTCTCCCTTGAGGCAGGGTTAACTCTCTTCAGCCTGCAGACAGCTAAGGAAAATGACATTCAATGGAAAAATTCAATGTTTTCAGGCTACTCAAAACTTTCTGTTAAAAAAGAAAAAAACTATGCAAAAAAAAAAAAAACAAAAACCACCTTCCTTTTTGTAATAGAATGCTTCTATTAAAAAAAAAAAAACTATGCAAAAAAAAAAAAAACAAAACCCATCCTGTTTTTTTTTCTATGATTTCTCATTTTAAGGATGAAAAAAATAAGACCCAGGGAGAGTAAGCGACTTCCCCAATGTCACCAGCAATCTCCTGCTAGAGCCAGGCTACTGCCGAGGTCTCCTGGCTCCCTGCCCAGAGCTCTAGCCACCGTAACACAGTTGCTTAGCTTTAAACTCAATTTGCTTATTTGAGGCAAAACTAAAAGAAGACACAATTTCTTTTTATTGTTGTTGTTTTTGAGACACAGTCTTGCTCTGTTGCCCAGGCTGGAGTGCAGTGGCATGATCTTGGCTTACTGCAATCTCTGTCTCCTGGGTTCAAACCATTCTGTCTTATCCCCTCGAGTAGCTGGAGTTACAGGCATGCTCCGCCACACCCAGCTAATATTTGTATTTTTTAAAATAGAGATGAGGTTTTGCCATGTTGGTCAGACTGGTCTTGAGCTCCTGACCTCAGGTGATCTGCCCACCTTGGCCTCCCAAAGTGCTGGGATTACAGGTGTGAGCCACTGCGCCCGCCTGGCCAGAAGGCGCAATTTCAAGTCACTGAATATATTTGAGCATTTCCATAGACAGATGGCTCCTCCAGCCTCTCCCTTTGCATTACAGTTTGAGGCTGCTTGGTGGAGTGAAGAAAGGATTGACTTTGAAGCCAGCTGGGCCCTTTCAAAGCCTTGGGCTTTGACTCTTGGCAAAATCACTATCTCTCTAGCCCTAGGACTGTTGTCTGTAAAATGGGACCATTACCTGCCGGGCAGGGCTGTTGCATTCCTGCTTATTTTTGGAGCTCAATTCTAATGTCACTTTCAGTGTTCCCTGACCTTCTATCTAAAGTGGTCTCTCTAGAGGACTTCTGATTTCAATTCTGACATGTAAAGAGGTTAGAAGAACTCTCATCCTTACACGAAAAGTAGGGGAAACTGGAAAATCAATGACTTTTTCTGGATCTATCAGCAAACTGAGTTTGGAGGGCAAATCTTCATCTGGGTTCTGGAGAGAAAGGCTCTTCCAAGAAATCCAGCTGAGATCTCCTTACCTGGAGCAGAAGCCGGATCAGTGACGCCTCAAAACGGATGGACCCAACTTACAATGGCTCGACTTACAATTTTTTGATTTTATAATGGTGTGAAAATGACACACATTCAGTAGAAACCATACTTTGGATTTTAATCTTTTCCAGGGCTAGTGATATGTGGCACAATGCTCTTGCAGTGCTGGGCTAATGTAAGTGTTCTGAACATGCTTAAAGTAGTGTAGGCTAAGTTGTGATGTTTGATAGATTAGATGTTTTCAACTTATGAGATTTTCAACTGATAATGAGTTTATTGGGACATAATGGCATCATGAGTCCAGGAGCATCTGTAGTAATTCTGATGAATTACTGTAGGTAGTGTATGGATTAGCGTGAGAAGGACAAACGTCTACAGCTGCAGTCTTAGTGGTGGCCCCCATACTTTCATGGACTTTATTTTCAAGAAACACACAGGGTACCCCTGATGAAGACTTGAGGAAGTTTCCCTTATGGTTTAGTGGTTCTTGAAGTGGAGAAGAGTAATCCCTGTGAAATATGCCCAGAATATTTTACATAACAGAGATCTAATCTTCAGAGGAAAAGACTCTGGCAGAGGCTGATCTCAGTTGGGAAAAGAACATTCATTCCATTCTAGTTTCCTCTAACCTTTCTGTCTCACTTAAGGGGGAAAAACATAGTCAACAGGAATCAAGCCTTCAGGAAAATAAGCTAGAAGTGTTGCAGCCAGGGAAGGGAGTATGGAGAAACATTTGAGAAAGTCATGCCAGCATTATCTTACTACCCAAACTAAATAAAGACTAAATAGAGACTTTACAAGAAAGGAAAACTATAGTCAATATAGCCAACAATAGCCCAATATCTTTTATGAACATAGACACAAACATCCTCAACAAAAAAGTAGCAAATAGAATGAATGCTTTCCCTCTAGTATCTGGATCGAGGCAAGGATGTCCTTCTCATCACTCTTATTCGACATTATACTGAAAGTCCTAGCTACTGCAATAAGAAAGAAAAATAAAAGAAAATAAATACATATTTAAATTGAAGAGACAAAACTGTCTTTATTTGCAGATGACATGATTATCTATGAAAAAAATCTCAAAGAATCTACTAGGAACAAAAACAAAAAAACTCCTGGAACTAGTAAGTGAGTACAGCAAGGTGAATATACAAAAGATTGCTTTTATATATACCAGCCATGTACAAATGGAATTTGAAATAAAAAAATTCCATTTATAATTGCACCAAAAATATGTAAGTATAAAAATCTAATAAAATATATATAGGATCTGCATGTGGAAAAGTACAAAATACTGATGAACTAAGTCAAAGATGGTTTAAATAAATGGAGACCTATTTCCATCTCATGGATTAAAACAGTAACAAGCCAGGCACTGTGGCTTATGCCTGTAATCCCAGCTACTCAGGAGTCTGAAGTGGGAGGATTGCTTGAGGCCAGGAGTTTGAGAACAGCCCGGGTAACATAGTGAGACCCCGTATCTAAGAAATTGAAAAATTAGCTGGGTGTGGTGGCTCATGCCTGGAGTCCCAACTACTCAGGAGGCTGAGGCAGGAGAATCCATTGAGCCCAGGAGTTTGAGGCTGCAGTGAGCTGTGATCATACCGCTGCACTCCAACTAGGGCAATAGAACAAGACCCTGTCTCTGAAGAAAGAAAGAAGGCCTGGTGCAATGGCTCATGTTTATAATCCCAACCCTTTGGGAGGCCAAAGTGGGAAGATCGCTTGAAGCCAGGAATTGGAGACCAGGCTGTGAAACAATGTGAGACTCCAACTCTAAAAAATTCAAAAATTAGCCAGTTGTAGTTCCAACTACTCAGGAAGCTGAGGTGAGGTGGGAGGATCACTTGAAGCCAAGAGTTTGAGGCTTCATTGAACTATGATTATACCACTGCACTCCAGCCTGGGCCTTGTATCTAAAAAAAAAAAAAAAAAAAGGAACAAAGAATGACTCAATATTATTAAAATATTAATTATTCCCAACTTGAACTATAGATTCAATGAAATACCAATCAGAATCCCAGCAAGCTATTTTGTAGATATCAACAAATAGATTCTAAAGTTTATATGAAAGGCAAAAGACTTTGAATAACCAACACAACACTGAAGAAGAAAAAAGTTGAAGTAGTAATACCACCAATTTCTTTCTTATTTTTTTTTTTTGAGATGGAGTCTTGCTCTGTTACCCAGGCTGGAGTGCAGTGGCACGATCTCTGCTCACTGCTAGCTCTGCCTCCTGGGTTCACGCCATTCTCCTGCCTCACCCTCCCATAATACCACCAATTTCAAGACTTACTATGAAATAATAGTAATCAAGACAGTGTGGTATTGGTTAAATAGATATATAGGTCACAAAAATATGGTCAACTAATCTTTGACAAATGCACAAAGGCCATTCACTGGAGCAAGGATGATCTTTTCAACAAACAGTGGTAAACAATTGGATGCACAGATGTAAAAAATGAACCTAAATACACACCTTACTTACACCCTTCACAAAAATTAACTCAAAATGAATCATAGACCTAAATGTGAAACAATGTGGCTTCTCCCTGTGGCCCTTTATTTTCTTCATAGTACTTACCACACTCTGGACTTATTTTCATATAGTACTTCAAATTTATTTGCTCTGTTGCTTATTGTCTCTCTTTCCAGCTACTCTGTAAGCTCCAGAGGGATGGCTGTGTCTGGTAAGTGCTCAATAAATAACCATTATTATTTTCAAGTTGCCTCTTGGTTTACTTAGACTTTCTTAGCATAATTATTGAGAAATATGGAGGCCAAAGCAGAGGTGATTTACACAAGATTAAGTACTAAGTAAACCCCTATAAAAAGAAACACAAAAAGGAAACATTTCTGCAGGTTATGGAAGATCTGATTGTCTAGGCTGACTCTTTGGATAAGCAGAAACATCGACCTGACCTCAGGATCCCGGCTGAAAGTTCTGCTGCAATTAATAACCATCCATTTCAAATGGTAGTTACCAGGGGCTGGGATGGGAGTGGAGGTTGGGAAGATGTTGGTCAATGGATATAAAATTTCAGTTAGATTGGAGGAACAAGTTCAGAGATTTGTTGTACAAAATGGTGACTATAGTTAAAAACAATGTATTGTACACTTGAAAATGGTTAACATTTTTAGTGTGCATGCCATAAAAAATGATAAGTATGTTAGGTAATGCACAAGTTAAACATGTACTCTGTGTGTGTGTGTGTGTGTGTGTGTATAGTTTTTATTTATCAATTTAAAAAACAGGCAAAAGGCCAGGTGTTGTAGCTCACACATGTAATCCCAGCACTTTGGGAGGCCAAGGTGGGTGGATCACCTGAGGTCAGGAGTTCAACACCAGCCTGACTAACATGGTAAAACCCCTTCTTTACTGAAAATACAAAAATTAGCCAGGCATGGTGGCAGGTGCCTGTAATCTCAGCTACTCAGGAGGCCGAGGCAAGAGAATCGCTTGAATCCAGGAGGCGGAGGTTCCAGTGAGCCAAAATCATGCCATTGCACTCCAGCCTGGGCAACAGAGTGAGAATCTGCCTCAAAACAAACAAACAAACAAAAACCAAAAAAACAAAAAACCTGCCTATTTCAGACGAAAATTTGTGAAGTGCTGGTGCCACCACATGGCTGTGGGAGGAAAACCAGCTGAGACTTTCGTTAATGCAGAGAAGAAAACAGTAGAGGTGACAGGAAATTGTCCCTTAGCAGCGACAACTACAACTTTAAAATTACACAGTTCTAGCACAGCAACAACAATCACGACAGCAGCAGCAGCCAACGCTGATGCCATCGGGGTCCCTGTGTTCCAGGCATGCTAATTCTAAGTGCTCTATGGGAATTATCTCACTTAAGTGTCACAGCGAGTAGTGGAAATTGGGGGTAGATGTTCATGGGTGGGATAACCAGACACTGCCTTCTTGAGTTTGAGATGCATGAAGGTCTATGGGAAAGTCAGAAGCATTTAGCTAATGACTGTTATATTAGTGATCGTAATATAGCCATGAGCAATGGTAATGGCAATTACAATAATGATTCCAAGGGCAATTTTATGACAAGAGAACAGTTTCAGTAGAATAATAGTTTATTTAGAATTATATTCAGATAGATAATCAGATAAACTGAAGAATGTGGTAGTGTCTCTCATTTCCCTCCAGGAGACTGACTTTCCCACCAAATTGTAGATAGAGAAGCTGCAAATGTAAGCCTCACAAATACCAGCAGGTTTAAGAGACCAAGGAGAGAAAAAAAACAAGCCAAAACAAAACAAAAAAACCAAAACTGTTACATTTAATACATTTACTGTCCCCAGTATATGAATGCAACTGCAAGACTAGAAGTCACCTAACAATCTCAACAACTGGAGAGGTCAATTTTCCTCTTAGAGGGAGGACAAGCAGAGAAAATAACCAGAGAGCTCCCTCCATTACTCTTCCATCCTGGAGACTGGCAAGGAAGAATCCTGTTGAAACACAAAAACTATTAGGTGGGAATCCAGCACGCCATGTAACAATCACGATGAAAGCCAGAGTGACAAATGTACATTTCCTACTTTTGAAAATGAAGAAGTTGAGCTGCCCAGATTCATATTGATAAGTTTTGCTTAAAAAAATTTTCCCAAATGAGAAAAAATTTTTATTTCTTTTTATTTTATTTGGGATTCATGATCTTTATAAAAAACTCTATGATACAGAGAAACATGACAAAATACAATTTCAATAGTAATCCTATCACTCAAATGACCATCTTTCCAGATAGTTCTCTGTGGATAGACACAAGAGTACACACAAACACATACTTACCCTGATATTATAAATTTGTATCTTTCTACATTATTGCTTTTAATGGATACAGAATGGCCATAGCGGAACATTTCCATGATGAATCCCAGTAATGTCTTTTGTTCTATCTACCTATCTGATTTATCTAAGAAATTAAGTGCAGACATACTTCATTTTATTGTGTTTTGCTTTGCTCTGTTTTGCAGATATCGCATTTTGTTTAAATAGTAAAGGTCTGGCCGGGCACAGTGGCTTACGCCCATAATCCTAGCAGTTTGGGAGACTGAGGCGGGCGGATTGCCTGAGCTCAGGAGTTCGAGACCAACCTGGCCAACATGATGAAATCCTGTCTCTACTAAAAATACAAAAAATTAGCCAAGAGTGGTGGTACATGCCTGTAATCCCAGCTACTCAGGAGGCCGAGGCATGAGAATCACTTGAACCGGGAGGTGGAGGTTGCAATGAGCCGAGATCATGCCACTGTACTCCAGCCTGGGCGACACAGCAAGACTCTGTTTCAAAAAAAAAAAAAAAGTTAGCAGGGTGTGGTAGTGCATGCCTGTAATCCCAGCTACTAGGGAGGCTGAGGCAACAGAATCGCTTGAACTTGGGAGGCAGAGTTTGCAGTGAGCTGAGATCGCACCACTGCATTCCAGCCTGGGTGACAGAGTGAGACTCCACCTCAATAAAATAAAATAAAATAAAAATAAATATTAAGGTCTGTGGCAACCCTATGTTATGCAAGTCTATCGGTGCCATTTTTTTTCCAACAGCATGTGCTCTCTTTGTGTCTCTGTGTCATATTTTGGTAATTCCCACAATATTTCAGACTCATTCATTATTATTATATCTGTTATAGGGATCTACAATCAGTGATCTCTGATGTTACTTTGTAATTACCTACAATTACACCCATATAAGATGGTGAACTCAACCAATAAATACTATGTTTGTGATGGTCAACTCAATCAACAAATACTGTGTGTGTTCTGACTGCTCCACCAACACACCATTCCTTCATCTCTTTCCCTCTCCTCATGCCTTCCTATTCCCCAAGACACAACAATATTGAAATGAGGCCAGTTAATAACTGTACAATGGCCTCTAAATGTTCAAGTGAAAAGAAGAGTCGCATGACTCTCACTTTAAGTCAGGAGCTAGTCATGGGCTGGGCATGGTGGCTCACACTTGTAATCCCAGCACTTTGGGAGGCCAAGGCGGGCAGATCACTTGAGGCCAGGAGTTTGAGACTAGCCTGACCAACACGGTGAAATCCTGTCACTACTAAACATATAAAAATTAGCTGGACGTGGTGGTGCCTGTAGTCCCAGCTACTCAGGAGACTGAGGCACAGGAATTGCTTGCTTGAACCTGGGAAGGGGAGGTTGCAGTGAGCTGAGATCGCCCCCCATGTACCCTAGCCTGGGCCACAGAGCAAGACCTTTGTCTCAAAAAAAAAAAAAAAAAAGAGAAAAGTAGTAAGAGTTAGGCTTAGTGAGGAAGGCATATAGAAAGCCAAGACAGGCTGAAAGCTAAGCCTCTTGTGTCAAACAGCCAAGTTGTGAATGTAAAGGAAAGGTTCTTGAAGGAAAGTAAAGGTGCTGCTCCATAAACACACAAATGATAAGAAAGTGAAATAGCTTTATTGCTGATATGGAGAAAGCTTTAGTGGTCTGGATGGAAGATCAAACTAACCACAACATTCCCTTAAGCCAAAGGCTAATCCAGAGCAAGGCTCTACCTCTCTTCAATTCTGTAAAGGCTGAGAGAGATGAATAAACTGAAGAAGAAAGGTTTGAAGCTAGGAAAGGCTGGTTTATGGAAAGAGGCCATCTCCATAACATAAAAGTGCAGGGTGAAGCAGCAAGTGCTGATGTAGAAGCTGCAGCAAGGTATCCAGAAAGTAACTGAAAATAATTATCCTGGGATAGTTGATGATGGTGGCTACAATAAACAACAGATTTTCAATGTGGATGAAATAGCCTTCTATAGGAAGAAGATGCCATCCAAGACTTTCATAGCTAGAGAGGAGAAGTCAATGCCTGGCTTCAAGGCTTCAAACCTTCAAAGGACAGGCTGACTCTCTTGTTAGGGTCTAATGCATCTGGTGACTTTAAGTTGAAGCCAACACTCATTTATCCTTCTGAAAATCCTAGGGGCCTTGAGAATTATGCTAGATCTACTCTGCCTGTGTGCTATCAGTGGAACAACAAAGCCTGGATGATAGCACATCTGTTTATACCATGGTTTGCTGAACATTTTAAGCCCACTCTTGAGATATACTGCTCAGACGAAAAGATTTCTTTCTTTTTTGTATTTTATTATTTTTTTTTTGAGACCGAGTTTCGCTCTTGTTGCCCAGGCTGAGGTGCAATGGCACTGTCTTGGCTCACTGCAACGTCCGTCTCCCGGGTTCAAATGATTCTCCTGCCTCAGGCTGCTGAGTAGCTGGGATTATAGGCATGTGCCACCATGCCTAGCTAATATTTTTGTATTTTTCCTAGAGACAGGATTTCACCATGGTCTTGAACTCCTGGTCAGGCTGGTCTCGAACTCCTGACCTCAAGTGATCCACCCACTTCGGCCTCCGAAAGTGCTGGTATTACAGGCATGAGCCACTGTGCCCAGCCAAAAAGGTTTCTTTCAAAATATTACTGCTCATTGACAATGCCTCTCGTCACCTGAGAGCTCTGGTGAAAATGTATAAGGAGGTAAGTGTTGTTTTTATGCCTGCTAACACAATATCCATTCTGTAGCCCATGGATCAAGCAGTAATTTTGACTTTCAAGTCTTATTATTTAAGAAATACATTTTGTAAAGCTATAGCTTTCACGGATAGTGATTCCTCTGATCGATCCAAGTAAAGTAAATTAAAAACCTCTGGAAAGTTTTCACCATTCTACATGCCATCCAGAACATTCACGATTCATGACTATTGTGAGCTTTGTTGAAATGACAACAAATATTTACACTATTCCCCAAACTTAGTTGATAAAGCAGTGGCAGTGTTTGAACTCCGATTTTGAAAGAAGTTCTACTGTGGATGAAATGTGGCAAATTTCACTGTTGTCTTATTTTAAGAAATTGCCACAGTCACCCCAGCCTTCAGCAACTACCACCCATCAGTCAGCAACCATCAACGTAATTAAGGCAAGACCCACTGCCAGCAAAAAGATTTACAATTTGGAGAAGTCTCACATATCGTTAGCATTGTTTAGCAAAAAAATATTTTAAAATTACGTATGCATACTTTTTAAAGACATAATGCTATTGCACACTTAATAGACTATAATATAGTATAAACATACTTTTTCCATGCACTGGGAAACCAAAAATTGTGCGTGGCTGGCTTTATTGCCATATTCGCTTCATTGCAGTGAACTTGCAGTATCTCCGAGGTATGACTGCATCAAATCAAAGTACTCTTTTTGTAATCAGCCCTCAAAATTGTCAGTCCATGTTTGTGTGTTTTTGCTTTTGTTCTGGGCGGATGTTTTAGGAAATGCTCAGATCTTTGTTTTAAGAAAAGGTCAGATGCTAAGCAGATTGGAACCTGGGGTAGAAAACCACAAGATTCTGAAATTCATTCTGCCAGTAATATAAAAGGAAACCCTTAGAGGCAATGTCAGCAGGCAGGGCTTACTAAAGTTCACCGAACCTGGAGCTCCTCCCCTGCATATCTGTCCCTCATCTCTCTGATACTGCTCCCTGGCGGTGAGCGTGGATGGTCAAGGTTGGTCCCAGCAACCTCCTGGTATGTCAATGTTTTCCTTCTCTCTTAGGTACTTAAAGGACACTATTTAGGCAGGAGAAAAGGATACCTTTAAAAAGAGAAGCTTGCTTTCTAGTCATGTAGTTGCTGAGTCTAATAAAAGTTTTGATTTTTTACTTTCTATAAATTTTTTTTTATTTTTTGAGACAGAGTCTTGTTCTGTCGCCTAGGCTGTAGTGCAGTGGCATGATCTTGGCTCACTGCAACCTCCACCTCTGGGATTCAAGCAATTCTCCTGCTTCGGCCTCCCGAGTAGCTGGAACTACAGGTGTGTGCCACCATGCCCAGCTAATTTTTGTATTTTTTGTAGAGATGGGGTTTCACCATGTTGGCCACTCTGTTTTCAAACTCCTGCCTCGGCCTCCCAAAGTGCTGGGATTACAGGCGTGAGCCACTGCACCTGGCCCATCAGTTTTTTATTCTTGTTTTGTCTCCATTCTTCATTGAGTGAAGGGGCTACACCCTCTCAATTATCCTTTAGATAGCCTTGTTGCCATCTACTTTTTTGTCTGGAGTTTCTAAAGTATTTGGTGCATATTTACACCTGATATTTTGTTATATATCAACATAACATGTCATTGTTAAATTTTTGAATGACAATATGTTGAAAAGTAGCTCCTTAGATAGTTTTGCCATCATTCTTCATGTCTAAAGAATATTATTAGTTGAGTGTGGTGGTGTGCACCTGAAGTCCCCAGCTACTTGGGGGGTCTGAGGTGGGAAGATCACTTAAGCCCAGGAGGCTGAGGCTGCAGTAAGCCTCGATCACCTACTGCACTCCAGCCTATCTCTAAAAAAATTAAATCAATTAGGAATATCACTTCCCTATAGTGGAAAAATTATAGTTAAATATAGAATAACTACTTTCGGGAAGGAATTTGGTTTAAATTCCAGGCAGAGCAACTCAATTTTTACTAAGAGCCTCTAGGGAACTTGTCTCTTGTGATGAAAC
The DNA here is from genome assembly GCF_000951035.1 of Colobus angolensis palliatus. Taxonomy (NCBI): domain Eukaryota; kingdom Metazoa; phylum Chordata; class Mammalia; order Primates; family Cercopithecidae; genus Colobus; species Colobus angolensis. Next base: position 13,608,412 of record NW_012113141.1, on the reverse strand, counting down.
TTGTGAAGTGTGGCTAGATAATTTTATTCCTTCTCTGTAGTACCTGGTCACTCACTGGCTTCAACTCCAGAGAGGTCATTTCTGCCTGAGAGAAAATGCAGCACACTTCTTCCTGATGGGCTGCAGGCATATGGCATTATGAACTCAGTGTCCACTCAGGCTTGCTCCAAACTGCTGATTCCAAAGACATTTTGTCTTGGCTGTCTTTCTCTAAAGATTTTCTTCCTTTGACTAGCGTCTGCCAGGGAACTTCACGGAGTTGCACCCTCTCCATAGATTTTCTGACAGCATTTGCTGGGGAGAATTGCCCTAGCTCAAAGTATTCATTACTTATTCCTCTCCTAAATAATTGCTTGGAAGATTTTTTTTCCTGATGAATCTTATACTTGAAACTTTTAATCTCCAGATGGCATTATTTGACTAGATATACATACCATTATTTTTGGTGACATATGCTGGGAATTTTGTTCTTTATTTAGGAGCTTTACTCATGGCAATGAGGATTCTTTTGACATTTTATTTTGAAGGGATCTGGCAATGGATACAACATGACTGAAGACATGTTCTTAGGAATATTATCCTATGGAATCACTCTGGTAGGCTTGGCTATTCCCGAAGAGTAATCCTAAGACACTATGCCCTAGGGCTTGCCCTTGTACAATGGTTTAATTCCTCCTGATTTCAAGATTTGCTTAGTTTTATCATTTCTCATTGAGTCAACATCCTTCAGAATTTGCTTCATTTGAGGTTTTGTTCTGAACATCTTGATATTTGGGTATTATTTTCTGTATGAACATCTGCTCTGGCCAATCCAGTTGGTGGAAGTTTCTCTTTCTAAGGCCTTTTTCTCAGTAATTATGTTCTAAATGTGGCACTGGACATATCTCTTCCAGACCAGAGCTTTTACGAATTTTCTCTCTGGATTTCTCTGTCAATTTGACTCAAATGCCCCTGAAGAGACTGTTCAACCCCTCCTTTCTACACAGTAACTCTCTGAAAGGGCTGCTTGGGAAATTGGGTCCTAGTCACATTTGCCTATTGATAGAAAATGCACTGATGTCACCCTAGGGAAATGTGCCCCAATCATTTTATTTATTTATTTATTTTTGAGATAGTCTCGCTCTGTCGCCAAGCTGGAATGCAGTGGCGTGATCTTGGCTCACTTCAACCTTCGCCTCCTGGGTTCAGTGATTCTCCTGCCCCAGTATCCCGAGTAGCTGGGACTGTATACAGGTGCGTGCCACCACACCCAGCTAATTTTTGTATTTTTAGTAGAGATAGGATTTCACCATGTTGGTCAGGATAGTCTCGATCTCTTGACCTCGTGATCCATCCACCTCGGCCTCCCAAAGTGCTAGGATTACAAGTGTGAGCCACCGAGCCCAGTCACCCAATCATCTTTTTTAAAATGAGCTTTAAGACCTGGCGCGGTGGCTCACGCCTGTAATCCCAGCACTTTAAGAGGCCTAGGTGGGCAGATCATTTGAGGTCAGGAGTTCGAGACCAGACTGACTAACATAGTGAAACTCTGTCTCTACTAAAAATACAAAAAAAATTAGCTGGGCATGGTGGCGGATGCCTGTAGTCCAACCTACTCAGGAGGCTGAGGCAGGGGAATTCCTTGAACCCAGGAGGCAGAGGTTGCAGTGAGCTGAGATCACGCCACTGCATTCCAGCCTGGGCAACA
>NW_012113141.1:13572899-13604755 GCF_000951035.1 Colobus angolensis palliatus | reverse complement strand
TAAAAATGGTTAAGATGGTACGTCTTACATGTATTTTACCACAATTACAAAAAGTGAAAAAAAGTATTAAAAAACTGGTAATATATGTTGAAGAAAAATATCTGCTATCAGTGACAAAGGCAGACTCCAGGATATGTGTAAATAATACTCTGAGAGGCCTGTGAAGTGAAGCAAAAGTTAAGACATGAACACACGAGATGGATGTGTGTTGGGAGGAAAGCTGAGTGTTGAGAGAGGAGCTGTGGCAGGGCTTGGAATATGTCCAAGGTCCAGGGTAAAACTCCTTGGGGCCTTTGGAATGCGTCTGGACTTGCTGGCTCCTTGTTTCTAGCACTCCCATTATCTCAAGTAGCCATATGTTTCAAAGAAAATGCTAAACCATCACAGCTGTAGCTTGTTCACTTGATACATCACTTCCTTTCAACCCCCACATCCTCACCACCTGTTTCTTTGTTTGATCACCAATAAATAGTGTGGGATCCCAGACCTTGGGGCCTTTGCAGCCTCCATACCAGCGTTGGCCCCCTGGTCCCCCTTTCTCTCTTGTCTTTTCTCATTCCTTCGACTTCGCCAGACTTCGTAGCCCCCACAGCCTGGTGTCGGGTCTGATCACCCCAACAGATGTATTTTCACTGTGTAGTCTCCAAAACATTGAAAAAACAAGAGGAAAAAGTCACAGCCATTTGTTTACTTATTTAAAATCTGTATTCTGAGTTTATTTTATCCTATAACTAGTTCAAATATTCACATGATTAAAGGTTTTTCAGAACAGGAGTAGGCTGGAGAGTCCCTGAACTCTCCTTTTACAGCCCCTTAAATCTTGGTTCTAGCTGGCATTTACTTGGCTTCCAGCTTTGAGAAAAGTAAATCAGAAGCATCTACCTTCTGGTAACCTAAGAAGGAGATTTGGAGCCAGGAGGCATTTCATGAGCAACTTCATGCTGAAAAGCCTCCTTGTAATTTATTTCTTTTGGCATTTTGAAGTTCCAGTCAATCTGGTCAGCAGACTCTGAAGGAGGAACCTGTTGAGGCATTCCTGGAATCATACTGGAAGTACCTGGCAGGAATTCCTGCTTCAAGGCCTCCTTCTCAAGGGGGTTTGTGTCCTCCTGCATGAATATGGTCTTCTTCGTGGAAACAGTTTCAGAATTCAGTTCCTAAAAAGAAAACAAAACAGCAGAAAAGTTATTATTAGAGACTAAAGCACACAAGATGTATGGCAAAAACACAGTATTGCTATTTTCATGCCAGAGACTAAGAAACAAACTGAAATAGCCCTGCTTTAACAAAGCATAAAACCAAATCTATAGGAATGAAGTTGATTCACCAATAATTTAACTCCCTGCCAGAACAAAACCCAACATCTTTTAATGGAAAACAACACAATCTAGACTCCCTATAAAATGTCCTCTACAATGTCCAGAACACAAGTAATAATTACCATACATGTAAAAAAGTAGGAAAATGTGAACCATAATCTAGAGGAAAAGTATTAAATAGAAAAAGGCCCCAAAATGGTCTGGGCATAGTGGCTCACGCCAGTAATCTCAGCACTTTGGGAGGCTGAGGTGGGCAGATCATGAGGTCAGGAGTTCGAGACCAGCCTGGCCAACATGGTGAAACCCTTCTCTATTAAAAATACAGAAATTAGCTGGGTGTAGTGGCGGGCACCTGTAATCCCAGCTACTCAGGCGGCTGAGGCAGGAGAATCACTTGAACCCAGGAGGCAGAGGTTGCAGTGAGCTGAGATCACGCCACTGCATTCCAGCCTGGGCAACAGAGCGAGACTCCATCTCAAAATAAATAAATAAATTAATTAAATAAAATAAAAATGAGCTATATTTTAAAAAGCATTTCTTTTTGAAGAGCCTTGTCTTCAATACCTTTATCCAAGGATCTCAGACTTCCAAGAGACCCTCCTGGGCTAATTATTTTGTGGCCAATTTTATTCATGGAATCTTTCTTCAGCAATTTCTTTATTTATATTTGGAGACAGAGTCTGGCTCTGTTGGGTGTGATCTTGGCTCATGGCAACCTCCGCCTCCTGGGTTCAAGCGATTCTTGTGCCTCAGCTTCCTGAGTAGCTGGGATTACAGGTGTGCGCTACCATGCCCAGCTAATTTTTTGTATTTTAGTAGAGACAGAGTTTCACCTTATTGCTTAGGCTGGTCTCCTGAGCTCAGGCAATCTGCCCATCTTGGCTTCCCAAAGTGCCAGGATTACAGGCATGAGCCACCACGCCCAGGCAGCAATTTATTTTTGAGGGATTTTATAAACACTGATTTTATGTACTGATTGTGACACTTATTAACATAGAGGAACTTTTCCCTAGCTAACATTTCTTATGAAATTCGTTTATATTCTCTAGTAAGAAGTAACTTGGCAAATTAAAAACAAACAAACGAACAAAAACCTTAATTTCTTTTCTTTTCTTTTCTTTTTTTCTTTTGAGACAGGGTCTTGCTCTGTCGCCCAGGCTGGAGTGCAGTGGCACAATCTCAGTTCACTGCAACCTCCACCTCATGGGTTCAAGCGATTCTCTGCCTCAGCTTCCCAAGTAGCTGGAAATCCAGGGGCATGCTATGACGCCCAGCTAATTTTTGCATTTTTTTGTACAGATGGGGTTTCACCGTGTTGGCCAGGCTGGTCTCTTGACCTCAAGTGATCCACCCGCCTCAGCCTCCCAAAGTGCTGGATTACAGGTGTGAGCCACCATGACTGGCCAAAGAACTTAATTTCTATTGGCCATTGCTATGGTCTCCTTAAAATTCCTATGTTGAAACTAAATCCCCAATGCAATAGTATTAAGAGTTGGGGTCTTTGGGAGGGGATTAGGAGGCCTCTGCCCTCATGAATGGGATTAGTGCCCCTATTAAAGAGGTTTGAGGGAGACTGTTTGCCCCTTTCACCATGTGAGAACACACTGAAGGCACCTGTGAGGGCATCTGTGAGGAAGGCCTTCATCAGACACTGAATCTGCTAGCACCTTGATCTTAGACCTCTCAGTCTCCAGAACTGTGAGAAATAAATTTGTTTAAACATTACCCAGTCTAAGGTATTCTGTTATAGTGCTCTGATTGGACTAAGATAGCAATCATTATGAGGTTTTTATCTTGGCCAGGCTCACCTATGGAATTTATGTCTCCTGGAGATAACTTTTGCAAAGTCTCTCTTCAGCTAGTTGCATCCATGTAGCTAGTTTCTTCAGACATATGATCTGAAAGTGTTTCATCCTGGCCCATTGAGGCCTTGGAATATGTCCCTAATGGTGACTTGTTGATTGCAGTCTGGCTGATAATAGTCTTGGGTTGCATCATGGATGGCAATGATTCCTCACCAATTTATCCCTTCCTGGCATTATAGGTGAACTCTTTTTTTTCTGGTGCCTCTTGTGGAACAATTTTTTTTTTTTTTTTACTCAACAACCTTTGCCTATGAACTATATTTCTGCTGGTGTTTTTGATTGTTTCATTTCACTTCAGATAAACTTATCTACAAGTGAGCCTTTTTTAGACAATGCTACCTCTGTATCCTGTCATTTTATTTCTGGAAATTCTTTTTTGACAGTGGTAACTGAGAAATGTTTTCCTTTCTAATGATACTTTGGAATCAGTATCTTTTGACCGTGAGTCTAGAGGACAGCAGACCCAAGAAATCTATGCAGTGCCAGCCCCACTTCTGACCACAGCTCCCAAAGTTCTGCTTTCTGGGGACCTTACTGGAGCTCTCTTCCCTCTGTGACATTTGGACTTGCCTTTTGTCGAAAGACATTGAGTTAGTTTCTTCTTGACAAACGGAACTCAAACACGAAAGCAGAAAGACCCAGAAAGCCTTACCTTTGCCCATGTGACATGCAGTATGCCTCAGCAGTAAGCCACCCTTGAAAAACTGGCAGCTGAGCATCCAGCTGTCTTCACACAAATCACAAATTTTAATCTTTCCAGGAAAATTCATCATCAGTTTTTCTTTGCTGACAAGCATCTTCTTATAGACACATTTTTAGTTGATTTAAGCTATTTCATTCTCTCTTACATTCTGAAAATATGTTTGTAATATCACAGCTTTTATATTTGTTCCCAGAAAGTTGTTCTTTTTAATTCCTTTTCTAAAGGTAGAAAGGGGTATTTATTTTTCCCATAGGATATTATTCCATCATTTGAAAATAGATTTGTAATCTGCACAAAAATATAAGAATGATAACACTCAGTACTAATTGGTCAAAAGAATGTTTTCACTGGGAGATAGTATTCTGTCACTGGGAAGAGCTTTATAAATGTTATCACTTATATTGCCATAACAATGTGTCTAAAGTATCTAATACGAATTTTTGAAATATCTTGTTTGGGGCCGTAAATGCTTAGAAAATTGTTAATTCTGGCTGGCAATCAAGGCAAATAAAATATGCATGAGTAAGCTTAAATGCTTCTGGATAACAATGGTTATTTGAAAGCTCTGTGAATATTTCATATCATCTAAGAGGCAAGAAAAAGACTGTAATCAGCTTGCAGCAAAATGTCCCTGAACAGGGAACAAAGACTTTCTTTGTTAGATTGTATTAATCAGGACAGCCCAGCAGCCAAGTGTGTGGGCCCCTAACAGGCAGATGTCAGTGCCACCTCCTGGTGTCTGCTCTTGGCCCAGCCATTAATCTCTCTGAACCTTAACTGTTTCCTCATCCATAACATGGAGATTATAAAAGTGTCCAATTCATGGGGTGCTGTGAGAATTAAATGAGATAATGCAATTAAGCACTTAGCACAGTGCTTGGTACACATTAAACAGCCATATACATCAGCTACCATTATTGAAAACTAACATAAACTTTTTCTTTTTCTCTTTTGAGAGATAGGGTCTTCCTCTGTTGCCCAGAGTGGAGCAGTGGTGCAATCATGGCTCACTGCAGCCTCTACCTCCTGGGCTCAAGCCATCCTCCCACTTCAGCCTCCTATAGCTGGGACCACAGGTGCATGTCACCATGTCCAGCTAATTTTTAAATTTTTTATAGAGACAGTGTTTCGCTATGTTGCCAAGGCTGGTCTTGAACTCCTGGCCTCAAGTGATCCTCTCGCCTTGGCCTCTCAAAGTGTTGGGATTACAGGCATGAGCCACCTCCTGGCTTAAAAGAATACTTTTTAATAATGTGTTTTTCTTTTTTCTTTCTTTCTTTTCTTTTCTTTTTTTTTTTTTTGAGACAGAGTCCTACTCTGTTGCTCTGTCTGGAGTGCAGTGGCGTGATCTCAGCCCACTGCAACCTCCGCCTCCACGGTTCAAGAGATTCTCCTGTCTCAGTCTCCCGAGTAGCTGGGACTACAGGTGTACACCGCCACGCCTGGCTAATTTTTGTATTTTTGGCACAGACAGGGTTTCACCATGTTGGCCAGGCTGATCTTGAACTCTTGACCTTAGGTGACCTGTCCAGCTTGGCCTCCCAAAGTGCTGGGATTACAGGGATGAGCCACCACGCCTGGCTAATGTGTGTCTCTCTTCTAAAACATATGCAGAGGAATCAACTTGAGTGGTAAGAAGGAGAATTTTCATAATCCCTTTAGAAAAGTGTGAAACGTCTGATGAACATGTGCCCTTTGGGGGAAGATGCATTCCAACCAAGACCCTAGCTCTTTGAGAATGGCCTTGATGTTAAACTCACTTTAAAAGCAGCCATTATTTGGGGGCTAAATTTACTTGGTTCTTCAATTTGCCCCTAAACAAGTGAAAGCTGGGAGCCATTCTAGACTTCTCCCTCCCCTCACTGTGGATTCCGTGTCTCTAGCACCTCTCAGATTCAGCTCTCCCCCTGCACCCAGCGTCTCCAGGGCAGTTTCTCCACACACATCCTGCTTACCCCGCAGTGGGACTCGCTCCTGCCTCTATGCCTCTGCACATGCCCTCCTCCCCCTCTGAAACGTTCCCTGTGGTGTGTCACCTACCTTCTTTTAGGTCATCATCTCTCCCTGCACAGGGCTCGTGTGTGGCCACTGAGAATCTCCCACACGCTCAGCATTGGGTCTCTTACTTCTCGTGCCCATCATAGCTGCCCTGAAAGGTAGGCAGGATTGGTGAAGAGACTTGCCAACCACAGGAATTAGGAAGTGAGGAAAATAAGACAGTGTCTCTTCAGTTTACCTGGGAGAGCAGGGTAAGCTTGACCAGAGCTGAGACTCATAATGGCACCTTACCAAGAGAGGCGAGAAAGGCTATATCCTGAATGAAGGCATTCATCTCCCTTTAGAAAGAATGTGTCCTTCAGAAAGGGGCAGCACAAACATTGCCAGTGACCTCTAAGCATTTCCCTGAGGGGATAGGGGAACTGGGCCATTTTTCTTTGCAATTTTCAGTCCCTTGGGAACACTATCCCTCAGTAGAGCTCTGTTTTTACCATCTTGAAATTCTTTGTAGGTTCTGTATTTCCATACTGCACTGGGCCCTACAAATTATGCAGCTGTCCTTCTCAGGACACACAAATGCTTAAAAAATGGTTGCTAACAAAAATGAGAGAGTATGTCCAATAGAACTGAAGGAAGGGCCGGGTGTGGTGACTCACACCTGTAATCCCAGCACTTTGGGAAGCTGAGGCAGGCGGATGACCCGAGGTCAGCAGTTCAAGACCAGCCTGGCCAACATGGTGAAGCCATTTCTACTAAAAATACAAAAATTAGCCGGGCGTGGTTGTGCACACCTGTAATCCCAGCTACTCGGAAGGCTGAGATAGGAGAATCACTTGAACCTGGGAGGTGGAGGCTGCAGTGAGCTGAGATCGTGCCACAGTACTCCAGCCTGGGTGACAGAGTGAGACTCCATTTCAAAAAGGAGAACCGAAGGAGGTACTGACTAAGAAACTAAGGAACATAAATACTCAGCTTCTGGCCTTTAGTTGAAAGACATTGAGGCAGCCACAAGACTCAACCTTTTGATGTCTCTAAGTAGAAATATTCTAAAATTCAGTCTTCACTGAAGGTATATGTTCCGTTTTTCTTACAGAAGTAACTCATACTCATTGGAAAGATTGAATTATCAGAAAAATATATAACTGAAAGTCATTGTCTTCCATAATTCCTGCTACTGAGATATCACTTTTTTTTTTTTAAACTTTTAAGCTCAGGGGTACATGTGCAGGATGTGCAGGTTTGTTATATAGGTAAACATGTGTCATGGGATTTACCATATGGATTATTTTCATCACCCATGTATTAAACCTAGTATCAATTAATTATTTTTCCTGATCCTCTCCCCCCTCCCACCCTCCACTCTCCAAATGGCCCCTGTGTGTGTTGTTCCCCACCATGTGTCCATGTGTTCTCATCATTTAGCTCTCACTTATAAGTGAGAACATGTAAATGAGAATATGTGGTATTTGGTTTTCTGTTCCTGCATCAGTCTGCTAAGGAAAATGGCCTCCAGCTCCATCCATGTCCCTATAAAGGACATGATCTCATTTTTTACGGCTGCATAGTATTCCATGTGTACATGTACCACATTTTCTTTATCCAGTATATCATTGATGGGTATTTAGGTTGATCCCATGATCTTGCTACTGTGAATAGTGCTGCATTGAACATATGCATGCATGTGTCTTTACTGTAGAAAAATTTATATTCCTTTTGATATATACCCAGCAATGGGATTGCTGGGTCAAATAGTTTAATTTCTGTCTTTAGGTCTTTGAGGAATCACTACATTGTCTTCCACAATGGTTGAACTAATTTACAATCTCATCAACAGTGTATAAGTGTTCCTTCTTCTCCATAGTTTCGCCAGCATCTGTTATTTTTTGACTTTTTAATAATAGCCATCTTGACTAGTGTGAGACGGTATCTCACTGTGGTTTATATTTGCATTTCTCTAATGATCAGTGACAAGCTTTTTTCATATGATTGTTGGCCGCATGTATATCTTCTTTTGAGAAGTGTCTGTTAACATCCTTTGTCCACTTTTTAATGGGGTTGAGTTTTTTTCTTGTAAATTTGTTTAAGTTCCTTATAGATACTGGAGATTAGACCTTTGTCATACGCATAGTTTGCAAAAATTTTCTCCCATTCCGTACATTGTCTGTTTACTCTGTTGATAGTTACTTTTGTTGGAAACAACACTATTAACAGTCTGGTGTTTATTCCCCCAGGTACTTTCCATAGGTTATACTAATACATTATAAGTAGTATTTAGTATTAATATTTTTATTATTTTAGGAAATTGACTACTGCTACGTATGTTCTGTAACTAGAATTGAGGACAGACTAGAGAAGATCAAGAATGGGTCTAGTTGCTGGGCGCGGTGGCTCATGCCTGTAATCCCAGCACTTTGGGAGGCTGAGGCAGGCAGATCATGAGGTCAGATCAAGACCATCCTGGCTAACATGGTGAAAACCCATCTCTACTAAAAATACAAAAAATTAGCTGGGCGTGCTGGTGGCCACCTGTAGTCTCAGCTACTCAGGACACCGAGGCAGAACAGCATGAACCCAGGAGACGGAGCTTGCAGTGAGCCGAGGCGCCACTGCACTCCAGCCTGGGTGACAGAGCGAGACTCTGTCTCAAAAAAAAAAAAAAAAAAAGAATGGGTTAGTTAACAGGCTACTGTGACCACCTAGAGAAAGATGAGTGTGGTTTGGGCATTCAAGTTGTTGAATTCTGACTTTATTTAAATGGAAGGCCAACAAACCAGATGTAGGGTGACAAAAAAAGTGGAGTCAAAGGGACACCAAGAGTTTTGGCCTGAGCAAGTGGAAGGATGGAGAGAAACTGCTTCAGAGAAACTATCAGGGAAAGTCCACTGAGACGAGTTAAGTTCGAGGTGTCCATTGGTCATCCAAGTAGAGACGTCAAGCAGTCAGGTTCAGGGAATTTTGATTAAAGATATAAATCTAAAGTCTTTAGCATATAGATGATATTTGAATGAATGTAGATAGAAAGTAATTAAAAACATTTTTTTCAAACCTTTAAAGTTTACTGCCATTTAAGCTGTTTCAAAATACCTGTCATTATTATCAACACAGTGAAAAGTCAACATTTCATTTGTTCACAGCATGGGAGAAAATATTTGCAAATCATATATTTGATAAGGGATTAACATCTAGAATATATGTAGAACTCCTAAAACTCAACAGCAAAAAAAAAAAAAAAAAAAAAAGCAAAAAAAAAATGGGCAAAGGACTTGAATAGACATTTTTCCAAAAATGATATACAAATGGCCAATAAGTACAGACTCAACATCACTCATTATAAGGGAAATGCAAATCAAAACTACAATGAGATACCACCTCACATCTATTAGGATGGTTACTATCAAAACAACAACAATTACAAAATAACAAGTGTTGGTAAGGATGTGGAGAAATTGGAACCCTGTGCACTGTTGATGGGAATGTAAAATGGTACAGCTGCTGTGGAAAATGGAATGGTGGCTTCCCAAAAAATTAAAAACAGAATTATCATATGATCCAGCAATTCTACTTCTGGGCATATACTCAAAAGACCTGAAAGCAGGGTCTTGAAGAGGTATATGTAAAGTCATGTTCACAGCAGCATTATTCACAATCACTAAAATGTGAACATATCCATTGATGGATGAATGCCCACTGATGGACAATGAAATAAATGGATATGCAAAATGTGTTATAAACATACAACAGAATATTATTCCACCTTAAAAAGGAAGGAAATTCTAACACATGCTACAACATGAATGAACCTTGAGGACATTATGCTAAATGCAATAAGCCAGTCACAATAAAGACAAATATTGTATGAGTCTATTTGTACAACATACTTACAGAGTAATGTAAATCACAGAGACAGAAAGTAGAATGGTGGTTGCCAGGGGCTGAGGAGAGGGAGAAATGGTGAGTTACTATTTAATGGGTGTAGAGTTTCAGTTTTGCAAGATGAGTTTTGAAGCTGGATGGTGGTGATGGTTGCAAAAGAATATGAATCTACTTAACACCACTGATCTGCACACTTAAAAATGGTTAAGATGGTACGTCTTACATGTATTTTACCACAATTACAAAAAGTGAAAAAAAGTATTAAAAAACTGGTAATATATGTTGAAGAAAAATATCTGCTATCAGTGACAAAGGCAGACTCCAGGATATGTGTAAATAATACTCTGAGAGGCCTGTGAAGTGAAGCAAAAGTTAAGACATGAACACACGAGATGGATGTGTGTTGGGAGGAAAGCTGAGTGTTGAGAGAGGAGCTGTGGCAGGGCTTGGAATATGTCCAAGGTCCAGGGTAAAACTCCTTGGGGCCTTTGGAATGCGTCTGGACTTGCTGGCTCCTTGTTTCTAGCACTCCCATTATCTCAAGTAGCCATATGTTTCAAAGAAAATGCTAAACCATCACAGCTGTAGCTTGTTCACTTGATACATCACTTCCTTTCAACCCCCACATCCTCACCACCTGTTTCTTTGTTTGATCACCAATAAATAGTGTGGGATCCCAGACCTTGGGGCCTTTGCAGCCTCCATACCAGCGTTGGCCCCCTGGTCCCCCTTTCTCTCTTGTCTTTTCTCATTCCTTCGACTTCGCCAGACTTCGTAGCCCCCACAGCCTGGTGTCGGGTCTGATCACCCCAACAGATGTATTTTCACTGTGTAGTCTCCAAAACATTGAAAAAACAAGAGGAAAAAGTCACAGCCATTTGTTTACTTATTTAAAATCTGTATTCTGAGTTTATTTTATCCTATAACTAGTTCAAATATTCACATGATTAAAGGTTTTTCAGAACAGGAGTAGGCTGGAGAGTCCCTGAACTCTCCTTTTACAGCCCCTTAAATCTTGGTTCTAGCTGGCATTTACTTGGCTTCCAGCTTTGAGAAAAGTAAATCAGAAGCATCTACCTTCTGGTAACCTAAGAAGGAGATTTGGAGCCAGGAGGCATTTCATGAGCAACTTCATGCTGAAAAGCCTCCTTGTAATTTATTTCTTTTGGCATTTTGAAGTTCCAGTCAATCTGGTCAGCAGACTCTGAAGGAGGAACCTGTTGAGGCATTCCTGGAATCATACTGGAAGTACCTGGCAGGAATTCCTGCTTCAAGGCCTCCTTCTCAAGGGGGTTTGTGTCCTCCTGCATGAATATGGTCTTCTTCGTGGAAACAGTTTCAGAATTCAGTTCCTAAAAAGAAAACAAAACAGCAGAAAAGTTATTATTAGAGACTAAAGCACACAAGATGTATGGCAAAAACACAGTATTGCTATTTTCATGCCAGAGACTAAGAAACAAACTGAAATAGCCCTGCTTTAACAAAGCATAAAACCAAATCTATAGGAATGAAGTTGATTCACCAATAATTTAACTCCCTGCCAGAACAAAACCCAACATCTTTTAATGGAAAACAACACAATCTAGACTCCCTATAAAATGTCCTCTACAATGTCCAGAACACAAGTAATAATTACCATACATGTAAAAAAGTAGGAAAATGTGAACCATAATCTAGAGGAAAAGTATTAAATAGAAAAAGGCCCCAAAATGGTCTGGGCATAGTGGCTCACGCCAGTAATCTCAGCACTTTGGGAGGCTGAGGTGGGCAGATCATGAGGTCAGGAGTTCGAGACCAGCCTGGCCAACATGGTGAAACCCTTCTCTATTAAAAATACAGAAATTAGCTGGGTGTAGTGGCGGGCACCTGTAATCCCAGCTACTCAGGCGGCTGAGGCAGGAGAATCACTTGAACCCAGGAGGTGGAGGTTGCAGTGAGCTGAGATCTCGCCACTGCACTCCAGTCTGGGTGACAGAGTGAGATTCCATCTCAAAAAAAAAAGAAAAGAAAGAAAGAAAAAGGTCCTCAAATGACACAGACGATGGAATTAACAGACAAGAACAGCTATTACAAATATTTTTAAAAATCCAAGGTGGAAAATGGACATAATGTGAAAGTTAAGATGCATCAGCAAAGAAAATGGCAATTATATTTAAAAAACTAAATAGAAATTCTAGAACTGAAAAGTACAATATCTGAAGTGAAAAAATTCACAGAATCTCCAGATAGGATATAGGGCATTGCAGAAGAAATGGTCAATAAACCTGAAGGTAGATCAGTAGAAATTATCCAAACTGAACCACACAGGAAAAAAACCAAACAGAGCTTCAGTGACCTATGAGACAATATTGAGCAGTCTAACATCCATGTCCCGGGCTGAGGTAGGAATCCTTGGAGCTTAGGCTCTACTGACCCCCTCCACGCCAGTCTTTGCCTGGAAGTCGTACAGGTCCATTCTACAATGAGCCCTGTGGGGCTCATCCTTGTCCACATGGTCTCTGAGACCCTTCTAAACTTCAAACTATTGGGTCTATGCAGCAAATAGCTATTGATTCCATAAACATGTATTTCTAAAACATTTGTATAGTTTAGATCTTCATAAACAATAGTTTTCTTCTGACTCAGAAACAAAATTATTGTTTACTTAAAGCTGCATCTGCTTAATGAAGAGATATTAATACCAAAGATAACCTCTGCCTGACTCAAATTCTACCTCCTCTATGGATACTTTTTGGTTTGGATGATTGGATATGATCCCTACCATACAGAGCATTCTGTTTCTATTTGTCTTTTGATACATCCACTAGATAAGCAGTATTCAATCTCGGGTACTCAAAGACTTGCTAACCTGTATCCAAGTCACGATGTTTTGTTTTGTTTTTAAAGAGATTACGGAAAAAACTGCAAAGCTTTGAGTATATGCATATCAGTTCATCAGGTAAACTAGCAGCCCTGTTGAAATTTTATGCAACCCATCCTGGGCCAGTTTGAAATTGGTTTTCCCAGCACTAGTCACACAAAATGTGAAGGTGACCAATAGCAAGGAAGAGTTTGTAATCCACCTTGAATCAATCAGAAACCAGAACTTGGAATCTTGTCTTTTTGACACACCTCTGCCTCTTTGTCCTTTATTTAGCCTTGTCAAAGTTTGCTTGGAGAGTAACTCACATCTTAATGTTGTGGCTCTCTCTTGCCAGGTAAACTATAAATTTGGCTTCATTTTAGATCACTCTTGGGTTCTCTTTATTTCCTTCTAACATAGGGAATCAATTTCCATAATCACAACCTACACATGAACTCTTTCCTAAAACTGAGAACTTGCACACAGTCTAGACATTGTGCTGGTTTTCATTTCCCATCTTCCCTTACAACTGCCTACATCACACACTTGGCAAAAGAATGACATACCATTTACTTACCTAAATCTTGTTAAGGAATATTGCTACAGGATGCAAAATCTCCTCAGTGAAACACAAAAAGACAATTCAAAATACTGATGTGAGCTGAGAAATTTTCCTTAATAAAGCTACCATAAAACTAGGGTGGAGTTTTGGGAGTCTTCTTTATATATTTCTTATTGCCTTATATATTTATATTTCTATTAACAGTAAAACATAGATAAATGGATTAGAGGTGGGCAACAAGGTGATGACAAATTCTGCTGAATGATCCTCACTTCTCCCATCTCCAAACAATTGATTAAAGAAGGAATCTTTCCTGAGGGAGAGTTCCTTTAGACTATTGTCAAACAATAGAATGAAACTATCTTTTGATTTATTTACAAGACATCTAGGCTTTAAAAAGCAAACATATTCTTTATGACGACGTTGAGTATATTAGTATAAATGTAAATAAGCTTAATATTTCCATGTCTTCAAATTGGCTTGGAAGCTAGCAAATGCTAGTGAATTGTAATGGACTGCATTAAAGACTTTAATGCACAGAGTATAGTGATAGTTAAAAAGATGTCAGATATCAAACCCAACATTGCAATTGAGATGACTCTCTATCCAGGTATCTACCGCTTTGTAGAAAGCATAGAATGGTATA
Organism: Colobus angolensis palliatus; assembly: GCF_000951035.1. Taxonomy (NCBI): domain Eukaryota; kingdom Metazoa; phylum Chordata; class Mammalia; order Primates; family Cercopithecidae; genus Colobus; species Colobus angolensis. The sequence continues at coordinate 13,590,947 of NW_012113141.1, read as the reverse complement.
AGGTGTTTTTCAGGAGATTGTGAAAAAAACTGTGGGAGGTAAAAGATATCCTTTTAGACTGACAAATGCAGAGTTGTCTTCAGCTATTCCAGCTTAATAACTTACACCTAATATTACAGCATCACAGAGGAGGCATCTGAAGTTTCACGTAAAAGCAAATAGAATATAATAAACCAAATACTAAATACTAAGTTAAATATCTGAGGTATGCACTGGTAACAACCATATTTGGTTTCTGAAAAATATTGACTACTACTTGAAAAGGGCTCAAAGGATCTTATATGAAAAAATATTTGTTCCAAGTGAATAGATTTTTTTTAAAATCAGGTTTTTTAAAAAACCAGATATTTTGGCTAGGCACAGTGGCTCACACCTGTAATCCCAGCACTTTGGGAGGCCGAGGTGGGTGGATCACGAGGTCAGGAGATTGAGATCATCCTGGTTAACACAGTGAAACCCTGTCTCTACTAAAAAAAAAAAAAATTAAAAAATTACCTGGGTATGGTGGCATGTGCCTGTAGTCCCAGATACTCGGGAGGCTGAGGCAGGAGAATCGCTTGAACCCAGGAGGCAGAGGCTGTAGTGAGCCGAGATCGCGCCACCATGCTCCAGCCTGGGCAACAAAGCGAGACTCCATCTCAAAAAAAAAAACAGATTTTTTTAAAACCAGTAACACCAGAGTATTTCCTGAAATCTAAGACAAATCTCTCTTTTAATATCTCATTTTTTCATTAACAAAGATTGTCAATAACATTGGTTTGTATGCAAATATGTTAATACAGAGTGAAAATCAGGCTAAAGGGATCCTTAATGTGCCTTGAGGGGGGACTGGGCTGACTTGTGGCTTTCCTGGATTCCATGTTGGGATGTGTGCGGCCACCCAAAGCTGAGTCCTTCTCCCTACCTTATGACACTTTTCACAGTTCTGTTGAATCTGATATTCTTCCTGTTTCAGCATTTCTGTCATTTCCATTTCCTTGAGGCTACTGTCATATTCCTCCTGTAGCTGGATCTTCTCTTCCCTATTCTGGGGTGAGGTGACAGAGTCGAATCAGGTCAGCACCCAGGGAAGCCTTATAAATGGGGCCCCCTCACTGGGGACTGATCTGGGCTGTGGGCCTTTTGGGCTCGTTGAGTTTCCTCCTGTAACTAGCTTTAGCCTGCTAGTAGTAACAAACCCTTCAACTCCACAGCTCCTCTGAGTCGAAGCCCCACTCCTCTCAGCCCCTAGGATCCCCATGCTTCAGGGATATCTGGATCCAACAGCAAGTCAAATAAACCAAGAAATTCCCCAGGCCAGCTCCAGAATTCTGCCTTGTGTCTTGGCTTTCAAGTTACTCTGGGAAAGCTGGGCCCTCCCTAAGTCCCAGGGCCCATACACACCTCTTCTTTTGCTTTCGCTGTTTTCTCATAATGATAAAGCCAGTGAGCCAGGTATTCTATTGGGTCACTGGGCCGAATCTTTGCCACCTCTGCCAGTGCCTGGGCCAGGCAATTTCCGAAGCACCTCTTTAGGTAGTTTGTTTCCATCCTGGCAGCCTGGAAAACATCAAAACAAAGTCACGCTATTTTATTAACTTAATCTGATATTAAAAATAGACACATTCTAACCAATTAAGATTTATTTCAGGATAAATATGAGATGTTTCTGGATCACACCCTTCCCAAAAGAACCAACAAACACTTACTTGCTCTTATATTCGAATGGACTTTTTTCTAAAGTTCTCCAGCTGCACTAGGTCAAACAGTGTGGGTCCTAGGGTTTACCAGGCTTGCGAGGAGGCTGGTACTTTGGTGGTAAGGGTGGCTAAGGCCTCCCCTTACCCACACATTTCTGCTCTTGAGTACAGAGAAAATAAAGGAGCAGGCAGGAGGTCCTGGGGAGGGGCTCTGAGCACCCAGCAGGCTGTGCTATCGTGAGGTAGGAGGCTACAGTCATCTATCTATGACATAGATAAGATAGGCTCATTTATTTCACAAGGGACCATGGAAATGCAATGGGGAGAAGAGAGAGGGAAAATGTTGGTGCTACAGCTACTGCTTGTCAGGAGCTCTGCCAGCACCTGATATAATACTCCATTCTGTATTACTTAAGAATTTACTATTCATCATATTTCAAGAGCTGGAGGCAATGTAGCCCAACTTAGGAGCAGCAGGGAATTGTGGCAGTAGGAATGCACATTCTGGAATATGACAGACCAAGTTCCAGTCCTGATTCTGCCACTTATTAGCTGTGTGATCTTCAGCAAGTCACTCAGTCTCTCTCAGCCTCAGTTTTCTCATCTGTAAAATAAAAGTAACAAAAGTATGTAGTTCACAATAATTAGATTAGAGGTGATAATAAACACACACCAGGCACTTAGCCAGGCACAGAGTAACTGCTTATTACACTATTCAGTGGAGGATTGTGCCATGAAATGACCTAGGACCTGGCCTCCTCCTGACGGATTCCATATTCCTGAAGTTGACACATTTGAATTCCAAAAGAGCCTGGCGAATAATAAAAGCTTAGATCTAGCCTTAACATTTTCTGGAGGCATTTTTCAATTTTCCCCCCACTCCCCATTTTCTAGCTTAAGGAAGGAAAAACAAGTAGATAGATATCCATATCTATCTTATGGATATAGAAAAAAATATTTCCCAGCTCTCTCCACTACAAGGGCCTTGAAACCAAAACACTTCAGTAGCAATGAGCACACTGAGCATATAAACCTTGCTTGTAAATAGCCTTCGTCACTTAAGAGGAATCAGGGCTCCTTGGAGAAATGGCTGATTCCAAGGCTGGGGCAGGACAAGTCTAATAAGCCTGGAACATTTGGTTTTGCCAGAAAGTAAGAAAATTCTAAAAAATACAATGGTTGGGGACAGAGAAGCCAGCTGGAAGGGGCTCCTACTAGTCAAATCTGGGGCAGTTTGACCATTAAAATTAAAATAAATAGTGACTGTAATGGATTATAACTTACAGAATAAAATAAGACTCCATGAGTCCATATGAGAATATATACATAGATTAAGAAGGGAGAAGGCAAAGTTCTTGTTGAAGGAGAATGCCAACTAATAAAAGTGGGGAAAATAATGGAGTTTTAAAAAACTGCCATTTCCTCACCACCACAGTATAACTGAATCAAAGCAGAATCATCAGTGAGTCAATGAGTGCTAAACCTGGGTGAACATTTGACAAGGAATAAGATATATGCATAGTCTCAAAGTTTCTTCTCACAAATTAAGTATTAATTCCAAAGCAAATACAGAAATTTTACAGTGGCAATACCTGGCCAACAAAACCTTAACCAAGTAACCAACGCAAACATCACCAATAAAGGAACAAAGTGACATCAAGTGCCTCCTGATGGGATGCACTTCTTACGGTACATAAAACATTTCCATGGATTCCTGTCTAAAATGCAATATTTGAATGTAATCGAAGAAACATCAAATAAATCCAAAGCAACTACCCTGTACTCTTAAAAATGTTGAGGTTATGAAAAAAAAGAGTAATTGTTATAGATCAAAGGAGACTGAACAGCTATAATAACTACATGAAACACATGATCCTAGATTGGGCCTGGACAAGAAAAAATAATTCAGCTGGGCATAGTGATGCACACCTGTAAACCCAGCACTTTGGGAGGCTGAGGCAGGAAGATCACTTGAGCTCAGGGGTTTGAGACCAGCCTGGGCAACATGGCAAAACCCTGTCTCCACAAAAATACAAAAATTAGCCAGGTGTGATGGCACACACCTGTAGTCCCAGCTACTTGGTGGCAGGGGGTGGGGAGGTGCATGGGGTCTTGAGGTGGGAGGATCACTTGAGCCCAGGAGGTTGTGGCTGCAATGAGTTGAGATCTCACCACTGCACTCCAACCTGGGTGACAGAGACTCTGTCTAAAACAAAAAGAGAGAAGAAAAAAGAATTCTATAAAGGACATCATTGGGAAAATTGGAAGAATTGAATGTGAAATGTAGATTATGTGATATAATTTATGCAAGTTAAATTTCTTGATTTTCAATACTGGAAGTATGAGTATATCCTTGTTCTAGGGCTGAATAATGGCTCCCAAATGTGTCCATGTCTGAATACCTGGAACCTATGAATATGTCACCTTAAATGGCAAAAGGGACTTTGTAACTGTGATTAAATTAAGGATCTTGAGATAGGGAGATTATCCTGGATTATCTGAGTAGGAACAATGTAATCACAGGTGTCACTATAAGACGGACACAGTACGGTCAGACAGGGAAGGCGATGCCAGAGCCGAGGGAGAAAAAGCGATGTGATCCAGGGCCTTGAGCCAAGGGTATCCTCTAGAAGCTGGAAAAGGCAAGAAAATGGATTCTCCCCAGAGCCTCCTGAGGAACCTGTGCTGCTGACACTTTGCTTTTAGCTCTATAAAATTCATTTTGGACTTCTGACCCCAAGACCTGCAAGGGAATTAAAAAAAAAAAAAATTTAGTGGGGTAGTGATAGGGTGAGGATAGAGGTGGGTGGTGTCTCCTGTCAATCTGTGTGGTCCACTTGAACCAATGCATTTGGATAAACAACCTTCTACACCCTTCTTACTCAAAGCTGGTTTGATGACAGATGACCAGCAGCATTTCATCACCTGGGGACTTGTCGAGATGCAGAATCTCAGGTCCTACTCCACCCCACAGATTCAGAACCTGTATGTTAATAAAATCTCCAAGCAACTTGTACTTACCAATCTACTTTGCCTGGATCACTGTAGAACTGTCCTTCCCAGAAGGCAGAATCACCAATTCTGCAATCTCTGCTCATTGGGTGGCTGCCACACTGCTTACATGTGGCAAGCCATATTGGCATACCTCCACCTACTCTAAATTGCCCATTTTCAACAATGATCTGAATGAAATGTGTTTCCCCAACAGTCACTAAGATATGGTACAAAGACAGTAGAGCCAGCATAGAGCCACAGTGTGAGGCCTGGAGGGGAAGGGGTCAAGGGGATGCCTTTTATTTTTTATTTTTGAGACAGAGCCTCGCTCTGTCACCCAGGCTGGAGTGCAGTGGCGCAATCTCGACTCTCTGCAATCTCTGCTTCCTTGGTTCAAGCGATTCCGCTGTCTCAGCCTCCCAAGGAGCTGGGGTTACGCCAAGTTAATTTTTATATTTTTAGTGGAGATGGAGTTTCTCCATGTTGGCCAGGCTGCTCTCCAATTCCTGACCTCAGGTGATCCGCCCACCTCGGCCTCCCAAAGTGCTAGGATTACAGGCGTGAGCCACTGTGCCTGGCCAAGGGGATGCCTTTTAAGCCCCACTCAGACCAACTTAGGGTACACTCACCAGTGGGGGGACAGGCTATTTTTCGGTGTTTCCCAGAGCTCCCCTGACGGTCTGCTTACATTGTTCCTGGTCTTGCACTCAGTAGGCAAAATAAGAACAGGGGTTGTCTTTGCTGTATACCGCCCATGCTTGGCACACTAGGAGCTCAGTAAATATTTCTTGATTTATTCATTGAGAGCTCTGACGCCTGCGCTCATGCTTCCCTTTGATTTGTCCTTGCCCACTCTGGCACTTACTATCTCAACTAACATCTACTAAGGCCTCTCTTGCCTGGCACTGCCCCGCCCATAAGCTGAAAGAGAATACGGGAAAGGCTAGTACATGCACAGACGACTAGGCCAGGGAGGACTGCAAGGGCTTGGGCCTGGTGGAGACCGGACGGCTTCCCGGAGGTGAGGCACCTGAGTTGGTTCTGAAAGGAACCAAGCAGAGGTCACCAGCAAGAGCAAAGGTACGGAGTTGTGAAACTGCCAGGCTATTAGCAGCTTGCAGTGACGGTCTTCCAGCGACTCTAGGTCTTCCGCCCTTCTCCGATTTGGCTGCCCTTCCTAGTTCCTCCTCAAAGCGCGCCACCCCTTCGTCTCTCCCAGAGCATGCCTGCCTGCCAGCCAAGGTCCCTTGCTCTTTTCGGTCCCCCTACTCCTCCAGGTTTCTGCGCAGCAAGTCTCCTCAGCTCACCCACCTGAGCGCCGCCACATATACCTTTCCTCGACCCTTCGCGCGCACACCCTGCTCCCGCGTGCCCGCTCCTCTCTGGTTGGCGCCCCGCTCCTACGCGCCCCCTCCTCCCTGGCCCCCGCCCCTTGGAGCGCGCCCGCTTCTCTCTGCAGCGCTCCCCTTCTTGCATTCCCTCTCTTCTCTGCCCGTTGCCCCCTCGTGCGCGCTCTCCCCCCTGCACACCACCTCCTCTCTGCCGCACGCCCGCCCCCTTAACCCCCGCTCCTCTCTGGCCCCCTCCCCTTGCGCGCGTCCCCTTCTGCACGACCCCTTATCTATGTCGCGCTCCCAGCTCCCGCACGCCCCCTCCTCTCTGCCGCGTCCGCTCCACTCTGCCGCGCCCCTTCTACTCTGCCGCGCGCTCCTACCCCTGCACGCCCCCTCCATTCGGCCGCGGCCCCTCAGCCGCGCGCTCCTGCTCCTGCACGCCCCCTCCTCCCTGCAGCGCGACCCCCCACGACCCCCTCTTTCTGACGCGCGTTCCCCCTCCGCCGCCCACTGCGCGCCCTCTGCTCACGTACACGGGCTCCTTAGGCGCGCGCTCTCGTTGCCTGGCAACGGGACGCGGCTGCCGAGTGGCTAGCAGGGGCGTGTGTCGGGTGTGCGCACCGGGAAGGCCCGAACTGTTTTTGAGATTTGTTCCTCTAGTTTCGCAGGGTCCGGCGGGCAGAGGCGGTTCTGACCGTTGGGCCTTGGGCGTCGAGCAGGACTCACCTGAGGCGGAAGGAGGCCGCTTCGCGCCTGGGGCTCCCGAAAGCAGCCGCCTCTCCTCCTGCTCGTCCTGAGCGGGGAGCGCTGCGGCTGTCTCCTGCGGGCTGCGGGAGACTCTTCCAGACTCCCGGGTGGGAAAACCACACTGAGCGCCCCCGGGAGGTTGCCAGATACAATACTGTACTGCATGCGCAGGTAACTGAACTTCAGATAAACGAGTTACTTTTCAGTACAAATGTAGTATCATGCAAAGTTATTCGTTGTTTATCTGAAATTCAGAGTCACCTGGGCGAGCTAGGTTTTTAATTGAGAAGTCTGGCAACCCTGCCCGGGGTGCCCCTGCCCAGTCGGCTGGCTGTCTCCCAGGTGTGGGTGAGGAACCTCCTTCCATCTCTGTGGCACCTTCTTCAGGCTGTAAGCAGCTGTTTCTGTGGGAAACGGCTTTCTTATGTTGAGCCAAGATGCCTATTGGTGTATATGAAAAATAACATTGCTTACCACAGGAGAGATGGGTATTATCCTCGTTTCACGGACAGGAATATGCTAAGGAAGTTGGCAGGTCTTGCCTGGGTCCCACTGATATGCCCAGAAATCCGAGACAGAGCCTCCCCTGACTTGGCCCCACTGGTAGGCTAGAAGTTTTCTCTTTGGGGATAATGGTCCCCTTCCTACCTTCCCACATTTTATCTTTCTGGAGCAGTAACAGGAGTCTGTTCCCCCTTTTTTTAACTTCAAATGACTTTGACATGTCTTTGTAGCATTTTGGTCTTTTAGATATATCCTACTGAAGAAATACAGTGAAGATACTGTGTTCCAAAGTCAGTTGTAATAATTCTTTTCTCTGTGTAGTTAAGACACCAATATCAACCTGATTTGGAATTAGGTTCATTTGTGCCAGTTTGTTTTCAGTTTTTAGAGTTTTTATGACTCTGTTTATATATACACACATTCCTTTCCCCACTGCTGTTGCTAATACAAAAGATGACGGACCATATACAATTTCAGCACCTTGTTTTCTTTATTTTGTGTCTTAGAGATCACTCTTTAGTTTCTTCATTCTCTTGTACATCTGCATAATAATCCATTGTGTTGCTCTTAATCCCCAATTTGATGTACATTTAGATGGTGCTTCAGTGTGACTATTGTAAATAATACTGCAAATACCTGTGTGCATATGCCATTTCATATTTTTGCAACTATATCTTTGAGATAGGATCCAAGAAGCAAGATTGATGAGTCAAAGGGTGAATGCATATGTGATTTTCTAGATGTTGTCAAATTCTCCTCCATAGGAGTTACACCATTTTGCCTTCCCACCACTGTCATATGGCATATGCGCATGGTTATGCATAAAATTTCAGAGACACTGAAATTTTCCATAGAATAAAAATTGGGGGTTATGGACGGACCCCTAGATGTCAGTGTGTCTGAACTTTTATGCAAAATGCTAGGTGCATTTGTCCAGGGACAAGTTTAGACACAGTGACATTCTCTCCCCTATAATTGCCATGCTCATTCCTATATCAGGGCCTTTCCTCATACCTAGAAGACTCTTTCTTCTCTTCTTTGTCATGTTAATTTTACTGTTTTTTGGTTTTTTTTTTCAGTAAATGTGAGCTTAGCTCAAATGTCACCCCCAGAGAAGCTTTTTTTTTTTTTTTTTTACTTTCCTGACTTGATCAGCTCCTCCTCTTCTCTGGTCTCATAGTACTTATTTTAACTTCAATTTCATATTTATTGATTTAAATATTTATCTTCCCTTCTCATCTGTAAGCTCCACAAAGGCAGAGACTGTTTTTGTTTTAGTTTGGGCTGCTATAGCAAATTACCAACACTGGGTGGCTTAAAAACAATACACATTTATTTCTCATCATTCTGGAGGCTGGAAAGTCCAAAATCAAGGCATTGGCATTTCTGGTGTCTGGTGAGGACCCTCTGCCTAGTGTGCAGATGGCTGTCTTCTAGTTTTATTCTCAGATGGCAGGAAGTGAGAGCAAGCTCTCCCGTCTCTTTTTATAAGGGCATTAATCCCATGCATGAGGGCTCCACACTAATGATCTAATCACTTCCCAAAGGCTCCTAATACCATCACATTGGGAGTCACATTGGGAGTTAGGATTTCAACATATGGATATCTGGGGACATAGACATTCAAGCCACAATAGTTTTGTATTCCCAGTACCTATCATGGTGCCTGACCTATAACAGGTATTTTTGTTTGTTTGTTTGTTTGAGATGAAGTTTCACTCTTGTTGCCCAGGCTGGAGTGCAATGGCACAATCTCAGCTCACTGCAACCTCTGCCTCCTGGGTTCAAGTGATTGTCCTGCCTCAGCCTTCTTGGTAGCTGGGATTACAGACATGTGCCACCATACCGGGATAATTTTGTATTTTTAGTAGAGACAGCATTTCACCACTATGACCAGGCTGGTCTCGAACTCCTGACCTCAGGTGATCCACCCACCTCAGCCTCCCAAAGTGCTAGGATTACAGGTGTGAGCCATTGCACCTAGCAAATATTCATTATACATTTGTTGAACAATTGATTACATTTCATCAGATTATCAGGAGAGTCTGTATTTCTTAAAATATTAAGGGTAATCTGAGGGTGATCAATTTTTCCAAAGCACCTGAAAGAGATTGGTTGCTGCATTTTTCCGTTTTAAAAAAATCTGGTCTATGATTATTCCTGTTTATCTTCATAACTGGAAGGAGTAAGATATAACTGGGAGAGTGGAGAAATTCATTCCCTTGCCACCATGGAGAGACAGCTGTGTCAGCCCTGTGATTAAAACACTCTTCAAGCAGCTAGAGGAGTTTGTCTTCTAATGGGAAGACAGACACACACACACAGAGATAGTGTAATTCTCTATGATAGTGTGGTAAATGCTGTGTAAGCTGCTTGGAGCAAGAGGAACTTCTTTGGGTTGCCTGGGAAAGCTCAGGGAATAAGAAATGATTCTCTACCTTGCAGGGGAGGAGATCTTTTGAGAGAGAGAGAGAGGAGAGTGAGGGAGATGGGAATGTGCAAGGGGTGGTCATCGGAATGGCAGGATATCCATGAAGTTAGAGCCCAGGGTGTGCTGGGGCCAGGAGAGATGATGTCTGGAGGTGAACCTGAAAAGAAAATTGGGGCCAGATTGTGAGGAGCTTCATATGTTATTATTTGGAGGCTGAGTTTTTATTCTTTGGCCTTGGAAATTTATAGATTTTTTTTTTTTTTCAAAAGGTGGACTATTGTGATGCTTTGTAAAAATGGCTCTCATGGCTTAGGAGGGACATTTTAGTGTAGTCTTTAGGGTTAGGGTTTTGGAATCAGGAGGTGGGTACAAACTCTGTCTCCTTCATCTGCCAGCTGTGTTATCCTGAATCAAGAAGTGGGTACAAACCCTGTCTACTTCATCTGCCAGCTGTGTGATCCTGAACTATGCACTTATGCTCTCTGTGCCTGGGCTTGCTCATGTTCCCATTGGGATCATGATACCTATTTTTCAGGTATGTTGTGAGAATTAAATGGGACCCACATTACTTGGCATCAAGTAAACTTGAAATCAATAATGATAATATCTCTTTTCTGACTCTTGGACTTGAGGTCCTTCAGGATTTTTGAAACCACGTTAGTTGTAGTGACTTCTGTGGAGTCCTTTTGGAAACTATTAGAAGTTTCCTGGGGCCAGCTTGCTTGTGACACCCCCAACAGGAAGTGGATATGACTGAGGGCAGGGTGTATGTAAGGCTTTGTTCAACTCACTGGAGTTTAGTCTTATAGTGACTTTATTGAAGATATCTTGCAGTAATGCAAAAACACTTACTTTTTAGGAGTTTTTATTTAGGAGTTAGAAATGGAGTCAATATATCTTCAAAAGCACCTTGGGGCATGTTTAACTCAAGGTCTTGCAGAAGTGGCAAGAGTTCGCCCAGTGGATCCAATAGAATATTTAGCATTGTGGATTTACAAGTTTAAGGAAAATGTGACCATGGAACAACTGGTAAGTAGGAATCTCCTAGAAAATTAGAAGAAAAAAAAAATTGGTCCAACTTGTCTGCTTTTTAAAAACTTTAATATTATTACTTTTATTATAAAAATAATGTTTATTATACAAAAACTTGAACAACATGAAAAGTAGGAAGGAGAAAACAGTACCCAAAGAAGACTTCTATTTAGATATTTAGGTAATTCCTTTCATGGGAAGTATTTTTTCTATAGATTTATAGATTTGTTTATGCACTTGTGATCATACACAATGTATAACTTTAATATTGTGCTCATTATTCAGATAACATATCTTCCCAAATTATTATATCTTTTCCAAAGGGATGGGCTATAATTTGCTTAACCCTTTCCCTAATTGTCTCTATTAAATGCTTTCAAGATTGCTTTTACAAATTGCTTTCTCTCTAAGAAGTCATGTGCTGTTGTTTTTAAACAATGCTAGAGACAAAAGGAAATGGCCGAGCTGGAGCATGAAAGAGAATTAGCTCTGATGGAGCAGGAAATGATGGAGAGGCTTAAAGCAGAGGAGCTCTTACTTCAGCAGGTGAGGCAAGTAGGATAGTTCAGAGGGGACTGGAATTAACGATGCCAACCTCAGCGTGGCACAGCCCAAATGTTGATAAACTTCCCATCTCCAGTTACCTAGATATGGCTTCCTAATATCTTCATCTTTATGGATGTGTGTGTCTTCCTTGCTGGAGAAGCAGCAGCCATGAGTTTTCCTGACTACATTCTTGTATACATACATACACATTCCTTCCTACATTGCTGTTGCTGATACAAAAGATGCCATACCTCCAGGTAAGAGGAAAATGCAGAGAGTGTGCTGTCACAGAAGGTAAAGGGAAAGAGTGTTTTGGTGAGATCTGAGTGGTCAGCCATATCTATTGCTGAATGGAAAAGTGTTCATCAGAGGCCACCGTAATTTGGTGGGAACAGTGTGGATGGAGTGGTGGGGGTGGGGGGAGTTAGGCAGGGGAGATGGAAAATGTAGGCAGTGCTTTCAAGATTTTGAGAGCAAGGAGAGATGCTTTTGTGTTTAAGAGCACAGTAGTGGAGGAGTGAGTGGATGACATTAGGAAATAGAGTGGATGATTCGTAGGGTCAGCTTGCCATGGAGATGAGAGGAAATGGGCCCAGATCATAGGTTAGGCAGGCAGAAGGCACTTCTTTGATTATAATCGACAGAAAGAGGAGAGAATGGTGTTGGGGAAGCACCTTCTGTGTTCAACAGTTTCTGTCTTCTTTATGAAGTAGGCACCATGATCATCTGCTAAGAACAAGGGTGTAAAGTAGGAGGTATGGGCAGAGTGGTGAAGGTTAGAAATGGCAGCTTTGGAGGATGGAAGAGAAGAGTTGAGGGATATAATTTAGCATTACTTGGTAGCAGTTGGAGATCAATCGTGCTATTTGGTTTGGTTATGTGATTATGTGATTCTCTTCACTTGGGCCCAGATATCTGAGTGAAGAAGTGGAACAGGCGGACCTTTTAACTGAAGCAGGATTGGGGTAGCATGATTAGGGAGCTGAAGATATTGGTAAGGGAATTGTTGAAGGGATGGGTCATGGAGTACAAGCTGGAGAGAGGAAAGTTCCAGAGTGGCTTCTGGACTGATTTAATTTATAGAGAGCTTCTAAGCTAAATTTAAGCCACTTCTATAGTTCTACCAGATAATACTTAACTCCAGAGTCTTGACTCAAGTTTACATATTTAAAATGGGGAAAGAAGTCTATTATTTGGGTATGCAGATAAAAAGAAAAATATAGACCTGGCAAATAGCTTCTCTGACTGACTTCCTTTCCCTGATATTGAGGTAGAAAACTGCAGGCCCCTTAGAAGGATAGGGCTGTTGAAAACTCTACTGCTTCTGAGTCTTCATTTTCAGTCATTGGCTTATTCTTGAGGGGAGGTTAAAAAGTGTTGAATTGGGTGTCAAACTGTCATCCAAACAGGCCAGGTGCTTCCTGCAGCAGCCACAACCGTGGATGAGGAGCCAGCTTTCTTCTTACAGCTCCTATACCTGGTATCTGTCCCTTTCTATAAAAAATCAGAGAATTCTCAGCGGTTCTCCTTCCCCAAGGCAATTACATCATAAGTGGGAGATACTTAACTCTTTTTGGCTCACCTACTTTATCTTACTTGTGTATAATTTGGTAATACTAGCGATAAAAAGTTTCTCTAGCCATATTATGTTGACCAGTATGAACTAATCCACTGTGTATAGAATCCTAAGTATTGTATTAGGGTGGAAGATAAAATAATATTATGCAGGAGATGTTATGGCCAGTTAATGGAGTGGATTGGTGTGCAGAAATAGATAGGAGAGATCAATCTTAAGGCTTAAGAGAGAGTGTGGCTGAGATGAAGAAAGCCAGAGAGGCCTCTGGATACCTTCTGAGTCATGTGAGCTGGAGGTTGGGAACTCTGGTTATTTCCTTGCTGGTTGCAAAAGCAGTTGTCCTCATAGTCAGTACCGCTGACTTGAAATTCCTTGACATTTTAGGCACTCTCCAGCAAGCCTAGTTTTTTGTGAACAGGGAAGTATTTTTATTGCCATTTTCTATATAAGAACTTATTTTTGAAGTGAGAACATTTTTGTTTTTTATTTGTTTTGAATGGCTTTGAGTGGTTTTGCTCATGTGTGAAGAAAGGGATTAGGTTTTGGAAGTTTCTTGAAAATGTCAAGAAGCTGGTTATTTTGATCAATCTGATTGTTATTTAACAAGTACACTTTGCATTATTGTTGAGAGGTTGGAGTTATTTAACTTCCTCTATCAGTGTCTGAAAGTTGATTGAAACTGTTTCTGCATTTCAGCTACCTACCCCATCACTTTTTTCTTAGTGGGGATAATATAGGAATACCAAGAATTACCCTTAAAAGCCTTTTGCAAATGAGATATTAATCACTTTATTATGTCTTTACTTGCAAAAAATTATTATTTTAGAATACATTGTCAGATAGTAGACATTTTATGCTTTGCAGGCCAAGAGGCAAATTTGAGGATATTATGAAGGCATTATGGCATATTATGTAGGAATAGCAAGAGAGAAAATGAATTTTTGCAAATGTTTTATTGATGAAATTCAAACAATCATTGAATATAAATTTTTTGTTAGACAGGTTTACTATTGAGAATTTTAAAAAGTTTTTAAAAGATAACATCTCACTTGAAGTTCAGTGTTAGTGTGGTCTGTCATCAAAATCTATTTAAAAATATTTATCTGCTAATGCTGATCTGTAATGAGGTTTTATGTATTTCATCCTTGAAAATGTCTTTTTACATACATAGTTACTGTCAACGACTGCTATCAGTCTATGTGTGTATAATTTAAATTGAGCGTATTTATTCCTTAGAAGGTATTTCTAGAATTCTATTATATTTTTCTCTTGCTGTTTGCCTTTTAGCATGCAGTACTTTGTAGAATAGCCACTTCCAACTGAAGGTTGATGGAAGTTTCTTAATTGCATATATGGATTTTGAAATATGGAAATTTCCTTTGCACTTACATTGAGGCCTTACAAACACTCTGGAATTGTAGTTCGAGGTTGGAAAATACATCCACTGCCAATTTGTTTGAGAACGAAGATCTAATACCTTGTTCTAGTTTTAACAGCACTGGAAGTGTATAAAGCAGCTTTATATTGCTTGTGATTCAAACAACATGAGTTGTTGTTGAAGTGAATTTACTGCAGTATAAGTTTTACATATGAGTGATGTTTTGCCATGTAATTTTAGAATGAATTAAGAAACATTATCAAGTCTGCAGCCAAAGCTAATTTCCAAATCTATTGAATGTTTGATAATAGTGGTTGAGAGTATTTCTTCTCATTAAGAAAAATTTAAATCCTGTTTACCAATAACTTACTCGAAAAAGAAACCAAGAAAACAATCTTATTTATAATAGCTTCAAAAACAATAATATACTTAGGAATAAATTTAACCAAGGAGATGAAACATCTATACCTTGAAAACTGTAAAACACTAATGCAAAAAGTTGAGGAAGACACAAATAAACGGAAAGATATCTTGTGTTCATATATCAGAAGAGTTAGTATTGTTAAACTGTCTATAATCCCTAAAATAATCTGCAGATTCATCTCAATCCCTATCAAAATTCCAATGGCATTCTTCACAGAAATAGAAAAACCCAATTCTAAAATTTGTATGGAAGTACAAAAGACCCTGAATAGCCAAAGCAATCCTGAGAAAGAAAAACGAACTTGGAAGTATCAAATTACTTGATCCAGAATAATATTATAAAACCATAGTAATTACAACAGTATGGTATTGGCATAAAAACAGACACATAGACCAGTGGAACAGAATAGAGAACCCCAGGAATAAGCCGAAGTATATACAGTCAACTAATTTTTGACAAGCCCTGCAAGAAAACACAAAGGGAAAACGATAATCTCTTCAATAAATGGTGTTGGGACAACCGGATATCCACATGCAAAAGAATGAAACCGGATCCATGTCTTCTACTATACACAAAAATCAGTTCAAAATAGATTAAAGACCTGAATGGAAGATCTGAAACTGTAAAACTCCCAGAAGAAAACATAGTGTGGAAAAAGCTCCTTGACATTGGTCTTGGCAATGATTTTTTGGATATGACACCAAAAACACAGGCAATAAAAGCAAACCTAAACAAATGGGACTAGGTCAAACTAAAATGCTCTTGCATAGCAAACAATCAGCAAAACAAAAAGGCAGCCTATGGATTGGGAGAAAATTTTGTGAACCATATGTCTGATAAGGAGTTAATCTCCAAAATATATAAGGAATACAAATTCAATAGCAAAAAAAACAAAAAAAGTAACCCGATTAAAAAATGGGCAAAGGACCTAAATAGACATTTCTCCAAAGAAAATATAAAAATGGCCAACAGATATATTATTACAAGTGGCAGGTAATGTTCAACACCAATAGTCATCAGGGAAGTGCAAATCAAATCAAAACCACTATGAGATACTACCTCACCCCTATTAGGATGGCTGCTTTCTTTTTTTTTTTTTTTTTGAAGACGAAGTCTTGCTCTTTCACCCAGGCTGGAGTGAAGTAGCATGATCTCAGCTCACTCCAACCTCTACTCCCGGGTTCAAGCGATTCCCCTGCCTCAGCCTCCTGAGTAGCTGGGATTACAGGCACCTGCCACCACACCAGGTTAATTTTTTTTTTGTATTTTTATTAGAGACGGGGTTTTGCCATGTTGGCCAGGCTGGTCTTGAACTCCTGACCTCAGGTGATCCACTCACCTTGGCCTCCCAAAGTGTTCGGATTATAGGCATGAGCCACCGTAATCCGGATGACTGTTATCAGAAAGGGAAGAGACATGGCCGGGCGCAGTGGCTCACGCCTGTAATCCCAGCACTTTGGGAGGTTGAGGCGGGTGGATCACAAGGTCAGGAGATCGAGACCATCCTTGCTAACACAGTGAAACCCCATCTCTACTAAAAATACAAAAAATTAGCCAGGCGTGCCTGTAGTCCCAGCTACTCAGGAGGCTGAGGCACTCCAGCCTGGGTGAGTGCAAAAAAAAAAAGGGAAGAGACACATATTGGTGAAGGTGTGGAGAAAAATGAACGGTTATACACTGTTGATGGTTATACAAATTGGTGCAGCCATTATGCAAAACGGTATGGGTGTATTTCAAAAAATTAAAAGCTACCATATGACCCAGTAATTCCTCTTCTCAGTATATGGTCAAAGGAAACGAAACCAGCACTTCATAGAGATTACCTGCACTCCCATGTCCATTGCAGCATTATTTACAATAGCCAAGATTTGGAAACCACCTAAATGTCTTTCAGTGGATGACTGGAGAAAGAAATTGTGAGCTGGGCACAAAGGCTCACACCTGTAATCCCAGTACTTTAGGAGGCCAAGACCTGAGGATCACTTGAGGTCAAGAGTTCGAGACCAGCCTGGACAACATAGGGAGACCTCATCTCTAGAAAAAATGTAAAAATTATCCAGGCATGATGATGATGGCATGCACCTGTGGTCCCAGCTACTCAGGAAGCTGACGTGGGAGGATTGCTTGAGCCCCAGAAGTTGAGGTGGCGCCACTGTATTCCCACCTGGGTGACAGAGCAAGACCCTGTCTCGAAAAAACGTGAGATGTATTTCTCATGTATATCTTGTATATATATCTCACATATATGTATTCCATATATGTATATATAAAGGAATGTTACTCAGCTTTAAGAGAAAAGTAGATCCTGCCATTTGTGATGACATGGATGAAACTGAAGGATGTGATGTTAAGTGAAATAAACCAGACATCAAAAGAAAAATACCACATGCTTCTATGTGGAAATCTTAAAAAAAAAAAAGTTGAATACATGAAAACAGAGACTGGAACAGTGGTTACCAAGAGGTGGAGTGGGGGTAGGCCTGGAAGAAGAATGAGGAGATGTAGGTCAAAAGGTACAAAATTGCAATTATGCAGTATGAATAAATATAGAGATCTAAAGTACATCATGAGGATGATAACCAATAAGATTGTATTGTGTACTGGAAATTTTTTAAGAGTAGATTTTAGGTGCTCTTACCATACAAAAGTAACTGTCTAAGATGATGGATATTGAAATTGCTTACCTGTGGTAAGCATTCACTATGTATATCTATATCAAAACATTATATGCACCTTCAATTTACACAATAAAAAGTTAAATCTTGGCCCTGAGCTCAAAAATTCATGATATAACTCTTAAGCCATGGAATTGCTGTGTGGTAGGACATAAGGATATATTCAGCTTCTGTTTCTGACAAAAATTCACGGAACTGATGGTCCAGTTTACAAGAGTGAATGAAGGTCACTGTTGACACCGCTGGCTCAATAACACATCATAGATTCAAATACTTTCACAGAGTAGCTGCTGTTGAGTAATATGCTGACAACTTATTGTCTTTAAACACTCTATTTTCTCACGAGCTCTGTAAATTTGTTCAGCTCAGCCTTTTTCTATTCCACATGTATTTTTATCACTGTCAGCTGTAACACATCTTAGCAGATTTCACTGCAGGTTGTATTGAATTGGTGTTTCTACATGACTTTGAAAATACTCTTGCCTATAATTGTTCCATGAAGACTGTGTTAGTCCGTTTCCAAGCAGCTGTTAAAGACATACCGAACACTGGGAAGAAAAAGAGGTTTAATTGGACTTAACAGTTCTATATTGCTGGGGAGGTCTCAGAATCATGGTAGGAGGCGAAAGGCACTTTTTTTTTTGGAGACAGAGTCTCGCTCTGTCGCCCAGGCTGGAGTGCAGTGGCCGGATCTCAGCTCACTGCAAGCTCCACCTCCCGGGTTTACG
>NW_012113141.1:13543800-13572824 GCF_000951035.1 Colobus angolensis palliatus | reverse complement strand
CGCCACCTCGCCCGGCTAGTTTTTTGTATTTTTTTAGTAGAGACGTGGTTTCACCGTGTTAGCCAGGATGGTCTCAATCTCCTGACCTCGTAATCCACCCGTCTCGGCCTCCCAAAGTGCTGGGATTACAGGCTTGAGCCACCGCGCCTGGCGAAAGGCACTTCTTACATGGTGGCAGCAAGAGAAAATGAGGAAGAAGCAAAAGTGGAAACCCCTGATCAACCCATCAGATCTCATGAGACTTATTCACTATCACAAGAATAGCACAGGGAAGACCAGCTCCCATGATTCCTTCTGGGTCCCTCCCACAACACTTGGGAATTCTGGGAGATAAAATTCAAGTTGAGATTTGAATGGGGACACAGCCAAACCATATCAAAGACTATTCATAGAGGTTTGGTTTTTCAGGCACTTCAAACTCAGCATTGACCCTTTCCGTGAACAACTGAGCAGTGTCAGGAACATCTGTCTACTTATCAGGAGCCAAGGAAAGGCACTCAGAATTATGTGCCTTGTTTTTAGTTGACTATTGATGTTGCTCCCAGTGTCAACTCTGAGCAGCTATTCTCACCAAAAGGCTAAAATCTTAGACAAGATAGTTTTTTCTGGGACATATTTTTTTGGCCACTGAAATAAAATATGTTTTAATTCACTCACCATTGGTAAATATCTTTCCTTGCTTGCATAACAAATGAGCTGCTTGGAACCCTACTTTTGTTGCAGACTTATTTTCATTTATAAGTTTTGTAAAGAAATTCTGCTGTGATAATTCTGTTTTTGTTTTTTTCTAGACAGAGGCTCGCTCTGTCACTCAAGCTGGAATGCAGTGGCGCGACCTCAGCTCACTGCAACCTCTGCCTCCCAGGTTCGAGTGATTCTCTTGCTTCAGCCTCCCAAGTGGCTGAGACTGCAGGCACCTGCCTGGCTAATTTTTTTGGTATTTTTAGTAGAGACGGGGTTTCACCATGTTGGCCAGGCTGATCTCGAACTCCTGACCTCAGGCCTCCCACATGCTGGGATTACAGGTGTGAGCCACCATGCCCAGCCAATTCTGTTTTAAATTTTCTAATTTTTCTGACCTTTGTGCTCAGTGAGCTGGGACTATTGTGATGAATGCTTAGTCTGGTAATGTTGATATTTATTATATTCTTTTAGCACAGTGGCACTGTATAGCGGGAAACATATTTTGCCATTTAATTTGATGACAAAATAATACACGCTCTAGTGTGCCTTAAAAGTGCGACATTCAAAGTTCACTTGTTTTCTTTTTTTTTCTCAAAATTTTGTTTAGAGATGGGGGTCTCACTATGCTGCCCAGGCTAGTCTTGAACTCCTAGCTTCAAGTAATCCTCCTGCCTCACTCCTGAGTAGCTGGGATTACAGGAATGAACCACCCATCCCTGGCTTTCTTGTTTTGACATAATGGATATAATTTTTTTAAATGTCACAGTATAGTGATAACCATGGTACTCCAAACATTGCTGTTACAATAATGTTACTGTGGTTTGTAGGGTGCTGGCAGCCAGGCAAAGTGGTGAGTGCACCACATGTGGTCTCTGTTACAATGACTACACTCTGCTGTGGCAGCACGAAAGCGCTCATAGACAATATGCAAACAAATGGGCATGGCTGTGATTCAATAAAGCTTTAGTTAAGGATGCTGAAATTTAAATTTCATACGATTTTCCTATGTCATGAAATATTATTTCTTTTAAATTTTTCCATTTAAAAATGTAAAAGCCATTCTTTGTTTGTAAGCTGTAAAAAATAGGAGTTGGGTTGGCTTTGGCCCACAGGCTTTATTGCTGAACCCTATCTTAGTGTGACAGATACGCTGAGTTGGGAGCAAATATATTGTTGGTTAGTCATGATTTCAGATGATGTTCTTTTTTCTTCTTTTCTTTTGTTTTCTTTTCTTTCTTTCTTTCCTTCCTTCTTTCTCCTTCCTTCCTTCCTTCCTTCCTTCCTTCCTTCCTCTCTTTCTTTCTTTCTTTCTTTCTTTTTTTTCAGGGAGTCTTACTCTGTTGCCTAGGCTGGAATGCAATGGCACAATCTCGGCTCACTGCAACCTCCACCTCCCAGGTTCAAGCGATTCTCCTGCCTCAGCCTCCCGAGTAGCTGAGATTACAGGCGTGTGCCACCCTGTAATCTTTTTTACAGCTAATTTTTGTGTTTTTAGTAGAGACAGGGTTTCACCATGTTGGCCAGGCTTTTCTCAAATTCCTGACCTCAAATGATCTGCCCATCTTGGCCTCCCAAAGTGCTGGGATTATAGGCAAGAGCCATCAGATGATATTCTGAAGAGTTTCTTATGCACTCTTCTACAACCAATGTGTGGCTATTTGAAGACCCATCTATGCTTAAAGAAATTTATCTGGAAAGTTATTGCAATCTCATTTGTTACTTTAAGAAGAAAAGAGAAAATGATTTTGTACAAATTGTGCTTTCTATAATTTGCAATTAAGGAAGATTAAAATCTTTTTAAAAATTTTTATGCTTCAGGAAACTTTTGTAGAAACTAAAGTATTAGTTGGATGTGACTGTTTATTGTAAGTTTCTGAAAGGAAGGTGGGTGTAAACTTAATTATCTTGCAATTAATCTAACTGTAATATGACATATTTCTGAATATTCAGCAACAGCTGGCATTGCAGCTGGAGTTGGAAATGCAAGAAAAAGAGAGGCAGAGAATACAAGAACTACAGAGAGCTCAAAAACAATTAGACAAGGTAATTTGAAGTTTTATAAATGTCAGTTTTATTTAAAACTCTCTAGAATCTTCAAACTGTTTATTTCAGCTTTTGGCAGAAGGACCATGGGATTTGTAGTCTGAAGACATGCCACATATTAGCTGTGTAAGCTAAACAAGTCTCATGACCTTTTTCAGTCTCAGTTTACCTGTTTCAAAACTAGAGCTAGCAGTAAAATACTATTAGGAATGTCTCACTGGATTCTTATACAATCAAATACAATCGTGTTTATGAAACTTCTCTGTGAGTAGTAGGGTTCTCTAATAGTGATACCCTCAACATTTTAGTCAAGAGCTAGCTGTTTCTAGTTATATTAGCTGATGTTGAATATTGAGGGTATTCTGATCTCAGAGGCAGTAGTCTATGTCTTTATGTTAATGTCTTAACAGCAAGAATTTACATTTTAAAATATGTTCATACATGGACTTTCATGCCTTTCATTAAAATAAACTATGCAGTAACTTATTTCTTTTGTTTGTTTGTTTATTTGTTTTGAGACAGAGTCTCACTCTGTCACCCAGGCTGGAGTACAGTGGCGTGATCTCGGCTCACTGCAACCTCCACCTCCCGGGTTCAAGCAATTCTCGTGCCTCAGCCTCCTGAGTAGCTGGGATTACAGGCACGCACAACCATGCCTGGCTAATTTTTTGTATTTTTAGTAGAGACGGGGTTTTGCCATGTTGTCCAAGCTGATCTCGAACTCCTGAGCTCAGGCAATCTGCCCACTTTGTCCTCCCAAATTGCTGGGATTACAGATATGGGCCATCACACCCGGCCTAAAGTAACTTATTTAAAGAAAGCCCATCTTCATTGGTTGTGTCTGTATCATGTCAGGTCTCGAGTTTGACCCATATTTCCTGCATCCAAAAGCTGTGAGTCATATAGACCAGTATTCTAGATGACTGAGTTTATAGCTACTATCTCTTAATCAAATGTTGCTCCCCCTTTTTATTCCATAATTAAAACTGAAAAAAGAAGCAGGTTTTATAGACAATGTTCATTATGTTTATTGATGCTTAAATGAGAGAATCATTTATTAAATCAATATTTTTAAAGTATGAATGGTGAATTAAATCAAAAAGTGAGATTTTTTTTAAAAGGATAAAAGCCTTATGCATAATTTAAAAAAATACAGACGCTGATGCTGTCTTAGTCTGAGTGTAGTGTGAGCACAGGGATATGCCTGTATGCACACATACACAAGCATCCCTTTCTCTTTAAGATTCACAAAAGGGCCGGACACCGTGGCTCATGCCTGTAATCCCAGCACTTTGGGAAGCTGAGGTGGGCGGATCACGAGGTCAGGAGATTGAGACCATCCTGGCTAACATGGTGAAACCCCATCTCTACTAAAAATACAAAAAAATTAGCTGGGCATGGTGGTGGCCGCCTGTAGTCTCAGCTACTCGGGAGGCTGAGGCAGGAGAATGGCGTGAACCCAGGAGGCAGAGCTTGCAGTGAGCCTAGATCTCGCCACTGCACTCCAGCCTGGGCAACAGAGCGAGACTCCGTCTCAAAAAAAAAAAAAGAGGTTCACAAAGATATAATGTTTAAGATGATGGATATCTCAAATATCCTGATTTGATCATTACATATTGTATACTTGTATCAAAATATCAAATGTATATCATAAATATGTACAGCTATTATATGTCAGTAAAAATTAAAAATTAAATAATTTTTGAAAGAGATTCACGGATCTAAACTGAAAAAGAAAATACAGGAACATATCAAGAAGGCAGTGATCAGAATAAAGGAATTTAAAATATTTTTTAATCAAAGTGATCTGATAGCTACATTAAAGTGCTTAAAAGTCTATAGGAAGGATTGGTCTCTATTTTGTGACTCCAGAGAGCCACATTCGTGTTATTTTACCATCTCTAGGCATCAGCAGCTTGTGTGACCAGAGCCACAATAACTTTAGTAATTCCTATTTCTATTGGCTTATCATCCCTCACCATAGCATAGGTACTCCCCTGCAAAGTACCACTTCCTTGCACATTGCTCAGAGTTGAGTCCACTCATGTTCTTTCCCCTGGCTTTCTTATGGCTGCAGACTCACAATTTAAACTATCATGTGCAAAGGGAAATTTGCTGGAAGGATTCTGGGTTGAAGGAAGGGTTTAATACCTAAACTGTGAAGGACTCGGTATCACTGGGCCTTTCAGACTTTGGGAGCAAGAGAATCAGATGCTACCAGGGCTCTCCCCTCTGTTGTTCCCCTGGTTGTTAGTTTCACTCTTTCACTATGGGCTGCTTTGCTGCATATGGGTGGGGAACATGAGCCTTAATGGCTTCTGAGTCTTAGAATGTTGTGGTTTCTACTATCTAAGAGGAATGGATGCCTTGTTTTAGTTTCAGTTAGGAAAAGAATCTTGGAGAAGGATTCTGACTGACTTCGTTTGTGTCAAATATCCATCTCTGTGGTAGAGGAACATGGTCCTATAAGAATATGGATGTTCCCAATATAGCCTTGTGGATGCTGGATAAGAAGTTACCAGGAAAATGGAGTGGTCTTGGGAAAACAGTGCTGTTTATGTTCCTATCATTAGGGTAACCATATGTATGATCAAGAAATCACTGGTGTTCTAGCAGCCAAAATGAATCAGCTCAGGGTCAGTTAGGCCACCGTGCTGCTTTAGAATGAAAAGGTAGATGGCATAGCAAGGTTTGGCTGGCTAGAAGAACGTTTTCACATTCAGAAAGAGGCCTCCCATATTGGGCAGTACATTCCTACTGCAGTGCTCAGAGTATTAAAGAGGGCATTGCTCAGGTCCCTCTGCATTAGGCCAGATTAGTTCCTGTAGAAGTGTTTACTTCTTTCTCATTATGTGCAAAACTCTGCTTAAGTGTAGTTTCTCTTTAAAATCTCTTGTTCTAAGGTTCTATTATAATTTTTATTTTGTCAGTTTTTATTTTGGCAGATAATTTGGCTTCAGTTTAAATGTTTCAGTCCATTTCACTTTTTAAAAAGTTTTATTTAATTATATATAAAACATGGTTGCCTTCTGTTAGTATAGAGTATTAAATAAGACTGTGATCTGCAGTTTTGTAATATGTAATCAGATCATTCTCTTTCAGAGTGACGGCATTTTTGCTTTAAATTGATCATAGCATTGTGTAAAAATAAAAATGCCAAAAATGAAATATTAAATCAAAATGAAGTATATTCAAAGTATTTTCTTAATTTTTATATATTATAGGAGATGAGAATGAATATGGAAAATCTAGTTAGGAGTGAAGATACTCTACATTCAGAGGTGAGAAGAAAAAGTCATTCTATGTTATGTGAAATGAATTGAGTATCCTATAATTTAAGCTTAATTTTGATGCATAAGTAGCTAAATTTTTAGCAAGTATATTTTCAAACCTGATAGTCCGTATATATTTTCTGGTAATAACAAGTCACAAATAATGTGCTTTGAAGCAAAATCTCACAGTAGGTAAAAATTGGACATTCAGTTTGTGTTTGGATTTTCAAAAACTAGGCTCTCTTGAGATATTGAAGCTATTTACCACATAATTACTTACAATTGTTTTAAATTTCTGCAGGTATTTAAAAAAAAGTTTTAGCATTTATTGCCAGAATTCTAGCTTTATATTCTAGGATACTCAATTCATTACCAGAATTCTCTTGTCATTAACAGAAATTGGTTAATTCCACTAATTAATAATGTTGAATTTTAATGTTATAAATCAGAAAATTTTTAATCAAAATTGAAAGAAAAGTAATGTATTAATTTTGAAATAATGTAAAAGTAAACATCAATTTTTTGATTGTAGGACGCAACGCTAGACTCAGGCAAAACACTAGCTGAAATCAGCGACCGTTATGGGGCACCTAACTTGAGCAGAGTGGAGGAACTTGATGAACCAATGTTTTCTGATGTCAGTATCAGTGTGTTTTGTAAAAAAACTCTTTTTTGTTTTTGTTTTTGATTTTTTCACTTAGGTAAAGCCTAGGGAAAGTGAGGCTAGGCCAGGATTGGTTGGCAAATGGGCCTTTTGCTTCAGAGAAAGAAAATCAGTTCCCTGGTTGCCGATTATATTCCTAATTGGCATTCTGCCCTTTTGTGAAGAGTGTCACTGGCTTATCTTTATTTCTGTATCTGTGACCTCAAAACCTCTTCAAAATACGTTTTAAAACCATTTTGTGAAATACATGATCTTTAAATTTGGTGTGGGGGGCACGATTTTGGTCCTCAGTAACAAACCCTGGAACCAAATGAATGCCTTAATGAGAGTGCATGCTTCTCCAGTATGTAAGTACATTTGTTTATTTAACAAACATACCACATCTTCCATATGCCAGGGACTATGCCCGATGGTGTGGTGAATAAGGCAGATGGCTTTGATCTTGTGGAGTTTATTGTCAGGGGAGAAACAGACAATTAGATGAGCATTTAATAGTCATGGTTAGCGGGACCACATAATTTATTGTCCAAACCAGTATGCTTTTGAGAATGAGAGCCGGATCAGCAGATGTAAGCCAGGACTGTCCTGGAAGAAGGGTACATTTTGTCACTTTAATTTGTGTACACTAACAAGGAGCAACAGCCAGCACAGTTGAGGAACCTCAGTCAGGGAAGGAAGCTAATGATTTGCTACTCACTGGTGGCATGGGAGGCCGAGGGTAGTGCTCCAGGCAGAGAGCACGGAAGGTGTGAAGACCCAGATAGGAGAGAGTGTAGAGGGAGTGAGGCAGGGAGGGGTGAGAGCTGAGGCCAGGAAAAAGTAGGGGCCAGACCATGAAAGCACTTGTCATTTCTGTTCAGAGGCTTAGATTTTATCCTGAAGGCAGTGGAGGCTCATATGATGAGAGCTACATTTTGCAAAGACCATCTGGCAACAGTGTGGGGAAGAAAATGGAGAAGTAGTGTCAGGAGACGGCTTAGGAGGTAGTAATCTAGGCGACAAGATGTTGATGGCCTGAAGTAAATGTTATTTTCAAGAGCTGTTCAGAAAGTGGAGCTGCACAGACTCAGTGTTAATTGTTTAAAGTTTTATTAAATGTCAGCTATGATTTGGCACTATGCAGGGAGCTAGAAAATGCCAATGAACAAAATGGATTGGGCTTCTGCCCTTGGGGGACATGGGCCAATGGGGAAGGTTCTTTGAGGGACACAGTAGGGAGAGACTTGACCTGGGCTGGACAAGTCTTCCTGAGGAGGTGAAGTTCAAGGAATTAGCCTGAGATGAGCCCAGAGGATAGAGATAGCAAGATGCTTTCAAGGGACTGAAGTCGTCCAGTATTAATGGCTAAGGTGAGTGGAGCTAGGAAAATGGTATGATTTTAAGCTGGAGAGGTGGATAAAGGCAGAGCACACTGGGACTTGTATGTTGCTTTAGGGATTTTGGACTTAGGTGCAGTAGGAGTTACTGAAAGGACTTAAAGATTCAATCTGTGTTTTATAAGGTGGAGAGAGGATTGGTGTGGAGCAGGAGCGGAAAAAGGGAGACCACTTAGGAAGTTATTGCACTGATCCAAATGTAAGATGACTAGGGTTAGACAGCAGAGATGGAGGGAACTGAGTGGATTTAAGACTGGCTCACAGGATCAGTGCAGGGCAGGGTCAGGATGAAGCCTAAATGTCTTCCTTGGGCTACTGAGTTAAGAGTGTTACCACTTGATGAGTTGATGAACATAAGAAGAGGAAGCAGGTTTTTAAAAACTGATGACTTCAGTTGCAGAGATGTTGACTCTCAGGTGGCTCTGAGATATGCAGGTGAAAATAGCCAAGAACAGTTGATGTTAGGAAGGGGCCCAGGCCAGAGATATAAATTCAGCAGTCATGGGCATATGTGCTGAATGAAGCAAGGGGAGTGAGTAAGGTACCTAGGAGAGTGTGCAGTGTGTGAAGGCCTGGGGGCTCAGGGAGGAACCATTAGCAATTCCAACACTGAAGGGATGGCCACAGGAAGAGGAGCCTATGAGAGGGATAAGAACGCATAGTAAGAGAAGTAGAAGAAAGGATGGAACAATAACTACTTTGAGAACGTAATTTATGGTTATATTCAATTTGCATATCATTTGAAATCATCTGAAACTCCCAAAAATTTCATTCATGTAGTCACATAGAAGTTACCTAAGTTTTAGTTCTTTGGCTTGTGCCTTTTCACAGTTCTAATTGTATTAAGGCATATTTACTTTTTGTTTTGCTTTTAGATTGCATTAAACATTGATCAAGATTTGTAGGACCAACAACCTGAGAGCAATAAATGTTTTTGTTTGTTTCAAATTTCAAATCATGAGTTTCCCAATTTGTATTTTTTTGCCTTCAAACTTGAACTCTACTTTTTTTTTCCTCTAAGGACAATTTATGAATGGGCTTCAAGAGTAGCCTCAAAGTATTATTTTGGATCCTTCAGTTCAACTGGTTATTTATACATTTCCATTGGGAAAATAGGACAGTTTGCTGAAGCAACCAAAAGAGGCAAATGGGAGGTGAGCTGAACTAATATGTGCGTCTATGCAAGAGCAAGACTGCCTGAGAGGCAAGTTGCTGGCTGGGAGCAGTGGCTCACACCTGTAATCCCTCCCAGCACTTTGGGAGGCCGAGGCAGGTGGATCATTTGAGGTCAGGAGTTTGAGACCAGCCTAGCCAACATGGTGAAACCCCATCTCTTCTAAAAATACGGAAGAAAATTAGCCGGGCGTGGTGGTGGGCATCTGTAATCCCAGCTACTTAGGAGGCTGAGGCAGGAGAAGGTTGCATGAGCTGAGATCATACAACTGCACTGCAGCCTGGGCGACAGAGTGAGACTCTGTCTCAAAAAAAAAGAAAAGAAAAGAAAAGAAAAGAAAGTTGCTGGTCTGTGAGAAGTGAGTGAGGTTGCCATTGTGCAGGGCTCAGGAGGGTGTGCAACATACTCTAGATGTGGTGTCTCCTCCTGGGTGTGAACTGCAGAACTCTCCCCAGTTTGCTGGGAGCTGATGCTTCATAGAACACTTAAGCCACACTTATATGATGGTGTTGGGATGGGGGAAGGAGTGTTTCATCACTGTCCTGGTGGAGGAGTTTCCCCCAGCTTAGCTTGTTCCTCTACAGCCAAGAACAGATATGAGGACTTTCCCTTCCTCACCTCTCTGCCCAGCTGGGTGTCCAGATTCCTGTCGTCCTCTTTGGGGTTTATAAAGTCTAGGGATATTGCAGGATGTGTTCACATAGAGTGAATTGAATGGGATGAAACAAAATTCTGGGGTGCAAAGGAGTATTCATGTCTTCTGGCTCTATCAGTGAGCTCAAATATTGGGGCAACTGTTGGTGAGAAGATCTGACTGGATACAGGCCACACACTCCTGGCCCCTTTGAAGTTTCCAGTCTATCCTTAGACTCTGTGGCATCTAAGGATACTTACTTCCTTTACAAAATTCTTCAAAATCTATGATGTGAGTCCTTTCTATTTCTACTCTATTCTTAAGGACATAGGTGTGAAAACACAAATGCCAAGAGAAACTCCTTTAAAAAAATTCTATTGTGGCTTCTAAAGTACTTTTTTTGAGGCAATGAGTACAGAATGGTCCATTTGCTTAAACGGTGCTATGGTTTGAATGTGTCCCCCTCTCTTCCCAAATACAACTGTGTTGAGAGGTGAGACCTTTAAGAGGTGAATAGGTCGTGAGGGCTCTGCCCTTATACATGGATGAATGCCATCGTCACAGAAGTGGGTTAGTTATGGTGAGAGTGGGCTTGTTATAAAAGTGAGTTCAGCCACCTCTTGCTCTCTTGCACTCTCTTGTCCTTCCACCTTCAGCCATGGGATGACACAGCAAGAAGGCCCTCACCAGCAGCAGGCCCCTTGACCTGGACTTCCCAACCTCCAAAACTGTAAGAAATAAATGTATTTTCTTGATTACCATTCTGTAATATTCTGTTGTAGAAATACAAAATGGATTAAGACAAATAGGAAGAGATAAAAAGATAAATTATAGCTTCACTAAAAATGTTTCATTAAAAATGTTATCCTGTCATACCAGTTCTGTACAATTTTGAGGAAAAAACTTCCAGGTCCCCTGGAGAGATAGATGATTTCCGTGTGAATTCAGTTGCCAGGCACTGTGCCCCCAGCATGGATGACCTGCATTCACATCAACCCAGGCAAGAGTGTCCAAGGGAGACAAGGAGCAGAGTGTCCTTCCAGACCCTGGCTTAGCCCAAAGGGCACCATCATGGAGGCCTGTGGGTAAAAGACAGGCTCAAAGAGTTTTGGGCTCAGCACAGGCTGTGACAGTTTCCAGAGGGTGTGGCTTGGAGGCAGATTTGGCAGCAAAAGTCTCTGTGTCGGCTAGTCACAGCGTGAAACACTGTGGTTCTGGGAAGGGTATAGTCTTATTAAGTACCCTTAGCCAGAGCTAGGCACAAGAGGGAGGAGGAAGTAAGAGAGGCTCCTGTCCTTGCAGGGAGATGACTCAAATAAAGCTGCTACCCTGAGCTATATCTCAGAGTCTTAGAGGGCTTGCTGATGGCAGCAGTACTCATTTTAGACCCACTCAATGGTAGAGATGGAAATGGTTCCTATTTTGACCAGCTTTCTGTTGCTGGATGACATCCTAGGCTCAATTGACATATTCTAGATTTTACTGATGAACTGGTCTTGAGGAAGGCAAATATTCCAGAAGAGGGAATGGATAAAAGCATGGGAGATATCAAGCTTGTCAATATAGGTAATTAACTTTTCTCCCTGTGAAAAATGAGACCATTAAAATACATATGTATCAAACACACATTTTTCTTGAATCTTTTTTAAAATTAATTTTTAATTTTTGTGGGTACAAAGTACGTGTATGTATTTGTGGGTTACATGAGATGTTTTGTTACAGGCATATAATGCATAATAATCACATCAAGGTAAGTGGGATATTCATCACCCCAAGCATTTATCCTTTGTGTTACAAACAATCCAGTTATACTCTTTTAGTTCTTTTAAAATGTATAATTAAATGATTTTTTACTCTACTCACCCGGTTGTGCTATCAAATACTAGGTCTTATTCATTCTTTCTATTTTTTTTGTACCCATTAACCATCCCTAGTTTCCCATCCCCCACTATCCCTCCCAGCCTCCAGTAACCATACATCCTCCTACTCTGTAGTTCCATAAGTTTGTTTTCATTTTTAATTCCCACAAATAAGTAAGAACATGTGAAGTTTTGTCTTTCTGTTTCTGGCTTATTCACTTAACATATTGACCTCCAGTTCCATCCATGTTGTTGTAAATGACAGAATCTTATTCTTTTTATGGCTGAATAGTACTCCATTGTGTATATGTACCACATTTTCTTCATCCATTCATCTGTTGATGGACATTTAGGTTGCTTTCCAAATCTTGGCTATTGTGAATAGTGCTCCAATAAGCATGGGAGTGCAGATATCTCTTCAACATACTGATTTCTTTCCTTTTAGGTATATACATAAGGAGTGGGATTGCTGGATTGTATGGTAGCTCTCTTTTTAGTTTTTGGGGAACCTCCAAACTGTTCTCCATAGTGGCTGTACTAATTTACATTCCCACCAATGGGAATGTAATATGGGGGTTCCCTTTTCTCTGCATCCTCTATAGCATTTGTTATTGCCTGTCTTTTGGATAAAAGCCATTTTAACTAGGGTGAGATATCTCATTATAGTTTTGATTTGCATTTCTCTGATGATCAACAATGTTGAACACCTTTTTATATACCTGTTTGCCATTTGTATATCTTCTCTTGAGAAATGACTATTCAGATCTTTGTCCATTTTTTAATTGAATAATTAGTTCTGTAGAGTTGTTTGGGCTCTTTATATATTGTGCTTATCAATCCTTTGTCAGATGAGCAGTTTGAAAATATTTTCTCCCATTCTGTGTGTTGTCTCTTCACTTTGTTAATTGTTTCCTTTGCTGTGCAGAAGCTTTTTAACTTGATTTGATCCCATTTGTCCATTTTTGCTTTGGTGCCTGTGCTTGTGGGGTATTACTCAAGAAATCTTGCCCACTCCAATGTCCTAGAGAGTTTCCCCAATGTTTTCTTTTAGTTGTTTCATAGTTTGAGGTTTTAGATTTAAGCCTTTAATCCATTTTGATTTGGTTTTTGTATATGGCAAGAAATAGAGGTCTAGTTTCATTCTTCTGCATATGGATATCCAGTTTCTCCAGCACCATTTATTGAAGAGAATGTATGTATGATCTTGGCACCTTTGTCAAAAGTGAATTCACTGTAGGTATATGGATTTATTTATGGCTTCTCAATTTTGTTTCACTGGTCTATGTGTCTGCTTTCATTCCAGTACCATGCCATTTTGGTTACTATAGCTCTGTAGTATAATTTGAAACCAGGCAATGTAATTCCTCCACATTTTTTTTGCTGGATCTTTTGTGATTCCATACAAATTTTAAGATTGTTTTTCTATTTTGGTGAAGAATGTCCTTGGTATTTTGATAGGGATTGCATTGGCTCTGTAGATTACTTTGGGTAGTATGAAGATTTTAACAGTATTGATTTTTTCAATCCATGAAATTGGAATAGTTTTCCATTTTTTGGTGTCCTCTTCAATTTCTTGCATCAGTGTTTTATAGTTTTCATTGTAGAGATCTTCTGCTTCTTTGGTTAATTCCTAGATATTTTATTTTATTTGTAGCTATTGTAAATGGCATTACTTTCTTGATTACTTTTTCAGTTTGTCCACTGTTGGCATATAGAGATGCTACCGATTTTTGTATGCTGATTTTGTATTCTGCAAGTTTACTGAATTTATGAGTTTTAATAGTTTTTGTGTCATCTTTAAGTTTTTCCAAATATAAGATTATATTTTCCCATTCATTTTTGAATAATATTTTTACTGGAGATAGCATTATTGATTGTCACTTTTTTCACCACCTTGAATATGTCCTCCCACTGCCTTCTGTCCTCCAAGGTTTTTGATAAGAAACTGCTATTAATTTTATTGAAGATCCCTTGTATGTGATGAGCCACTTTTCTCTTGCTGCTCTGAAAATTCACTCTTACTGTTCTTATCTTTTGACAGACTGATTATGATTTGTCTTATTGTACATCTCTTTGGGTTTATCCTGCTTGGAGTTAATTAAATTTCTTAGACGTGTAGGTTAATATTTTTCATCAAATTCAGGATATTTCATTTTCTCAATATTCTTTTTGCTCCTTTCTTTCTCCTACAACTTTGTTATGCATATGTTGGTACACTTGGTGTCCCACTGGTCTCTGATACATTCTTCTGCCAGCTCAGATCTGCTGTTGAGTCTCTCGTAAAATTTTCATTCTAGTTGTTGTACTTTTTAGTTCTAGATTGTCTACTTGTTTCCTTTTTATTATTTATATCTATTAACTTTTTAAAGGAAACATCATTCATATGCTTTACTTCTTTAGACATGGTTTCACATTCTTTGCATGTGAGATCTATGGAGATGTGAAGGATTCTGGCAAAACAGAGGAGCAGAGAGGCTGTTAGAAGCCAGATCATGAAAGATCTGGACACCAGCTTCAAAAGTCTGGACTTGAGTTAAGGCATGTTGGGTGGCACGGAAGGCTTTTGACCATGGGATCAACTTGATTTTGTAGGAAGACCCAATCTCAGGAAGTGAATAGATGAGTCAGAGACTTAGAAATAGGCTAAAAAGTCTTTTTATTTTTTTGCCTAAAAAAGGACTTTTGAAGTGGCAGTGCAAATGGAAAGGAATGGTCAGATGCCACGGTCTTATAAAGGATGGAAGGATGGATAGTAGGGATTTGGTGATTCAATGAGGAGGCCAAGGAAAGCAATCGTTGCTGATGTTTAGGCTTGGAAACATGGTGACTTCAAGAAGAGCAATTTGAGAAGAGCTAGAAGAACAAAGACATATTGAGTAAACAAAAAATGTATGGAGTGGTTGCTGCATACCAGACAGTGTGCTTATCATAGTGAACAAGGCAGACATAGTTCCTAGACATATGCTACATATAGTCCAAAGGAGGCAAGTGAACAAAGTAAATTCCAATGGGGCAGTGAGGGAAATTAAGCAGTGTGCTGAGACAAAGAGCGGTCAGAAGGATTCATTTTAGATTGAGGATGTCAGTAGAAAAATGGGAAGTGAGGTCATGTTTGGGACTAAAGCTTCAGTTGTAGACTTACTGTTTGATAAAGCAGGCTGATATACGTGTAAAATTATTTCATAGACTATTGGAAAGGCAGAATGAAACCCAGGAGAAAAGTTGAGAATGGATGCAAAGGTTTGGGAGTTATTGGCAGGGATCTCTGAGGGAAGTTATGTCTATTTGAATTGTGGGTGGGGTGAGGCAGCAACCAGGTAAAGAGTAGTTAGTGGGACCAGAGAAGGCTCAGGTGGATGGACAGAAGCAGAAGCTCATCCTCACCATCCAGGGTGAGTTTCCAGGAGAATGGCAAATGTTGTGGAGGGAAGGAGATGGGAGTGATGTGTGGAAGGACCTGTAATGGCCTTTGAGGATTTTTCCATTTTTATTAAGGATATGGGGGTGAAATTCAGCTCCTGTGGTTAAGGGTGTGAATTTTGGTAGACAGGAAAGGGGCTGGTGAAGCCACTCTTTGGAGAAGTTTGGTGATGAAGAGAGAGTGACTTGAAGATGTAGCAGGGCTGGGGAAGGATTCTCCTTGTGGGGAGAAATGAAGTTTCATTTGTGTTTTGGTAATAGGAAAGTGGCAAGTTGACTGAAGGTGTAGCTCAAAGCATTAGAGCAGGGTTCCAGAAGAAATGGGGGTGGGACAAATCAGAGGAAGAAGAGTACTTTGGAAATCACCTTTTCCTCCACTCCAGGAGGGGCAAATATAGAGGCAGACATTTTGAGGTACAGAGGATGAATACTCGGAAGGAGTTAGGGGTACACTGCAGAATTTGCATTATATACCTCTGAGCCACTTGGTAAGGAAGGAAAGAAAAGCAGAGGTTGGTCAGGTACTTGAGTGAGGATGAATTTTACAATGTCTTCTGGGGCAATGGACGAATAAAGTGATTGATGGACAACTCTGTGGACTACTTAAAGTTTATCCGTTAAAAAAAATGTATGAATGCCTGCTCTGCCTCAACTTCCTCATTTGTATACTAAGTAAAGTAATAGTGCTGACCTCTTTAGGATTGTGAGAAGGATTAAGTGAGTTAATTCATGGAAAGCTTTTACAACAGTGCCTAGCGCTTAGTAAGCACTCAACAAGTAGTTACTACTGCTATTACATGCTAGGTGCTATGCGAGGTAAATAGAGATCTCATTAGAGTTATTATATTCTCCAGTAGCTCATAACAAACACAGAGGTAGAACAGAGTCAGCGGGTAATGGAGGTGTCCTGGAACTGAGGATTAGGAGACTGTCACAGGACCACAGGGGTTTACAGTCAGGTGGGAGCAGCCCTGGAGTGCGTGGCTCCCATGCTTACTCTCAGGTAGGTGTCAGTACTGTGGCTGAAGGGAAGGAGGTGGTGACCTTGCTTAAAGCAGGTTCCTGGCCAGGAACTGAGCAATGGTGGGAGAAGGGGGAGGTCAAGGTAGCAGAGGAGACAATGAGGGGCACAGCTCACGGGAAAGGATTTTGCAAGGATTTGGCCCAGCCAAGTGGTCAGTGTTGAGGAAGGACTGTGGCCCTACCAGGAAGCTGGCGTATAAGTTAGAACCAAGGTTGATGCTCATTGTCTATCTTAGACACATACTATGAGGACTGGGGCAAGACAGGTGGGGGCTGTGCCTTGGTGGGAAGGGGCTAGGCATGAAGTTGGTGAAGAAGAGAGAATAGGGACTAGCATGGAGCACTTACTAATGCCAACAGCTCCCCTGGGAGTTTATAGAGTTGTGAAAGTATAGGGAAATGAAGTCTCAAAGAGTAGCTTTCAACATTGTACCACTAAGTGTTGAAACTGGTCCTGTCACCCAGTTATGATTGACTATAACTACTGAATACATTTGCATGTTCCAACAGCATTAAAAAGTGCCTATCTCTAAAACAGAGTTTATGTCACTTTTCCTAGAAGTTTTTTATCCTCTTCACTTTTTTTTTTTTTTTTAAGAGATGGGGGTCTTCCCATGTTGCCCAGGCTGGTCTTGAACTCCTGGGCTCGAGCCATCCTTCTGAAGTGCTGGGATTACAAATGTGATCCATGGTGCCTGGCCTCCTCTTCACTTCTTTAGTATAATAAGTGGCTTCATTGTTGTCCAAATGCCCCAATTTATAGTGTGGGAGTCATCCTTAACTCTTCTGTGGTTGCCATGCTTCCAGACCAATATAATGAGCCTAATACTCACTCCTCTTTCTCTCATGTTCTGAAGCTGCAAGTGATTGGTTTCTTAACCAGTCATTTTTCTGCTGTCACTGTCCTCAGTTCCTTGTCAAAATAGATCAGGTTAATACATTATTTAGAATCATGTGGGGCCTTCACAGCTATCTTCCACATGACAGGCTTTAAAAGGGGTTATACCGATTGCAGTCAATGATTATCCACTCTTTATCTAGTTTTTCTCATTTCGACACATCTCTTTTAGTTGTCTCCCTTCTGAGGACTTAGTTAGATTCTGAGTGCACAAACTGGTGTGAGAAGTGGTCCCCTACCACTGAGACGCATGCGTCCTGATGGTGAGCAAGGGCATAGGAAAGAAGATGAATAATGATGCAAGTGAATCAAGGGGTCAGTGGACCCCTTTGGTAGCTACTGTGATTAACTCTACATAGAAGTCACATTGAGCTTCATGGAAGTAAGAGGCTAAACCCAACAAAACCCAACAAAACCCAAAGGCACAGAATCGATTGTGGGTGGGCAGGAAGAAAAATGTGAGCAGAGAAATAAATAATGCTGGGAATGCCTGTAGGATGCTTGAAGGTTAGCTGATTTGTACAGGGATGTAGCGAGGGAGAAGTTCATAAAGTTGATCTGGACTAGTTTTGAAGCCTATTAAATTCCAAGCTAAGATATTTAGATGGCATCTGCTGACAATGGAAATAGAGATGGGAATTATACAGTGAAAACCCCTATGGGGAGTGGTGGATGAGAAAGTGGTGTTATGTTGCAGAGATGTTTTAAGATGCTTCATTGGTGGTACTTAGGATTCTTTAGGATGAGGATGCTGTTAAGATAGTCTAGGCTTAAGGTAATGAAGGTCGTACCTAGGTTGTAGCAGTGGAAATTAATTTAGTGAACACTTACTGTGTGCCTACTATGTATCAAGCATTGTACTGGGTTCTCATGGGGAGCATATACGCAAAACATGGTCTCTGCTCGCACATCATTCACAATTTGTAGGAACTGTACAGGAAACAAGTGATGAGTGTGACAGTTTTCATAGGTGGGCTTGGGAGTTGATCGAATTGGGGTGGAGGACAAGGAAGAACCTGAATCTTGAACAATGGTGGGTCCTTGAGTGCTCAGGTCAGGCAGAGGTGCTGGTCCGGCTGTGAGGGACACTTGGCTGGCTGGTGTCTAATAACATGGTGTAAAACAGACACTGAGAGCTTCTTCCATGGCTCTCACTGAGCCAGGGAGGGAAGTGGCAGGGGTGCCACCTGTTTTGGGGACACTAGAATTAACATAATTGATACAGATTTCAGGAGGCCATCAGCTGAGCCACAGAATTAATGTATTCAAGATAATAACAACCTTACTCCAAAGTTTCATCCCCATTAAAAATATTCAGGAATAGGGCCAGGCACGGTGGCTCATGCCTGTAATGCCAGCACTTTGGGAGGCCGAGGCAGGCAGATCACAAGGTCAGGAGATCGAGACTATCCTGGCTAACACGGTGAAACCCTGTCTCTAGTAAAAATACAAAAAATTAGACAGGCGTGGTGGCTGGTGCCTGTAGTCCCAGCTACTTGGGAGGCTGAGGCAGGAGAATGGTGTGAACCCAGGAGGTGGAGCTTGCAGTGAGCTGAAATCGCGCCACTGCACTCCAGCCTGAGTGACAGAGCAAGACTCCATCTCAAAAACAAACAAACAAACAAAAAATATATATATATATATTCAGGAATAGAACACTGAAAACAGCAAATAACAAATGCACAAGCTTTTGAAAATTGAATTAAATTTTTGTGAAAGTCAAATTAAACTAACTGTTCTGAGATCAATACTGCATTGAATCAAGCTTATTTATAATTGTTTATTAAATTGTAACTATTTATGTTACCACTAGATGTCACAAAGATTCAATTTTAAAAGCCTTTTGAGGTAGTCATTTTGAAATATATTTTTCTTAAACAGAAATAGGGCTTTCTAGTATTTGCAAATATAAGGAATAACTTTTAAATTTTAAAATTGTAAAATAGTCCAAATATGCAGAAGAGTACACAGAATAATATAAGCAATGTCTTTTATTCCAACCCAGATTTAACAAATATTACCATTTTACCATATATTGGCAGCTTTTTTAAAAAACAAAATCTTACTGTTGATGTTTTTGTACCCCTCCTTCATGCCTTTCCTCTTATTTCTGGCCCACATATAACCATTATCTTAAAATAAGTGGCTGTGGGCCGGGCGCGGTGGCTCAAGCCTGTAATCCCAGCACTTTGGGAGGCCGAGACGGGCGGATCACGAGGTCAGGAGATCGAGACCATCCTGGCTAACACAGTGAAACCCCGTCTCTACTAAAAAATACAAAAAATGAGCCGGGCGAGGTGGCGGGTGCCTGTAGTCCCAGCTACTCGGGAGGCTGAGGCAGGAGAATGGCGTAAACCCGGGAGGCGGGGCTTGCAGTGAGCTGAGATCTGGCCACTGCACTCCAGCCTGGTGACAGAGCCAGAGCCAGACTCCGTCTCAAAAAAAAAAAAAAAAAAAAAATAAGTGGCTGTAATTCCCAGTTATACATATTTGATGTCTTAATACAAATGTATATTTATCCATAAATAAGACAGTTTTTCAAGTGTGATTTTAACTTAATGCTTTTTTCATTCAGCATATTTTCAAGATTTATTCCTGCTGATGCATGTATATCTACTTCGTTTAATACTGTATAACATACCATTGTACCAGTTCTTCTATTGGTGGGTGTTTGGAGTGTTTTAAATGCTTTACTTTTATACATATACCTATGTATGTATCTCTGTGTATTTGAGGGAATCCCATTGTTTGCAAATTTTCTCTTGATTCGCAAGTGACACGGTACTAGTAAAGAAGGTCTGTCAGACTCTCCTTAAAAAATGTGTCAAGGACCAGATTCCTAGTACCCTTCTGACACAATCTCCTGTTGGAAGACAGGAGAACTAATATGTGAAGTTTCTCTCTTGGTTCTGAAACTTTAGCGTGTATCTAAATCTGCTGGAGAGCTTCTTAAAAGGCACTCCTAGGTAAGTCTTTAAATCTGGGATAGGCTGGAGAATTTGCATTTCTAACAAGCACCCAGATGCTGCTGCTACTGCTGGTCAGCAATCTTACTTTAGAAAATGCTACTCTCGGGTGGGTATACAAGGCACACTTGGGCGATTCCCGGGGCACAGGTTGTGGCCATTCTCAAGCTACTAGATATTGCTAGATTGTGTTCCAAAGTGGTCATGTTAGTTTACACTCCTACCTGCAGAATAGAGTTCCTGTTATATCGAATCCTTTCAGATACTTGGTAATCTTACACGTCAACATTTTTTACCCATGGCAGGAGTGCAATGTGGTAGCTTTTTTTGTTGTTTAATTAGCATTTTCTCTGATTATTCATGAGGTTAAATATCTTTTTATGTTTATTGGACAATGGATTTGCTCTTCTGGGAACTGCATGTTCATGTTATTTGCTAATATTTGCTATTGATTTGTTTATCTTACTGAATTTCTTTGCTGGTTATATGTGTTGGGAAATCTCTCAGGTGGTTGGTTGTCTTTTAACTTGGTTTATGGTCTTTATTGTTTGGCAAAAGTAAGTTTTATTTAAATGTCTCTTTTTAATGTTTTGTGCTTTTTGGTCTTTTGTTTAATAAATTAATGAACCATTATTTGTTCTGAAAAACTTATGTCGTTTAAAGATTATCTTTAAAAATTATTTCATGTATTTTAGTTTAGATTTTTCAATTAAATTGTCTTCAAGTATAGTCAGTAATCAAATTGACAGTTTCAGAATCAGGGAAAGCACTCTCATACCAGTTTTATTGAATAATAAGCATTCTAGCTCATTGCATGTACAGTGGTGTTATTGCTGAAATGAAATTTTAAGTGCTAAAAACGAGCCTGTCACAGTTTAAACATCTCAACTTACTTACACCCTTGCCATTATTTTTGTTTCTTCAATTTGCTGATTAAACTCTTCAAGGAGAAAGGGAAGCAGCTTTTGAATTAGAGGATTCTGTAAGTTAGAAGAGGAGAATTTACCAGGTCGGGGGTGAGCAGTGAGTGACTTCCAGTGTAGCTAAGGCTGATGGTGGTTGGCAGATGTGATTTTATGACTCACAAGAAATGCTTACATGTCCCAGAGTGTCTCCCATGTGGCCACACTGGTTGGAGGGACACCAACTAGATATTTATTTGTGTCAGTACTATTTTGAAATTCAGTTACCTCTGATGTTATGGTTCATTCATTAAAAGAAAGAGAACACCTACTATGTGCCAGTCCTGGTACACAAGATACTTTATTTCACCTTCTTATATAGGATAAATAATAGCTTAAATTTTTAGAGGCAAAAGTGGAAGTTCAGAGAGTTATTTAAGCTTCTGAGATTCTCACAGCTGATTGTTGAGCGAATGAAGATACAAACCCAAATTTTTCTGACTTTAAAACTTTCTCGTCATTTCTCAGTAACATTCCATCAGAACCCACTGTGTTCGCAGGCACTTAGCTATTCATACTTTAGTGTAAAGTAGCCAAGCTATTTTACTAAACTATAAAACCAGGCTGAATTTGGATATACTAGGGGAATGGATGAGCAGGTGGGCTGGTGCCGAAGGGTTTGAATGTGGCCATAATACCTTCTGAGAGCCTGAAGAACCAGTAGCCAAGGGTGGATGGTGTGACAATCAGACAGGAGGGATTTCAGTTGCTCTGTCCTTTCTTATAGGGTATTGCTTCTCATATTGTAATTTCTTATAAATTCCTGGGGCATTGTCTTAAAATGTAGATTCTAATTTCCGAGCCTAAGGTGGGGCCCCAGAGCCTGCATTCCTAACAAGCTCCCAAGTGATGCTGAGGCTGCTTAAGGAACCACACTGAATAACAAGGGCCTGGGGTATACTCAGGAGAGGAGAGGAGAAGAAACATGTTTGATCGGCCCTGGGGTTGCTGGAGGAGGTTAGGGCAGAGCAGCAGTTCTAAGGAAGGTAGTAGAGGGCTGCTTTGGGTGGGGAGGTGGGTGGTGGCACAGTGCCTCTGGCCCATGCTGCAGGTTCTGAGCCTTTATGATGTCTGATGATTCATTTGACTCAGTACTTCAGTACAAGTGATTCTTGTGAGAGCAGATAATACTGAGCAGTGGAATTAGAGATGTGTGTTTGCTTCATTGTCCAAGGATCCTTTGGGTATAGCTTTGGAACAGTCAATATTAAGCTTTCTGCAAATGAGGGTGTGAAAGGCTTTTTTCTAAGCTATGGCAGCAGAAGGCATTAGAGTAGCTGGCAGCAGATAAATAAGCAGCCACAATTTGTGGGTATTTATCTTGAATTGGTAAAAATTAAAATGGCTTTAGTAGGCAGTTCAGCATAGGAAAAGGGGACTACCTGGAGTCAGAAGGGGTGAGTTTAGGTGTTGTGCCACTTACCAGTTGTCCAAGCCAAAATAAATCACCTAATGTCTTTGGGCCTCAGCTTCCTCCTCTGTTAAATGGGGTCACCACTCCCCACATCAGAGTCATTGTGACAGTTGAATGAGCTAACATCTGTAAGAATGCTTTGTAAACTGCAAGACTCTCCCTATTTATTAACATAGAAAACTGGTCTCAGGGAAAGAGTAGGGGTGGAGAGGCTGCCTTCCACATAAAGGTTTTTTAAAATCTGCTCTCAAATCCCCAGATGAAATAATTAGGTAGACATTTGCGAACATGAAACACTTGTGGTCAAATTGTGTATATTTTCGGAATGAAAGCTTGTGTGAGAGGATCAGTTTGGCCTAAGTTATCTAAGTAATTACTTTAGTTTCTCCTTTCACTTAAAATACTCAGACTCAAACTGTACTAATCGTTTATATCAAAAATTTTTTTAGAGCAAATAAGGGAAAGACAAAATATCAAGAGAAAACTAAAGCCAGAGTACTTCATGGCTGAATTTTCTTTCCCTACAATTTTCCCCTTAAATGCTCTAACTCCCTCTTTCATTGTTTGGGATAGGGATTTGTTTAGTGAAGACATTGTATTCTGGGAAAAAGGTGACTTGCTTCTGTCTCTCCCATGGCCTTTGGCTATATTGTGCAACCTTCAGTCAATAATTTAACCCCATGGAGGAAAGTGTCGGCTGAGAGCCTATAAATATCCCAGATTTACCACCCATGGTGTTGAGTTTAGGGTGAGTTGACTTAGCGGGAAGGAGGTGATATTTTAAATTTCTACACATTTAAAAATTTCAGATGACACAATCTCCAGTTTTTAAAAATAAAAGATTTACACTGACTGCCTATAGGTGTTTCCAAATGCTGACAGATACCGAATAGAAATTTAAGTACATTATAGCAGTGTTCTATGTAAAGAACTTTTAGAATCGAGACAAGGTGATAGCTAATTCTCTGAAATAATGTAGAAACTATATATCACATTTAATACATTAATATGTTGATTGTTATGAATTGACTCATGGATTTGGCTCAATATATTTTTTCTTTCTTTTCCTTTTTTTTTTTTTTTTTTGAGATGGAGTCTTACTCTGTCGCTCATGCTGGAGTGCAGTGGCATGATCTCGGCTCACTGCAACCTCCGCCTCCCGAGTTCAAGCAGCCCGGAGTAGCTGGGACTACAGGCGCACGCCACTATGCCCAGCTAAGTTTTGTATTTTCAGTAGAGATGGGGTTTCACCATATTGGTCAGGCTGGTCTCAAACTCCTGACCTCAGGTGATCCACCCACCTTGGCCTCCCAAAGTGTTGGGATTACAGGCGTGAGCCACGGCCCCCAGCCTGTTTTCTACTTTAAAAATATTAAAAGTCATTCTCCAGCAGAGCTATGATTAGCTGGGCAGAGAATTCCGGAGAGGCACGCATAATTCATAGACTCTACCTATCAACAACTGTGCTTGTATAATCCTCTTTCCTCCCCTCCCCAAGGTTACCCTTGATTGGGAGATGAACTGGCCAATCACACTCTCCTCTTCTATGCCACCCATTCCTGCTTTTTCCTCTGAAATTACTGACTAATTCTAAACACACCCATGCTGGTTCCATTTTTTCTTTAGCTGGATGTTTATCTTGGTGAGTGTGTTTGCTTATGTAAAATGAGGACTGTTTACTTAATGATACCAACAACCTTCAGAATATTGCTTTTTAATATAGAATCCTATGTTCTTAAAATTCCTTGTAGAAGTTACTCTATCAGAGTTTGGGATTTTTTTTTTTATTTTATATCTATCAAATAATGTTTACTTGAAATTTTTTGTAGATTATTACCTGTTGAGCAAGTTGTTGACTTGGAAGAAGGCTGGGGAAATGCACATAGAAGGGAATACCAGTATTTACATGTTAGGGACCTAGACTAGGTTACTGAAGCACCCAAGTCCCTCTGGGGCACCAATATTCACCTCTGGCAATGCCTGATGCATGCTGGGAACACACAGTGTTTGTGTTTATTGTCTTTGTTACTCTAGTACTCATCCTGCATATTTACCCAGGTCAGAAGTCATTCCTGAATCCTCCCACTCCTTTGCTTCCTACATCCAGCGATGTATCCAATTCCGCTCCTACTTTCTGACTCTGCCATGTAATCAATCTCCCTGCCTCTGGGACAGCCCTGTCTAGTCCAGTCTCCACACAATAACAGCTAGCAGAGTGGTTTCTGTACAAATCCATATCTGACTATATGCCCCATCTGTGCACATCTTTTGCTTGAAACTCTTTATTGGCTTTTCTTTGTCCTCAGGATAAAGTGTAAACTTGGAGGACCCACAGAACTGTTCATGATCTGCCCTCTGCCACCATCTCAGTATCCTCCCCTTCTGTTTGTCAGCCCATACTCTGTGCCCCAGCCTCACTGAACCACTTGAAATGTCATGAAGGTTTTATGCACTCTCTACCTCCTGAATCTTAGTCCATGTCATTCCTGTTGCCTGCAATATCATCTCCCAATGCCACCTGGCACACATGTATCCATCATCAGGTAGTTTTCTTGTGGTTGGCCTACCCTAGTGTGGCATATAGTACGTGTTTAATTTGTATTCCAAGAATGAATGAGTGGAATGTAGGAAAGGGAGGATGGGTAGGTGCATGGACCCCTGTGCAGCTGGAGGGGAGCCTGTCCTGGTACTGCTGCCCATCTACCTGTCCTGCCTGCATAACCACTATTCATGCAGCACTCCAGTAGGGCATGATGCTTCCTCACCACATTTTGTCCCCCAGCACAGACCTGGCTTGCAGAGAGTCAACAGCCAGTCTGGCCCTCTGATACTAACTCTAGACTCAGTAATTGTCCCTGTTAGGGTTGGGAGGCTGGGCAGGCTCCTAGAAATTTCATTATTTGGTTCAAGAGCTGCCTTTTGCTCCTCTTTGAAAACCTGCTCCTTGATTTTCAATTGTCAGATTGTGTGATATTCAACCCAGACCTTTAATGTCTTGAGTCTATGATGAAGATCCAAGAAAATAATTTTTAATTTTGAAAATAGTGACTTATTCCTTCTATGACTTAACAATCACTTAGTGTTCTTTGCTTCTTTTCCACGGGACTTAAGCACCTTGATAGCAAGAACCATGTTGGGTTTTGTTTGCTGTTTGTATCTCTAGAGACTACAGCAGTATCTGGGACATAGCAGCTGTTTAGTAAATAATTAAAATCAATGAGTAAATGAATGCAAGGGTGAATGAGCCAAGATAAATATTTGATTTTAAAAATTAAGGACAATTTTAGAATTACAGAATTATTGCAAGGATAGTATAGTTTCTGTATAACCTAAACCTAATTTATCATATTAACATTTTATATTAGTATGATACATTTGTCAAAATTAATGAAGCACAATATTCATATATTATTATTGTCTAAAGTTAATACTTTATTCAGATTTCATCAGTTTTCCCCTAATGTCTTTTTTTCTGTTCCAGGATCCTACACTGAGAAGTTATGCCCCTTCAGGCTCCTCTTGGTTGTCACAATGTTTCAGATTTTTCTTGTTTTGATGAGTTTGATAGTTTTGGGGAGTATTAGTCAGATATTTTAAAGAATGTTTTTCAGTTGGGATTTGCCTGATTATTTCATCATGATTAAAGTGAGGTGATGTGTTTTGGGGAGGAAGGACACAAAAGTAAACTGCTGTTTTCATCACATCATATCAACAGTACAAACTATCATCAGGATGACTTATCACTGTTGATGTTGGTCACCTTGGTCACTTGGCAGAGGTAGTGTTTGTCAGTTTTCTGCCCTGTTAAGTTACTTTTTTTTCCTCCTTTCCCATGCTGTGCTTTTTAGAAGAAAGTTACTATGCAGCATAGACTTAAGGAGTGGGACTTATACTCTACACTTTTTTTTTTTTTTTTGAGACTGAGTTTTGCTTTTGTCACCCAGGTTGGAGTGCAATGGTGCAGTCTGGGCTCGCTGCAACCTCCGCCTCCCAGGTTCAAGTGATTCTCCTGCCTCAGCCTCTCAAGCAATTGGAATTATAGGTACCCACCACAAAGCCCGGCTAATTTTTGTATTTTTAGTAAAGACAGGGTTTCACCATATTGGCCAGGCTGGTCTCGAACTCCTGACCTCAGGTGATCCACCCACCTCAGCCTCCCAAAGTGCTGGGATTACAGGCGTGAGCCACCACACCCACCTATACTCTACTTTATTAAGGGTGAAATATCAAAATACCTGAAATTTTTCTGCATGGGAGATTGGTCTATTCATCCA
The DNA here is from genome assembly GCF_000951035.1 of Colobus angolensis palliatus. NCBI lineage: Eukaryota > Metazoa > Chordata > Mammalia > Primates > Cercopithecidae > Colobus > Colobus angolensis. The sequence goes on along the minus strand of NW_012113141.1, from coordinate 13,546,161 downwards.
GATTTATTTATGTATTAAATAACTTCTTTATATCAGGATGGATGTATGAATTTTTATTTTATATTTTAGGTCATAAATTCCACTTTATTACTCAAATTATTTCAGCTTTGGTCCCTGGGAGCTCTTTCAGCTGGTTCCTATATCCCTTTGATATACCTACATCTTTTTTTTTTTTTTTCAGTTTTTCCTTGCTTTCTTACACTATGAAGATTCTACAGATTCATCTTGTATATTTTCTACCCCAGTGCTAGGATCATCTATTTTTCCAAGAATTTCTTCTTTCTTTAATTGGAGAATGATTGTAGAAGCCAAGATTTGGTTGCTAGTTGCTACTGAGGTCTGCTGCTTTATTTAGGCCTTCTCAGCTGATATGTGTCTATACTAACCCATGTGTATATACATCTATAAATATTTCTCTATGAATCTGTGTCTATTTAAGCTAAGCATGAATTCATACTGATGTCTCTCTGAACATTTAATTTTAAAAGTTATACTGAAAACAACAGACATAAATCCAGCCATATCAATAATTGCATTAAATATGAATGGGATAAAACACTTCAGCAGAGTTCATCAGACTGGATAAGAAACGGAAATGTAACTATACATTGTCTACAAGAGACATGGAAAAGTGATACCATGTAAATAAAGACAAAAATATTAAAATCAAAGAGTAACATAATAAAAGTCATCAGGAAGATATATAATAATTGTCTGTATGTGCTTAACAGAGTCCCAAAATGCATAAAGCAAAAAATGATCGAATTGAAAGGAGGAATATGCAATTCAACATTAATGGTTGAGAGACTCTAATACCTGACTCTTAGTAATTTACAGAGCAACTAGACATAAACTCAGCAAGGATATAGAACTTGAACAACTCTGTCAATTCACTTGATCTGACATTTATAGACTACTCCACCCAACAACAGTAGTACGTATCAAATATTTTCAGGAAAGACCATTTATGCTAGGACATAAAACAAGTCTTAATAAATTTAAAAAATTTGAAATCAAACAAAATATGTTCTCCAACTACAGTTGAATTAATTAACACAGAAATAAATGTGGGACCTGAGCAGTGACCTCTCCTTTGGTTCACTTTATCAAGGGCTTTGGCATACTCTTTAGGATTAGTTCTGTGCATGTACAACTTGATGGTGGTGCATTCCTGAGCAATTTCTTCTCTCATTTCTCAGATTTCCCCCCACTCTTTGGGTCTCCCCTTTCTTGGTGGGTTTTAGTTCCCCCACTCTACTGTGCACCTTCCATGACTCTGCCTGCATCTGAAGCCAAATGATGGTGAACACATGGACGAAAAATCAACAGGGGTTTGCTCTACTTACTTGGGGCCACAGCTGCTCCAGTCATAAAGTTTCTCCTCAGAGTTTCAGGTTCCTGCAGGCCTCCACTAATCATTTTGTTTTTGTGGAATTATCCTGGGGCTGGGGCTTGGGAAAATAGAACAAAGAAAAGCAAATACAGGCAGTTTCCCCTTACTCTCTCAAAGAGAGGAATTCCCTTTCCTGCTTCTGAGTTAGAATTAGAGGACTTCTTCTGGGGTTTTCTATATGTGGGCCCTTGTGGCCGCTTCTGGGTTTTGTGCTTCCCTGGGTACAAATTGGAGATACAAAAGGGGGAAAAAATGGGAACCTTACTACCATTTCAGTGGTACTTTGAATGGTACTCGCAAAGTACCATTCAGTGGTACTTTGAATTTTCTTTCCCTATCTGCCTAATACTACTTACCAGAGTACTCACATAGCTGCTCCATGCAGTCTGTCCAGGTTTCACAGCTGCATTCAGTAGGAGAGACAGGGTGGAGTCTGCCTACGCCATCTTATTTGGAACTGTAACTCTATATGTTTGTTATTGATTGATTGATTGATTGAGATGGAGTCTCACTCTGTTGCCCAGGCTGGAGTGTAGTGGTGTGATCTTGGCTCACTGCAGCCTCTGCCTCCCAGGTTGGAATGATTCTCCTGCCTCAGCCTCCCAAGTAGCTGGGATTACAGGTACCCGCCACCACACCCAGCTATTTTTTTGTATTTTTAGTAGAGACAGGATTTCACCACGTTGGCCAGGCTGCTCTCAAACTCCCAACCTCAGGTAATCTGCCCGCCTCAGCCTCCCAAAGTGCTCAGACTACAGGCGCGAGCCACTGTGCCTGGCTGTTTAAGTTTTAAATCTTAAGTAGTACATACAGGGGACTATACCTGTATAGATATGCAGATATGTTTCCTTCAAGTATTAATTATTAATTATTAATATTGTATTAATTATACTAATGTATTAATTATACTTATTTATGAGTGGAAAGATCACAGTATTTTTCTTTTTTGTATTTTCTTTTTTTTTTTT
>NW_012113141.1:13533832-13538840 GCF_000951035.1 Colobus angolensis palliatus | reverse complement strand
AATGCACAAATCACCGGTCTTCTTTGTCCTTCGCGCTGGGAGTTGGAGACTGCAGCTGTTCCTATTCGGCCATCTTGCTCCGCCCCCCCCTTTTTTGTATTTTCTAAATTGTCTCACAGTTACCATACAGTATACTGAAATAAAACCCAATACATGTTATTTTTTAAAAAAAGAACTCTAATACAATGAAACAGTTTCAGTAATTGGAAGTCCACAGCACCATTTGGTACAAAAAGTATGAAACATGTGGTTTTTATTTCCATCTGAAAAACCAGACTTAAAAAGCCCAGAGGTGCTTGAGATGTTGTGTTGCTTTCTAGTTTTGGAAGATTACTTTTGACTCGCAAACTGATTCACCTCCACTGGATAACGATTCTGAAGCATGAACCCTTTCTTGTACCCTCTCTCCCTTTCTTTTTTCTGCTTCTCTTCCAGTGGATGAGGCGTCTAGGCAGCACTGTGGTTACAAAGTCAAACGCAGGCCGGGCGCCGTGGCTCACGCCTGTAATCCCAGCACTTTGGGAGGCCGAGGTGGGCGGATCACGAGGTCAGGAGATCCAGACCATCCTTGCTAGCACAGTGAAACCCCGTCTCTACTAAAACACAAAAAATTAGCTGGGTGTGGTAGCGGGCTCCTAAAGTCCCAGCTACTCCAGAGTCTGAGGCAGGAAATGGCGTGAACCTGGGAGGCGGAGCTTGCAGTGAGCCGAGATCGCACCACTGCTCTCCAGCCTGGACGACAGAGCGAGACTCCATCTCAAAAAAAAGTCAAACGCAGCACAGTGTCATTTTCATTTGGTTCCCAGCCTCCTTGGCTTCTTTGACGGTTACAGAGCCAAGTGATTTTTTTTTTTTTTTTTTTTGATATGGAGTCTCGCTCTGTTTCCCAGGCTGGAGTGCAGTGGCCCAAACCTGACTCACTGCAACCTCTGCTTCCCGGGTTCAAGCGATTCTGCAGCCTCAGCCTCCCGAGCATCTGAGACTACAGGCGCTGCCACCACGGCCGGCTAATTTTTTGTATTTTTAGTAGAGACGGGTTTTCACTGTGTTAGCCAGGATGCTCTCAATCTCCTGACCTCATGATCCGCCCTCCTTTGCCTCCCCAAGTGCTGGGATTACAGGCGTGAGCCACCGTTCCCGCCCCGAGGTGATTTTAAATAGTTTTGATTTGGACCCTAACTACATTAAAATTGATTAATCATTGATCTAATTTGGATCAAAAATCTCATATTAAGAGGCAATACCTAGTGTTCGAGGTGGGGACCAGTGGGAAGTGTTTTGGTCATGGGGGCAGAACCCTCGTGCCTTGGTGCTGTTATCACCATAGTGAGTGAAGTCTCGCGAGATCTGGTGGTTTAAAAGCATGTGGCACCTCCCCCACCTCTTGCTGCAGCTCTCACCTGCTGTGCCTGCTCAGCTGTGCCTGCCCCGGCTGTGCCTCTGCCATGAGTAAATAAATGCCCCCTGAGGCCCCCCCAGAAGCCGAGTAGGTGCCAGTACTAAACTTCCTGTGCAGCCTGCAGAACTGTGAGCCAATCAAACCTCTTTTCTTTATAAATTACCCAGGCTCGGGTATTTTTTATAGCAATGCAAGGACGGCCTAGCACAACTGTAATTCTTGTCTCATGATATGTGCTGTTCCTTAGTCCTTTCGTGACTCTCTTTGTTTATTTTTCCATCTGGAAAAATCTATAATAGCAATGTAATAAGCGCTAACTATGGAATAATGGTGATAGAATCTCATGTCCACCACCACCAACATAAATTGATTTCCGACAATAACCTGTATATAAACATAGCCTCCTTCCTAACCCACCCACCAATGTGCTTCCGCCCATGCCATCATCATCCTCGGTCCTGTGTTCATCAGTCTTTTCCTTTCCTTTTTTAAATTGAGGTAAAAATTACAGACAAAAATAACCATTTTAAAGTGTATGTTTCAGAGTCATTTGGCACATTCATCATGTTGTGCAACCATTTATTACCTCTACTTTATTTATTTATTTATTTATTTATTTATTTATTACTATTATTGAGACAGAGTCTCCCTCTGTCGTCCAGGCTGGAGCGCAATGGCGCAATTTCGGCTCACTGCAACGTCTGCCTCCCCAGTTTAAGCGATTCTTATGCCTCAGCCTCCCAAGTAGCTGGGATCGCAGGTGCGCACCACGATGCCTGGGTAATTTTTGTATTTTTAGTAGAGATGGGGTTTTCCCATGTTGGCCAGGCTGGTCTCAAACTCCTGGCTTCAAGTGATCAGCCCACCTCAGCCTTCCAAAGTACTGGAATTACAGACGTGAGAGCCATGGCACCGGGCCCATTACCTCTATATAATTCCATGATATTTTCATCACCCTTCCCTGCAAAGAACCCCTTATACATTAAGCAGTCACTCCCATGTCTCCCTCCTCCAACACCTGGCAACCATTAATCTGATTTTTGTCTCTATGGATTTTCCTATTCTAAATATTTCAAATAAATGGAATCATATAATGTATGATCTTTTGTGCCTGGTTACTTTTACTGTGCATGTTTTTGTGGTTCAAGCATGCTGTAGCATTTATCAATACTTCTTTTTGTGATTGAGTAATATTCCATTGTACAGATATACCACATTTTAAAATTCATTCATTAGTTCATGGATATATGTGTTGTTTCTACCTTTTGGTCCTTGAGAATAGTGCTGTTATGAACATTCATGTGCAAAGTTTTGTTTGAATACATGTTTTCATTTGTCTTAGGTGTATGCATAGGAGTAAAATTGGTGGGTCTATGTTTATCTTATTGAGGGACTACTAAATTATTTTCCACAGTGCTTGCACCATTTTATATTTCTAGCAATGCATGAAGGTTCCAGTTTCTCCACATCTTTGCCAGTCTTTTTATTTAAAAAAAAATTATAGCCATCCTTGTGAGTGGGAAGTGATTCTCCTTGTGGTTTTGATTTGCATTTCCCTAATGACTAATGATGTTGAGCATCTTTTCATGTGCTTTTATCTTCCTTGGAGAAAGTCCTATTCAAGCCCTCTGCCCATTCTTTTGTGTGTGTGTGTTAGGGGCAGGGGGGCCTTGTGTCTGTGTGCTTGTTTGTTGTTGAAGTATAAGAGAGTTTTTAAAAATATAATCTGGGTACTACATCCTTATCAGATAAATGATTTGAGAATATTTTTCTCCCATTCTGTAGGTTGTCTTTTTACTTTCTTGATCATGTCCTGTGATTCCCAGGTGTTTTACATTTTGATGAAGTCTAATTTATCCAGTTTTTTTCTTTGATTTCTTACGATTTTGGTATTATATCTAAGAATTCATTGACAAATGCAAGATCATAAAGATTTACTCCTACATTTTCTTCTAAGAGTTTTAATAGTTTTAGCTCTTATATGGAGATCTTTGATTTAATTTTTGTATATGCTGTGAGGTAGGGTTCCAATTTCATTTGGATATCCAGTTGTCTCAGCATTGTTTGTGGAAGAGACTATGCTTTCCCTATTGAATGTTCTTGGAACCCTTGTCAAAAAAATCACGTATGTATGAGTTTATTTTTGGAGTCTCAATACTATCCCATTGTGTGTGTGTATGTGTGTGTATCCTTATGGCAATGCCACGCTATTTTGATTACCATAGCTTTGTAGTAAGTTTTTAAATTGGAAAGTGTGAGTTCTCCAGCTTTTTCTTCTTCAAGATTTTCTTTGGTGATTTGGGGTCCCTTCAATTTCATGTGACTTTTAGGGATCAGCTTTTTCATTTCTGCAAAAGAGACCACTGAGATTTTGCTAGAGATTGCATTGACTCTGTAGATTATTTTTAGAGTATTGACATGTTAACAGTATTGTCTTCCAATCCATAAGCACTGATTTTCTTCCATTTACTTAGATTTTCTTTAATTTCATTTAGCAATATTTCTGTAGTTTTCAGTGTGTTAAGTCTTGAACTCTTTGGTTAAATGTATTCCTAAATATTTTATCCTTTTTGATGCTATTATAAATCACTTCTTAGAATTTTCTTCTCAGAAACATGACTTATTTTTGAGTGTTGATCTTGTGTACTGCAATTTGGCTGAATTAGTTTATTAGCTCTACTAAGTGTATATGTGTGTATGTATATTCCTTGTAATTTTCTATATACAAGATCATGTTATCTGCAAATGAAGATAGGTTAACTGCTCCCTTTCATTTCTTTTATTCTGCATTTTCTTTTATTTCTAGGTGTCTTTTACTTCCTTTTCTTCTCTGATTGCTCTGGCTAGAACTTCTATTAAAATATTAAATGGAGTATGCAGGTAGACATCTTTATCCTAGGGGGAAAGCTTTTGGTCTTTCACCATTGAATATAATGTAAGTGGTAGGTTTTTCACAAAAGCCTTTCATCATGTTGAGGGATTTCACTTCTGTGCTTAGTTTGTTGCATATTTTTATGATGAATGCTGAATATTAGCAAATACTTTTTCTGTGTCAAAATACTTTTTCTGTGTCAAAAAATCATGTGTTTTTTTCTTTCATTCTATGAATGCATGACATATTGCATTGATTTTTTTTGTATGTTTAGCCATCCTTGCATTACTGCAAGGATAAGTCCCACTTGGTTATAATATATAATTTACTTTTTTTATTATTATACTTTAAGTTGTAGGATGCATGTGCACAATGTGTGGGTTTGTTACATATGTATACATGTGCCGTGTTGGTTTGCTGCACTCATTAACTTGTCATTTACATTAGGTATTTCTCCTAATGCCCCATGCCCCCTCCCACAACAGGCCCTGGTGTATGATGCTCTCTGCTGTGTGTCCAAGTGTTTTCATTGTTCATTTCCCACCTATGAGTGAGAACATGTGGTGTTTGCTTTTCTGTCCTTGCAGTAGTTTGCTCAGAATGATGGTTTCCAGCTTCATCCATGTTGCCTCAAAGGACAGGAACTCATCCTTTTTTATGGCTGCATAGTATTCCATGGTGTATATGTGCCACATTTTCTTAATCCAGTCTATCACTGATGGACATTTGGGTTGGTT
>NW_012113141.1:13530780-13531507 GCF_000951035.1 Colobus angolensis palliatus | reverse complement strand
GAGATTCTGGTATGTTGTATCTTTGTTCTCATTGGTTTCAAAGAACATCTTTATTTCTGCCTTCATTTCATTATTTACCCAGTAGTCATTCAGGAACAGGTTGTTCAGTTTTCATGTAGAGGTGCGATTTTGAGTGAGTTTCTTAATCCTGAGTTCTAATTTGATTGCACTATGGTCTCAGAGACAGTTTGTTGTGATTTCTGTTCTTTTACATTTGCTGGGGAGTGCTTTACTTCCAACTATGTGGTCAGTTTTGGAATAAGTGAGATGTGGTGCTGAGAAGAATGGATATTCTGTTGATTTGGGGTGGAGAGTTCTGTAGATGTCTATTAGGTCTGCTTGGTGCGGAGCTGAGTTCAAGTCCTGGATATCCTTGTTAATCTTCTGTCTCGTTGATCTGTCTAATGCTGACAGTGGGGTGTTAAAGTCTCCCATTATTATTGTGTGGGAGTCTAAGTCTCTTTGTAGGTCTCTGAGGACTTGCTTTATGCATCTGGGTGCTCCTGTATTGGGTGCATATATATTTAGGATAGTTAGCTCTTCTCGTTGAATTGATCCCTTTATCATTATGTAATGGCCTTCTTTGTCTCTTTTGATCTTTGTTGGTTAAAAGTCTGTTTTATCAGAGACTGGGATTGCAACCCCTGCTTTTTTTTTGTTTTCCATTTGCTTGGTAGATCTTCCTCCATCCCTTTATTTTGAGCCTATGTGTGTCTCTGCATGTGAG
>NW_012113141.1:13521855-13530045 GCF_000951035.1 Colobus angolensis palliatus | reverse complement strand
GCACACTGATGGGTCTTGACTCTTTATCCAATTTGCCACTCTGTGTCTTTTAATTGGGGCATGTAGCCCATTTACATTTAAGGTTAATATTGTTATGTGTGAATTTGATCCCGTCATTATGATGTTAGCTAGTTATTTTGCCCATTGTTTGATGTAGTTTCTTCCTAGCATCGATGGTCTTTACAATTTGGCATGTTTTTGCAGTGGCTGGTACTGGTTGTTCCTTTCCATTTTTAGTGCTTCCTTCAGGAGCTCTTATAAGGCAGGCCTGGTGGTGACAAAATCTCTCAGCATTTGCTTGTCTGTAAAGGATTTTATTTCTCCTTCACTTATGAAGCTTAGTTTGTCTGAATATGAGATTCTGGGTTGAAAATTCTTTTCTTTAAGAATGTTGAATACTGGCCCCCACTCTCTTCCGGCTTGTAGGGTTTCTGCTGAGAGATCCACTGTTAGTCTGATGGGCTTCCCTTTGTGGGTAACCCGACCTTTCTCTCTGACTGCCCTTAGCATTTTTCGCTTCATTTCAACCTTGGTGAATCTGACAATTATGTGTCTTGGGGTTGCTTATCTCAAGGAGTATCTTTGTGGTGTTCTCTGTATTTCCTGAATTTGAATGTTGGCCTGCCTTGCTAGGTTGGGGGAGTTCTCCTGGATAATATCCTGAAGAGTGTTTTCCAGCTTGGTTCCATTCTCCCCATCACTTTCAGGTACATCAATCAAACATAGATTTCGACTTTTCACATAGTCCCATATTTCTTGGAGGCTTTGTTCATTTCTTTTTACTCCTTTTTCTCTAAAATTCTCTTCTCGCTTCATTTCATTAATTTGATCTTTAATCACTGATACTCCTTCTTCCACTTGATCAAACGGCTACTGAAACTTGTGCATGCATCACGTAGTTCTCGTGCCATGGTTTTCAGCTCCATCAGGTCACTTAAGGTCTTCTCTACACTGTTTATTCTAATTAGCCATTCATCTAATCTTTTTTCAAGGTTTTTAGCTTCCTTGCGATGGGTTCGTACATCCTCCTTTAGCTCGAAGAAGTTTGTTATTACCGACTTTCTGAAGCCTAATTCTGTCAACTCATCAAGGTCATTCTCCATCCTGCTTTGTTCCATTGCTGGCAAGGAGCTGTGATCCTTTGGAGGAGAAGAGACGCTCTTGTTTTTAGAATTTTCAGCTCTTCTGCTCTGGTTTCTCCCCATCTTTGTGGTTTTATCTACCTTTGGTCTTTGATGATGGTGATGTACAGATGGGGTTTTGGTGTGGATATCCTTTTTGTTGAAGTTGATGCTATTCCTTTCTGTTTGTTAGTTTTCCTTCTAACAGTAGGTCCCTCAGCTGCAGGTCTGTTGGAGTTTGCTGGAGGTCCACTCCAAACCCTATTTGCCTGGGTATCACCAGTAGAGGCTTCAGAACAGCAAATATTGCAGAATAGCAAATATTTCTGCCTGATCCTTCCTCTGGAAGCTTCATCTCAGAGGGGCACCTGGCTGTATGTGGTGTCAGTTGGCCCCTACTGGGAGATGTCTCCAAGTTAGGCTACATGGGGGTCAGGGACCCACTTGAGGAAGCAGTCTGTCCATTCTCAGAGCTCAAACACCATGCTGGGAGAACTACTGCTCTCTTCAGAGCTGTCAGACAGGAACGTTTAAGTCTGCAGAAGTTTCTGCTGCCTTTTGTTCAACTATGCCCTGCCCCCAGAGGTGGAGTCTACAGAGGCAGGCGGGCCTGGTTGAGTTGCGGTGGGCTCCACCCAGTTCGAGCTTCCTGGCTGCTTTGTTTACCTACTCAAGCCTCAGCAATGGCGGACGCCCCTCCCCAAGGCAGGCTTGCCACCTTGCAGGTCAATCTTGGACTAGCAGTGAGCAAGGCTCCATGGGCGTGGGACGGACTAAGCCAGGTGCGGGATATAATCTGATGAGCCCTTTGCTAAGGCTGTTGGAAAAGGGCAGTGTTTAGGTTGTAGTCTCCTGATTTTCCCGGTACAGTCTGTCACAGCTTCCCTTGGCTAGGAAAGAGAAATCCCCTGACCCCTTGCTTCCCTGCATGAGGCAATGCTCCCTCCTCCTTTGGCTCACCCTGGATGGGCTGAACCCACGTTCCAACCAGTCCCAATGAGGTTAACCGGGTACCTCAGCTGGAAATGCAGAAATCACCCGTCTTCTGTCTCCATCATACTGGGAGCTGCAGACCAGAGCTGTTCCTATTCGGCCATGTTGGAATGGACCTCCTACTTTTTTTTTTTTGAGACAGGATCTCACCTTGTCACCCAGGCTGGAGTGCAGTAGTGGAGTCAAGTCTCAGTGAGCCTGAATATCCTGGGCATAAGTGATCCTCTTGTATCAGCCCCCCAAGTAGCTGGGACCACATGTGTGTGCCACCATGCTTGGCTATTTTTAAAAATATTTTTTAGCTTGATCTTTTGCTAGCTTCCTAAGGTGTAAGGTTAAGTTATTGATTTGGATCTCTTTTCTTTATTTAATAGAAGCATTTATAGCTATACGTATCCATTTGAGTGCTGCTTTCTCTGCATCCCATAAGTTTTGCTATGTTCTGTTTTCATTTTTATTCATCTCTTAAGTATTTTAAAATTTCACTTGTAATTTTTTCTTGACTCATTTGTTGTTTATGAGTGTGCAGCTTAATTTCCATCTGTTTGCTTATTTCACATATTTTGCAACAGTGTTCCTCCTGTTAGTGATTTCTAGCCTTATTCCATTGTGGTAAAAGAAGATACTTTGTATGTTTTCAGTCCTTTACAATTTACCAAGACTTGTTTTGTAGCCTATTGTATGGTGTGTCCTGGAGAATGTTCTGTGTGTACTTGTGTATTCTGCTGTTGGTAGGTAGAGTTTTCTATGTGTTGGTTAGGTTTAGTTTATGTCATCTAAGACCTCTATTACCTTAATATTATTTTGTGTAATTGTTCTATCCATTATTGAAAATGGGCTATTGAAAATTCCAACTACAATTGTAGAACTCTATATTTCTCCCTTTAATCTTGTCAGTGTTTGCCTCATATCGTTTGGTGCTCTGTCATTGAGTGCATGTATGTTTATAATTGTTATAGCTTTGTGATAGATTTATCCTTTTACCAATATGTAATGTCCTTCTTTGTCTCTTGTAAAAAAAAAAAGTGACATAAATTCTATTGTCTGATATTAGTTTTATCACCCCAACTGTCTTTAGTTACTACTTGTATGAGATACCTTTTCCTGTCATTTCACTTTCAACCTATTTGTGTCTTTGAATCTAATGACTCTTGTAGACAGTATATAACTAGATTTTTTCAACCCATTCTGCCTTTTAATTAGAAAGTTTAACCTATCTAAATTTAAAGTAATAACCGATGAGGAAGAACCTACTTCTGCCATTTCGCTATTTGCTTTCTGTATGTTGTATGTTTTTACTTCTCTGTTTCTCCATTACTGCCTTTCTGTAATTGAGTTGTCCTACTGTACCATTTTGCTTCCCTTCTTATTTCTTTTTCTGTGTATTTTAAAGTTTTTCTCTTAGTGGTTATACTTCAGATTATAATTAACATCTAAATTCATAAAATCAAGTTTGAATTAATACTAATATAGTTTCAGTGTGTACAAAGAATGATACTCCTTTATTTTATTTTATTTTAAGATGGGGTCTTACTCTGTAACTCAGGCTGTGGTGCAGTGATGTAATCATAGCTCACTGTAACCTTAAACTCGGGCTCAAGCAATCCTCCCACCTCAGCCTTCTGAGTAGCTGGTACTACAGTCACAGAGCACCACACCTGGCTAAATTTTTTCCTTTTAATTTTTAGTAGATATGAGGCCTTGCTCTTTTGCCCTTGCTGGTCTCAAACTCCTGGCCTCAAGTGATCCTCCTGCCTCAGCCTCCCAAAGTGGTACAATTATAGGCATGAGGCACTGTCTGGCTAAAGATGATACTTCTTTAGAGCTTCATCTCCCTCTTTACTTTGTTATTGTTCCAAATTACATCTTTGTACATTATATAGTCATTAATATGGATTATTGTTTTATGCATTTGTCTTTTAAATAAAATGAGAAAGAGGGATTACAAATGAAAAATGCAGTGATACTATGTTTAAATTTACTTACGTATTTATATATGTACTGTCATCTTTTTTTTTTTTTTGAGACAGAGTCTTGCTCTGTCCCCCAGGCTAGAATGGAGTGGTGCAGTCTTGGCTCACTGCAAGTTCCACCTCCCAGGTTCACGCCATTCTCCTGCCTTAGCTTCCCGAGTAGCTGGGACTAGAGGCACCTGCCACCATGCCTGGCTTTTTTTTGGATTTTTACTAGAGACAGGGTTTCAGCGTGTTAGCCGGGATGGTCTTGGTCTCCTGACCTCGTGATCCGCCCGCCTCGGCCTCTCAAAGTGTTGGGATTACAGGCGTGAGCCATCGCGCCCAGCCTCTTTTTTTTAAAATTAGAAACCATTTGGATTTTATTTTTTTAAAAAACAAGTTAAGTTTACACATAGCTGAATAGAGCATTTCAAAATCTACTGTTTTCTTGATGGATGAAATGCAGACTGCAAACATTCAAACATCGTTATTCTGATACCATGATCTATGTGAAAAAATGTGCTACATTCATTTTTTAAACTGAGGCTAAGCATTTAGAGAGCTGAATTCACAATTAGTCTATGTCTTATCAGGGGGAAGTTATTTGCACTGTTCTGTGATATTTGTGAAGATTTCTTTATTGCTTTAATAGCAGTATTTCTGAGACTATCTCATACTGTGTTTCTGTCTCATACTTTAATGTGGAACAATGATATTCCGAACACTGAACTCATATATGACTTATAACACTGCTGTGAGTCAAACAAAAAGAGCACCTTTATTTAGTTTTAAGATTTAGATTTTAGATTTAGATTAAACATACATGTACTTTATCATATGTCATACATGTCAATGCTCTCATCTTTCATGGGAGAGAGGTGATGTGTATAATGCCTACCTAATATAGAAAGGCCTTTCATAGGTTGGAGGTAGCAACAATTGACCACATGTTTTTACAAAAACAGTTGGAATAAAGAAATAAGAGTAATTTGAATTTAATTACATTAATATTTTTTCGTATAATCTCAAATACTGTCATTATAAAAAAGTGTACATTGATGGAGAGGTATAATCATATTCAATGTCTTTACTTTTTTCAAGCATATAATCACCTAATTATTTTGAGTTTAGATTATTCTCTGTAATAACCACTCTGATTTAGAGTAATGTCTCAAAGTGTTATTACTTTAGTTCTTTCTGGGGTGATTCTTCTGATTTTAATTTAGACTTTAATTTTTTATTAAATATGTTCCTACATTTATTGAGCCTGTAGTTTCTTCCTAGCATAAACTCTGATGTTTTCTAGGGTATATATTTTGGATAAAGGTCTCTTTCACATTTATTACATTTATATGGGTTCTCTGCTATGGGAACTCTCTGTCAAGTAAGATTTGTGCAACAGCTAAAGGCTTTGATAACTACTTTATATTTGTAAAAATGTTTTTTAACATAAATAATGTGGTGTTTTCTAAGGTATATATCTTGAGCAAATATTTTTTTCAAAATCATTACATGTATTAGATTTCTATCCAGTATTGATTTTCTAATGTTGAGTAGAGTGTGAGCACCAGTTCTGGGCATTGGCACATTCTTTATACTTGTGGGGTTTTTATCTGGGGTGAATTATCTGATACTAAGTAAGGTTTGAGCACCTGTTAAAGGCCTTGCCACATTCTTTGCATTTGAAAGATTTCACCCCAGTGTGGAGTCTCTAATGTTGAGTAAGTTATGACCCCCAGTTTAAAGCTTTGCCACATTCTCTACATTTAAAAAGTCTTTCTCCAGTATGAATTCTCTGATGTTGTGTAAAGTGTGCATATTGGTTAAAGGCTTTGTGCGTTCTTTACATTTGAAGGATTTCTCTCCAGTATGGATTTTCTGATGTTGTCTAAGATGTGAGTCCCAGGTAAAAGTTTTGCCACATTCTTTATATTTCAATGATTTCTCTCCAGTGTCGATTAGCTTATATCTATTTAGATGTGATGATTGCCTAAAGATTATTATACATTTACTACATCTTTGTGAGTTCTCTCCAATGTTAATTGTTTGACGGTGAGAAAGTTTTAAGGACTGGCTAGAAGTTTTATTACCATATTCATTACAGTTGTCAGGCTTTTCTGGAATATGGATACTCTGATAAAAAATAAATTTTGAGGATTAATAAAATACTTTCTGGCATTCATTACATTTATAATCATTTTCTAGAAAATAAGTACTCTGTTACTTACTAATTTTTGAGTCATGGTTAAAGTTTTTCTGATTTTCATTACAAAAGATGGACTTCAAAAATTGATGTTGATATTTACTTACAGAAACACATGCTTCTGTAGAAGTAGCCAACATAAACTGAGCCTTCTTCTGTAATATTCTGTTTTTGATCTCCTTTCACAGTTAAAATTTTGTTGTGAGTAGTTGTCTAATATTGGCTCTGTACATTATGATGTTCTTTTTGCCCTCCACCTTCACCCACACTTTCACAGTTTTTCCATAAGTGTTAATTTTTAAGGCCACAGCTCCCGTATCTTCCCAGTGTCACTTTTTTAAAATGAATCTTCTATGCCTTGCTCAGGTGAAAGTCCTTGGTTGTAATAAGAATACATAGCCGGCCAGGCGCAGTGGCGCACACCTGTAATCCCAGCACTGTGGGAGGCCAAGGTGGGTGGATCACCTGAGGTCAGGAGTTTGTGACCAACCTGACTAACATGATGAAACCCTATCTCTACTAAATACAAAAAAATTAGCCGGGTGTGGTGGCACATGCCTGTAATCCAAGCTACTTGGGAGGCTGAGACAGGAGAATTGCTTGTACCTGGGAGGCAAAGGTTGCAGTGAGCTGAGATCGTGCCATTGCACCCTAGCCTGGGCGACAAGAGCGAAACTCCATCTTAGAAAAAAAAAAAAAAAAAAAAGTACATAGCCAGGAAGGCCAGGTTTCTGTTGTTCTCTAACATCATATCCCTATACAAATTCCCTGGGCAGGGGCCAGGCATTTGCACTCTCTGGAGAGAATTCTACAGTCACATCTCTGAATATTGAGTCCCATGTCTCAGAGTCAGGGATGTTCTGGAGTCTTAGCTATATATCTTCCAATCCCAGCAGGTCACAGAACAGTGGAGGCTGTGGCAGAATCACCTAGGCCTCCCAGAACAGAGGACACATGACAGTGAAGACCTAACCCCAAGCTCTGGCTGGAGCAAGAGGTGTGATCTTTTTAAAAATATGGCTTAAGTTATGGTATAGTGTCCTTTCATCCTGACAGCCTCTCTATTAACATTCCTTGTAGTACATGTCTACTAGTGAAAGACTTTCTCAGTTTTTATTTATCTGGGAATATCTTAATTTTTTCTTAATTTTGGGGGGATAGTTTTGCCAGATACAGAATTCATACTTGACTGTTTTTCCCCCACTGGACTTTAAATATTTTATCTTACTGCCTTCTAGCCTGCATGATTTCTGAAGAAAAATTGGCTGTTAATACTTTTGACTGTAATTGTCCTGTTCTTTGACTGTTACTACTGTTATATGTGATCAGATGCTTCTTTCTTTCTGCTTTCAAGATTTTCTCTTTTCTTTGGCTTTCAGCAATTTTACTATAGTGTGTCTTGATGTGTCTTAAAATTCATCCTTCTTAGAGTTTGTTGATATTCTTGTATGTAGAGATTTGTGTCTTTCATCAAATTTGGGAAGCTTTTGGCTATTTTTTCTTCAAAAATTCTTTCTGTCCTTTTCTCCCTCTCCTATCCCTCTTGGAATCTCATTATGCTTATGTTTGTATAGTTGGTATTGTCCTACTGGTCTCTTAGGCTCTGCATATCTTTTTCACTTTTTTTGTTTTTACTCCTCAGATGAAATAATCTTAATTTGCCTATCTTCAGATAATACTGATACTTTCTTCTGTCTGACCAAATCTGTTGGTGAACACCTCTAGTGAAATTGCCTTTCTGTTATACTTTTTATCTCCAAAATTTCTATTTGGTTCTTTTTAAAAAATAATTTTTAATCACTTTATTGGTATTTGCTGTTTGATGAGACATTGTTCTCCTGATTTCCATGAGTTCCTTTTCCACAAGTTCTTTTAGCCTTTTAGCATATTTAAGATAGTTCATTTAAAGTTTCTTTCT
>NW_012113141.1:13501289-13521615 GCF_000951035.1 Colobus angolensis palliatus | reverse complement strand
TTTTTTTTTTTTTTTTTTTTTTTTTTCAGGCCCTCCCTCAGTCACCCAGGCTGGAATGCAGTGGTGCCATCTTGACTTATCACAACTCTGCCTCCTAGCTGGGACTACAGGCATGAGCCACCATGCCTGGCTAATTAGGTCTTTTTCTGATATATCCAGTGCCTAGGCTTTTTCAGGGAGACTTCTACTAGTTTATTTCTTCCCCGTGAATGGCCAGACTTTCTTCTTCTTTTTTTTTGTTTTTGCATGTCTCATAACTTTTTGTTGTTAACTGGACATTTTGAACATTATAATGTAGTGACACTGGAAATCAGATTCCTCCCACCCCAGTATTGCTGTTGCTTATTGTGGGTTATTGTTATTTGTTTTGTTATTAGTTTTCTGAACTATTTTTATAAAGTCCATATGTTATATGTGGTCAATGAAATCTATGTTCCATTAGCTTAGTGGTCAGCTAGTGTTGGAGTTTTGTTAAATGACTTAGGCCAATAAAAGAAAAAACAAGAAAAAGATAGGACCACCATATCCTCCTAGTCTTTGCAGGTTGCCTCTGGGTTAGGTTACTCTTTGATGCTTGACTGGGCCATTTACAATTCTGCCTTAGCCTTGTGAAAGGAAAATAAATCTTGGGGCCCCCAAATCACTAAGCTAAATGGGAAAGTCAAGCTGGGAACTGCTTAGGGCAAATCTGCCTCCCATTGTGTTCAAAGTCACCCCTCTGCTCACCGAAATAAATGCATATCTGATTGCCTCATTTGGAGAAGCTAATCAGAAACTCAAAAGAATGCAACAATTTGTCCCTTATCTACCTATGCCCTGGAAGCCCCCTCACCACTTTGAGTTGTCCCACCTTTCCTGACTGAACCAATGTACATCCTACACATATGGATTGATGTCTCATGTCTCCCTAAAATGTAGAAAACCAAACTGTGCCCCTACCGTCTTGGACACATGTCATCAAGACCTCTTGAGGCTATATCATGGGCACACGTCCTCAGTCTTGGGAAATTAACTTTCTAAATTAACTGAGACCTGTCTCAGATTGTCAGGCTTCACAGCCTTCACTTCCTATTTGCATAAAACCTGAAAACTCACCAGAGGTGAGAGCTTAAGGTCTTCTCAGGCCTTTTCAGAGCATGTGTCCAACCCTGGGCATGTGCCTCTTCTCCTTGATCCCCCAGTATAGGTGGTAGCTTTTAAAATCCCTTATTCCCCTAGGCATCTCCTTTCCCAAGCCCTTCTTCCCTAGGTTTGGTCTGTTCTTGTCCTGAGTGTCATTCATTGCCCTAGTCTGCTGCAGCCAACACTTTTGCCTTCAAATGCTTTCAGCAAGCTACTACTTGGGAAGTTGCTCCAGTCCCAGGAATGCTCTGAGTTGGGCAAAACAAAAGCAAGCCCTTGCACCAGTCCTTCAGGGAGCTACCAGACAGGCCGCTTGAAACCTACAACCACAGTTCTTTGAGAGTAAGGTTCATGTTTCTCCTTGTGGCATTAGCAATCTGAACTCAGGGTATGGGTTGCCGTCTTCACAGTCATGTTGATCTGGAGAGTGGGATGTGGTAGGCAGGCAATTTAAATGCCATAGCACTCTCTTAAGGCAATTTAGCAGCTTATTTCTTTATTGAGCTTTTTGTAAGTAAGTTCTTGACTGGATTCCAGAGTTCTATGAAAGTTGATTTAGATAATTTTGCTTTATTCATGGATTTTGTGGAGAAATGGAGTCCTGGAATTCTCCACCATTTTCAGTAACATCACTTCTTTCTTTACCTTTTTGTAACCTTCATTGCATCTTTATATATTCCTAAAGTTTTAAAAATTGTTTTTATCTTTATCAGTAGGTTATTACATTGCATATTATTGTTTGTCTTTTCTAAAAGCTGAATATTATATAGCCACAGGTCATCCCTGTCTTTGTATGTGATACTGTGCTTCATGTTTTGCCTGATGAAGGATATTCTGGAGTGGAAGTATTTTGGGGAGATTGATTTGGCCTTCACTATGTAAATATTGTTTGCATGCTTTAATTCAGGGTGAGTTAGCCTAAGGAATGCTCTTCTTTTTTTCTTTCTTTCTTCTTCTTTTTTTTTTTTTTTTTGAGATGGAGTCTCACTCTGTTGCCCAGGCTGGAGTGCAGTGGTGCGATCTCGGCTTACCGCAACCTCTGCCTCCTTGGTTCAAGTGGTTCTCCTGCCTCAGCCACCCGAGTAGTGGGGATTACAGGTGCCCATCACCATGCCTGGCTAATTTTTGTATTTTTAGTGGAGACGAGGTTTTACCATGTTGGCCAGGCTGGTCTCAAACTCCTGACCTCAGGTGATCCACCTGCTCAGCCTCCCAAAATGTTGGGATTACAGGTGTGAGCCACTCTGCCCAGCTGGGATGCTCATCTTTCTAGGTATGAATCAGCAGGTAGTTTTAAAACACCTGGTATGTGCAACATGGTGCCAACCCCCAAAGGGTATGTTGGTGTGGGAAGTTGGCCCCAGCTGATGCCTGACTTAAATGTGAGATGATAAGGATGGGTGCAGAGGTAACTATCTGTGAACACAGAAATGGAGGGGAGAATTCCAAGGCACTTTTGAAAGAGAATTAACAGACTATGGAAACTTGGATATGATGATAGACAATCAGGAATTGAAACCACCTCCCAGGATTTCAAGCCTTCTTAGTAGAAGTGATTCTACTAAGAAAAACAATATAGTTTTGAAAAATGACAATGCACAGCTGGATTTGCATTATATTACATGAACATCTCAGGGTCTGTTCTTCATTAGGTTATTCCTCAATCAAGGCAAGAGTCTTAACTCTTCTCTCTGATTTTGGAGTCTTCCTCCTCAAATCTAGCTTGCATTCTACACTGTCAGAATGAAACCCATTTCACTGCTTTTCTATAGGACTACTTACTGCTTGGAGTACCTGGCTTCCCAGCCATTACCTCCCTGCCCAGTTATCTGCTCCCACCCTCCCCAGGTAGAGTTGGGGCAGTGTTCTTCTGTACTAACTTCACTAGCTATGGCTGGTGAATTTTTCCTTTCCAGAGCCTCTCTGTCTCTCTGTTTCCTTTCTAAGTCCTGTAATTCCTTTGGGCCCTAGCTTGGGTCCTGCTTTTTCCATCAAGTCTTTCAACATTTCTATCTTCCTTTTCAGAATAGGAGTTGTGTATGGGTGTGTAGGGGTGGAAAGGTGTTACACCTTTCCTTACCCATCATAAGGTTCACAGCTGATGCTCTTATAACAAAAGATGGATTAACAAGGGAAAAGCATAACAAATTTATTTTATCAAAGTTCTTTTTGTTATTTTGGTATCTACTCTAAACACTTTCATGTATTTGCTTCACTTGTCTATGCAGATATATTTTGCACATAAGCAAAATTAAGATCTTTCTGTAAAATTTGTTTTGTAACCTGTTTTTGTTTTCCTTTTTTTTTTTTCAACTTTTAGATTCAGTGGGTACATGTGGAGATGTATTGCTAAGATATATTGCAGTGATGTTGAGGTATGGGGTGTGAATGATCCCATCAACCAGGTTTAATCAAAGTTTCATGTGACACAGGAGCCTTTAGAAGAAATGAAGATCCAGAGACCCAGGGAAAACTGTCTACTTTTATGCTTAGGTTTGAAGAATGGATAGTCCTTGTAGGCATGTGATTGGGCAATGGGTTTGACCTAATGGTAATAGACCTAGGTGAGGGATTAGGACCCAGCAAGGCCTGCCTGTTCAGATTCTTCTTGGCCTCTCTGTGCAGCATTCCTTCTTGTCAGGTATGAAGCAGCACCCTCTGGACTGAGGGTCTTCAAGGAAGAAGAGAAGAGTGGTCTTTCTACATCTTATGGCTTGCTCTCGGGGAAAGAAGTTTTAGTTTCTGCGACCTACCTTGGGGAGAGGAATTCTGGTTTCTATGACTTGCTTCAGGGAAGAAAGAGGGGTGGGAGACAGGAGGAGGGGAGAGAAGGTCAGAGCGACCTTGCTTCTGAAGCCCCTTCAGTCCCCTTCAGTTCAAAGTCCTCGGCATGCCAAGGTGACAGACTTTGCGATGTTGTTTTCTGAGCTCCAACAAGTGCTTATTTGGAATTTTACCCATCGAAGGTCATATACTGTTGAAATTACCAGAATTTCAAAAATGTACAATCTGAATCAATTTCATCTTTCTTTCGTAAGTAACTTATTCATGCTCCAGAGTGGCATCTATAGGAAAAGTTTGTGCTTAAATTAATGAGGCAAAAGAAGTATATCCACTTGAAAATATTGCATGAAAATATTTCATTATTTAGCCATTTAAGTCAGAGGAGCTTCTAGCCAAAGTTTAGAAGTCTTTGCACTTAGACAACACCTGCACCCCCGACCTCTGCACCTAGGGTCCTCCCTGTAGCCTCCCCATCAGGCACGGCAGTGCAGAGCTAGCAAAGGGTACCATCTGGCAGGGCCTCTCCACCAGCCCTGCAGCCCTGTGGTGCTGCCTAGGGTCAGGTGCCCTCAAAGCTCCATCACTAAACTGCTCAGTGGGACTTACAGGCACTGCTTATTGGAAACAGTCTTCCACTGGATGTTTTATATTCAGAGATTCATAAGGAGTAAATCTGACTGAAAGAGATATTTATTTTGAAAGCCAAGTTTCTCCAGAGGCTTGTCAGTGAAGCTTCAGAGTTCAAGGCTGCTGTATGTCAGTGAGATCAACTGTGTGCCTTTTGACACATTGGACTTAAGTAATCAGTCCACTGTGGAGTTTGGGGCTGGGAGTGGGCATTGGGACAATTCAAGCATAAGAGAGATGGGAACAGGCTGTGCATAAGGGGGACTCAATTTGTGTTTATGATGGTAAATTAGGGCCAGGAAGTCCTTATGGGTTCAACTCTCAAAGTAATTACATCTTTGCTAAGATCTGCCAATTCTTTCTGAAGGGGGTAGATTGAAACTACAATTTTAACTCTTGATTGAATTGCTACTTCTTTTATCAGGTAAAATTCATTG
This sequence comes from Colobus angolensis palliatus, assembly GCF_000951035.1. Taxonomy (NCBI): domain Eukaryota; kingdom Metazoa; phylum Chordata; class Mammalia; order Primates; family Cercopithecidae; genus Colobus; species Colobus angolensis. The sequence continues at coordinate 13,516,645 of NW_012113141.1, read as the reverse complement.
CAAAAGTGAAGTCTTTTGGCTAGTTCTGCACTGCCAGAGCCTTCCATTATTATCCTTTTCAGAAACATGCTGATGAATAAAGACCTTCACTGCAGCATAATAGTGATATGAAATAACTGGAGAAGTTGAAAATATTTAACCACTGGGGAATGAATGGTTTAATAATTTATGGTACATCCTTATTATGAGATACTATTCAAGTATTAAAAAAATAAGGCCTGCCAGGCACAGTGGCTCATGCCTGTAATCCCAGCACTTTGGGAGACTGAGGTGGGCGGATCATGAGGTCAGGAGTTCAAGACCAGCCTAACCAACATGGTGAAACCCTGTCTCTACTAAAAATACAAAAATTAGCTAGGTGTGGTGGTGCACACTTGTAATCCCAGCTACTTAGGAGGCTGAGGCAGGAGAATCGCTTGAACCCGGGAGGCAGAGGTTGCAGTGAGCTGAGATCACGCCATTGCACTCCAGCCTGGGTGACAGAGTGAGACTTCATCTCAAAAAAAAAACAACAAAAAAACACCTATCTGTATTTAGAGATGTGAACAGAGGGCCATGATATATTGTGGGGGGGAAAAAAGTGAGATGCAAAATTATATGTGTATATGTATGTATATACCTATATATACATATGTATACATACCATAATCTATTTTTGTTCAGAAGAAAATCATATATGTATAAATGGACTGCTTAATAATATTAGCTAATATTTATTAAATTTGTATTGTGTGCTAACACTATGTTCAATACTTATCATACCTAAATGACCTCATTTAGTTCTCAAAATAACACTATGAGGTAGGTAATTATTTAACCTGCTTTACAGCAGAAGAAACAGATTGGAGAGGTCAGGAGGCATTCTCCAGGCTGCATGGGAGGTTACAGGCAAAAGTTGGACTCTAGTCCAGAAGCCTGCACTTCCATCCACCATGCTCTGTGTACTGCTTATTAACATTTACTTGCTAGAATATAAGACATCCTAGTATTTAGTTGGGGTCTTAAATGAAACTCATACTTGAGATGGGTTTTTCACGAGGTGCCTCTCAGATCTCTCCCTCACACCCTGAATTGGCATCCAGGCTGCCAAAGCCCCCTGCGCGCATATCTGTGTACAGGTCATCTCCCCACCCTGACGCCTTCCACCCCATGGTGCTGTTACTTATGGAATTCAGAAGGCAGCTACTGCTTTGTTTTCTGTCTTCCCGATAGCTCCAGGAACCTTGAAGAGTACCTACCTGCTACTTACACATCATCTTGTTCTTAAATCAAATGTGGAGCATAATTGTTATCATACAATTTTAACTGCTAGGGTCACCTAGTTCTACAGTTCAAATTAAACATTAGCTCATATTGCCTCTAGGTTTAAAACTAATGTACCCAGAAGAAATTTACTAAGGGCCAGCAATGTTGAAATAGCTTAAGTGCAAACAGAGGGGTCCTGTGTGCTGGCAATGACAAGGCGATGTTGTCTAAAGTCCCTATTTGATTCCTCATTTGTCCATCCCTTCCCAGTGGCCTTTTCATCTCAACTTTCAAGTCTTGTGCCTAAGCACTTCAGTTCACTCCTTGTTAAATGCCGTTGATTGGCTATGCATATGTAACATCCCTTGCTTCATTCCAGAAGAGGTCACTTCAATACTGTTTTAATTCCCTGAAGGGATGATGTTTCACTGGTCATCAGTTAGCAAAACTCAAGCTTTGGAGCACCAGAATGTATGCCAGAAAAAATTTTTTGAAATGCTTGTATAATGAACTCAGAGAGGGGTTTGGTCGCCAGAATTGTTAGGTGGGGCTATTGCCTCCTAACTTTTGCTTCCCACAGTCCAAGCTTTGATGCACAGGGTTATGGTTGATTACTTTTTATTGCATTCTAGTGGGAACTGGTTTCTCCACCCATCCTCATTCTCTGTGGTCTCAATTCCCCATTGTTCCTTGGGTCTGAGGATGCAGCTGGATCTGAGAGTGTGAGACGCTGTCATTTAATACATGAACTAAAGATATAATCCTGTTTACTACTTTTTTTGGTCAAAGCAAAAATAATGCAAGAGTTATGTGAACACGATGTTTATTACATGTATAGAACTGAATATGTAGATGTTTATCATCTGGAAGTTTTGGGAAACTGGACTTTGATAATTTCCATGTAATGAATCCATTTCTTAAAAGCATTTTTTTCTAAAACACACACACACACACACACACACATTGTTCTCTGTAACCTCCCCAGATAGATACTTTTTAAAGATCTTGCTTGTTAAAATGCCTGCCAGCCTTTTAGAGAAGTTGACAGTTTAGGTGGTTTCTGTTAGCAGAAACACGTGGACTCAAAGCTTTTCCTCTAAAATGAATCTGTTGTGTAACACCACAGCTGGCTCAGAATACAGGTGCGTGCTCCTGCTCTCCCTGAGAAGGTAGAAGAGGAAGAGACCAATCCAGATGAGATGCAGGGGAGGAGGGGACACCCAACAGCAAAGGCACTGTTGCAATCTTAGCTTAAACCATATCTCTAAGACAGAGTTTCTTGTTGCTTGCTTGTATCTCTGGGTAACCACAGACCCCCTGCTCTCCAGGGTGAATTGTGAACTCTGGAGCACTACCAAGATTGGCTGAGAGCTGAAGGAGAGTCCCAAAGGAGCTTCAATTCTGCAGAACTATACAGCCTTCTTTACCTTACCTTGACCAGGTGCTTAGAGTTTGGAAAGTCAGGGGTAAGAATTGAAATTCCTCCAGGTAGGAAGACCCCCCTCTTAGGAAATGGACTCCTCCAATTTTCTCACATGATTATTCAGGCACTTTCGCTTTTCCATATATAGGAGTCGCTCAGGAGCAAGCTGTGGCAAGCTGGAGGGTGGGACACATCCCGAGTTCCATCCACTCCCTCCCTTCTCAGCAGTCCTCGCCTGTTCTCACGTGCTCACAGGCAGTTAGGCAGAAGTGATCCCCGTGGCTCTGCCAAAGACAAGCCTGTTGAGTTGAAAGAAGAAGAAGAAGAAAAAAAAAACTCAGGCAAAGTCACAGCCTTAAAATTATTCCCTGGAAGAAGCGTGAGTGGAGTAGTGTGAGAAGATGAATGGACCAGTGGATGGCTTGTGTGACCACTCTCTAAGTGAAGAAGGAGCCTTCATGTTCACGTCAGAGTCTGTGGGAGAGGGACACCCAGGTAAGTAAGCTGTCCTGGAATGACTGGAAAACCATCATTCCAAGCCTACACTGAGGGAGTCGCTTACAAATGGTTTTAATTTGTATTATGTAATTGACACATAATAATTGTGCATATTTATGGGGTACAGTGTGTTGTTTTGATCCATGAATATAACACGTAATGATGAAATTAGGGTAATGGGCATGCCCATTGCCACAGACATTGACTACTTCTTTGTGGTGAAAACATTCAAAATTCCCTCATTTAGCCCTTCTGTCACCCTACTGCGCAATGGAATGCCAGAGCTCATTCCTCCTATCTGACTGTAACTTCGTACCTGTAGGAGTCACTTTTCCTAGAACTCTTCAGAGCAATGTGTGTGAGTTACCAGAAGGGATCTCTAGAGAAACAGCATGGAGTAGTTTCATAAAACAGTCCCTCCTGATGAAGCCGTGCTGTGGCCCACCACCAGCATGCCAGCACAGTGGGGCCAAGACAGGGAGTAGCAGCTGGCTGGCTAAGAGTATGGCACATGCAAAATGTATGATCAAGTCTTTACTTTTTATATTTTTTTTTTTTGAGCAAAGCTTTAATCTGTTATCAATGGCCAATTTAAGTCAACAGAGACTGTTCCTGAAACAAGACCATGGGTGACTAAGTTTTGCATGTAAAACATGTGCAACTTAGGCATGAAATCCTGCACCCTGGTCGCTGCAGGGGTAGACCTCTAGGTGCTGGCGACTCAGTGACATTCTCTAAGAGCAGAATAGAAGACCTTCTAAACAGGAAGAAAATTTAGGCATTAGTTTTGGTCCCTGAAAAGTAGGTGGACTGTGACGTTGGGAAGTGAGAGAAGCTTCCTTGATGACGGTGAGAACTAGCACCAGAACATTCAGAGCCTCAAGTGTAGGACAGTGGCTCTCAAACTTCAGGGTGCTTCAGAATCCCCCAGAGGGCTTGTTAAGACACAGAAGGCTGCGCCCCACCCTCCAGAGTTTCCGATTCAGTAGGTCTTGGGAGAGGCTCCAGAATTTGCATTTTTGACAAGTTCCCAGGAGATGCTGATGCTCTGGGGTGAAAACCACACTGAGAACCACTGCTCTTGGAGACCCCTGGGGGATAGATGTGCAGACTTCTGTATTTAAGTACCTCTTCAAAATTCATTTGAGTGTTTGCTAACTTATTACAAAATCTGCCCTTTTCTATCTTCCTTGCTCTTGTTCTTCCTAAAGATATTTATCTTTCCTACCTTGTAACTTGGCTTTGGACACCTCAGTGCACTACTCCTTCCATATACTTTAGCCAGTAGTTTTTGATGGGTGGTAGTTTTGCCCCACACCCCCCAAGAGCATTTTGTACTGTCTGGAGACGTTTGTGGTTATCACAACTATAGGAGGTGGGGTAAGGTGCTATTTGCATCTGTTGAGTAGAGGTCAGGCACACTACTAAGCATCCTGCAGTGCACAGGACAGCCTCTCAACAAAGAATTATCTGGCCCAAAATGTTAATAGTGCAGCTGTTGAAAAACCTTGAATTGAGTTTTTTATGTGACTTAGTTCAGTTCAATGTAAATAGCCTCTTTCATTGTGCATAACTGTGTAAAGTATCTAGGTGTACTATATTTTCAATCTCGGATACATTCTGGTCAGCTCCATGGCTATGAACCTCATGTATAGCTTAGGAGAAAGATTCACTCCACGCGGAGGAAGTGGGTTTTTTGGCATGCAGTGGCAGGTGGTCCCAAGGATGGCCCATTGTGTGCAGCAGCAGTGTGCTCAGAGGACTGAGAATGAACATGCCAGCCAATCAGTTGATTGTTTTCTATACTTAATGACAACCAATCAGTTTGTCTGATTGTCCCTTGTACTTGCCATTATAATTGTCCAGGTAAGTCAGTTTCCATAAAGGCTAGGTGACTTTCTGCTTGTCATTCCATTGCTGAATTCCTCTCTGCTAGAAAGATGAAGTTTTTCTTTTCTGGTTTTCCAAAAAAACAAAAAAAACAAAAACCCAGCTATTGGCTATCTTAAGTCTACTAAGTGATATTGATAAAAATTTTGAAAGCCAAAACCAAAATCAACAATTCAGAAGCAACCTCCTTGGCTGTTGTCTTGGTGTGTGGTGCTCTCTGGAAGTCCCTGCTGGACTCCAGCTTTGTTCCTCCTTGTGTTGGATTTCCCTAGGCAGAGTGGGAGCCTGTGAGCTGTGTCTTTGCACAGGCAGAGACATCCACAATCAATGATCAGTCAACAAGCTTCTAGGAACCCTGATGGGTAGGCCTAAGGTGGCTAGCATGTATTTATTTTAGGATATTTTATCAGCGGGAGGCCTTCAGTGGTAGAGGTGTACAGAGGCGATGGGCTTAGACAAACCTAAAGGTGCTACCAGGGTCTGCCACTGGCAGGAGGCTAGATTTAAAAAAAAGAAAAAAAGAAAGAAAGAAACGAAACACAACCTCAAACATATGTTTAGCAGTAGTTTCTAAAGGAAATATTAGGGAGTTAGTGAATATCTTTAATTACAGAATGTAACATCTGCTTTTGAGAGCCAAATTGCTTGATTCTGGATCTACATTCTTAACAAAAACATATTACTCTATTAAGAGGAGACTGTGGGTATTTTTAACACTGAATGAGCTAGAATATATGTAAGTAGATATCACTTTTATTTCTTAATTTGTAGATATTGACAGTTTGCATAACCCCAAAGCAAGAGTGGATTTTCCTACAAGCACCATTTAGTGCTTTACATTCTAGACCCTGCAGAGTCTTTAAGGCAAATAGTGGAAGAATAAAATCAAATTCCAGCTCATATTGAACCCTTGTCAATCCCACCTTAATTGAAGAGGTCAAGCTCAGCTCTAAGGACACCTGGCTTCCAGGAGTCTGAGTGACCATGTGGGAGGATCTGAGAGCTGCTTATGGAAGTATTCTGCAAACAGCAATGATATATAGGGGATATCTTGTAGAATTCTTATGGGTGGAGTGATGTACTTGGGTGCGGTGTTTTATATACGGTGCATTGCATCTTGTGGAACCTGCCATGCAATGCAACTGTTTGAGCCATCTGACTTTACCTCTTGGCAAAGAGGTAAAATTGACTTCTTAACTATTTTTAAGTTCATTTCCAGGACTTTTCTAGATGTTAGAAGTAAAGGGAACATGATGGGGAATGAGAGACTTTTTATTTAGAAGAATGTGTATGTGTTTGTATATGTGTGAGTTGCTTTAGACTCCTAGAAAAACTGATTTTGACTGGGTGCAGTGGCTAACACCTGTAATCCCCAGCACTTTCAGAGGCTGAGGCAGCGGATCACTTGAGGCCAGGAGTTCAAGACCAGCCTGGCCAATGTGGTAAAACGCCATCTCTACTGAAAATGCAAAACAAATTAGTCAGGCATGGTAGTGCATGCCTGTAATCCTAGCTACTTGGGAGGCTGAGGTGGGAGGATTGCTCGGAACCCGGGAGGTGGAGAGTGCAGTGAACCGAGATTGCACCACTGCACTCCAGGCTGGGTGATAGACCGAGACTCCATTTCAAGAAAAAAAAAAGTTATTTCTTTTTTAGGGCATTCTGTGACTTTATATAATACATGTCATCCAAAATTAGGCAGGAATGGAAAGAAATAAAAATTTCAAAGTGTTTCTAATTTCTTACACTTTAAAAAAGTGTTTTCCCTCTGGTAGATAAGTTGATATGTAAACTGAAAAGATATCTAATTATTTTAACATTTCAATTTGTTATCCCTAATATTTTTGTGATTCTGACCCATATTTGCTCTTGCCCAGATAAGATCTGTGACCAGATCAGTGACGCAGTGCTGGATGCCCATCTCAAGCAAGACCCCAATGCCAAGGTGGCCTGTGGTAAGAAACACCCAATCCCTTCCTGCTGGAGACCTAAGTGGCTAGACTGAGAAGTTAATCATGGGCATAAGACAAACGAGCCATACTCCTCAGTTCCAAAACCCATGTCCTCTGCTCTGCAGTAGATTATTTCTCAATTATGAGACTTCGCCTGTGTAATAACAGGGAGGAAAAACATTTCTAACCATGAAACAAAGAGATAATTATTTTTAGCAAGAATCTGATGTTAGATGTCATAGCAACCATAAATAGCAGAGGGTTGGACCAGCACATGGCCTTTCTGATGCTTGATCTCATTGGGAACAAGGAGGTCTTTCAAAGTTCTTAGGTGAATCTTCCAGACACGATGAAACAGCTGGAAACACAGGTAGCTGCCTAGATGGTTGTAAGCTGCACCCTCATTCTAGGAGCCTCTGTTGGCTGCACAGATACCTGGCTTCTCTTGTTTTCTTTCCTAGTTTGTGGTATGATTTAGGTTTTAAAATAATTAGTGTCCCCCATTTAATAGCAACTGGAAGGCAGCATCTTCATCAATTGTTTTTCAATAAATCAATGGCTTTCCTAACAGACATTAATGTTAAACTAAAGTACTGAAGCTCTGGCTCCCATCTGCATAATTTATTGTGTCTGAAGACTCATGTAGGCTGAAGATCTTCATCTTTATTTGTGGGATAAGTTGTTTGGCGGGAAAACCTTTGCCTGGCTTGAAGCCCATGGCACAGTGGCAGAGTCAGGGACTCTGGAGCCTGGAGGGCCCCCAGGGCGATCAGGTCCAGGCTGTTCATTTTAGAGACAGGATAACGGCGCCCTCTGCATCAGGGCCTGGCCAAGGCCATGGGGTAGGATTCCCCAGTGTGAAGACCAGAGTCCTGCTCTCCTTACTGTCATTGTCATGTCCTGTCCACTGCATGGACCCATCCTTCTCTCTCTGGTTGCATCCTTGCCCCTGTATTGAATACTATAGGGATTCATGCCCCTCTGAGGGTAGATTCTACCCTTATATTTTTGTAAATATCTGGAGAGAAGTTTGGCCTGCTTTGATTTTTTTGGTCTGGATCCCACTCTCTAAAAGCCTGCAGTGGAGATTTAGCAATGTCGGGGATGGGGGGTCACATGTGTGGACTATGTTCTTTATGACAGCTACATACAACCATCATCTCCCTTTAATCCACACAGCAGTCTTACAAATAGCTTTGTTAAATAGATGAGGGAACAGAGACTTGGGTTAAATAAGTTGTTCAGGATCACCACTTACAACTGACTCTTTCCAAGACAGCATTGAAAGATGCTCAGTGCTTGGTGCTAGGATTTTTTCTTTTTATTGGCATTTCTATTTTCCTTCCGGAATCCATTCCTCGTAAGGCCCCTTGTGTGTTTTCTTTGTCCACGCTGTGAGAGGTCTGGGAATATGAGCTTCCCTTTGCTAACTCTCCCCACTCCCTTTCAGAGACGGTGTGCAAGACCGGCATGGTGCTGCTGTGTGGCGAGATCACTTCAATGGCCATGGTGGATTACCAGCGAGTGGTGAGGGACACCATCAAGCACATTGGCTATGATGACTCGGCCAAGGGTGAGGGCAGGCCTCCGGGTCCGAAATCCCTGTTACTCTCTGCTAATAGAGACCCCGATGCTGAGTCAAACCCACGCCTTTCAGCCTGATGGGAGTATCAACACTACCAGGAGGAAAACACTCCTACACTCGTCTGTCAGGTTTCAGAGGTCAAAGACTCTGGCATAAGGATGGCCAACAGGTGACTATGCCCAGCAGGCCCAGCACATGCCCATCTGTTGTTGACTGGGCTTGTTTTGGTCCTGCCTTCTTGGCACTGGCAAAGGCTTTGGAAGAGAAAGACGCACTGAATAAAGGGGGCTGCCCTTCTTTGGGGACATGCTCCCTGCCAGGCACTGATGATAGTCTCTTGTGTTTTCCTAATCATTTATGTACTTATGCGGATGAGGAAATGGAGGCCTAGAAGAGTAAACAGTCTGTATGAAATCACAGGGTAAGCAGCCACTAGGCTCGGGACTCCTGTGCTTTCACTAAACATACTTCTAATCATAGACATGGAGCAAGATGACTCAGTCCAGAACTGGTGCTGACAGCAGACGAGGCTGGTCCAGGTTAGCACCTGTGCCATGTAGTGTAGGGCCACCACCCAGGAAGGGGCACAGGCCCTAGCAGAGCCTTGAAACAGATTCCAACATCTGAGGCTGGGCAGGCCAGGCAGCAGTACAGCCTGGAGGGCAGCAAAGGACCCAGAGAGTGAGCACCAGGTGCGGAGGGCCTGTGTGCGATCACATTCTGCAGGAGTTTCAGGGGCCCTTTGTCCACACTGGCTTCCTGGGCAGGGCTCTGGTCCCAATTGTTAGAGTCTCCACATTGGTCTCTGGCATTAGATGTTCAGGCAATTCCAATTTTTAAAGAAAAATCCATTTTGGCTCTCTGTTGGCTCTCTCCCTAATTCTCTGAAATCACTGTGAGAGATGTGGTGACCTCACATCATGGCAAAAAGACCCACTTCCAGGTCAACCTGCCTAGATAAACACCTGTAATCAAGAAGCACAGACAGAAGCATGACTTTAAAGGTGTTCATTTCTGCCTGTGTCACATAATGGTTGCTTAGGGTGATGTGTGGCATCCTGTGGGTCAGCGTATGCAGAGATGCCAGACCCCCTTTGTAAGTGAGAGAGCCCACTCATGGTATGATGGTGCAGACTCACAGAGGTTCAGTCCAGCCACGGCCTGGTGCAGCCCAAAGTGCTCATGAGCAATTAATGTTGGTTGAATAGATGACAGTGATTTTGAGACTCAGTGGGAAGAGAAGCAGTAAGAGCCGGTTAATTCTCCTGGTCGGGACATGAGGGTATTCACAGAGGAAACACATTGTCCCAGAGCTGCAGCTTCCTGAGGCGTTACCACACGGAGTCTGTTCTACCAAGAAAAGCCAATTTGTTTATGTACATTTAGACCTTATTCAAGTGCAATACTTATTCTGCATTAGGTAGGAGGGAAATTTTCCAGGAGGCAGTGTTCCCTAGGAAGGAGAAATGAGCGAGAGCCCAGCCATAGCTGAGTTGGGCTCAGCTGGCTGAGGTTCCCTGTGCCCAAGTTTGTCCATTTACCTGTGCTCGATGGACAGGAACAGCCTTAGGTCGTGTGCAGTAACAGCTTTAGCAGGGTCTCAGGCCAATGGCTCCTCATTGTTCCTGGCTGTGGTGTTGCTGGACTCATTGTCCTTTCCAAACCCCGTACCTCTCCTCTTAGTCCCCTAAGTTCTGTTTTTCCAAATTCCTTGGAGCCCTTGCTTGATATTTGAGCCCTGGGGAGATTCGTTATTTAGACAGACAGTGATTAGGTAAACTGTGAAACGTTCAGTGCAGAACCGGACAGCCTTTGGCAGTTCTTTAAAGACTGTTCATTGATTTGTGCATTCAAAAACATTCATTAGGAAACAGGAAGGTGTAAAGGGCAAAGGTGACCTGATACTCCTAGGGTATATGATGCAACATGAGGTGCCCGGGGTAAGTTTCTGGCATCATGTGTGATGAACTGCAGGCAGGTCTGGGACATGCACTGAGGGTGGACATAGGGTTTGGGCATGTGGGGTGGGAGCTGGAGGAAGAACGTTCTAGGCCAGGGACCTAATGGAGATGGAAAAGTATATCATGCTGATGGCTAAACCTGAGTTCATGTTGGCTCAAGGAGTCCTGGAAGCAAGGGCTGTGTCAGACTGAAAAGCTTCAGTTTTATTCCTTGGCAGTAGATCCCCACCTGACGCTTGTACAGAAACAACAGCTTGGATCTGTGTGTTTTCTCTGTAAGTCCTTTCAGGCTGTGTGGGTAGGAGAATAGATGGGAAAGAACATGGCTATGGGAGTTTGGAAAGTGAGTGTGTCACTATGCTTGACGTGGTGGGGGCATCCATGTATTCAGCCCCTTATTCTCACAGTCCCTGTGGCTGAGCCCAGCACAGCTGTGAGAAGGTGTGCACAGTCTCAGTGCATAGCAGTTTCCTCATGGGGCTCCCAGGGCTGAGCTACTGCTAGTCCAGACTTTCCCAAATCGGTGTCCAGCGTGCCACGGGTAGCAGGCCTATACCCTGTACCTCAGCTTTGCAGACAGGAAAGGGCAGGTGGCTTTTCCATTTGCCCCAGACTCTGTGTACCTCTCAGGGTCAGAGGACCCTGGCTCGGGGAGTCTGTCTGTATAGTTCATGTACACTGTATTTGTTCAGCATGTTAAATAGTTGTGTCAGGCACACAGCTGGGCTTCTGAGTGACAGTGTCAAAAGGGCTCTTGATTTTCTCCTAGTGCAATGATAGCAAACTGGGTTCTGAGAGGCACCTGTGGGAGAGCCTAAGGGGCAGGGTATGAGTCAGCCACCGTCCTCAGCCAGAGGAGCCTTGGCATCACCTTGTTTTAATCTGCAGGTCTCTGTAGGGTGTGTGTGTGTGTGTGTGTGTGTGTGTGTGTGTGTGTGTGTGTGTGTGTATGTGAGAACCAAGTTCTAATTGAGCACAGTAAAATACACCACGGATAATTTTGATTGTCCAAAGAGTTCTACATGAAGGTGCGGCGCCTCTCCCATCCTGGGCCTCAGCTGTGGGCCTAGACAGACCCTGGTTAGTTAGGGACACCCCACCCTGACACCAAATGGCATGTCGGGAACTAAGCCGTCCATCGGGAAGCTCATAGCCCCCTCCGTCTGACCTGTGCCCCACTTAGGCTCACTTTGCTTCCACCTAGGCTTTGACTTCAAGACTTGCAACGTGCTGGTGGCTTTGGAGCAGCAATCCCCGGATATTGCCCAGTGCGTCCATCTGGACAGAAACGAGCAGGATGTCGGGGCAGGAGATCAGGTAGCTCGCCACTGCATGTGGGAGCTGTGTGTTGAGCTGGCTGGGAAAGTTCATGAGCAGTGAGTTAATCACACTGAGGCGCGGATAACACAGGAATCACTCTCATCCTAGCACAAGAGCCGGGAGTGAGTTGAGTACCTCAGCTTCACGGCCATGCTGTGGATGGCTGTGGTTGCTAACACTGGGTTTGGGCTTGTCTCCCCCTCCGAGAGTGTTGGGGGTCAGGGATGACATCCTTCCCCTGCACGTGCCACTGGAAAGCTCCATGGAGGAGGCACCCAATCAACGTGGACACACCAGGCAGATTTCGGGCTTGGAGAGAGCCGCGGTCCTCTTGGTCTAGGGTGGGCGCCGCTCAGCCTGCTCTCTCACCACAGGGTTTGATGTTCGGCTACGCCACCGACGAGACAGAAGAGTGCATGCCCCTCACCATCATCCTTGCCCACAAGCTCAACGCCCGGATGGCGGACCTCAGGCGCTCCGGCCTCCTCCCCTGGCTGCGGCCTGACTCTAAGACTCAGGTGAGCAGCTGAATGACCCCGGGAGAGCTGTAGACAGAAGCTTTAACACCCCCAAATCCTCTTGATTTTGTCATTTTTAAGATCAAAATATTCAGTCTAGGCACTCAAAGAACGGTCAGTTTTGAAAAGAACTATTTATGTGAAAAATCTTCAGCTAGAGATGCTTCTCACATTCTATTATAAAAAGTTTCAAAAATACAGAAAAAATGGAAAGGATAGTTCTAGGTTTTTTTATTTGTTTGTTTGCTCATTAGCAAACATTGGCTAATGAGTCCCCAAATCCTGCCACAAACATACTTCTTAACTGGCTTCCATATTTCCAGGCCTCTTTGTCCTGAACAGGCTGTCTGTGCTGTGTCTGTGCCATCTGTCTCGTCATGGCCCTTTTTCTTATCTTTGTTTCTCATGAAAAGGCTTTACCTCTGTTGTTTCCGGCTCCAACCCCATGGGCCCTGACCTCTCTTCTCTTTGCAGTGTTGAAATCAACCGGAGGCCTATATTTGAAGGCTGGGGTGATGCAAGTGTTAGCAGAGACATAGGCCTCCTAGCACCTCACTCCTGTATCCCCTCCCTGCTTAACCCCAATGACCCCTTTTGTGATTCCCAAGTTCCCAGCACTTCGTCCTGCACAACCTCTCTCCCTGTGTCCATGCTCATGGACCCCATTCTCACCTTCACATACTCAGCTCCCACATCTCCCACCTGTGGGTTTCTCTGGTCACCCTCCAAGCAGATGGGCCCTGAGAGCCTGCTGTGTGCAGTACCCTGCCACCTCCTGCCTGCCCTTCCCCAATCCTGTTCAGTGCCATCTCTCTCCACCTACCCATGTCCCCAGTTTGCCCCATCAAGCACTCCTCTCACTCCAGTCCAGCCTTCCCCAGGGCTTCTATCATCCCAGCCAGGCCAGGATCAGTGCCCTACCCTCCCAAAGGTTCTCCCTGCTTGCAAATTCCAGTTAATTCCCTTTAGGCTTCATTTTTAACTTCCTAACATCTATTTAGTGTTTTCTACAACTTTTGGCTTCCTACAAGGGGACAGGGGAAATCCACTTGTTATTTTGGCATTCAGAACCTTTTATGGTCTTCCAACTTTACCTGCCTCTGCCTGCCCCACCCCATCTTTGCTTAATTGACATCATTTCACTCATGGTCCCCTTGTTTCTTAGGGCTTTGCTTTACCTGAGCTCCCTCTCTGGTCCTCGCCTGTCCTTGAGTGGCCAGCAAAGTTCTACCTCTTCTGGGATGCCATCCCTGGCCACTAGCAGACAGCGCCTTCTCTTGTCCTGCACTTGGAATCTGGCACCCATGGTGCTATAGCTCAGTGTGCTGTGTGTGGCTCCATGTACAACTCCAGCTGTGCAGAGATGGAATTCCTTCTTGCGCAAGTGTCAGGCCATGCACAGGGTAGAGGTTGCATACTGGCTGTACTGGGGCAGGGAAGCGTGCTTATGCCCAAAGGGAACCTTTCCTTGGGACATCCTGTGTTATTCACGTGACTCCCCCAAACAGGGATGGGAACCATCAGCGTTCATTGGGTGTTCTTGGAGGTCGTGGGTTAGGAGAGCTAAAGCATGTAGATTGTGATGGCACCCAAAGAAAGGTACCCATGATGTCAACCTGCCTGTCCTGTTCTGGACTAGAATGGTGCTGCAACATAGAAGCAGGGCGAAGATTCACAGAAGGGGAAATCTTAGAACAGGGAAGGGAGGCAGCCAGTGGCGGTGACTGTTTTTCTCTTCCTTGTGCAAGAGAGAGGAACAGAGGGACCACCTACTAGACCTGCTGAAGCAGGTTCATTGTGCTTAGATATGAAATAAAGGGTTTCTAGGTTTAGGGGTCAGCAAGGAAGGGAGGGTAGGATGGGCTCTTTTAGGGCTTCCCTTCCTTTGAAGAATTGTCTTGAAAATGCTAATACGGATACCGGAGTCAGCCTCACTCCCCTGCCACAGGCAGGACCACGGACCAGCTCCAGTTGCAGGGGGTGCGGGCTTGCTGTGTGGCTCCAGGAGGCCCCTCGCGTGCTGGCCTCCAAAGAGCCTGGCTTGCTCGACTCACTCCCTCCATGAGAGAGGCCCTGGGCCAGGCATGGCTTGTCTAGGTCCCCTGATTCACACCCTGTTTGTGAAGCAGTGTCTTTATGCAGCCGGAGTGCTGGCTGTGAGCAGGATGGGTCTTTCCACCTGAACAAATCCCTGCTGCTGATAGTGAGGCCTGGATGGCGGTGCAGGTGGCTATTTTTGTACCTGGTCAGACCTGTGTTTTCCATGGTGTGTTTTTCCCCACATCTTGCTGACGTGATGAGATAAGCGCTGTGCTCAGGGCCCTTTGCTCTGCCACCCTGTTCTGCAGTTCTGCAAGGCCACTGCGTGGAGTCTACCGGGTGAGGGTGGAGTCACCCAGGAGAACAGTGGAGACGGCCTGAGCACCCTCCCCGGCTGTGCGCCTTTTCCTGAGGCTCCATGCAGCAGATCCAGTCCTAGAGTCTGTCGCAGACAGTGCCTGTCTTCCTGGGAGTGCCCTACCCCAGATTCCAGCCCCTTTCCCAGGACCCTATGTGTACACAGCCTGGCATTTGAGGGCTGCTCTCAGCTCACGAGATCTGTGTGCGTCGGGCCATCTCATGCAGATCTCACGTGGCCAGGGCTCTTTCTTCTGCTTCTTCTGGACCTTCCCTGTTGTTCCTTAGACCAGGCAGAATACAGAGTAGGAGTTTGTTACAGATCCAGGGTTTGATGTAGCCTTAGGGAGGTAGAGAGCTTGCTGCAGGCACAGTCCCAGGGAGCCACTGTTTGCTGCCCCATGGTTCTGTCCAGGCCCTGGGATGGGAGCAGTCCCATGCCCACTGGCCAGTGTTCCTCCCAGGGTCCTCTG
This sequence comes from Colobus angolensis palliatus, assembly GCF_000951035.1. Taxonomy (NCBI): domain Eukaryota; kingdom Metazoa; phylum Chordata; class Mammalia; order Primates; family Cercopithecidae; genus Colobus; species Colobus angolensis. Next base: position 13,501,383 of record NW_012113141.1, on the reverse strand, counting down.
GCAGAGCTGCAGCCCTGCAGACACCACATGTTCCTAAAATCCTCTGAGCCCTGCTCTTGTGGGTCCATGCTGCTTTCAGCAGTATTGGGCCTGT
>NW_012113141.1:13496989-13501239 GCF_000951035.1 Colobus angolensis palliatus | reverse complement strand
CCTACCCCAGATTCCAGCCCTTTTCCCAGGACCCTATGTGTACACAGCCTGGCATTTGAGGGCTGCTCTCAGCTTACAAGATCTGTGTGCGTCGGGCCATCTCATGCAGATCTCACATGGCCAGGGCTCTTTCTTCTGCTTTCTGGACCTTCCCTGTTGTTCCTTAGACCAGGCAGAATACAGAGTAGGAGTTTGTTACAGATCCAGGGTTTGATGGATACCTGAGTAGCCTTAGGGAGGTAGAGAGCTTGCTGCAGGCACAGTCCCAGGGAGCCACTGTTTGCTGCCCCATGGTTCTGTCCAGGTCCTGGGATGGGAGCAGTCCCATGCCCACTGGCCAGTGTTCCTCCCAGGGTCCTCTGGCAGAGCTGCACCCCTGCAGACACCACATGTTCCTAAAATCCTCTGAGCCCTGCTCTTGTGGGTCCATGCTGCTTTCAGCAGTATTGGGCCTGTGGCCAGCACAGGGTCTTGAGCGGCAACCAACCTTCTTGGAAGAGCCCTGTCTACCAGCCTTTGCAGCTCCAGGTCAGGTCCCAAATCTTCCAGCTGTGTGATCTTGACCAAGACATTTACATTTTGAATCCTTGGCTTTCTTATCTGCATCATTGGCAGGAGGAGAGATACCTCCTGGGCTATGGAGGGCCAAGAAAGGGCTTTGGCCATGGGGACATTTGCTGGCACCTGGAAACGTCTGAGACAGAAGAGGGTCATAAGTTGAGAGGAAACTCAAGTCTCCAAGCAGTGCTAATTGTGGTCCCATGTGGGAATAGCTGGGCCTTACACCCAGTCCCCCCACAGCACCAGGCAATTTTTTGAATGTAAGAATGTGTCAGATTAATTCCCCCAACACCCTTTGAAGACAGGAGGCCCCACTTGGCTCCTGGGAGCCCTGCCCACCTCCTCCTGGGTGTCTGTGCCTGGCCGCCATGTGCCATTCGCTCAGTCTCAGCCTCACAGTGTCTCCCCCACCCTTCTGATGGACAGGTGACAGTTCAGTACATGCAGGACAATGGCGCAGTCATCCCCATGCGCATCCACACCATCGTCATCTCTGTGCAGCACAACGAAGACATCACACTGGAGGAGATGCGCAGGGCCCTGAAGGAGCAGGTCATCAGGGCTGTGGTGCCGGCCAAGTACCTGGACAAAGACACCGTCTATCACCTGCAGCCCAGTGGGCGGTTTGTCATTGGAGGTCCCCAGGTGCATCCTTGTCTCTGAACGAAGCCCTGGTTTGTCTTTGTTACTGGGGTTGCTTATGTCTCAGAGCAGGAAAACCGTAAGAGTTAGCTTGGAGTGGGTCAGCTGGCTCTGGCCATGGACTAAATGTAAAGCTGGTGAATTTTAGCCTCTGTACATTTAGTGCGGTCTCTGGGGAGGTCTGCTGTGTGTCTGACAGTGTGTGAGAAATTGGGGACATGCCCCTAGGATTCCTCCACTTAGCACCGCCGGGCCCTCCCACTCCTGCCATCTCAAGTGACCACGACCTTACCCATGGCTGCTGCGCCTCGCCCTGCTCTGGTGCACATTCCCCGCTGCAGCATTTGCAAATGGCCAGCTGTTCCCAGGTGGCTGTTTCCAGAGCTGTTGTGGGTGCCAGGGTGGGGCAGGGTGTTTTAGACAGGGCGCCACTGGCCCCTCTCCTGTACTGCAAGTGTGAGGAGTGGAGGTTGCAGAGCACCGCTGCCAGGCTGCTGCCCACTGCCTGGGCCCTCAGCTTGCGTGCTTTGCCACAGAGCTGAGCCCCATCCTGGGTTCCAGGAGCAAGTAGAATGTAGAAACACAGGGTAGAAGGAGGTAACACTTAATTGTTTTTTCTTGCAGGACTTCTCAAAGCCTAGACATACTAGTGTGAACTGTGGATCTCTAAAAGGGGGGGTAGAGTAGGCGAACTTCCCCAAATCATATAACATAGAACTCTCACCCTTTTAAAGACATGACTATTGACTGGTGTTGCCCAGAGCACACTTGGGAAGTGGACAACATGGCATTTGCTAGGTGGCACCAGCCAGGGTTGTATTTATGACAGTGCAATTCCTGCCTGCAGCAATTCCTGCCTGCGGTTGGATCTCTCCATTGTGATGGACTCAGTAACAAAGGCTGTGGTCCCTATTATGTGGTCCATAATAGGGAGTGGCTGTGACCCCAGAGAACCCCTGGCCCACCTTCTGCCCTTTCTAATGAAGCTTTGGCAGGTTACCTGATTTCAGTATGTGGCCAGTGACTGAGCTGGGAGTAGAGTCCAGAGTTTTGGGCAAAGGGGTCTTACGAAAATGTCTCTGGGCAGCCCCAGGACATCGTTCCTAAGTTGCAGTTCAGCTGCCATCAGAGTGCTTCAGCCCCCTCTAGCATCTAGGGGCTGGCTCTGCTTCTTATCTTGATTTCTCTCCCTCTGCAGGGGGATGCGGGTGTCACTGGCCGTAAGATTATTGTGGACACCTATGGTGGCTGGGGGGCTCATGGTGGTGGGGCCTTCTCTGGGAAGGACTACACCAAGGTGGACCGTTCAGCTGCATACGCTGCCCGCTGGGTGGCCAAGTCTCTGGTGAAAGCAGGGCTCTGCCGGAGAGTGCTTGTCCAGGTAAGTCCCCTCCACCTACCACCATCCTGTTGCAGCGGAAGACCCCTGCCCAGCTCTGCCCTGAGTAAGGGGATGTTGGCCCGGTGGGAAAGCCACACGCTTTGCCAAAGGTTGTGATTGTGTGATTGTGTTGGGCACTGTGGCCAGGGCTCTGAAAACCTGGGGGAGGGAAAACCAAAATCTTCAGGGAGAGGGGCATGTAGAATAACTGTCCTCGGTGAAGATAGCAGGAAAATTGGATGGGAGCATGCTGGGCAAGAGACGTGTGGTCCCCGCTGGTGCCTTCAGAAGAAGGGCAAAGCTGCTGAGAGGGGCAGGGCCCACACAGAGGCTTCAGTCCCTGACGCTGCGCCTTGCTGGAAGGTTTCGTATGCCATTGGTGTGGCTGAGCCGCTGTCCATTTCCATCTTCACCTACGGAACCTCTCAGAAGACAGAGCAAGAGCTGCTGGATGTGGTGCGTAAGAACTTCGACCTCCGGCCAGGTGTCATTGTCAGGTAAAGTGCCATGCTCTGCTATTACACAGGACCTTGCTCCCTCCTTGCCCAGATGCTCACTTCACCTGAAAGGGAGGCAGAAAGGTGGATGTTTCTGCCTCTCAGAAGTGGGAGGGTCTATGAGCTCCTGGTACAGCACAGTGCATCCCTAGGGCAGAAAGCCTGGCTGTCAGGTTGAAGGAGGCTGCCCCTGGTTCCTGCTGGCCCAGCCAACACCAACTCCGGTGGGGCCATCTCTGAGCAGCTGGGAGGCAGGCAGGGATCTTAGGAAAATAATTATTAATATAAGGCCAGATGGCTCAAATGGCTGGGAATCGAGTCAGCAAGTCTATTCCCCGTTTCCAGAGCTTGGTGGTGTCGACATTGGTCTGGGCCAGGTAAGTGGAGTGGGAGGAGAAAGGCATCTGAAGGCTGGAGTTAGGTCCTGGTCCCTCAACCCCTGAGCATCCGTGGGGCTATAAAACGAGACTGTGGTATGGCACAGATAGGATGTGTGTGCAGCTGCTGGGGGGAGGTGTAGTGCCATGTGAGGAGGGCTGTGCTACAGTTCGTTGCTCCCTCCTGTCCTTGAAATGGAGAAAGAAACCCTGCTCCTGTTCCATCTTCCAATGCCCTTCCTTTCTGCTGGACATGCAGGGATTTGGACTTGAAGAAGCCCATCTACCAGAAGACAGCATGCTACGGCCATTTCGGAAGAAGCGAGTTCCCATGGGAGGTTCCCAAGAAGCTTGTGTTTTAGAGCCGGGGGAGCTGGGCCTGGTCTCACCCTGGAGGCGCCTGGTGGCCATGCTTCTCTTCCCCAGAGCCCTGGCTGCTGATCGCCTTCCCCACCCACCAACCCTTGGGGCAAAGCCAGGTCCCTCTCATTTAGCCTGTTCTGTCATCACCAAGGCCGGCTGGAGGCAGGGGCTTCCTGGTGCTGGAGGTTGGCTCTTGATGTGAGGATGGGCATGGTGTTCTGCCGCTCTGTCAGACTGGGGCAATGTTAATTTAGTGGAAAAGGAACCCCGTCAAGAGTGAATTCCCTCACTCGCCTCCCCCGACAGCTGGACCCTGGCCAGCTCCCCCTCTCTCCCCTTGTCTGTGCCAGGTGAGGTCAGGACATCTCACAGACCTCAGGGCTCCTTGTGGGCCTGTGCTCCTGGGCCTCCCTTTCACAGGCAGCCAGC
>NW_012113141.1:13494179-13496878 GCF_000951035.1 Colobus angolensis palliatus | reverse complement strand
AAGGGACCCAGCTAATGACTGGGTCATTTTTTCTTCACTGCAACATGATGAGGTAGTACCTTTTATTATCCCATTTATAGATGGGGGAAAGCAAAACACAGAGTCTGGATGACTTCCACAGGGTCCCACAGCCACGTGTTTAGGCCTAGATGTATAACTAGGAGCTTTGACTCAGGAGCCTGTAACACACCCCCTCCCCCACCGTTGTCACATGCCAGTAACAGGCTTGAACAATTACAAAGCAGATTCAGAAAACAGGCCATAGACTCTGTCCTGAAGGCCCAAGGTTACTGGAAATGAGGGGATTAACCCACCAGCTCTTGTTCAGCCCTGGGCAATTGTCTGAAAAATGAAGACAGAACCATAGGGCTATTTTGTTTGCTTCATGTGTCCCAGAAGATGGCTGAGGGTAAGCTGGATACCTGGACCATCAGGGTGGGCTGGAGTTTGGGATTAACCAGCAGCTCTAGAATCCCAGCCCCCTGACCTCTCAGAGACATGCAGAGATTAGGTTTTTAGACTTCTGGGGTAAGTGGGCTAAGTCCAGTCCAGTCCTATCTGGGCTTCCTGTAGCAGAAGCAGCAACTTGTCCTAGCACAGATGGCCAGCCCCTTATACAGAGGCCCTCAGGTCTTTCTCCTTCCCTGGTCCCTTGTATCCTCTGCAGGCTGAGTGCATTTGGAGGGAGTGAGTGGGCCCTTCGGATGCCCCATCCAGGGAGGCTGGTCCTAAGGCCTCATGTTAAATAGGCGGGGCTTGCCTTCTGGTGTTGGACAAGCTGCTGAGATGTCACGAGGAGATTCTGCCTTTGCCAGATGACTCTCTGGGGAGCAGATCTGCTCCTAAGGGGCCTGAGCAGTCCTTGGCCCACTAGGGTCTTGGAACTCACCTGCCTTTCCATTCATGGCCAGCAGCACCTGCCCCACCTGCCCCACTTGTCCTTAGCCTGGACCTCTGATAGCAGCATCTCTACCTTCTCCCCAGCTCCCAGGACCACAGGCTCAGGCAGGGGCTTCCATGGGCCCCAGGGGAACAGTGGGGACTCGGCCTCTCTCTAGGGTGCATGGTGCTGGTTCAGGCTGGGAGAGGCAGCCCAGGAAGTCTCATCTGGGGAGCAGGCAGCCTGCATCTGGGCCTTAGCTTGGAGCACAAAGACCCTGGCTTTCATTTTCTCTCAGATGATCGGAAATTAAGGCAACAAAAGAAGCCTGGCTCCTGGTCACCTAGGAAGCCTCAAATTCCTTCCCTTGGAGGGAGGGAGAGGTTTGCAGGTGACCGAGTTCCTCTAACTTGGATCATACTCGATGTGAAAATTCAGACTTTTATACTTTCCCTGCCCTCTAGAGAAATAAGATATTTTTTGTCAATTTGTTTGTGTGAAACTAAAGCCTTTATTTGTTAATAGTTCCTGCTAAAACAGTGAATAAAAACTCAAGGAGCAACTACCCTATGTTTAGTTTTTCTCTGCAAAACCCCAGAGACATGACACCTGCTCTGTGTAGCATTCCCTGGTTGCCCGTCCCCACCAACAGAGGGAGTTAGTATCCTCCCCTCAGGGTCACCCCATCCTGTCCACGTGGAGCAGATGTCTCATGGACTAGGTTTTTCTTGTTACTAGCAGCTATGCTAAGCCACACCACTGCCATGTTCATTCCTCACCACATCTCACCAGGGTTGATATTCTTAGGAAGCCCATTTTTACGTGCAGGGCCCTGAGGCCCAAAAAGGGTTAAGACCAAGGGCAGTGGCCACCTCTGAATCCTCCCTGAATTCTGTGTGCTCTCCTTATGCATTGCTGCCCTTAGGCTGCCTATGCCTTATCCTGTGCCCTTCCTGCATGGTGTCTCTGTGAGGCTGGCTTGAAGGCAGGCTCAGGCCATGTCTGGAGTGTGGATAAGTGACTGAACTTGAACAAAGTGAGGGAGTGGCGGGGCTTCTGCAGAGAGAAGAGCCAAACTTTTAAGTGGGTGCACGTTTCCCTTCACTCATGTTCAGTTGTGAAGAGAATAAGCAAATGGTTCTTTTTCATTAGAAGATCTTCCCTGCCATGGCCCCTGGTGATATGGTTCTTGGGTTTTGATCAGAGCAGGAGGAAGATGGGTCGTGCATGGTTTCTGGCAAGCAGGCTGTGTGGACAGGACTCAGCTCTGAGGAATGTCCTGGTGCAGCCTGAGGCAAAGCCCATGTGGCTCCCCTGTCTCACAGGCGGACAAGGCTGATCTGGGGTGCCAGGAAGACCTAGAACGTGGCAGGGAGGGGAGAGAGGATGAGGCCAAAGGGCCTCACAGTCCTGTCCTGTTTGAGACAGAACCTATACCCCGAGAAGACACTAGGTGGGCAATACAATGAAACATGACACATTACAGAGAAAAGCATGTTTCTCAAGTGCATACAAACAGACACACTTATGAAACACACTGGAATACTTGCCTGGGGTAGGGGGAGGACTCTAGGTGTAACATGCAAAATAATTAGTGAAAGCAAGAAAGAACCAACGTTTAAGCCACAAGGCCAAGTGTCACAGTGTTAGGGAAATGTGGAAGGAGCAAAGGAGGTTGGCAGGGAGCGGCCAGTGGAGTTTGAGGAAACTCAGGAGGGCAGGGTCCCTGGAAGTCAGGTGAAGACTTTCTAGAGCAGGGGAGCCGCCAACTATGCAAAATGGTTTTGATGGGTTACATGATGGGAGGCCCAGGACTGTC
>NW_012113141.1:13481265-13493184 GCF_000951035.1 Colobus angolensis palliatus | reverse complement strand
GCCCGGCCTCATTAATTATTAATAATGACATTATGGCAATAATTCTATTGCTCACACTCTGAAGATGATGTATCAACCCAAGTAAGAAAACTTCTTTCCCCAGCTTCATTAAGATATAACTGACAAATAAAAATTGTATGTATTCAAGGTATACAATGTGACTTGCTATATGTATATACTGTGTAAATAATTTCCACAATCAAAATTATAAACACATCTATCATCACACACAGTTACCCTGAAAGGTTGAAATTCTTTATCGATGTCAATGCTTGTTTATTTATATCTGTTGCCCCCATAGGACTTGGGGCATCCAAGGTCATCTGGCCTTGTCTGCTGTCTCATACCTGCCTTCAATGCAGGGCTTGGCAAAGAGTAGGTGCTTGGTGTAGCATGGGTCATATCAGAGAATGAATTTGAGGTGTGTCCATCTGTTCTACCTCCTGAGCTCCTCTTAGCAAAGATAATTCTGCAAGAGACAAGGATCCTGCTTGCCCTTTGGTAGGTCTTGCCAGGCTTAGCTGCTCAGAGATGTAAATGTCAATCATTCCACAGAGCTGTTTTTTTTTTTTTAAGCACCTGTTAAGCGCATAGCACTGTGACTATAAGGATTTATGCTGTTGCAGGTCAGAGAGGACTAGAGAGACCAGTATGGGTGAATACAGGAGGGTATTTATTTTAAGGTGCACACCAGCTCAGTGGATTCACATCCAAAAAGCTGAGCCTTGAACAAAGACTGAGCAGGGTTTTTATAAGCAAACTTACAGAAGCAAAACCAAGGCAGTTAATCATATACTGACAGGTCATGTAATCTATAGCATAACTGATGACTTGGCATAACTTGTGGCCTTGCATAGCTGGTGGCCTTCTAGCTGCATTGAAAGAAAAAACAAGAACTGGCTAAATACAGATATTTGTCCTTTTTTTTTTTTTTCTTTTCCTTCATCCTTGCTCCTGAGGTGGGGTGTCTGGAGCCTGTTCCTTTGGTTTCACCTTCTCGAACAGCGTTATCTTATAACTGTCCTTGAAGTGAGCTTTAGGCAGAGGAAAACCTGTTTGTCTTTTCTTTTTAACCCTTGCCTTGCCACATTCTGGGCCTTGGCTTTTACTTTTCTTGGAGTGAATGAATGCAGTATTTATTATTATTTTTAAATTTCTGCCTCCGTACAATTGATCACTCTCCATTTCAGTTGCTTCAACCCTAGAAGTAACCATGGCATGCCAATGAGGGAGACACCTCATGTCAGAGGTCCCAGAGAAAGGCAACATCCAATGAGGGGCAGACACACAGGAGGGATGAAGGGGCTCAGGAGGTGGGAACTTGGTCTGAAACGTATAGGAGGTGCTTTGGAGTTGGCAGTGGATGGAGGAATGGGGGATCAGAGGAGAGTCAGGGAAAAGAATTAGCTCAGCAGCGGTTTGGTTGGGATGAAAGGCATGGGATGGGAACTTTAGAATAACTTCATGCCTGTGGCAAATTCCCTAGAGTAAGTATGACTCAGGCACAGCATAAGAGGCAATGTGACAGACACCTGGTCCCTGGTCTATGAGGTCTTCTTCCTTCCTACCATAATGCCTCCATGAGGAACGTTTGGAGAAAGAAGGAACAAGGACTGTGTTGTGAGTTTGGTTCATTTCGGCTCAGATGCAGAACAGTGTGGGTAAATTAATTATTCAACGGGAAGAAGAAATCAACCCAAGGGAACAGGAGAGTTTACAACCTCAACAGCGGAGTCCCTTTGATATGGGAGGTTTGTCAGACCCTTTCATGTGACTCTCATGGGACAGGATGAAAATCAGAAGCCAAATAATTTGCTGTCCTAGTCTTTTCAGGCTGCTATAACAAAATAACATAAACGGGGTGGCCTACAAATTAGAGAAATTTGTTTCTCACAGTTCTGTAACTGGAAGTTTGAGAGCTGGGTGCCAGCATGGTTGGTTCTGGAGAGGTCCCACTTCCTGGGTACAAATGGCCAACTTCTCACTGCATCCTCACACGGCAGAAAGAGGGTGAGAGAGTTGGGGTGCGTGTGATAAGGGCACCAATCCCATTTATGAGGGCCCTGCCTCTGAAAGGCCCCACCTCCTAATATCACATTGAAGGTTAGGATTTCAGCATCTGAATTTGGGGGGGGGACACAAACACTGACTCCATAACACTTGCCAAATCTGATTTCTTAAAAATGAAATTCTTGTGCATTAGGAAAAAGCCACCAGTAAGGGTAAAAGATAAGTGACAGAGTGGAAAATATTTGCAATCTGAATGGAATGAACTGCAGCTCACTAAGAAAGCAATACAAGCCCCAGTAGGAAATGGAAAAAGCTAGATGGATAGGAATAAGTAAATATAATCAAAGGAATGGAGAAAGTCAAGAGAAAGTTTGCTCAATTGTACATGCTTCAAAAAATAAACACTTTAAAAAATGCAACATTGTATTTTGGCAAACAGATGGCAAAAAAAAAAAAAAAAAAGAGAGAGAAAGGAAAGAAAAGAAATAAAAAGGTTTTTAAAATCCAGAGCTGGCAAAGATATAAGGAAATAGACATCCCCAAATACAGTTGACGGGTATAACTTGGTACAAACTTTCTGGATGAATATGTGGTTCTTCTTGAAATGTAAATGTCATGTTTGCCTAGTTTGACCTTGGGGTCAGAGGTGGCATCAAGACAGAGACAAACACTTTGCTCCCAGGCCTAGGGGATAGGACCCCAGGAGGGCAAGGTCAGTGTGTGCTGAATGGACTGGGGGATGGGTGGGTGGATCTTAGGAAAGCATCCATTCTGGGCCACCAAAGCAGGGCTTCTCTCCTGCCCCAGGGTTGAGGTGGCTGCCTCTAGAGTGTTTTCAGGAGTGCCCATAGAAAGGCCCTGGGACACAGGGTCTGGCTGGGAGGAGCCCCCTCCTTCACAGGCCAAGGCTGCAACTGCAGAGCCAATCACAGCAGCCTGAGAGGACAGGAATTCCCTTCCTCGGAGTCTGTGAGAATCCCAAGTGACCAGGAGGAAACTGAGGCTCTGGCAGGGGAAAACACTTTGGAGGACCACCCACTCAGAGAGCAGATTGTGTCTGTGGGCAGGATGGGAGCTAAGAGTGGGAGCCAGCTGGATCTCCCTCCACTTCCTCGAGATCTGCCCAGGACACTGCCTGGTTCCCGCTGCTCTGGAGGGACTGTTCCTGAGCTGTGAAGTCCTGGGATCCTGGGCTGTGAAGTCCTGGAATTCCTTTAGTTCTGAACTGTGTGCATTCTCCAGCAGGAGGGGCAGCCCTGGACTCCCAGGCTCTTCCCAGGCTTCCCAGAAGCCTCTCTGGGAAGAGTGGGGGCCACTGCGTTTCCACTTCCCATGGCAGTCCCTGGCCCTGGCCTCCTCCAGGGCTCTGCAACCCTCTCCAGGCCCCCTGGCATGGTACCCATGCCCTCCTAGGGAGAGTAGGTGGGGTGGGGTGGGGTGGAGGACTTGACCTGTATAGATGACCCAGGGCTGTTCCATCTTCATCCTTGGGCTAAAAGTAACCCAGCAGCAGCTTCAGGGACCCACCTTCCAACCCCCACCAGGCTGACCCCACTCCCATTTCCTGTGCTTGCCCGGCCCCTCCTAGCAGGCACCTCCAGCTCTCTCCACCTCCAGCACTGAGCTCTACAAAGCAGCTCTGAACTTAGTTTTCTTCTATGTTTTTGGTTTTCTATTTGTTTTCATCTTTAATTGTATATTTCTGCTCCTCTCTTAAAAGAAAGGAAAGAAGCCATTTTTAAAATTGTGTTTGGATTTCTGCATCAAAGCCTTCACAGTTTGAGATATTTTAATTCGTTTTGATCTCGTTTCTATTTCTCTGCTTTCCTTGTGTTTCTTTTCCATTTTTAACTTTCTGAGCTGCATGTTGGTTTTGGTGGCTTTTTGATCCAAAATGGCTTATGGGGGAGTCATAAAATGCCTATGTGGTTGTTTTTCCTCAATTTTTCACTCATTTCTAGTTTCATTGACAGGTTATTAATAGAAAATAATCTCTATTATTTGTACTTTCCAAAAAAATTTTTGAGGTTTTCATTGTAGTCCAAAATGGTGAATTGTAGTGTTATATGATCACCTGATGTTATCAGTGTATAGATTTGCATTTATTTCAATTTGTTAAATATTTAAAATTATATAATGTATACATGTATATTTTTAATTGTATATTTCAGGTATTTTGTGAACAGGGATTTTAAACTTTCCTTAGGGAAGCAACTGACAAGAGAGAACAAGAAAGTGTGAATTCTGAGGAAGGGCAAGGGATGGTTTTGGGCCTCACCACTCACTCACTCAGCTCTTCCTTCCTTCTGCGGCCTTCCTTCCTTCCTTCCACCGAGCACCAAGTCCCCCTCCAGGCCCCTGGGGCCTGGTAAGGAGCGCGGTTATTTTGTGTGGATATAAATGTGCTCCACGCCAGCAGCCAGAGGAAACCTTCCGGGCAGAGAGAACAGGGTGCTCTCAGGATGGGGAGGGTACTCTCAGGATGGGGAGGGTGCTCTGGGCCCACAGGAGTGGGTTCAGCAGAGGGCAGGGTGGAGGGTGTGACTCTGTTGTCGCTGTGCCCCTACACCTCTCCAGTGATAGTCTGCCCTGTTGCCAGGCACAGATGTGGTTCTGGGCGGACCCTGGTCAGTGGTCTCAGTGTTTTGGCCCAGCTGGCCATGGTGGCTGCAAGAGGCTCTGCAGCAGCCTGGGAAATGGGGGAGGAAGCTTCAGCCTCGCATGAGTTGCTTTATGGGTGAACCCGGCAGACTCCACGGAGCTTGTGGCAGAAGCAGGTGAGCGCAAGTTTCGCTCAGCCTGGATCACCCTTGGAGGTGGGGAGGGTGTCATGGTAGTTGTGTGGTGACAGTTCTCTTGTTTTTGACAGACTTGTTTAACCAGGGGATGAAAGACATTCTGTGCAGAGATCAGGGACGTGTCACTGCAGTCCAGCACTAGTTCAGTGGAATGTAAAACCCTCACCCAGCTTCACCTCCAGACAGAGGAGGTCAAAGCCCAGGAGTGCCTGCTACCCTGGATGGGTCCAGCTTGTGATCTGGAGCTACAGAAGGTGACTTGAGGCTCTTGAAGAAAAGCTGGAGGGAACTGCTTCTTCTTCTCAAAGCCAGATTCTGTGCCTTGAATGGAAACTCATGATCGTTGGTGGAGAGCATGGGAGGCTGAAAGAAACCTCATCATCTCCAGACAAGAGGCACAGTCCTGAGGCAAGGAAAACGGACACAGTGATTCCCCGAGTTTCTGAACGTGGATCCTCAAGCAGCTGATAACCCAGATGGAGCATGATTGGGGGCATTTGCCCTCTGACCTCCAGGCATGGACACAGCCTCCTCTGTCACTCCCCTCCCTTTATACCCCACCTCAGCTGCCAGCCTTTCCCCTGCCCTCTTCCCCTCCATTCCCAGAGCCTATGTTTCCAGTGAACTCAAATGTGGAGTTTGTGGGAAGGAGACGTCCTCTTCTGTCCCCTTCTCCAGGAATCCTGGGTGAACTCCTGAGCCAGCTTCCATGAGGGGCTGCTGTCCTCCTTATCCCCACTCAGGGCTGGAGCCCCCACCCAGAAAGTGGAAAGGAGTTGCTTTCTGGCTTCTCATTGAGCCACCATATGACCCTGCTAGTCCAAATGCCCAATTACCACCAGGCCTTACATAATTTCTCACATTTTCCCAAATGTGTGTTTGAATTATTTATGAGGAGGCTTCAAAAAGTTCATGGAAAATGTGTATTATGAAAAAACTGTGCATGGACTTCACATTTTTTTATACCAAAATAAACTTACACCAACTTGTTATAATATTTCTGAATAGGGTCTAGTTTGAGGCACTGAGCAGGATCAGACATTGGCTTGACAAGAGCGCCTATCAGAGCAACATGAATTCTGTGAAAATTGAAGTAAAAACAAACATTAAATTCATGGTGAAGCTTGGGTGGAAGAATGGTGAAGTCATGGATGCTTTACCAAAAGTTTATGGGGACAACATCCCCCACCCCAAAATAAATCAGCAGTTCATAAATGGATAGCACATTTTAAGAAAGGAAGAGATTTGAGACCAACCTGGCCAACATAGTGAAACCCCATCTCTTTTAAAAATACAAAAACTAGCTGGGTGTGGCAGCATGCACCTGTAATCCCAGCTACTTGGGAGGCTGAGGTAGGAGAATCACTTGAACCCAGGAGGCAGAGGTTGCGGTGAGCTGAGATCACGCCAGTATACTCCAGTCTGGGAGACAGAATGAGACTCCATCTTACAAAACAAAACAAAACAAAACAAAAAACAAGATGATGTGGAAGACAAAGCCCACAGCGGCAGAATATCCGTATCAATTCGTGAGGAAAAATATTCATCTTGTTCATGTCCTAATTGAAGAGGACCAATGATGAACAGCAGAAAAAGACCCAACACCATGGACAGATCAGCTGCAGACAGGAGGGGAGATTCAGATGAAAATTTTAAACAAGTGGGATTAAGATCCTGAAGCATTTCTTCAAAGAATTGTAATAGGAGATGGAACTTGGCTTTCCCTGTACAATGCTGAAGACAAAGCACAATCAGAGCAATGGCTACCAAGAAGCAGAGGTGGCCTAGTCACAGCAAAAGCAGACAGGTGAAGAGCAAAGGTCAGGGCAACAGTTTTCAGTGATGCTCAAGGCATTTTGCTTGTTGACTTTCTGGAAGGCCAAAGAACAGTGACATATGCTTATTATGAGTGTTTTGAGAGAGCCACAGCTTTAGGAGAAAAATGCCCAAGAAAGCTTCACCAGAGAGTTCTCTATCATGACAATGTTCCTGCTCATTCCTTTCATCAAACAAGGTCAGTTTTGCGAGTTTCAATTGGAAATCACTAGGTATCCACCTTACAGTCCTGATTTGGCTCCTTATGACTTCTTTTTGTTTCCTCATCTTAAGAAATTATTTAAAGGGGACCAGTGTTTCTCCATTTAATAATGTAAAAAAGACTACCTTGACATCAATTCCCAGGATCCTCAGTTCTTTGGAGATGAACAAAATGGATGATATCATCACTTAAACAAAAGTGTCTTGACCTTGATAGAACTTGAGAGAAATAAAGTTTATATTTTTTATTCTTGTCTTTTAATTTCATTTTCCCACAAACATTTAAAAGTCCCCTTGTATTTGTTTCTAATTTAAAAACCTCTTTTATATGTGTTTTACTTTTCCTCAAATGATACATCAATAGTATTATGCATAGATGAATAAAATTTGGTAAATAATGGTTATTTAAATTATTCTCATTAAAAGTTCTAGAAAACAGAAGAAGTTAATTTTAATTTTGTGATGTAGTCCATTATTTCCAAAACTATGCTATTATCTGGGAGTATTTCAACCACCAGAAACATTTGAAATATGAGAACACTTCCTCTCTGCCAATGCTCCTGTGTTGCTCAGTGATAAGAGAACAGTGGAGGCTAGTTGTCAGTCTCCATAAATGTAAAAGAATGGCTTGGCTGTGCTGACATTCTAAAGGGTAGGTGCCTCCTGGTCTGAGCCCAGCGGGGCTGCTGCTCGCTGGCTGTCGGGGTCCTGGCCAGAGCTGGACTGAGCTTAACTGTTCAAGGCGATGAGAGATTGGTACAGGCTGGGAGTCCTCCTCACCAGGGCATCTGGCTTGCTGGGCCCTCAGACTCTTCATCTGGGGTAAAAAGCCTGCCCCAGTGTCATCACCATCTGTACAATGCATGTGCTAAAGGCCTCAGGGCAGCCTGGGCAAGTGCTGTGGTGTCTGCAACTTGAGGACTAGGGGTTGGGATGCCGTGCTGAGCCAGGATCAAGCATGCCCAGGGATAGATATACACACCTTATAGGTAAAGAACAAGGCTGGAGCCTCAGGGTGATACAGTGAGCAATCCTAGGACCTCAGGTTCAGACCAGGTCCACCTTGCAGTGTTGAAAGGCCAAGTGAACCTCACCAGGCAGGGTCTGATGCCTAGCTGTGGTCACTGTGGACAGAGCATGCTCTGGCATCTTCAGGGAAACCTGAACGGAGGCTCTGGGGTCAGGGGGAACAAGGTTTGAAGCAGGCTCTAGAATCTTCAGGCCATGCAACCTCTGAAAATCTGTGGAACCTCACTGAGCCCCAGTTTCCCTAGCTGTTACAAGGGAATGAAGATGGACCCTGCCTTGCATTGAGCTTGGGAGGGATATGGTAGACAGAAAGGGTCTAGCTAGTGCTTAGGACCTAGCAAATGCTCAGCAACGGATAGTGCTTCACATAAGCCTTCTCCAGGGACACAGAAGTGAGCTGGCCTCTGTGGACAAATAAGGATGAGACAGCTAGAAGAGCCATGAAAAAAGATGAAGACTCTGTTCCTATCAGACTAGGCCATTGGGAAGCAGGGGAAGTACGGGAGAATTCATGCAGATACAGCCTTGGAGACACCGAGAATTAAAATTATGCCTCCCGTCCTATCTTAGCACCTGATACAAAGCAGCTCTCCGTGGATGAGGAATGAATGAACAGGGAGAGTGATGTGTGACATTTATTTGCACATCCTTCAATTGGCTGCAGTTTTTAATTCAGCCAGTAGAGGGCAGAGGTGGCTCACGCATTCCCTGTGGACTGATGAGGGGGTTCCAGGGAGTTCTGTGTGTTCTCATGGGGGGATAATAAGCCTCAGGGCTCAGGGAACCCCATCCCTCACCATCCCTCACCAGGAGGCCATTCAGAACCCCCGAGAGATCAAGACTCTCCCCAGCTTTCCGTCTCTCTGAACAGGGCAGGCCAGTTGAGACAGACACTCCTCTATCAGTCTGACCAGGTTTCTGAGGGCCTTGGTGTGCCTGCGCCCCATCTTGTCCCAGGGACTATTCTGCCTTTCTCCTTTGTTCAGGGCGGGGCAACCTTGTTTTTTTTTTGTTTTGTTTGTTTGTTTGTTTGTTTGTTTTTGAAACGGAGTCTTGCTCTGTCGCCAAGGCTGGAGTTGAGTGACACAATCTCGGTTCACTGCAACCTCTGCCTCCCGGGTTCAAGCAAGTCTCCTGTCTCAGTAGCTGGGATTACAGGCATGCCCTGCCACCTCACCTGGCTAATTTTTGTATTGTTAGTGGAGATTGGGTTTCACCATGTTGTCCAGGCTGATTTCAAACTCCTGACCTTGGGTGATCCGCCCACCTCGGCCTCCCAAAGTGCTGGGATTACAGGCATGAGCCACTGCGCCCGGCCGTTTGGGGAGTACTTTTCTTAGGAGGAAAGGATAATGCACATGAGTGCTTATCCCATGCCATTCCTGCAACCGGTGTCTGTCAGCTGGCAACTAGCTGTTTATGCCTGTTTTACAGACGTAAGAACTGAGGCCCATTGCAGGGTCACCGTTATCAATAAGGAGCAGAGCCTAATTAAGCATGGAGTGAAATTTGGTGTGAATATGCATTCTTTGTATTTCCCCTGCCCTTTGGCTTGGATGCTAATGGCTGGTTACCTTGATGAAGGAAGAAAAAGGGTGGCTGGCTCCCCCTCCTGTGGTAGAGAAAGGGAGGGCTGGCATCAGGCTCCATTGACCCAGAAACAATTTTTTTAGGGGGCCAAAATGCTCCTCTTTTTGGGAGAGGGTTGTGGGATTGGATGCCAACCTTTGCATGGGACTTTGAAGAGCCTTTCTGCTTGAGGACAGTAGCCCACATCCCCACTGTGAGAGAGACTCCCAACTCCCAGGGCGCTGTAATGCTCTGTTTAGGACTGACCTGTCTACCTTGACTACAGTGGATCTGTAGGTGGGTGCAGGCCTCATGACAGGTGCAGCAATGCCACATCAAAGTGTAGATCGGCTCTCTGCTGGCCTCTTGCTTCCCTCCAGCTGGTTTCTGGATTAGTGCACTGCTCCCTTCTCTGGTTCTTTTTTTTTTTTTTTTTTTTGAGATGAGGTCTTGCTCTGTCACCCAGGCTGGAATGCAGTGACGTAATCTCGGCTCACTGCAACCTCCACCTCCTGGATTCAAGTGATTTTCCTGCCTCAGCCTCCTGAGTAGCTGAGATTACAGGCACACGCTACCATGCCTGGCTAATTTTTGTATTTTTAGTAGAGACAGGATTTTGCCATGTTGGCCAGGCTGGTCTCGAACCCCGACCTCAGGTGATCTGCCTGCCTCAGTCTCCCAGAATGCTAGGATTATAGGTGTGAGCCACCGTGCCTGGCCCCCAGGTTCATATTTATCCCTAACATGTGTCCTTGAGTAGCTGTGTGCTACCAGGCCTTATAGGGAAGATAGGGCCCTGTCCTATCTTCCACAGGTCATATGAGCTAGAGTCCTTAGTCCTCCTTCTGCGCTCCTGCTGTTCTTAGGCCCAGGATGGATGCCGATATGGATTTCATACAGATTCCTTGTTTGTCCTGTGGATGTCTGCAGGGCCATGAGCAGACAGAGCCAGAGCAGTGGGCACAGTCCCAGGAAGAGTGATGCTGGGCTATCTGGATGAGGCTTTGTGGTGGGAACGGACATGGCTAGTGGCCAGTGTCTCCGCCATGGTCACTTGCCATAGTTGTACTCCAGCAGGCCCAAAGGTCCTTTGTGAAGGTCCCTCCAGGCCTGGCTCCTGTCTCATGGCCTTGAGTAGTCACAGCCCAGTCCATGACTCTTGGGAATATCCATCCCAAGGGTATATGTATAACATAAAAGATGGCAGCAATAAGCCCAAATATTTTCTGTTATCCTTATCAATGTGAACTGGTTAAACTCACAAATTAGAAGTAGAAACGGGGTTTCACCATGTTGGCCAGGCTGATCTCAAACTCCTGACCTCAGGTGATCCACCTGTCTCGGCTTCTCAAAGTTCTGGGATTACAGGCGTGAGTCACCATGCCCAGCAAATTTTATTCTTTCAGTTTTCAGATGATTGGCCAGGTGTCTGAACATCCTGCAATGAGATGCTTCCTTTGTCCCCTTCTCTGTTTCTGTATGGATTTCTGTCTACATCTGGACTTGCTCTTCTATTACATTTATCTGTCTGTCCATACATACATATTTACTACACTGTTTTAATAAATGAAGCTTCATAACTGAATTGCCTTTAATAAATGGTACCAGCTCCAATACCAATTGCAGCAGAAGACATGGTCCCTGTATTAGGTATTTGAGAGCAAGATGGATGTTCTGGGTGCTCGAGCTGAGTTTGTTTCCCTATGCCAGGCCTCCTATTTACTCTTAGAGAAAGGTACCCCATTTTAGAGACGCAGAAAGTGAGGTGAGGTCAAGGAAAGTCAGCCCCAACTGTGCCAGTTCTGAATTTTGCAGGGTTTAGGAGCACCCAGCCTCATATGCCCATTTGTGAATAAGAAAACTTGTTCCGGGTGGAGATAGAGACATGTGGAGAAGACAGATCTGATGACGCATTATCACTCAACCACTCACTCATTCACCACTTCACCCCAGCACGGACTGACCATGTGCTCAGGCCAAGCCCTGCACTGGGGCAGAGAAGGGGCTGCTCCGTCCCCTGGGATCTCACGGTGGACTGCAGGGAAAGGCGAGGAAGCACTGAGGGTGAGGAGGATGTGACTGTGGTGGGAATGAATAGAGGGAGGAATGGGGCTGTGGGCAACCAATGTGGGGCCTCATGGTCTTAGCCCAGGCCCCCCTTCCAATGCTGAAAGTAGGATGTGTGCCCAGGACTTTGCAGCAGGAGGATTATTTAGAAAAGTGAATCCAGGGAGCAGAGTGAGGGTCTGGGAAAGTAAAGGAGGAGATAAAAGCTAAGGGTATACTGTAGAGATGACTACATTGAAGGCAACTGAGGCTTAACCCAGTGTGATCTCTAGGATAGCATCTAGAAAGTGCGTCACGGCAGGTGCGGTGGCTCATGCCTATAATTCCAGCACCTTGGGAGGCTGAGGCAGGCAGATCACCCGAGGTCAGGAGTCTGAGACCAGCCTGACCGATATGGTGAAACCCCGTC